>NW_023503372.1:3018987-4218987 GCF_014529535.1 Bradysia coprophila | reverse complement strand
CAGCTTGTACATATGATAGAGAATAGATGCAATTTTATATTCAATTCTTTCGCGTTCTCTCCAATAGGTGCCAGCTGTAATTCACTTGTTCTATCTACACACAGTTAAGTCATGCCAACTTATCATTTCTCTGCTTCAGAGAGATTATAACAGAAGCCGATACATTTGTTATCAACTCTCTGCTCTGCTTAGAGTCTTTTAACCGCTCGCAGATTATTCATTACTTTTACATAAATGTGATGGCCACAGGGCTTTTCGATTTTTGTGTGAATGAAGGACTTTTTCTTCATAAAACGCCGAAGAGCTTTTTCGAGCCAGGGTGGCACTGCCTATTACTCAGGACTGTTTTTTTTGTGCTTTAAGTTCCACAATTTAGAAAAACTTTGCGCAACCTTGGCATTTTATCTAATAGTATGCTCTTAGAGTTCTAGAAGAAGTTCCATCCGAGAATATTAAATACTTATTTGCATTATAAACCATCCAAATTTTTTGAAAAGGGAAAAAGTTCAATTTCCTATTCAAAAAACAGAGTAAATTGAATTGTGCAAATTATGTGTACCGAGAATGTTCAAATAAAAAACTTCAATGGACTTTCTTTCCAACTTTCTCCCCCTCACAATGGAAACATTGCCTTTGCTGCATAACATAATTTTTGTTAGAAAAAACAGGGATATCGGTCATGAATCTTTGGTTGATTAAAGTTCCGTATCTAAATTGTTCATTACGCTGTGTAACTTTATATATACAACAATTATACGTGACCCCTTTTGTCCAAATTAATTGTTTGACCGAAAAACTCTCCAACTCTCCGATGGATTGTCTATCCCATACTTAAAATTGTCTCATAATTCGACTTAATGATCAAAGTTTTCGAAAGAATATTTATTCCTGCAAACTGGTCCCGAAGAAGCGCAATAAATCGACAAATGTGTATAAATGTACAGCAACGAACAGTTATCTGTGTTGTAATATAACATTTTTTAGATGAATATAATTGTTCGTCTGTTTGTTGAACGGATAAAATAATAAAGAAAGAAAATATATTGAAGAAACTTTGCGGATACTTTGTGTGTTATCCTGCTTTTATTGTACAAGAACTCCGTACAGCACGTAACCAATTCGCATCGCACAATTTTTTTTTTAAATATATAAATCTCGCCTCCAAAATAGATTTACATTCAGCTAAACAATCAAAATAACATTTCCACATTTTATTTGTTTTGCTTTCCTTTTCGTATTTACATACTTTATATTCATAATTCTTGGGGATATATATACCTACGTGTTGAATATGGAATGAGCTAATAATCCAATTGTGTTTTTATTCTGTGTCGTCTTTCGTATCTAGTCTGATGTTGTTTGGCGACTAATAAAATTTCCAAATTGATTTAATATTATATTTTGTACACTTTACACACGGTCACATAAAATTTCTCACACGTTCGTCAACATTCTAAAAATAAATTTGCTTTATGGAAAGGATTTTCTTTTAATTAAAAATTGAACACCAATCACCATAATCGAATAAAAAATGGGAAAGAAGATACAATTTCATAATTTTTCCATTTTTTTTTGCTCTCTTCTTTTTCTATTATGTTCCACTGGCAAAAAGATGTACAATATTGTATCTCGACGAGCGCCCGGGGAAAACTGTTGAAGCCTTAAATTCAATGCCACAGCAAGTTGTTGTATTACCGAACGGAGTATACTTTTTCATATGTTTTCTCCAATCATGCGTACTGTTTATTCGTTGTGTATATATTTAATGCTGTATAGGGGGGTATAACAGGCAGCATGTAAGTTCGTTAGAATATATACGAAGCGAAGCAGCAACACAAAAAACGTGTATACCATTTTGATGTTAAGAAGAATAATATGGGGAAAAAAATGCTCCCAGAGTGAATGGCTACATGTGGTTGTTTCTGTTATATTATACTTACTGTAACAGCGTGTGTAAACAAATTGTGGTTTTTACTATCGCAAAAATATTTATGTTTTGCTCGTCAAAAATGTTCCTAAGGAATACCTATGCTATATTCCGTTGAGAGAGCACACTTTGGATATTGCCACGGTTAATTGTTGTTGGAAAAAGTTTTGTGGTGTTTTTTCTTACTCTGGGAAACATGAAAGAAAAAACAGTAAGTTCAAGTAGCATATAGAAGACAACTCTGTTCTCGTCTCTGTTCATGTTAAATTGTTAGAATTAAACTTGAAATTTATCACACAGAACCAACGTACTCGAAACGTGTATTCATCCGTAAATTGAAAAAGAGTTCCGTCCGACCATTAAATCTCGCTCAAGTTAATATGAGTGATAAAAGTAATGGGAAAATGAATGAACGGTAAGTGAATTGAAGAATTAACGTAGATTGAGATTTCCTGTAGTGGAGCGAACCCTACACCTAATCCTCCTCTTGGCCTTTTGTCCTTTTACAAACGACAACCGTAATAGGTACAATCAGTAAACCTACTACTTCAATTGTTTATAGAACATTACTCATCAATGGAACAAATGATGGAAATGGCTCGGCTACGCCTCGATCGGTAAATTTCACACAAGAAGTACCATTTCCATCATTTGCCTTATTGCCAAGTAAGGTATTTTATTCAAAAACTTGAGGTAAAGTTTTGGCTCCGTGAAGTAAAGTTTACGTTACCTCACGTTTTTGAATAAATGTTTTTAACATAATTAACAAAATCTTTACAAAAACATTTCTTTAATGACATACTGTCAAATCCAGAGGGTGTGCATCCTAATATGTGAACAAAGTATTATAATCGTCATCAAGGATCTCAAGCTTCTCTACTCTTTTCCCATTATGATAACGCGTACTATCGAACTCTTTCGGCCTGAAGTTTTTGTAGTGGCCGTAGGTCTACAACAACTTCGCAATACAAAGCGGCAGGCACACCATTTTCCAATTTCTTTCAAAATGTCCCTCGACATTTTCCAACAGGAAACAAGTTTGGGAAAATTAATAAAATGTTCGAGAAAAGTGTGAAAAGTATGGAAACGTTAGAAAACGTTTTTTCAAATATAGTCCATGCAAAGTAGTGTTGTCTCATCATGAGAGGGCCTGCCCTTAAAGAATTTTTTCAAAAATCCGCACACAAAAAAGTGTAACCGAAAACTAAAGGCTATTACAAAGATTCTCTTTACACACCATGATTGGGCCGATAAATACATCTTGCTTCTTGAAACTTTGAAAATTTAAAATCTTTGATAATCGTGAAACAAACGTTTTAAAGTTTTTTCAAGCAAATCTTTTACTTCGTTTGTTTGAACAATCATTTTGCTATAAAGGGAATTCTTGCTGGAGTGCATCGCTTATTTTTGTCATCGTTGTGCATAGCCGATGGTGAACCGTTTCTGATATCGCTTCATACACTTCCCTTTTTAATTCGTTTGATTCAATAATCCTAAGTCCTACAACATACAAATCTCATTTTCTGCATTATATAAACAATAAATCATATAAACCTTGTAACTTGTGATAATAAATTCTACTTAACTGCTAACACACATGAAGTGATTAAAATATTTGAAATTTATACAAAACTCGGGCCGATAGAACACCTCCAATAATTCGGGTATACCCTCAGAATAAAATCTGCGAAAAACCCTAAATTGTACACAACGGAATATCCTAAATCACTTAATACGTACAAGGATGTGCTGTAAAACGCTTTTCGACCGAAAAGAGAAAACGATGTGCCTTTGAGCGGTATACGGAAAAATGCTAAATTTACGCACAGAATTTTGTATAGAAATACGAGGATTACCAACGACTATAAGTTGAGTATTCAAAAGTTAAAAACAAATCACAAGCGAAGAGTATAGGTAGACGATATCTACAGTTTCTTTGCTAGACAATATCCGCCAATGGGGTAAATGGGCATCGGAGTAGTATGTGAAAATAAAAGTTCTGAAAATTCCATATCATTGCCAATGTTTTGCCAACTTAACCTTTCACATTTCACTACGACTACAGCCTACAGCTTATGTAAAACAGTACACTCATTGAATCTGTTACTTCTTTTGTTAACAGATCTTGAACAAAATCTTTTAGTTCATTTAGTTTTAACATATTTTTGTTTATAAAGAGATGGCTCATTCGCTCATTGCTTACTTATGTCGCCGATTTTGATAACAGATGAATAATATTTTTGTTATTCGCATTTCAACAAATTCCCCTAGAATTTCATAGAAAAGAAAAGTTTTCAATTCAAAGGGCATACGAACAAATGCCAGACTGGCTTTACGGATATTCACATAACATCCGCTATAAATTTCAAACAGAGAGCAATATTGAGAAAAATAGGGTCTTGTGAATGTGAGGCAGCCAATTTTTCTTCCCTTTTTCATTATAATATACACTCTTTGAGTATTTTGCAACAAGAAAATGTTCCAAGCGGACCACTAAACTGTATTAGCATTTTATTCAACAAAAATTGCAGGCTTGTATAATGTAGAAGCTTATGATAAAATCCTTGGCATTCCTCAAGTGTTTGTGTATATAAGGGTTGTGTCAGCGTCTGCATATTTATTCATTCATTCATCTATCCATTCATTCATTTGGCTCGGCTTGAAACGATGTATAAAGAAGCCTCTTTTTTAATTAACTTCGCCTTGAAACATTTCGGAATTCCGGAATAATGTCGGAAAAACTGTTTTTATTAACATATTTTCGGTGCGTATGCTAAGGTAGGCGTTTGATTACATAGTTACTTCATATTTACCGCGTTACGTCAGCAATTCTGTACATTTATATTGAAGAGAAGAATTTTGCCCCATGGCCAGTTTATTTCGCATGCGGTGGTCAAAATAGCTGTTACAGAGGGCAAGCATATGACCAGTATTATTGTCGGGTATATGACTTCCATCGATCAAAGTATTTTCAATCGGTTGATTTCAAATCTTCTACTTCAATTTTTTAAAATGCATTTATAATAAACCCAGAGCTTGCATTATTTTTGTCGTCGTTATTGATAACTGATGAATAGCATTCAGCTCAAAGCTTGGAACAGCCCAGCTCAGATTTAACATACTGAGGACCTGTGACCTGAAATTGAATTTTCCTTCCAAATTTAAAAAAAGTTTTTTGCGGAAATTAGGAAAAATATGGGCAAATCTAGGAAAATATTTGCCCAGAAATATTCCCTGGCTCTGATTCTGGTCAGATTCAGATTAAGAGAGCAATCATCTCTTTGCAAACTCCACGTTGAGTAACTTTCACGTCCTTTCAATTTTTCGATCCAGGAAAGTAAATTATTTCCACCTCCTCCCACTCCCATTCGTAAGATGAAAACTCAATATTTTCCAAACAATAAAATTTTCTTCTATTTTCACACAGAGTTTTCGCACAACAAGTTTTTCCACGCAATAATGATTCCAATTTAATAAATTCCGTTATTCCTTTGTGAATTCTGGGCCCATAACCTCTTGAAATACCAGAACTAGGTCAGTAGAAATGATGAGACGTCTTTACAGATTAAGGCATAGGTTATTTGGATCTTGGATGGGATAATCTAACATTACTGAAGCAGATAATGCCCTGAATTTCCCTGGATTGGAATTTTTGTTTAACAACTTTACACCTTACGCTAGACTACACATTACAAAGTACATACTGAATATATTTGCATAAAATATTCATGTATGCACATTTGCAACGCTATAAATCTGCTATCATTGTGTAGTGAATGTAAGTCAATTTCAGCTAGACGAGAGGCGACAAAAAATAGAAAAAAGTTTAGCTTAAAGGCAAACGAATAACAGATATAATATACAACATGTTTACAGACAAGCAATTAATTCCTTGTTCCCATTCATTGAAAACACTTCTAGTCTATTGTAGTATATACAATACATCCACCGAACACTCAGTCGCTTATATTATAAGGAAGGAACAAGTTTTGTATGTCTCACTCGTATATTATATGGAAAAAATATTGCTCCGAAAGCTGTCATCTGCACCAGGTACATAGAGCCCTCCACCGAATACAGTTACATGAATAAATGAAACATTTATCTAAAATTTATGAATAAACTTTTATTTGTCATAAAGTGTATGAGTGAACAGATTTTGCTTCGTTTTTTTTATCGCGAACTGGTAAAAATATTATGAACAAAAAAAGGAAAGATTCGCTTTGTGTACACCAGAAACGGAACAACAAAAAAAATATCGCTTAATATATCCAACGATGCTGTACCCTCCACAACCAATTCCCTGAAGCGTGAATATATGGAAGAGCCGGTGTGCGTTATACCGTACGGATATAATAGAACTGTGTGTAATATATGGCCCAATGAGAATATTAGGTATAATAGCAACATTAAATTTGAATTTCCAAAATTTCATTTCTCTTATCGGCAGTTAAGTTGGGGCTTTTTGTTTTTGTGAGGGTTTTCTATGTCTATATGTCTTAATGACTCTAAGCACATTTTTCGACCCAGGGATTACACAAAAACGGAGGAGACATGGTTTGAGGTAATTTATGATTTTTTAATATAATTTAAAGGACCAGATAAGAGAATTCCGTTATGTTTGTTCTGTCATTGTTTTATTTTCGTTTCGTTCATATTTTTCCTTCGTGTGTTATATATTCGGAGTGTTCGCAAAAAAAAAACGGCTCCTTAAGATAATATCCACTTGAAATGAGATGTAGATGTCTTGATGTCTATAATTTAGATTTATTATTAGAATGAAATCTAATTACCATAATGTATAAAGAGAGCTACTTGGGATTGTTCAGTTCGTTTGCTGATTAATTAATATTTACGTTTTGATGTTTTAAATAAAACGTTCCATTGTATAATTTCCATCCGAAAGAGACGAAAGAGAAACGTAAACAGAATTAAATTTTTTAACCGTGGTGCTTCATAAATTAATCATGATTTCACAGTAGAATATCATATACTACAGTGTTGTAGACAGCCCACTATACTGTGTTGTAGACAACCTAATACAGTGTTGTGGCAAGATCACTATACACACAGTGTTGTAGACAACCCACAGTATACAGTGTTGTAGACAGCCCACAGTATACAGTGTTGTAGACAACCCACAGTATACAGCGTTGTAGACAACCCACAGTATACAGTGTTGTAGACAACGTACTACAATTGTAGACAGCATACTACAGTTGTACAATGCAGTGGTGTTGTGTACCGGAATATCTGGTGGAACAGACAGGAAGAATGGTGAAATGCATGGAAGAAACCTACGCGGCAGAAACGACTTCAGACTTTCAACAGTAAACAAAAAAGCGACTAGAAATATGATGTTGTACGTTGGTCTGAAACAATTTAACAAGATGCCTTTTGAAATAAAAAGTGAAAAAATATCGAAACGATTCGAAATAAAATTAAGTGAATTTGTGATCGATAAGATTGAATTAAGATATTTAGAACGACGATTAAAACAAATGTAAATAAATAAAGAACTTAAAGTTAAAGTGTGACTATGATAAATGGATAAACAAATGATCGCAGAGATAGGAAATTGTAAATGAAAGGGAAAAATGGTTGTAAAGAATTGAAGTGAAAATAGACACGGCTAAATAAACGAATTATTATTATACTGTATAAGGTTCACAGTATCAGTACTTTAAATTTTGGTGAGGCCACGCAGATCGCCATTTTATTAAATAAGCCGTAGCACAAGACTTTTCATACAAAAAGCACCCGTGAAGTCACTTGATAGATCAAACACTTTACACAAATGAAGTAGCAGATTTAATGATTTTGTCGTACCGGACTTAAAGGCCGATTATTGCAAGGATTCTTCTCAGCACTTTTAACATTTCAAAATAAATTGCGTTTTTAATCGCTTTCCGCAAACTGAAATAACTAAAATTATGAAGATTATATGGAAAGTGGTACTTATACCCATTTTCCATTGTAATGTCATAAGCGTAAGACACTATGATTAGATTACGTATCGTGTCAAGAGGTTTTTATATCAAAACAAATTATTAATTTATCGATTTATGACTCGGTCATCAGGTTTATTAAGCTTTGAGGAAGATGAAACGGAAATGATTTTATTATCATAAGAATTCAATGTCTTGATTTTTCCGCAGATTATTGAAAATCAAACAAATTTAAATTTCAGATAATGGTTTGTTTTGAGTTAAATGGGTTAACTGACGCCTTAAGTACGGAGAGAATTCTAAACTAAAAGTTTCAAAACTATTACACTTAAAATTACAAAATCATAAAGATAATGCATGACGAAAAGCGCCATTATGTGTTGATGCATTGATAATTACGAAAAATCAGTCGAGAAAATGAAACAGAAGCTACGAAAATAATGTTTGTTTTAGTACTGAATTTGAACGTTTATTGACTTGAAGTCTATGGTTTTACAAACAAATAGCTATTTTCATAATAAGGTAGTAAATGGGATTGTTTTGCGCACATCGTGTGCGCAAAACAATCCCATTTACTACCGTGTTAGGAACAAGGTTTTATCTCCTGTAATGTCATAATCACCATAAAAAACAAATTTCAAAAATCTAACTGAAACATAAACACGCCATGACTCTGTCACTCATTCATATTCCCCACAAATAAAACACACATCTAGTATACTGTCAAGAATTTGTCAATTTTCAGTGAATAAATGACAAATTATCGAAATTTTCCGTGAATAAATGTGAAATTATCGAAGTTAGCCGTGCGCAAATAACCATTTATCGAAATTTTCAGTTAAGAAGGCAGACTAGGTGACAAAGAGCCCTCTGTTGAAAGCTTCATGTAAACACTCACTTTTGTATGAAAAATATTTGGAAAACAACTCATTTTGGGAATCCATTTTTACATGTAATTTACGTTGGGGCACTTGGCGGCTTAAATAGTCTTAAAGTTTGGACCTTTATCTACAAAATTGCAAAATCTAATAATAAAAAGTTGAAGGCAGTGTTGTTAGATGTGTAAATAAAGTGAAATTCTTCATGTTTTGTGTCCAGTGAAGCGATGTTTTAAAACCGTAATGTCTTTCGTTTGATGCAATTTTTAAAACATTTTTTTCAGCAATTTTGTAGATAAAGGTCCAAACTTTAAGACTATTTAAGCCGCCAAGTGCCCCAACGTAAATTACACGTAAAAATGGATTCCCAAAATGAGTTATTTTCCAAATATTTTTCATACGAAAGTGAGTGTTTACATGAAGCTTTCAACAGAGGGCTCTTTGTAACCTAGTCTGCCCTCTTAATAAACGTACGTTCTGTGAATGACGTGTTTAAATCTAGCCCATTTTGATTCTAAAAGTGACACTCAAATTGTGAATATTATGACATTACAGGAGATAAAAGTTAGAATTGTTGTCCTCGCCATGTGTATCTCCACATAAAGTAGTGTAGTATCCCTTTTCTGTATCAGGACAGTGTGGGAAAGGATCACGACAGAAACTGTTACTTATTGTCTGGTGTAGCTGGTCGTAAAATTCCTGTTGATAACCTTGATTGTATCTACTGCAGCAGTGCGGCTGACCCCTATATGTACAAGTGTGAGAAATATTGTTCTTTGAACATGTAATAGTAAATGTTCTTTTGCCGGGACCAATATCGGCTATCTCTAATCCTCTACATTCGCAGATGTTATTCGGATTGTAATCAGTATGGATGCATCTCCTCCTTGTAGGAATGCGAGCTCCTTCGGCTTCACAAGACTCTGGAATACCGCACTCTTGGGCCAAACAATGTTCAAAAAAGTAACCTGATAAAATGACTATTGTAAAGTGACATTCAACTAGAACTACTATACTATTGATGTTTTGTACCATTCTACTGCAGACACTCGGTGTTAAATGTCTCCATTCTCATACTCATCTTCAACAGTTGAGTGAGTATGAAGATTATTTAACATCGAGTCCGATGATTCGTTTATATCGTCGAGGAACAACAATTTTTTCGACAAGTATTTGAATATCGGTGCTCAAAACGGACGCTTTTTTATTATTTTTTTTTGTTCTTAAGAAATTTACTTACACGCCACAAGTATTACCACGGCGACGAAATATATTCTTCCCATTCTGAGGTTTTTTGTAAAACTAACATTAAATCCTTTACAACTGACCGTATTTTATATATCTGTTCGATTGGCGAAATTGACTCATTTCATTGCGTTTATCACTTCAGTCTTATCAATTCAATTAAACTTATTGTAACAATCGAATCCTAATCAGGGCATCCAGGAAATGTTTTATCACGCCCAGTAGCGATATCTGCTCTAAAATACAAATATATCAAAAATTTCACAAATTATGTAGTATATGTACCGATTACTTAAATTAATGTACCTAATGTAATTGGAGTGAGACGATTATTTAGGTTTCTTGCTGGCGAAAGATGAAAATTATTTTACAGTGGTACTATATCACCGACAATCGAGAAATGCTTTTATTGCATGAATTCTCATTAACAATTGTCAGATCGTATAGTATACGTCGCATACCTACCTAATTTTCATAATCTCATCACGAAATTACATTTTTCAAACCACTATTACTTCCATTAATTTACCTCAGTGCTGCCAGTGAGTTCCATTTCATAAGGAAAGGTTTTGGGATTTTTTTTCTTTAGAAATCACTAGAAATCACAAATCATCGCTCGCAACAACTCATGTTATCACGAAATATTGTTATTGGCGGCGACGATAAACTTAAGCGATGATTCTTACGTATAAAGACAATGAAGTAATAGATTTTGTATGAAACGCTAAACGATGCTTTGAACAAAAGACGTAACGTATTATAGTGACTTTACTCATGCGCTTGAAAAGAATGCAACGTCTGACTGAACATAGTCTCTCATTCACTTTCAATGGAACCAAGTTCATTTTCTAACTGTAATGTTACAAGCGTGAATTAATGAATCTTTGTCAAACTAAGAAACTTATTCATCTTTTTCAGCCTGTTTGTATCCACTGCTGGATGTAGGTGTATCTGCTTCCATTTCGTACAGACCATATTGCCACTTGTTGCGAAGAAACACTTTGCTAAAAGGCCAGAAGAGGCTTGCAGATAATGTTAGAGCGTTTCATTTTCTCTTTTGTGTTTCCTTTTGTCAAGATATTAACAAAGATCCTTGCACCTTGCATATCATTCAACTTCAACCCTTCATTTTGATTAAACCAAATCTTTGTTTTAGTAAATGTAAATTCTGTGTCATTATAACTTATCCCGCTCTCAGTCTTAATCTGTTACAGACGGCTGTCATCTGTTATCGACAACGGCAGCAAAAATAAACGACACGCTCTGACTCATTAGGGGTTATATAGCCAAAATTATGTTCAAAACAAACGAAGTAAAAGATTTCTGAAAATCTTCGATCAAATGAAGTAGTAGTTTGCTTTGTAAAACTCTTAATATACTTTCCGTGTGTGACAGGTTAAACTACGACTAGCTGAAGCACTAGCTGAAGTACCAACCCTCTACGTTGTATTTCTAATGTAATGACCGTTATATCGTTTTCAAACTTTGTGGTGAGAGGTGTGTTTTGCAAGAAAATAACAGTGTAGTGGCAGTAAAGAAGTTTGACACATTCTTCCTACAGATCCCACCACCACAAATGTATTCCTATTGGAATAGGACAGCGCAAACGCAACAGATGAAGCAAAACATAACCTAAGGCACGTAAAACAAATGTTTTGTTTTGGATTTTCGATCCTCTTAAATCAGTGAAACAATGTCGTTTCCTTACACTTAAATCCGTGCCACCGGCACTATACGAATTTTGTGATATACTCATAGAGTGGACCAAAGAATAAACAGGAGAAAAAAAAACATGGCGAAAATATTGATTATCGAAGCGTTTTACGGGGGCTCGCACAAACAGCTCTTGGATACAATTTTAGAAAGTAAATGACTTCGCTGAGTGGATGTGATATACAACAGTCCCCATGTTCACAGTCACACTTTTTACAGATATCAACAGCATGGAATATGAACTGTTTACGTTGCCAGCAAAAAAGTGGCACTGGAGAGCACGAATGAGTGCTCTACATTTCGCACAAACGATACCAACGGATCATCAGTACAATATTCTCTTCACTTCCTCCGTTTTGAATTTAGCTGAACTGTTAGGTGTACGTCCCGACCTAGCAAAATGTCGGAAAATCGTTTACTTCCATGAAAATCAATTGGTTTATCCGGTCAGGGAGATCAAAGACCGTGACTGTCAGTATGGATTGAATCAAGTGATGACCTGGTTTGTATCGGAACTCTTTTCGGTTCACGAGCAAAAAATTAATGATTTGTCCAATTGCTTGTAGTCTCTCAGCTGATGTACTGATTTTCAACTCCAATTTCAATCGAACGTCATTCCTCAACAGCATAAATCCCTTTCTGAACATTCAGCCGGACTTTAAATTGAAACAAATTCGGGAAAAAATCGAACCAAAATGTGAGGTGCTCTACTTCCCCATCAAATTTCAACAGATGGCCAAACGCATGGAAGAAAACTACAATACCGTGCTGCATCTGATCTGGCCCCATCGTTGGGAACATGACAAAAATCCTCAACTGCTGACCGAAACATTGCTGGAGCTGGACAAAAGAAAAGTTCCGTTTAAGGCTTCGATAATTGGCGAGAGTTTCCAGACCCGGCCTGAGTGTTTCGATGGCATTCAAGAGAAGCTCGGCGATAAATTGATCAATTTCGGTTTTCTCAGCCGTGAGGATTACATTCGGTGTTTATTGAATGGAGACGTTGTGATTAGCACTGCTGGTCATGAATTTTACGGAGTTTCAATGTGAGAAGAATTTTTGGATCGCCGAGACATTGAGAGATGAAAAATTCTAATTTTCTCTTTTACACACAGGCTTGAAGCAACGTATTGCGGCTGTATGCCAATAGCTCCGAATAAACTCGTCTATCCCGAAATCTATCCGGCTGACAATTTGTACAACACATCAAATCAACTCATCAAAACGCTGTACAATTGGTGCAGAAATCCGTCGGTGTTCCGGAAGCATCGGGAAAAGTTTTTCGAATGTTTCTCGTTTGAGCGTTTCAGTGCGTCGAATTTGATACCGAATTATTTGGACAAGTTCAAAATTCAATAAGTCAATTCGAACGGAACGCTAGACCACAAAATGTTTTCAATTTTTTGTCGAGATGTTTCGTACATTCGATTCCAACTGCCATTGATTGTTTTGTAAAGGAAGTTGTTTTTGTTTGACTTTCGATCTGTGTTTTACTGATTTGGTTCTTCCGTTTCAAATTTGTTTTTTAATGATAAAAATCAACGTGCAATGGGACAGCCAATGTAAATTTTAGTGTTTCAAGAGTAAAAATATTCAATTAGTCAAAAAAAATGTTCGTTTAATTTGACAAATTTCCCTAAAAAATCCCTAAAGTGTCCAGTAGAAACAAATCCTTTCAATACTTACAAGCAGAGCGATCGAATCACTGAGCAACACGGGTTTTATGCACAAAGGGTGTGGTGGCATAGTGCGTTGGATAGATGATAGGTCTCGGTGCTTTGAGTATGGAACACGCATCCGTTGGTCTCATCTACGTCTGTGGTTCTACTGCAGCCGCTTCACAAAAAAGGTAATGGGAACGGGACAGTTATTGGTGCAGTATGTATCTATGGTGCCGTGAGTTCATTGAACTCCACCACTTATCGTTAGTACAATATCGAAGGCATATATACGTACTGCACCAGTAACCGTGTCGTTTTCATTACTTTTTTTTTAGTGAAGCGGCTGCAGTAGAACCACATACGTCATTAGAACCAATGGATTCGTGTTCCGTAATCAGGGCACCGAAACCTATCTCACGCACAAAGTCACCATTGGTGCACATTCCGAAAGTATCAAATTGTTGCCTATCTTAATCCATTGAACAATTGAATTGAAACCCTGCGCCATCTTAGTACCATCGAATAAAATTCATCGCTTCCAGTGTTGGCTATTTTATTCAATAAAATCGTGTCGACCAAGCGATTCAAGCGATTAAAAAACAAACTCAATAACCCAAGCAGGTGCATTGACACACGCCAAACAAAAGCCATTGCTGACGAGAAAGGTCTGTTCGCCGTTTTGCTGATTCCATAATAATAATCGTTGTCTTTCATTGAGCGTCATTTCACACCAATCTGCAAACGATGAATCAATTTCATTTCTGTGTTAGACTATTAAGGGTACGAACTCAAGTCCCCCCCAAACAAATGTACGGACCCTTACTCCTTACTCTGACGAATATTCAATGTTACGAATGGTGCAGTATGCCAAAGTTTACGGATTTAAGAGACTTACCACTGCAATTCTAACTGTATCTCTTCACACACTTCAAAGAACACAGTGTTCCATCGGCAAAGGCTGTCACTAGACTTGTTTTAACGGTGCTGCTGGAATTTATTGGCGCTTCACGCCATCGCTCAATGATCGGTGTTGCAAAGCAAATGGTTCCACACGAACAAAGTGGCGTTTCATCCAGTACATCTATTAAACTACGTGGTAGTGTGGCTGAGGTGTATGGTAATCTTTTCCGGGAATCATTTGCAAATTAATCGCCAGACCGGATTCACCTCATTTTATATCCAACTTACCTGCATTCGACGACACGCCGCAAACAGATTTCAGTCAAATTAATGTTTTGTCTAACACAGATACGATTCACCATTTCTTCCCTCGACACCACGTTGATGCCTTGAAACGGATTGTCCGAAATGTCCACGACATCGAAGAATATCCAACGTAGCGCGTCTGGAAGGGATGCCAATTTATTTCGGTTGATGTGGAGCTCTCTGTATGGAGGTAACAACATAAATTAGAACGTTGGGTCGATTATCGTTATGAGAAACAGAGATTCACTCTACCTAAGGTTCTTTAACGCCCTGATTGCGAACGGAACCCGTTCTATTTCATTGTTGCTTAGTTTGATCACTTTTAGTTTCGGGAGTTTAAGAAAGCACCTAGGGAAATGACGAATCTGTAACGATCACAAAGCAATAGAATTATCATCAACGAGGTCGTGTACCCATTGGATGTACCTTGTTCTCGCTCAGGTTAATCGATGTCAGCGACTTCCGAATTGTGTCCTGCTTCAACCAAGCGAAATTTGAGTTTTCCAGTTTATTTTGGGCGAAATTAATGTCTCGCAATGGCAACGATCCGAAACCAGCAGGGAGTTCCGTTAAACTATTTTCGCTCAAATTTATCGCCGACAAATTTTGAAGCCGCAAAATGTTCGATGGAAAACGGTGCAGTCCCAAATCCGATATCTGCAATGGAAAATGTGTACTCGATTAGTCAGTCCAGTAGCTGCCCGCATCCAAGCATACAGTCAAATCCTCAACAGTTCGTGGTATCCCTTTGTCTAATTCACTTCGCTTTTTTATGGCCATTTTACGCGTCACATGGTTCTTCAACGTAAACGGAGTGTCCTTCAGCAGAGGTAACTTCTTACCATGTAATTTAGGCTGTGCCAACGATTGAGTCGTCTGTGACTTGTTGAAATTCGGATCACCACTCAAGCCCATCCGCAGTGAACTCATGAAAGCCATTAACCGGACTTTGTCGCACTGAATGAGCAGATCATGTGACGGTTCCTTGAACGAAATGGTTGCCTTTCCTTCATTCAGGAATTTTGTGAACACTTTGTCTATGTTCAGTGCCACTCTGTACCGTTGACCAGACTTTTTCAGTTGATTTTCGTGAAGCAAAAACATTTCGGTATTTTGTTGGTCACTTGAGTGATATCCTAGGCTGATTATAGATTTGATTAAACGACACTTTGGTTGAGGCTGCACAGTCCGATCGATCACGGCTGCTTCACAGGTTACTCTCATTTTTGAATTGGTATTTTACTTCGATCCGGATGAAACACATTCGTAATGTCGTTTTATTTGTTGTTATTGTTGTGTTTTGTCCCGGCGCCAATGTCACATTATTCACCAAACAGATACTGAGGTGAATTGTCACAGTTTTTACGCGGAAACTTTCGAAAATTCGGTGTAATAAGGAAAATGGTTCGGTTTTGCGGTTCGGTTCTTTATGTCAAAAATCTCGAAGTTCATGGGTTCGGTTCGGTCTTGCAGTAGTGACGAAATAATCCGCTTCTGTGATCGCTGCAAAGTAGAATTTTACAATTTTTTTTTTTTTTTCTTTCATATGCATTTATTTCGAACATTTATTTAAATCAAAGATTATTGATTGCTTCGAACGTGCCAATAGATCTCAGCAAAGAATTCTTCTTCTTCTAGATTTTCAATATTTTCCCTGAAACCACGGAGGTTGTTACATTCTAGGAGATGTTCCGAAGTTTGCTCTGAATGATTACATAATCTGCACAGAGGTGAATCTTTCACTCCAATTCTTGCAAGGTGTTTATATAACAGATCGTGCCCCGTTTGTTTTCTGAAGTTGGCTACGTAGATTTTTCGACTTACTGATCGGATAGATGATGGGTTTATGTCCTGCCAGGTTTTACCGTTTGAATCATTTTGCTGTTCCAATTGTAGTTCTTTTATAATCGATGTTTGGATATTTTGTTTAGTTAAACGGAACTTTCTTACTCTTGAAAATTTCTTTCTGTAACAGAACCTTCGTACTTTTTCGTTTAGTGGTATAGAGTGTTTGTCGTATAGTGCTCGTACTCGGTGAACAAACGATATTTTAGATTTGAGGCGATTTTCTATACAATTGTGATTTTTCCAGATACTATTCGGTGTTCTCAGGATACGTTCTCTTTCTCTAGAATACTTGAGCGGTCTGATACCAGAAAACATTTCCATCGCCATTATCGGTGTTGATTTCGTTCCGCCGGTGATGATTCTCAGTGCTTGGTTTTGTACGACATCAAGTTTGTTGCAATTTGATTTGCTGGCACATATTAACAACTCTTCGCCAAAACGTAATATCGGTAGGATGTAAGTTGTATAAGTTAACTTAAGTGTATCCATCGACGCTCCCCAAGCTGTGCCAGTGAACCGTTTTAAGATTTTTATACGATTGCTTGCTTTTTCGCATGTTTCAATTATATGAGGTCGAAATGTGAGTCTCTGATCTAAGATGACTCCCAGATATCTTTGAGCTGTTGTTTCTTTAACGTCGATGTTTTTATAGAATAATCTTGGTTTCCTCAAATTGTTTTTCATTTTGAACAGTTGATAATTTGTTTTTTGAAGATTGACAGTCATTTTACAGAATTTTACAATAAATTTTTTCCTTCATACAGGATGCTTCGAGTAGAGGAACTGAGCGTCATATTAACAGGAAAACAAAAGAAAAAATTGAATAAGGTACAAGACAGATTCGACATCCTACATAGAAGGAATGTGAGGTCAAAAACTGTGTGTGGCATGGAAGAGAATTGCATATAAATTCTCTCAAGAGAGAGGCAGTGAGGGTCTAAAAAAACCGTCCACAACAGATGCGTATATAACTTTTCATGCTGAGGGCCTAAATTACGAGAAAAATGGGCATAAGGCATGATAAAGGATTATTTTTGTCAATCGTATCAATTGTATCTGTAAAACAATGAGAGAAAAGTTTTTCTTACTACGCAAAAGTAACCATATGATGCGGGCTTGCGGGCATCAACTCTCGCACACGGTTGATTGTTTTATTTGCGCCCCTTGTCATGCAAATAACTATTTATCGAACAAATAATATAATGTTGAGGAAAAACTCGTTTTACCACGTCTATAAAACTAAAAGGGAAAAACTAAACATAGAATTCGTTGCAAAATTTTTCATTCAATATAATTGTAACGAAAGAAAAATTCACTTTGATTTTCACTCTTAGGTAGTATCTAGTCGAAGGAGAGTCTCGCTGACTGGAATAAGGAAAATTCGTCATCTACAATTTCTAGTCCATTTTTATATTTTTGTAGGATCCAGAGAAGGATCAGAGAGAATTCAGATCAGTTTAATTCAGCGAAATCGGTACCAAATTGGATTTCATAGAGCCCTAACAAATTTTCAGCGGCATCGTGTCTAAAGACCAAACTACCGCGTTTTAGGCTGAGCAACCTAGAGAACTGAATTCTACGTATTAACAACAATAATGAACAATAAAATCGTTTTTCAAATCTAATAGGTCTGTTCCAAGGCCAAACGAATTGTCAAATTTCATCCATAGACAACATAACCTAAACAATTTCTCATGAAAAATGAGCTGCCGAAATTAGCGCGAAGCTGCTTCAATACGTAAAATTTTTTGAAAGCTGTCACTATAAGTATACGGCGCCTCAAAATTTTTGCAAAAAACATAGGTTATGTCGTCTGTGGATGAGATCGTCGTGGTTCGGGTTGTCAAAGTTCGCGTTTACAGTTATTTGGAACAAACCTATATGAGCGTAACGGTTTTTTTTGGACAATTCGCAACTGACTACATATGAAATACTTCCGGGATATAGACATTCTCAGGTTAAGGTGGCTTATTTTCAGGAAAGCGGTAACTTTGATTGGTAACGGTTATTGTAATGTTCTGATTGGATTTTTGAGGCGATGGACAACGTCATTGTATTTTATCTCTTGTTATTTTTTTTCGAAAAATTGATTTATTATAATAATGGACTAGTCTAAAACAGCTCAAGCTTTAACATGACTAGCACTGTATCTACACTCTGACTCAGTAAAGGAAAAACGGCTAAAAATTTCAATTCAGTTTTGATTGCGACACCGAAACGAAAACTGAACCTATTAACCGTATCCGAATCAGGTTTCATTTAAAGTCGATCGATTTACAACATTTTATATAAAGTGATCGTTTACTTATAGCGACTATAAAATATCAGTGGCGTCATCATCACCACATTTTTATGTAATATCATGTCCGGAGCGATAGCGGAAGACTTGACGCAGTCAGGGTATGTTGGGCAGCTGGAAAAATTTGGTAACTTTCAGGGTATGTTCGACAGCTGGAAATATTTGGTCACTTTCAGGGTAGCTGATTTTCGTCAAATTTTCGATTTTCGTCAAATTTTCAATTTTTGTTAAATTTTCAATTTTTGTTAAATTTTCAATTTTTGTTAAATTTTCAATTTTTGTTAAATTTTCAATTTTTGTTAAATTTTCAATTTTTGTTAAATTTTCAATTTTTGTTAAATTTTCAATTTTTGTTAAATTTTCAATTTTTGTTAAATTTTCAATTTTTGTTAAATTTTCAATTTTTGTTAAATTTTCAATTTTTGTTAAATTTTCAATTTTTGTTAAATTTTCAAATTTTGTCACTGACCTGACACTATTTACGCTATTCTTAATTTTTTAAATGCATAGAGTGTCCAGCCCGTGAATTTCGCCAAATTTTCGTTTTTTCGTAAAATTTTCTAATTTCGTCAAATTTTCAAATTTCGTTAAATTTTCAAATTTTGTCAAATTTTGCATGTTCTTTTTCTTGCAGGTCTGTTCCTGAACATCTTCCACTTTGCGACTCAGATTTTTTTGGTAAAATTTTTGTTGTTTCCAGTCAAATTTTTGTTAAAAATTATTTGGCAGATGATGAGATAAAACTAAGCCAGCTTGTTTGAACTAATTGGGTGTAAAATTTAATTTTTGCGTAACGAAGCTGAAAGCGTCAACTCTAGCGTTATCATTCATTTTAGAAATTGTACTTCATAGACTGCGTCACACTTTTCTCGAAGAGATTTTTGTTGGGATGTTATTTAAAAGACATTCGATGTTATGTTCCACAAACCCACTCAGAACTCTATAGTATCGTCTTCAGTTTCTTTTTTTTACATTCGTCATTGGGCTATCGGTGTTGGTGGTTTTAGTGATTTTGTTAGAAAAATTTATTCGTCAAAACGTGAATTTGTGACCCTAACAATGAGATACGTTATTGCTTCAATGATATGCCTCGGCTGTGTTTTAAACAACGTTCTCCGGGGTAATATGACAATCAATATTTTAGCGATGACTGAACCACTTTACAACACTACAACGAAGGCGCCGCCAGATGTAAATAAAATTCCAAAATAAACAGTAGAATGAATGCGTGTGAAACATATGGTCGTAAATATAAATTCTCAAAATATACTCAGGGAGTTGCGGGAAGAAGAACAACTACGCGAATAGTAAGACTTAAATTGTTTGCCGCAGCATTTACGTGTACCGATTGTTCAATATTCAATTATAACCAAATCCATACAATAGTACCGAATTGGCAATATACTCACCGAAATTCGTTATTTTACTATATTTCAGCCAAAATAAGAAACATTTTTTTCACGATCCTGAATACAGCGCGTAACTCGATTTTAAACACATTTTGGTTAAAACCTAAGTACTATGAGTGCCATTCAAGAATGTTAAGAACTTCCTGAATTCATTGTTTTCCCAGCAATTTGTTACTGATCGATCGATCGATCCGAAAGAAGACAAATTTTGTTGGGATAAAACATGGAAAACGCGGAAATAATGATTATAAAAAACACACTCCACTACAATGAATGTCGGATAATTTCTTTTAAAAACGCCTTTTTTTATTAAATATGACCCGACCTGACAGTATTTCAAATTTGTTGAATCACAAATTTGCATCTGACAAAAGCATCTACAAATTTACAGAACAGCAAAACAAAATCAAATTCATCGTATGCGAAATCCGAAATAAAATATGAAAACTAGTAATTGGTGTATCCGAACATCACAACAATAAAATTCATCACTTAGGAATTTAAAACATTGAGCACCACCCGATAATTACTTTCAGAAGAAAAGAAAATTCTTTGATTTTAATTTCGCACAAAAACCATTCGCTCATGCTCATTCAATACCATCAATTACCACAAGTTTTTGATTTACACTTAACTGAACTTAAGGAAAAATGCCGAAAAAACGAGACATTTGAGCGAAAAGATTTGAAACAAATTTGCTTTTTTTTACTTATAATGTCGTAGAACAAATGGCTTTGCCACCGAATGGTTAAGTGGCAAATTTAAGGAAAATAGGAAATGATTCAATATTTTCTGGGCAAATCTCCATATTTCAAGGATGCGAGAATACAAATCCACCATCAGATTAAGCAAATCATTGTGGGAAGTCCGCAAATTTGCCGAGCAAAGGTTGGCAAATTTGTCTTTTTCAGTACAAATTTGCAATATTTGATCGGCAAATTTGCGTAATTTCTGAATTAACTTGATCACTTTCTTTGCAAATCTCGGCAATTTTCCAAACACACTTCACAGATTTGAACACTTTTATAAAGAAAAACACTGATAAGTTCGCAAATTTGCGTTTTTAAAATTTTCAGAGCAAATCTTTGAAACAAATAATTTGTTTTCAACTTGATAAATCAAAACAACTTCGACATGATTTATACACGCATTTGACGGTTTACGTTGGCAACTTTGATGTCATTATGTACTAAATTTGCGTATTTTTGTCAGTACGGCGCGGCGGGCTGGATTCGAATATTTGATTATTGACTGTGCGAAATTAATGTTAAAGAATTTTTGTTTTCTTTCGAAAATAATTATCGGGTGGTGCTCAATGTTATAAATTCCAATGTGATGAATTATTGTTGTGATGTTACGATACACCAATTACTAGTTTTCATATTTTATTTCGGATTTCGCATACGATGAATTTGATTTTGTTTTTCTGTTCTGTAAATTTTTACATTCTCAGATGCAAATTTCTGATTCAACAAATTTGAATTGATACTGTCAGGTCGGGTCATACTTAATAAAAAAAAGGCGTTTTTAAAAGAAATTATCCGACATTCATTGTAGTGGAGTGTATTTTTTATAATCATTATTTCCGCGTTTTCCATGTTTTATCCCAACAAAATTTGTCTTCTTTCGGAACGATCGATCGATCAGTAACAAATTGCTGGGAAAACAATGAATTCAGGAAGTTCTTAACATTCTTGAATGGCACTCATAGTGCTTACGTTTTAAGCAAAATGAGTTTAAAATCGAGTTACGCGCTGTATTCAGGATCGTGAAAAAAGGTTTCTTATTTTGGCTGAAATATAGTAAAATAACGAATTTCGGTGATTATATTGCCAATTCGGTACTATTGTATGGATTTGGTTATAATTGAATATTGAACAATCGGTACACGTAAATGCTACGGCAAATAATTTAAGTCTTACTACTCATGTAGTTGTTCTTCTTCCCGCAACTCCCAGTACGGTCCCCGATATGCGTGGTCAGCCTATGAGCAAAGTTTAGTAATTGGATCGTATTTTTGGGGAGTTGTCGTAACCACGTTCATTGCTGGAGTACTTGCTGAACGTTATGGTGCGCGAAAAGTGGTTGGCGTTGGTTTAACAGCTGCCGCAATACTATCTGGAGTAACACCAGTAGCAGCAAATTATCTATGGCTCTCGATTGGTGTTCGTTTTGGCAGTGGAATGGCAATGGCAACGATTTCCCCGTCAATGCAATCTCTAATTTCGAACTGGGCACCACCAAACGAAAAGGGCAAGTTTCTGTCTGCGTATATGGCCAATGGTCTTGGTACAGTCATAGATTGGTCCATGTCTGGTTTCATAATCGAATACTATGGATGGCATTACGGATTTTATGTGGTCGTTCTCATACTCGGTGTATATGCAGCAGCATGGCACTATATTGTCTACGATTCGCCAAAGGTTCACCCTCGGATATCAACAGAAGAGAAGGAATTTATTTTAAGCAAAGTGATCGTCGCACCAACGAAGGTATACAAAGCCGTACATCGGGAAAATAATTTAGTAAATTTCGAAATTTTCATACAGAAACCCTGGCCGCCAATTAAGTCTATGATGCTCTCAGTACCATTTTGGGCTCTGACCATATTCCATTTTGGGCTTTTATTTTCACTGTACGTCTTCCTCACAGCAGCACCGAAATACTTGAGTGACGTATGCAATTTTCGCTATTTAACGAGTTCAAATTTCATTTTCGCGCCAATTCAAGGTTCATCATTTCGATATAGCAGCAACGGGCGTTTTAAGTAGCATTCCGTACATCGCAAGATTCATCTTCGCGATTGGCTTCGGATTTCTTGGGGACTTTATGTTTAAAAGGAAATTGATGAGTGCAAATTTCATACGGAAGGGTTTCGCAGTGTGCTGTAAGCCCCCAAACGTTTATCGGTCTTTATTACGCATAAATCTTCGCAAAATTTTCAGCTCATATTATACCGGCATGCTTCCTCATTGGTCTTATGTTTGTTGGCAATCGACCATATGTCTGCATTACGTTTATATCATTGGCACTCGGTTTTTCTGGCGCAATATCCATCACTTCGTTGCAAAATCCTCATGATCTTTCACCTAACTTTGCTACAACCATTTTTGCCTTCATTCACACATTCGGATCGACACAGGGGTGCGTATAGTTTTTGCTCTTACTTAAAACTTGATAAAGCTATAATTCATAATCATTATCAGCTTCATCGCTCCGTTGGTCATCGCTCATTTTACGAAGACAAAGGTAAAAAAGGTGGATGACAAACGTGCGACAAAGTAGAATATTCGTAGGGCAAAAAAGCGTCAGTTGGTCAAACGGGTCACACTGCTTTTGAACTAGTAATGCCAAAATTTTATTAATCGATGCAGCGTTTACAGTACTACAACGCAACGCTACATCATCGTCCCATAGACTGTTATGATCAGAGCGAGAAAACCAAAGACTAGTTATTATAACTTGCCTTGGGGTACTTGTCAAAGTATTTACTTCTCTTTCACGACCGAAGACCAGTTTATTATAACTGGCCTTGCGATACTTGTCAAAATATCTCTTTCTCTTTCATCATAACACTCTAAAATAGGATTTCGCCATACCAATAGTTCGAAATCAGTGTGACCAACTGAGGTTTTTTATGTCCCACCAATATTCTACTTTGTCAGAACTGAGCGTTGGATGTTTTAGTTTTCAATATGATAAAATTTTAGAGTTCCGACGAAGAGTGGCAATACGTTTTTCTGATTGGGGCCGCTATGCTCATAGCCAGTGCCATAATTTTTATTGTGTTTGGTAGTGTCGAAATACAGAAATGGAACAAAATCCATGGTGAAAAGACGGAGATGAAACTACTAAATGTATCCGCGCCATTGGCTGAATTCGAAAAGGCTGAACTGTAGTTCAGTCGTATGGGATTCAGTTTCCAGTCCGAAAGGCTGTATACATAATAGAAAATGTAAGATTAGCGTTATACCCTCAAAAGTAGTTATCTTACTTATGTCGAAATAAAAGAGAGAAGAAACAGGAAACGTTCGTCTTAATTTTTATATAAAAATGTTTTAAATCTTCTTTCGTTCGAAGCTCAACCGACAAGTTCACACGCCATTTTAAAATTAATAGATTAGATCCACCCTAAGTGTAACTTGTTCACGTACACACGTTGATAAGGCCAACAATAATATTTATTAAGCCGAGTGTCGTCATACATATTTAAATCGGAAAGGGTTTGATAATTGAAAAATGCGCGCCTTCCTACTGGAGTTAAACAAAATCGATTCTGAATCTGAGCACCGAATTCTCTCACCAAGGGAATCGATAGTGCGGAAAACGAACGGGTTTCAGCAAACACATAATTCAGACTGATGCCGCGAAACGACTGTAACAAGTTATCGAGAAACTCGTTTTAAGAAATTATTTTGTTTTTATTTGAAACATACACCATTGAATTGATATCCGGACTCCGCACAAACCCATCTACTACACTCAGTTGCTGTTCGTAAATAAAGCAAGAGAATGTGGAAAATTACCATAATACGACACCTCAGAATACTCGTTTAGAATTTACTATAATCTTCAGTTCTCTTCTGCAGAATTTTTAATGTAGAAATTTTGCCAAGTTTCAAATTATAACGAACCACCAAACCAGACTCACAGCCAAGTTGCTAATGTTTCGTTTCAAGATATTTGCTGTTCTGAATCATAGTGTATTGTGATCATTATGAGACTCTAATTTACAGCAAGTAATTAGCAACATGGCTTCTACTGTCCCTCCATCATTACCTGGTGATTTTCCATTACTGCTGCCTTGACCTCTTCCGAAGTTACATCAGGTAGTTGGTAGTTCTTCGGATCCCGCATTCGTAATTTCGCATTCGTCTATCCGGTTGTATTCCGTCGGTCGTTGTAATTGGCTTCGGTCGTCTTGATGAAAACCAATCTTCATAAAATTCCTTTGCAACATTTAGTATTGCATTCCGGTCCGATTGCATCGCTCCATTTTTGTACTGTAGTTTGAAGATTGCCGTAATGGAAAGGATAGCATCTCTGAAGTAGAATTGGGCAGGACACGACTTATGGGCAGACCGCCAGAACGATGGACGAACAGCATCAAACGCACAACACTAACGAATTGGCAACAAGTGGTAATGGATCGATCGAGATGGAAGGAGCTAGGGGAGGCCTACATCCACCAGTGGATAACATAAAGGCTGAAAAAGAAGAATGACAAATGGTTTTGTTAAACTGATATTTGTTCATCAGAACAATGAATTTTGGATAGGGTGTACTACCAATGGTAGTTTACCATCTATCGATATTAAAGTTGAGTGAGTTTGTAACAAAAGTTTGCTGGTAATCAAATAACATTTATGCAGTTTAGTGATATTTGCAACTCATGCCGCCTGTGTACAATGTCGTATGAACGTATTTTTCCACACCAGTGCAATAAAGGATTTGCAGGGGTTTTTATCGCACTAGTTCGTAAAAACCAGTAAAACGTCACACTACTCGACTTTCGATTTTTATTCTATTTTCCTTGTTGCTCAAAACGTTGAATGTAACACGAATCATATACTGGTATATTATCGCACACTATGCCTTGCCAACCTCGGCTTCGCCTCGTCTGACGTCTAACCCGAAAATAAGTCTTTGGCTGTTTCCAAAATAATGTCAAAAAGAAGCGTGGTGGATAGTCTTTTAAAGCAAAGTGTAGGTTTTAAATAATGAAGTAGAAGATTTTACGTCGAAGAATTTACTCAGATCAAACGAAGTAATATACCAGATAATAAACCCTAATGACGCTAATGACATAGTGTTAAAATGTACTTGTTTTCGGTGTTACGTTGAACTAACGCCAATTTCTATTTGTTTCTGATGCATGTCATAATGGCATAACACTCATAGTAGAAGTTTTGGTTAGATTTTCACCATAAAAACGCATTTCACCTTTATGTGTGCATGAGAATATTTTTCGTTCTTGTTACTGTCCATTCGTTAGAGTCTTCAAGATTCGTGGCTATCGGCATTATTATTCAGACCTCAGATGATCAGATTATCTGAATCTGATTGGAACTGAACCTGGATTTTACCTGACTTGAATTTACCTGAAATCTGAAAATTAGTGAAAGTTGAGGTAAATAATCAGGCCAGGTTTCAGTTTGTATGGAACTTTTATTGATTTTCAGATTACAGAAAAATTCAGGTCAGTTCACTCATATATGTTCAGGTCGATTTCAGGCTCAGGTAAAGGGAGTTACGATTTTATCTAAAGTTATTGGAAGTTGTGAAACAGGTGAAAATCTATGTGTGACAGGATGAATTTATGCAGAGGATTGATTCTGATTTTCCATGCAGGGATTTCCAAGTGTAGTTTACCCCTCCGACGGCATAATTATCTGCCATAATAAATAACCTCCACACACAAATGAAACACACTCCCAGAAGTGTGAGTTATCTGGACATGAATGGAGGCTATTTAACCGACAGCGATATCGCGATGTAAACAAACTTGGAATGTCCACACTGCGATCGCTCTTGGTGTTATTACTTCATTTGTGATTAAACAATCACTTTATTATTGTAAATTATCGGGCAGCTATGAAAATGAAATTTATCAGATACTTGAATTCATTGCGTCCACCAATGTAATCCAATTTCTTGATGATATACTCGATAGATTCGACAGTCTATTGATTTAGTAGAATTTTATCTCATGGAATATTATAAATGAAACTGGTAAGATGATTAAACAATAGAAAAACGTTCCACTATCGAAATTACAAAGTGTTTACCGGTAATAACGTGACTGCTTTGTGTACGTGTAGAGAATAAAAATATTCAGTCAGAATTGGCAGTTGTAAAAATTAGAGAAATTATGCCGCCGTGGTGACACAGATATCGATTGTGAAGACGTAACTCGACTGTCAGGACTTAGGACGAACATTTCTTTAAAAAAAATTCAGCATTAAGATTGCAACTGAAGGATGCTGTAACGAGAAAGGATTCTCCAGCAAGAAAGAATTCTTTGACGGGAAAGGATTCTCTAACCAGGATGCATTCTTTAATGAGAATGGATTCTCTAACGAGAATGGATTCTCTAACAAGAAATGATTCTTCAACAAGAATCACTCAGACTTCATTCTTTTCGTGAGAGAGAAGCCGACGCCAGCTGAAACTAAATGATTGATCCGCTTTCATTTTATTGCAATTTATTGCTTGATTACCACAATTTCAATGAGATAACACCGAGATAGTGTTAATCAAATGATGAATGATCTATCATGCGTCTGTGTCTCAACAAGACAGTGATAGGCTTTCGTTCCAATCAATGGATGTCGTAAGTGTCTTTGATAAGGATAACGAGAATCAGCTCCAGCGATACCAAAATTCAGATATTTTCATCAGTTCCACTTCTTCATTGGTAATGAAAAGTCGACCTGCGTAAAATGTGCGACCAATTACCTTGCCTTCCTGACGGGACGGAAATCGTTGTCGATTTTTCCAAAACGCTCGACTGGTATGAGTATCTGATTTTCGGTGGTGTTTTAGCTCTGTCGATGGCAATAGGAATTTATTATGGCTGCTTCGGTACAAAGAGTAAAACCAATGAAGAGTTTCTTATGGCTGGTCGGTCAATGTCAATTTTACCAGTAAGTGTTTCGCATCCAACAGCAATTACGATTTGACTCGATTCAACCCATTTTTTTTGCAGGTGACATTATCTTTGGTGTGCAGTTTTGTCTCAGCGAGTATAGAGTGCTTCATTTCTAGCTGTTGAATCAATTTAATTAATTCCCATTTGTAGTAACACTACTCGGCAATCCTGTTGAGGTCTATTTCTATGGTCAGCAATACACTGTGATTTTCATCTCATTCATACCAATGACTCTGGTCTTGGCTTATCTTTATGTCCCCGTGTACTTTGATTTACAGCTCACGTCTGCCTATCAGGTAAGGAATCACCATAAAAATGCTCTCAATCTTTTCAAGGTTTTAACTTCACTCTTAGTATTTCGAGTGGAGATTCAGTCGACCGGTTCGGACGATGTGCAGTGTTTTTGCGATAATACATTTGGTATGTGTGATGATACTGTCGCGATAAGATGAAACCCAAGATGAATATATCTAAATTGACATAGGTCGTTTACATGCCGATCACTGTTCTTGGTCCCTCATTAGCGTTGGATCAAGTTGCTGGTTTTAGTTACATAGCTTCGTCTGCTGCAATATTTCTAGTCTGCATTGCCTATTCATCTCTCGTAAGTAAAGGTTTCGCTACATAAACAGTTACAAAAATCCATTCGGCGTGACTATTTAGGGTGGACTTAAAGCGGTTTTATGGACTGATGCATTACAAGCTGGCGTAATGATCGTGGCTTTGGCGGCGTTAGCAATTTGTGGTATTATAGAAGTAGGTGGACTGCCTGAGGCGTGGGAACGATCACTGGAATCCGGCAGGATAAACTTTTTCAAGTAAAAATTGTCGTGTTAACATTTTGAAATGGTTCTGTGACCACAAACTTTTCTACTCCATAGCTTTGACCCAGATCCCAGGGGCAGACATACTTTTTGGTAATTTACGAAATGAAGTTCATTTCAGTTACAGAACAAGACGAACATTTACGGTCTTCTCTCTCATAGGTCGGGTACAATAGGTGGATTCTTTGTCTGGTTGCCATTGTTTGGTGCGACGCAAGCTCAAATTCAGAGATATAATTCCGTGCCGACACTAAGACAATCTAGAAAGTATGTTCGATTAAGTTTTCAATTTTACCATCAGACGATTGTTTAACACAATTTTCCCAATTAAGATGCCTGGTATTCAATATGTTTGGCATGATTCTCATTATATTTGTGTGCTCACTGATGGGTATGTTGATATTCGGCAAATATCATGATTGTGATCCCGTTGGAGCAAAGATAGTTAGTTCAGGTATTACCGAAAAATCAAACTGAAATTTCTTTGTAATTCAATCCTTTCTATCTACCATCTGATTAGCTGATCAACTATTGCCATTGTTTGTGGTTGACGCATTACGTAATTATCCCACACTACCTGGTAAACGATAACAATATTGCCGTTTGTTGAAAGCTTGTTGAACAATAAATTTTTTTATTTATTTTCATTGTAGGTCTTCTAGTGGCTGGCTTAACGTGTGGTACATTGAGGTAATAAAATTCTTATCTTTTTATGACACGTGAAAATTATTATCGGTAATTTCAGCACTGTGTCGAGTGCACTTAATTCGCTAACGGCTCTGATCACTGAAGATTTCGTGAAACGTTATCGGCCAGAATGGGACGAAATAAAACTCGGCTACACATCAAAAATAATATCAACAGTCACGGGTAAATATAAATGCTGTTTATTGTGGATGCACAATGCCCATAAGGGGAAAAAAAATAATTCCAACTCTGGATTTTTGTTGGAATTTCCTATTTTGATCACTCCATTGGCAAGATAACTATTTTTGACCGTTACCAACGCATAAACAGGCAGCAGACCAGATTTTTTAACGGTCAAAAACCACTTATCTTCGGCCCCACAGTGGCTTTGGCGCCAGAGCTCTCGACTCATAATCGAGAGGTCTCGTGTTCAAATCCGCGGCTGGGCAAGATAAATTTTCTTTCATTTGTGTCTATGTAATACATTCGTCCACTTCTCAATTATGGGTAGAGAGCCTTTTCAGATTACAAAAAGTACGTAAATAGTTTATTACGCACTTGCTTGGACATTTTCTGTTTTGGCTAGTGGGAGATTTGTAGCCCGAGTGGAAGACAAGTTTTAAGAGCCAATAGTCAAAGGGACAACATCCAAGCAGGAACGTGAGTAAGGTTGACTTCACGACGCTAAAACTTTATCTCAAGTTTTTGAGTACTTGGTCAGGGGGAAAATGATACTTCTTGTGTGTTTACTCCATTCCATCCTTTGCCCATTCGTAAGAAATGTAAATAAGAATTACCATTCAGGTTGGCCTGACAGGCTTGAAGTAACAACCTGAATTCCAGTTGTGTCAGGTAAAGTTTCTTATCAGGTCGACCTGACCTGACGTGATCTATAAAGCTATACATCTGACCTATTACGGCTCTTTCAATTACATTCTTTCAATTACCACCTTTAAGTCGACAAATTTTGTATATAAATTGTCTCCGTACCACTAGTGTCGGACCATCAAAGTGAATTAATATTCAGATGTAAGAAAATTGATTTAAAGAAATTCAAAGATGAGTCTCGAGTCCCATTCCCATTCCGAACGTGCGTGTACATGGCAAACTTTTAATTTGATCAAAGGCTCTATACCTATATATAGAGCCTTTGATTTGATACATATCAGGTTAACCATGCCGTCTGTAACAGGAAATCATATGACCAGTATTATTATCAGGTCTATTACTTCCATCGATCAAAGTATCTTTAATCTGTAGATTTCAAATCTTGTACTTCAATTTTTTTAACATGCATTTTACTTTATAAAGGACCATATTACCCAGAGCTTGTCATTATTTTTGTCGTCGTTATCGATAACAGATACATAGCCATATGTGACAGGTCAAACATTTCGGGGAAATTCGGCTTCGGGGAAATTGGCAAACGGCGTAAAAATAGACAAATTTCGAAATCTTTCTTGCAGAGTAGCACGTGAATTGTTGATGTAACAAATACCTTTTGGCATAGTTCTGTACTTAAAGTTTCTCCTTTTACAAAATGTGACGTGATGAAATGTGTCCGAATTATCTTTTTAAGAAGTTTGATCAATGTTGACGCCGTGTGCCAGATTACCATACGCCTAGTTAATATGTAACCGATATTGTAATCTTTCAACAGGACTGATATCCTTCGCATTGGTATTCGTTGTTCGCATTCTAAATCGCACCATTAATATTTCACCCGTAAGTAGCATCCAGGTTTTATAAAAAATCGAGTTTTTCGAGCAAACGAATGAATATTTTTCAACATTGGTAATGTGATTTCAATCTGGTCAAAGCACCTAGCAGGGTAATAGAAAAAAATAAAGTAGTACTTTAATCGAAGTATGCGAATATTTCCATACCTTTTTTTTCATAATGTCATTGCAAAATTACCATTAAGGCTGCTAATCTTATTATTGGTAACAAAAAACTACTCTATTTGACGTGTAAAAACCTCTATTACCCTGCTAGGTGCATTGATCTGGTTCATTCAAAACATACATTATGGTGGCAGTACCGGGTGCAGTGCCACTGGTCAGACTGGGAATTCGGGCTATTCCCGAAGAGCCCTTTGCATTTCTATCTAAAGTAAGGGCCTTCTTCGAATTTTACGGGTTTTCTTACGATTTCCCCGAAGGGCCTTTTGGTAGCCAGCTCAGCACTGAATGGCCGTATCAATGATACGAATATGATTGAAATCAGATGCAATGATGGAAATTTGTTTGCTGTATTTCGAATTTAAAAATTCTTTCAGTTTTCAACGTTGATTCATGGTTCGCTAATCGGGCCGATTTTAGGCGCATTTACTTTAGGTATGTTTCTGCCTTGGGTAAATAATATGGTAAGTTCCTCACACTTCGTCCCCTCCGTCAAAATTCAATCAATTTCTGTTCCATCCAGGGCATTTTGTTAGGAATGTTCGCCTCAATTTTGTTCTCGGGATTTATTGGTCTCGGAAATATTGTAGCCGGTATACAGGATCTATTGCCGAATCAACGGTTAAATTTGACAGTGCAGGGCTGTACCTGCAGTAATGGAGTGGAAGAGCAATTTTGCAGAGATTTTCCGGACAACCAATATCTCGATTTAGCCGACAACAGTCACTGGAAAGAAAACGATGACTCAGTTCTCGTTCGTATGTTCAGCATTTCGTACATATGGCAGCCAGGTGTTGGTACACTGTCTACAATAGTATTTGGTATCTTCTTCAGTGCTCTCATAATTCTTATCGATAAGAGCAAAAGGAAGAAGGTACATGCCAAACTTCTCAGTAAACCGTTCATTAGATTATGGAATAAAATCTTTGGGAAATCACGAATGGACAAGTGGATCGATTACGACGACAAAATTCTATTCGTAGCGGGCAAATCAGATTAAAGTCATTGTTAATTGTTCCATCCGTTCCACCCACGACGTGTGAAAAAATTGATTTGTTAAATCATGACCCTAGGAACTAATTTTTAATTATTATTATGCTAGAGTTAAGTGTTTATAATGAAGGCTTTACGACACAAATAAAGAATATGATCAAAGCGTCTACGTCATATTTCATACATACCTACTTATGGTTGGCTGACCTCGAGCATCTGGAAGACTTTTGTCTAGAATTTTTACTTTTACTTTATTCGTTTTCTCAGAGATCATTCTTGAGACAAAACATTGGAATTGTATACGAAGATCTTCTTTTGTCTCATGTTTTTGAGACCTCTGTGCTACGATTTCGGGGAATGAATCTATAGAGATGTAGACCTTCTCATATGAAAATAGTGTGTTTGGTAGAAGAGGAGATACTTCCTTGCACCAGTATTCCAAGTGGCAAAATTAGAAATGTCATCAATACATTGTAATGTACTCAGCTTTTGTTGAACACTATTTCACTCCTAAGAAGCTTTTCTCTACTTAGCCTGTCACAGACGGCATTTGATCGAAGATTTTCAGAAATTATTTTCAGAAATCTTCTACTTCATTTGTTTTGAACATGCTTTTTGCTATATAAGACTTTATTAGTCAGAACGCGTCGTTTATTATTTCTGTCGTTGTCGATAACAGATGACATCCGTCTGTAACAGGGTATTGACCTTTTATGTTTCATGCAAAAGCAACACAGTTTACAGTCATACGACAACCAACGCCACGATACACAGGCAAATTCAACCAACGGTTTTTTTTGACATAGGAATTTTAAAGCATATTATACGCTTTGCGAGCTTTGTTCTTCTTCTCAATGAGAGTAAACTCTATAGGGGTTTGTATTTCATTGCTTCTTCTGTAACACTTGTCATTGTTATAAGAAAAATCTAACCTGACAAAAACACATAATTTTCGTCAAGTTAGATTTTCTTGTAAAAAACCAAAGCACTCTCAAGCACCGAAGCTATAAAAAAAACCATTCGTCCCAGAAGTTGATAGTTCCACGAAATGCCTTATATCAGTCTTTGCTTAGAAAAATAGTCTAACGATTTTCGAGAGCTGTTTATTTCTTTTTACTCTTCAATGAATTTCATTGTATTTTCAACACATTGAAATAAAATCTTTCACTTCGTTTGTTTTAACATTCATTTTGCATTGCTATAAGTGAACGTCGTCAGCTCATCATTTATTTATGTCATCGTTGATAATTGATTCCACTCATGATCAACTCAGAGTTGTCTTAACCTGTTCTTTCAGAACCTAAGGTGGTCAATGAAAGTAGATAAGTAGGTATGGCCAGTCCATACAAGTCGGAGCACATACGAATTTGCATGGCGCCCCCTCAAACGAACTCATTTCTAGTGGAAATTTGCACTAGAAATGAATTCGTTTGAGGTGGCGCCATGCAAATCCGTATGTGCTCCGGCTAGAACAAATTTGAACGTTTGGCCATACCTATCTATTTACTTTCATTGAAGGTGGTCACCGTCAGAACTTTTTTCCAAGGTTGTGAAAGAACAGGTTAAGATAAAAACTATTTTTTTCTTCAACAAAATGTATCAATTTGTAAAAATTTCTGTATCTACAGCCTTCGTGTCGTAACATGGTCTTAGACGAACTATATAATTCGTCTAAGAACCTAGTCTTCCAGAACCTTGTTTTTTTTCAAGGTTCTGAAAGAACAGGTTAAGACACTTACGAAGACGGGTGAAACACAAATCTTGACAATTCAAGCATGTATATTGTTTGAAAAGTCAACTTGAAAACAAAATTGCTTTTTGTTAAGTTGGAATCGTCATATAAAATTTTCCAAACCTAGTTAGCGCTACAGAAAAATTTTGATGACACCGCCTTCGTGATCAACTCGAAAGTGTCTTAACCTGTTCTTTCAGAACCTTGGTTTTTTTCCTTTGGTTTGGTTGGCTATATGGAATAGGAATATGGTTACGTTTCTGTGCAAACTCAAGTAAGAAGCAATCGAATGTCAAAAGTGGTCGTCAAAATAACATATTTTGATCGGTCTGTTGTAAACAACATTAACATTGCAAAATGCAGTCAGTTGACTGTAAGGAAAAGGATACGCAATTCCCGTAGTGTCAGTTAGGTGTCCATTCTCTGTTAACCGAAAATGTGTTTACGAGCAATTTTTCCTCGCTTCAAACAAATGTGTTACATAAACAGAACGTCTTTGCTCGCCGGAGTGAGGAACTCCAGCTCCAGACTCACATCAGGTTACAGATCCAAATATGAAAAACGTTTGTCTATGGAGCGTTTACCGAATCACAAATTACCGCAAGACTTCATCGAATACGAGTCTGGCCGAAGTACGTCGATTGAACTCCAAGGAGAAATTGAGTGAGCAGAACATTGAAATTAAGATTTTCTGAACATTGGAGCTTACGTTTCGTTGTTTCGAATGTCATAGCAAATGGAAGAACGATAAGGAATCGATGAGAGCTTCCGAAGCGAATTATATCGATTCGTCGCGATTGATGATCCATTTGGAGGAGGCCAGCGAGGAGGCCCGAGTGCAAAAATGCAATCAGTACAATGTGAAGCTGCATCCTGTCAGTGGCAGCGAAAGTGAATTCTTCTTTTTCGTGGAGGTAATGGAAGTATTTCAGTTGGCAGTAGGTGTTCCTTAAGCTCAGGAACGTAGCCAGACAGGATATTCAAGGCGTTGAATCCGAAGGAAAAAAATCGGTGGACATTTTGATGTCTCAAGAACTCCACTTTCTGTGAGACATGTCTTGGGCATCAGTCATGAAATATGTCATGCGTGAAGACTATTTCACTCTCCTTCTACCACGTTCTCAACAACATCTTGCATCTCCATCTGAATGATCCGTTGTTGATCGTTGACCCTTGTTGAAAGGTACGATTAATTGAGAATGACCTACTGAAGCTCTGACTACTCTTGATCGTAAGGAATACTCATACCATTAAGAGTTGCTTCGATCCCATCAGAGACTAATGTTCTGAGAACGAACGCAATTCTCGAAAGATTTCTGTTAACTCCAATTTCATCACAATCATAGACACAGAGTGTGAACATTTCCGAAACTTTCTATTTTCAGTCGGCTGAAATGAAGGACCTCTACGCAACGGTCAAACAATTCACCGAATTTACTCTCGTATCGAAACAAGGAAAACGTACCAGTGATGGCCAGATCATTTTCAAAGAAGACAACAAAATTTTTGTCGAACTGAACACCGTGGACGATTGGCATCCCGACCATCTATACGACATAGTGTTCCGATATAATCGAAACTATTATTTGGTGCAACACCAAGCCCTAGATTTCGTGCGACGCCACAAACTTTTCGATCTTCTGATAAATAATCCAAAATATTATTCAGCCACAGTGGAAAGTCGTACCGATGATGATCGGAAGTACCATCTGCCGGACGTACTAGATAATTTCTATTTGAACGAAGAGCAGAACGACGCAATAGTGAATATGATCCGAGGCGACTACTTCCCTCTACCGTATCTGTTGTACGGTCCCGCTGGAACTGGCAAGACTAAGACACTTGTCGCGGCAATCTTAAGCATTTTGGAGACTAGTGATGACAACATTTTAGTCTGTACACAGTCCAATGATGCATGTGACGAAATTACTGTTCGCCTAATGGAGTACACAAAGGCTGACATATTTCGGATGTACACACCGTCGAGAGAGACAGATGAGATACCAAAGTCCGTGTTAACATGCGCCAATTACTATGATGGAGAGTTAAAGTTACCGCCATTGCATTACATACGCAGACATCGTGTAGTTATTTGTACACTAGCCATGGCTGGTTGTTTGACTAGAGCCCATTGCAGTCCCAATCACTTCAGTTATGTGATGATCGACGAATGTGCCAGTGCTCTGGAAACAATGGCTTTGGTGCCCATCGCTGGATTATGTACGACAGAGAATAACCTGTGCGCAAAGATTATCTTAGCTGGGGATCCCAAGCAACTTGATGCTCTAGCGATATCTCAAACAGCTGAAGAGCTGGGATACAGCACGTCGTTTCTGGAACATTTATTCAATTGTCCACTGTACAGACGTGATGCTGCGAGTGGGAAATTTAATGCGAGATTCATAACTCAATTGGTAAAAAATTATCGTTCTCATCCAGCGATATTGCACGTTCCGAATCAATTGTTTTATGAAGGTGCCTTAGTAGCAGAAGTAACACCGCAGATATCCGATTTGGATGTCGATCTACCTGAGTTGAATCCAGATTTTCCAGTTATTTTCAAGTCGGTTCAAGGACAATGCATTCAGCCAGATGATGATACCAGGTTTTCTCTCAAATTTTGCCAATTTTACCAGCGAAAATGAAAACCTACAATTTTCACTTGACTTCAGTTCGTACAACATCGAAGAAATCACGGAAGTCATGGCGTACATACGAGCCATCCTGCATAACAACGACCAACTGGATCAATCGGATGTTGGAGTGATATCACCTTACCGATTACAATGCGAATTTATTCGAGCTCTGTGCAAACGGAACGGCTATCCGGAGATTACAGTTGGTACTGCGGAAAGATTTCAAGGTCAGGAGAGAAAAATCGTTATTGCATCGACAGTGTGTTCACGTAATGACACCGTTGGCAGTTTTGTGAGCGATCCGCAGGTAAATTTTTTGTTAATATTATTAACTCAGGTTGGGGACAGGGACTGTTTTTGGGAAAACATTTTTCCGAATTTTCCTAAATATTCTCAAAAATCACCTAAATGAACCTGAACCCGAAATGTTTTGTTTGTGGTCAACTTCGGGTCCGGTCCAAATCAGGTTCAGGTTAACCGTTAACCAGAAATTATCAGGTTACCCTGAGCCTGAAATGACAAAGCCTAGTCCAGGTCGACTGGGGTCTTATGTGAACGACGTACACCATGGAATTTATCGGAGAGATTGAAAGTTTTCTTACTCACCCTATTTCAGAGACTAAACGTTATGCTAACGCGAGCGCAGTATCTTTTAATCGTTATCGGTGACCCGCATACGTTAAATACGAATCCACATTGGCATGAGTTCATCAAATATTGTTACTCAAATGGGAGTTTAATTCAAGGCGACAATCAGTTCACCTTAAGCAATGACAGTGTAGAAATTTGATTTTGATTGAAATGACAAAAATAAAGGTGTAAATAGTTAACCATAGTTTTCACCTGTTTTAGATACTTATATTGCCTGTGGTTCAATAGATTCCCTGGTGAGACCAAGAGACTACCGATTTCGAGCTTTCGAGACTTTTATTTTCACCCGAGCCTTTCTGATTATTGCATTTTATTTCCAATTTGTTGATACCGGGCTTTATGCATGGGAGAGCAAATTAGTTTAAGTGTCAATCGCAAAAGGACACGCCACATTGGACTGTATTTGGTTACTTTAATCTCATTGTAACGATAAAATCTGCTCCTCCATTTGTTAAAAAACAGCCTACCAAAATCGGACCGATTTTTTTAGTGGAATCACTTTTATTTGCCGAGACAGATTTGAACTACAGGATCCGAAAACCACTTTCACAATTTTTCCCGGTCCCTGTGTCGTCAAAAGATTGTTTTTCAAAGTACCGTCCCATAGTTTTATACGAAATCTTTTACTTCATTGGTTTTAACATTCGCTTTGGTATATAAAGGAAGGCTAGAGCTTAATGCTCGTTTTTTGCATCGTTATCGATAACAGATCAGTGACCTCCTAACAGCCACTATGTCATTGGTAAATAATCTTACATTTCGAATAAATACAAGTAAAGTTAATAGCTCACCCCACGCGTTGATCGGGGTGCTGGTTATTTTTTGTTACATTGTGAGCCGTCCTTGCATTCGAATTTATACCGCATCTTATGTCTCTTGTGTGAAAGTTTTCAATCAAATAACTGAAAGCACTGAAAGTAAATAAAGTTCAAAATTAGGCCGCGCGATGTATTGTCACCCTATCGGATGTTGACAGCTCTGTCTACCTGATGCCGCATTCACCATATTCACCTCATCTATCATCATCTTCCAGCAAATGTCAAAATATTAAAATTTTATTTTTGGTTGCTTGGTGTGAAGTATAGCTTTAAACAACTTCTAAAACAAATTAGGTGAGTGATGAGTGCTAGTTTATTAGCAACTATTCGGACAGCGCAAATTATTTACCAACGAAAATGAGTGAAGACAGTCAACTAACAGAGCCGAAGAACTCTGTGTCGTTACCTGAGATTCCACTGAGTTCAGTGAAAATAAAGCAGGAAAAAATCACTCCACCAGCATCTCCAGTACGCAATCCAGCAACACAATTGCTGAATGTGAAGCGGGAAAAAGAGGCTGTTTCTTCCAACGAGCACACCATAAGTGAAAGTGTTTTTGCGACATTCTTACCGCCTAGTGACGATAAGAAAGCGGTCGCATTGACAAAATCGTCGGAAGAATTACTTGCCGAATTATTTCAGTCGTTTAATAGTGCACCACCAACTACATTGCTGATCGATGATGGAAAGACGTCGAAAAAGCCGAAAAAGAAACACAAGAAAGATAAGAAAAAGAAACACAAAAAGAAGGGTCGGAGCAGCAGTGATGAGGAGGATGGGCAGGATGGCGACAAGGCGGAGAAGAAGTTAAAATTGAAGAAAGTGAAAAAGGAGAAGAGGGACAAACTATTGGACGGGAAGGACATTAAAAGTGAGAAAGAAAAATCGAAGAAAAGAAAATCGGACGATCCGCTCGCAACGAGCAAACATAAAAAGAAGAAAAAAGAAAAGGATAAGGATGAGGAGCGCAAGGAAGAGCTGGATATCGACGAATATGAGAAGCAACTGCTGGAGAAGGTTCACCGTGAGGAAAACGCGAAATCAGATCCAAAAATGAAGTCAAAAATTTTCATCAAAAGCTTCAAACACAGTGCGGTCTTCGAAGAAAATGTGAAACAAGCGGAACAACGGAAGAAGGAGAAAGAAAAAGAGCGTAAACGTGACAAACACAATGTTGAAAGCGAAAGTGATCAGTCAAAGTCGTCGGAAATATCATTATCCGACGAGGAAACGTATGAGAGAAATCGATCCCGTTTCTACGAACGCGACTCCTATTACGGTAATAATCGGTCCAGAGATGATCGCCACAGAGATCGGTCACCCCGAAACAGATCTCGAGATCGGTATGAATCGCGTGAATCGTCATACTACGGGCACGGTTACAGAGGACTTGGTAGCAGATATGATGATCGGGATAGGGATAGACGAAGGTATGCTTCCACTTTCATTTCGGTTATAACGATTCCAGTGACCTTATAAAACGTCATTGGTTCTAGGCGACGTTCTCGTTCGAGGTCTCTTCATTCGGCCGATCGTATTGACAAGAAACGTTTACTGGAAATCGCCCGGAAGAATGCCATATCGATGCTGAAGAATGGAACATTACCGGGAACGCAGAATTTGGCACCGGAGGCTAAGGAGAAAGTATTAGCAAAGATGCGTTTCGGTGGTGAGTTTAAACTGTCTGTGGTGATTGGTTCATTGTTTATAGCACTTACATCGATCCAGTACTTACACCAGTCCGTAGAGTCCTTTCAAATCAAATTGTTTCAAATTTACAGGAAAATCGGTCGACGAACTCACGGAATTCTGCAAAAAACTATCAAATGGTGAATCGAGCGGTTACTTATCCGATGTGTCTGATGACAGTGATCATGACGAGGACGGCAATGACAGACCGTTCAATCATCCATTCATGCTAAAAGAACGCAACGAACCAATTGTTATGAATATCAAGGTAACGCACGCCGGTGTCAATTTATTGCTCTACGAAAATGAAAACCGAGCCATTTTCTCTCTCCTTCGTAGAATGCAACGCCAATCCCACCGAAAACCGCTGAACAAACGAAAGCCATTTTGATGCAATTTCCGGTTTCGTCTGGCCAGCATCATAGATTAAACGAGAGTGAATGGGTACCTGTGCCGCCCGCACCGAAGAAACCGGCAGTGAAAGGTAGCACACAGATTCTTTCAACGATTCTAAGACATTTCAAGTTTTATGTGTCTACCACAGCCCCAGCAAAAGTTGAGAAAACAGTCAAACAAGCTCCAGCAGCTATCATGCCAGCACCTCCTAATCCAGAACCAGTTCCTGCACCGGAAACAAATATTTTCCCAGATGCCAATGTCGGAACTGTATGTCTTTCTGTCGATTTATGCTTTGATTTGCAGCTGTAAATCCAACCTCTTGTTTTTACGTAGAACCTGGACGTGACGACCATTATAACAAAGAGGTTAAATGCTATGAGGAAGTTACAGGATAATCCATTGGATCAGGAAGCCATCAAATTGATGTACAATACACAGAAGGATGTGAGTGTGAATGGAGGATTGAGTGTGTTCAGACTCAAATGGTGTGTTTTTACAGATGTCGGCTTGGGCTAACTCAAAATTTATACCAGGACAATTCACAGGCAGCACTGGTGCTAACATTCTTTCTGCGAGGGAACTGACATCCGGTTTTCAAGCCTGGGCGAAAAGAGTGAGTGATTTTGATTGTTTCGATAAAAACCGAACATTTCTTAAATATTTGACTATCGAGTCTTTGGGGTAGATGAAACTAATCCGACTGAGTGATAGAGTAGTACGGACACAACAGAGAATCGACCGTCAAATATTTGGATTTATTTTTAGGATTTGACAGGTGACCCTTTTACTCATTGACCATTGACAAAGAAGTTTTGAATGTTTTCTCGGTCCCTTTGCGGGAATGGGAGAACATTCAAAATTTTCTGTGTTTTTTTCTGTTAAACAAAACTAATGAAAATTTCGACGTTTCGTGCAAATTTTTATTCGATTTCGACATCGAAATGAATAAACTATTTTGCTTAGCGAAACGAATGGTATTCTCATGGAACCTTCATTCTATCAGACCAGATCCGAGGTGTAAACAGTTTCCCAGCGTGACAGGATTTCCAGGATAAAGATTTTGATTTTCAACTTTGTAACAGAACTTGCAGGAAATGTTTACACCTCGGACGGGAACCTGGAAGTGGTTAATTTGGTTCATCCATAAGCCATGACTGTCCCGTAATTTTTTGGTCTGATAAAGTGAAGTGTTATCCGTTAATCTTTTTGAAACGGCCACTGTATCGGCACCTGACGATTTAGTTGGTTATGTTGTTCAAACACTAGCCAGAGCTCATCATCTATCTTCACGTCCATGACAGATGAGACTGGGCCGTTTCTAAAAGATTAACTACCAGGTCTACTTGGCATTAGCGTTCTTTTACAAGTCGAAAATGTGTCCTGAATGGCTTACTGAAATACTTGCAACTCAAATTTCATTCGGCCACCAAGGCAGCTTTATCAAAAGTCATAAATTTTTAGTGCACCAGTCTCTGGACATGCACCAGTGATCAAACACATATTGTTCTCTCATTCGTAAAAAAATATTTGATCAATGAAAGAACAATAGTTGTCCAACTACTCGTACATGTTCGGGGACTGGTGCTCACTGAATTAATATTTTAAACTGAAGTTAAACGTTGACGCAAGTGTTTTATCCTTGAATTGAAATAAAGGAATTTGATCAATTCTTGCGTTAACTGGGACAATATGGCTTCCAACATTTTGGTTGGCCTTTGAAACATTTTCGAATTCTAATTGAACCGGTTTTCTGCTCACGTGCGAATGAAATCGTTATAAATTCCATGCTTGATGGCCGACAATGATTGGACCTCGAAATCGGGACATGGTCGTTGCTTTTAATGCCAAGTGTAGCTGGGTAAATCACATTGAATTTACAACGGTTTTTGGAAATGCATTATGATTGAGCGAACAGAAATTGCATTCGACTAATTATTTAAATGGCGATGTTGACCTAGGTTTGGAAAGAGCAGGTTAACACACTTCTGATCTGATCACGAAGACTGTGGCGCCTCCACTTTTTATAAATTTTATAAAATGAGTCTTCGAACGTGGAGGACAATATAGACTAATGTGAGAACAATAAACCGTTTAAATTTAGGTAGGAGATGCCTTCGTACATGTCTTAACCTGTTCTTCCAAATCCTACATGTTGACTGACTTTAAAATGCAATTTCCGATCATAATGTTAGGATGTTGTATTGAGTGTCGGTGTTGATTTTGCTGTTACGCTTTATTCTCTCTTCCTCGAGCTATTTCCTTAAATTTCTGAAATTCTTGAAAATTTCCCAAATTGAAAATTGAGGAAATTTCAAGGGAAATTTAGTAAAATGTCAACTAACTTCAATCAAGGGGTGAGTTATTTGTTGAAAATAGACTCTAAAATGAGCCTTTACTTTGGGAAAAATTTAAATTTCCATTCAACGATAGTGAAAGGCTTTGTATGACAAGAAAGGAGAAACTCAATTGTTTGAATAGGGGTAAAACCAGTGCTTGGGCTGTTTGGTAAAAAGACTTCGTAAACTTAACACGCTACTTCGTAAGATTAAATTTAGTTCTGCATTAGACAGTTGTACAAACTGCGTAAAATTTGATTTTATGACGTCATTTTACGAAATATCTTAGCTACGGGCTTACCCCTAATGAATCGGTTGGTTCGGATTCATCAGCTGAATTTACCGAACAAATGGGCGGCATAGAAAAATTAACACCGACAACAATACTACTTCCTTCCAGATATATTTAGCTTAGAGTTCCAGCCATAAATAAAAACGAATGGTTAATGAAAATGAACCAACAATGATCCTGAGTGTACGTAAGTATGTAAGGTAGTGCACAATTTGTTTTCCATACGAGTTCAATGTCCAATAAAAGTTTTCGAAATGTTGTTTTCGCTAAGTCGAACGAAAGATATCGTCAAAACTTTTATCTTTTATCGTTATTACAATAGATCAACTTCAACTTGGTCTTGTTACTAGACCAAGTTTTACCATGTCTGTGATTACATGTACTCGGAATCAGTTCCAACTAATTATACCAATTTCTCATTGCTTTCTATTAAAATTCCATTTTATTGTTCAACTCTCCTAGAACTTTATTTTAAAACAAATAATTTCGTGTTCATCAAACCAATTTTATTCGATTTTCTATTTTCGTACCACAATCTTCAATTCCAAATTTTCTATTCCAATTTTCTCAAACAGGATCAATTAATTACGGCCACACCGCTATCTTCTGGAATGGGAATGCATCTGCTACAGAAAATGGTAAGACACATACATGACAAGAACTCAATTTCACATTTAGTTATTCTTTTACTTCTCCTCACTATTGTAAGTTTGTTTGATTGGATAGTATCCGTCTTGCCTAGATATTTGATGTTTTGTTTGAAGTGAACGTAGTTCGAGCAGAAGGCGAGGACTCTAATCCTTACTTCAAAGCAACAAACATCGACAACATTAATGTATCACCGATTGCATAAAACGTTTTTGAGAAACTCATTGATTCACAAAACCTTCTAGGTAGCTAGCTAGAAGGCACTTCTCAAAGTGCATCTACTGCGTGCCTAAAAAAGTAGTTATCACTCGGTAGCATAAATACCTTCTCAATAAAGGCGATAAATGTTTTGTTTCTCGCCACAGAGTTGAGAAATAGTTATTTATGTAACTCAGTGCTATAAAGTCAATGATGAAATTGATGTTGCTGTTTGGCAAAAGTTGGGAACAAGATTTTATGCACGAGGCACGAGTCCTCATTTTTAGAAACGTCACTTTAACACACTAGTGCATAAACGTGAAAATACATGTACGCACTACTGTACATGAAATTAATTGCACAGGTGGGTCGCTTGGAAACTCTACATCTAAAACAATTCCTCTAACTAGGTTTCCAATTAACGGTTTTGTTAGAAAGAAATTCTCGTACTCTGTGACCTAGCATTCGGTTCGCTACATCTTCCAAGATGTACACCAAATTCTACACGTTTTCTGCACCTAATTCACACATTGACGGTGGTCCTAAACCTTCTATTCTGAAATTCAAAATAAACGAACAAGACTCTGGTGATCAGAGTCACAGCAGTAAAATCAATGCTCCCAATTTAATCCTCAAAACTTTCTTCAATAAAAATCCTACCAAAATCATGTACAAACTTCTCCTCTGCCGAGAAGTGACTCTCTGCCAATCGACTAAAATTTGATCTGCAGGTCTACTAAAGCGTTTGCAGGAACATTTATTGATGTTTCCATGAAGCTCCATTGATCTTCTTTACAATAATTTTCCGAAACATTTACCTCTAGGGATGGCGACCAGGCGAAGGATTGGGTAAAGAAAAGAATGGATCTCTGCAACCACTATTGTTGGAAGTGAAACTCGACAAGAAGGGCTTGGTAGCGAACGAAGATGTATGTAAAATTTGTGTTACTTAGGACAGACACACGAAAATTAAAATTTTCTACCATTTAATTCAGAATTCGGGAGCAAATAATCAGCCTAAACGCCGTAAGCCTATGAACGTGGCACAGGCAACACAAAATATGGAAAGCAAGCATCCTGTATCGTTGCTGGGTGAATTGTCAGCGAAACGTAAATGGCAGATGCCGAAATACGATCTGGTATGCGAGGACGGACCACACCATAATCGTCAGTTTTTATTTACGGTAACTTTGTGGCTGTTTGAATCACTCTTACGATATGGAAATGTTACTAAATAAACGCTTCTCTTGTTAGGTCGAGATGAATGGTATGGTATATCGGCCACCGAATGCCAGCAACAATAAAAAGGAGGCCAAGGCTGTGGCTGCAAAGTTTGCATTGCAGCAGATGGGAGTATTACATTAGAATAAGATCAGAACGAAGTGAAACGAAATAAATTTGTTTTTCGATAAAAATTTATGGATTTCCTAGAATCACCCACCTCCCTTCATACCCATTTTTACAATCAGATCAGAAATGATTGAACAATCAGATCGAATACCAGATCAATGTTCAGATCCACAAATCAATTGACCACATTTTACTTAAGCTCGTTGCATTGCTTCGGTAATAAGTGACTTCGCAATGATAAGTCTTTGAATTTGAGATGTGCCCTCGTAGATTTGGTAGATCTTAGCGTCTCGCATCAACTTCTCGACCTGAAAACAATTATCGTCGAATTATTGTCAGGACGGGCTACAAACAATCAATGTCTCCACTTACGGGATATTCCGAATTAAAACCAGCGCCACCAAACACTTGCACAGCATCCGAAGCGACACGATTGCACATATCGGCAGCATAGCACTTAGCGACTGAAGCGTGATAACTCCTATTCTGAGCGCCATTATCCACTTCCCATGCGGCTCTCATCCAAGACAAACGTCCCGTTTCCACACCAATTGCCATGTCAGCTAGCAGCGCTGAAACGGCTTGATGTTGAGCAATTGGCACACCAAACGTTGTTCGTTGCAACGAATAATTGGTGGCTTCATAAAGTGCTCGCTTTGCAAGACCAGTGGCACCGGCAGCCACAGGTGGACGAGTCTTATCGAAAGTCATCATTGCAATTTTGAAACCGGCTCCTTCGCCCATCACAACATTTTCTTTCGGCACTCGAACGTCTTCGAATGTGATTCCACGCGTGTCAGAACAACGTTGTCCCATGTTCAGTTCCTTTCGGCCGGGAGTTACACCTGGTGTGTTAGCTTCGACAATGAAGCCAGTGAACGCTTTGTTAGCCGGAGCTTTTGGATCGGGATTCGTTCTGGCCAGTACAAAGTACCAATTGGCGATGCCTGTGTTGTGAAAGTGGTTTTAATTTTGAGTTGAAGTTTATGCCGGCAAGACAAGCTATCAAGCATACCTCCGTTAGTGATCCACATTTTTTGACCGTTAATCACCCACTCGTCTCCCTTCTTTACAGCTTTCGTTTTCACACCATTTACGTCTGATCCTGCTCCAGGTTCAGTCACAGCATACGCCTAAGTGAACATTTATTTAGAATTCTTACATCCGAACCGATCGAATTGGAACTTACAGCTACAATTGGCTCCTCAATAAGTCTTCCCAAATATTTCTTTTTCTGTTCCTCATTGCCAGCCATAATCACCGGTGTTTGACCCAAGCCCGTTCCTTCGATCGCTAACAAAATTCCAGTACATCCAAACGCCAATTCCTCAGTAACTAAACACGATTCAAATACTCCAAGTCCAAGACCACCTTTTGGAGAAAAAACATTTAAAATTTTCCGAAAACTGGCCCCTCTAACTACTCCAAGAATTCAACCTACCACAGTCTTGTGGAATGTGGCCATTCATCAGACCAACGGCATGGGCTTTCTTCACAATTTCAATTGGATATTCACCGGTCCTATCGAAATGCGCTGCATTCGGAATGATTTCCTCCTTCGTGAATTTCCTTGCCAATTCTTGCATTTCTCGTTGTTCTTTGAAAAGAAGAATTTGAATTTGAAGAAATTAAACCTTCAAGAAGTCATGTGCTGAACATTGTTTTTAGGTAACAGAACATCTAAGACACCGGCTTATATGTTCCGCTGATAACAGACATTAGGTCGGCTTACATACCATCTGTTAAGCTGACACTAAAGCCACCTGACGCCCGGACACTTGTCGTTGAAAATGCCCTGCGACTTATCGGCGCCAAAGATTTAAGTGCCTGAAAAGTAAACGATTATAGGTCAACACACTCAATTCAATTTTAAAGTGAAAAATTTCCGAATAATTGCTGTAATTAGAGAGCTTTATCAGTCTTTGTTTGCATTTCAATCCGATCATCAATCAATCAATTGAAACTGATTGCTACCACGCAAACTACTTGAAACGTACCTACGCAGACAACAAGGAAATCCATGCACTTTACTCTTGATGACTCAACGAGACGATAGCGAAGTAATGTTTTTGAATTCTCGCTGTATTGATTAAGATCTGGGACTAGCACAGGCACATAGGGTAAAACTGCCGAACACGGACACGTACTGTAATACAAGCCCTCTACTGTCTCTTCCGTTGTTTGTTCGAACGAACAAAAGAAAAGACAATATATGACCTGTATTGCAGTAGGTGCTCGTGTGTGGTAGCTTTACCCTATATCAAGTTTTCGGCCAATTTTTCAATAGCAACTGCATTTGTTGTATGATACAAGTTCGCACTGGCATTCCACATTGAAAATTTGATTGAACTACACTCGGGTTCGAATTTACTGTGGTCTAGAAACTGGCTGAAAAAAATTCGTAAAAATGGGCACCCCTATTTCTGTCGAAACCGGAGCTAATACTTTAGTGACTTCGTTGTTTTGCCACTTAATGTTGTGCCTGACAATAAATAAGACAACCGAAGTCATTCATGAATTGCAATGAATTGCAAAAATCATCACAGTTCTGCTGAATTCGACCTTAAACAATAATTTAAAATCTCTGGGATAATGTATGTATTCTCTCTCAATAGCAGGTTATCACTTGAAGCGATGGCTGCGATTTGGTGGACTTTACACTCTATTCAAAAACAAAACAATGTTATGAACCACCTAACACAACTTGTGAATATTGAGTAACAATGACACAAATCTATTTAGACTCGGAAAGGCAAATAAACCGACACTTTCAATTAATTGCGGAATCATTTACCTTGTACATTTTGGAGTCTCAAATTAACGAAAAAATTGGATTTTTGGTGAGTTTCTATTTTTAGCGAAAAAAAAAAGTTTAACGAAACGAAAAGGTATAAAATTGACTAAAAGATCGACTTAACTAAAAACTATAAGATTATTATGAATCGACTGACAATGTTGGACTGAATCAATTTCCTTTTATATTCAGTCAACAACGTCAACAGTCGCAATCGGTTTTGATCGGTTTATATACAGTAAAAATTGAATTGTTCATCGTATTCATTCAGTTAAAAGGGGCGGCATTGTTTGAATGACCGTATCTTTACTCAATACGATTGTGGTTCTCAGTGCTCACCTGGAGAATCTCCAGTGGAGAATCACAACTACACCTTCAACTAAATTCACCTTTTTAATATCTATATAGCGCCTTCTTTTATTCAATTATCCAACTGCTTCTTTTGAAAGCCAGATAGACCCTGAGTGTTTATGTTGTTTGTGAGTTCACACCATAAGTGCGCTTCAGAATTTGAATTTTCGATGAATCGATATATGAACCAATGACCAACCATTTGGTTGTTGTCCGTTTCATTTTGAATTTACAGCGAACTTACGGTGTGAGCACGGCAGAGTAAAGTAAACCAGGCAGGAGCGCTTGGTCCCTTATTTGACGTTTCAAAAATGAACCGCTCCTGCTAGGTTGTTTTTACTCTGCCGTGGTGTGAGTTATCAATTATTTTAAGTGCTGCTCGATATTATTTGGTGAATCTTTAGAATTTTTTAAAATTTTAAATGACAATATTGAGTTGAATCGGGGGGTAGGTCCATTCTCTATACACTGCAAAGTTTGTAAGAATAAAAATCTCATACCGCTCCATGATTCTCCTAAACCACAGTTTAATGAAAATGGTTCGTCATCTGGATGGTGAAACAATCCAGGAGTTCCAGTAAGGTATCGGTAGGTGTTGGTCGAGCTGCATGTAAAAGCAAGGTATTTTACAAGAACTGTGTGTTTCTATTTTCTTTCAAACATACAGACGAGCCTCCCCTTTCATTCTAAGGGTAAGTAATTCATATTGATTTTCAATTTTATTTTTTAATTTCATTCTTCGTTTGGGTTCCAATTTTAAAAAAATGAAAATTTTTATGCAAAGCTTATCTAGCTTGAAGCGTTAAAGACGACAAAAAATAAGCGATTAACTTTGGGGAATGTCTTTTGATGCCTATATCATGACTACATGATAAAACAATTGAAGTAGAAGATTTTCTATCAATCTGTTGAAATTATTTAGAACAATGGAAGTACCAGATTCGGTAATCATTACTTGGTGCGCTGTTTTGCCGTCCTTCATATTTATCGTGCCAGAAAAAATTCTATTTCAAAAATTCCTCCTGGGCTTTCTACATCTTCAGAACAACTAAGACCCAAAATTTACAAGCCCTCTTTTATCACAAAGTTTATGGCTGCAATGTTATCTCACTGTTGTCACAATTTAATTACCATAATTGAAACGAAATACCAGACTCATGTATAACAAGTGCTTACATCACTTCTACTGTATTGTGTTTATGCGCGAAACGTAAAGAGCCTCAATGTTTTCAACAAACTCAAGATTTCAGTTTACATTAACTTTTTTAAATAATAAAACTACTGAGACAAGTTGAAGTTGCGTGCTTTTTGGGCTGTTAGAGGAGACTGTATTTTTAAGAAGAACGAATAAAGTTCTATTCAGGCGAATATTCCTTTAAAGTTCCTAGATGGAATAGAATTATTGAAATAAATCGAGATCCCCGCAACCATAGCACTGGTCCTCGCATTAACTCCAGTAAGTCAGATGTCAAAAAGCCTCCAACTTTTGTATGCGTGTAAGCTAAGCCTGCACGTGTTGCGTGTTTTACCTAATACGAACAAAGCAGGTCTCCAGTCTGTACAAAAGAAATGCAAAGCCTACTTTTATATCATCTGCCTCCAAATATTGTCTATGTTAATGCTAGAAACAGTGCTATGTCCTAACACAATCCACCACCGTACTTCAATTTGTATTATAAATTGTAGGAAAAATTAGACAATGTTTGCTGTGGAGCTTGCAGTCAACCACAAATTTATTTTTATTTAAACACAGTTCTTGTACAACAGATGATAAAAAGTCGATCTTCACTGCTATGCTCTCTCCATTGCATCGGCAATCAAAGACTTCGCAATTATGAGCCTTTGGATTTGGGATGTGCCTTCATATATTTGAAGTATCTTAGCGTCACGCATCAATTTCTCCACCTAGAAACAATGTTATCTTTAAGTGAACAAGCTAGGAACAACATCGCAAGTGAATGTAACAACTTACAGGATACTCCGAGTTAAAACCTGCGCCACCAAACACTTGTACAGCATCGGAAGCGACACGATTGCACATATCCGATGCATAACACTTGGCTATTGCAGCGTGATAACCCCTATTTTGAGCGTTATTATCCACTTCCCATGCAGCTCTCATCCAAGACAAGCGCCCCGTTTCAACACCAATTGCCATGTCAGCTAGTAACGCTGAAACAGCCTGATGATTAGCGATTGGCACACCAAATGTTGTCCTTTGCAGTGAATAATTTGTGGCTTCATAAAAGGCTCTCTTTGCAAGTCCAACGGAAGCGGCAGCCACGGAAGAACGAGTCTTATCAAAAGTCATCATTGCAATTTTGAAGCCAGCTCCTTCGCCCATCACAACATTTTCTTTCGGCACTCGAACGTCTTCGAATGTGATTCCACGCGTGTCAGAGCAACGTTGTCCCATGTTCAGTTCCTTTCGGCCAGGAGTTACACCAGATGTGTTAGCTTCGACAATGAAGCCAGTGAACGCTTTGTTAGCCGGAGCTTTTGGATCGGAATTCGTTCTGGCCAGTACAAAGTACCAATTAGCGATGCCTCCGTTAGTAATCCACATTTTTTGACCGTTAATTACCCACTCGTCTCCCTTCTTTTCGGCTTTCGTTTTTATGCCATTCACGTCTGATCCGGCTCCAGGTTCAGTCACAGCATATGCCTAAGCGAAAGATTTTTGTACAAACTTTTATTCAGAAACCACAACTAGAATGACTCACAGTATGGATTGGCTCTTCGATAAGTCTTCCTAGGTATTTCTTTTTCTGTTCGGCATTTCCGGCTAAAATCAGCGGTGTTTGAGCTAAAGCCGTACCTTCAATCGCTAACAAAATGCCAGTGCAACCGAAAGCTAACTCCTCCGTAATTAAACATGATTCAAAAACGCTAAGTCCGAGACCACCTAACATACGACAAGTAACCGTCGAATTTTAGAAACATATTTTAGGTTTTGGTTCGCGATTTATAGTAAATGCTTTGGGTTCATTCATGGCAGTTTACTTACCATAGTCTTGTGGAATGTGGCGATTCATCAAACCGAGGGCATGGGCTTTTTTCACAATGTTATGTGGATGTTCACCAGTTTTATCGAAGTACGCTGCCATCGGAATTATTTCCTCTTTAGTGAATTTTCTAGCCGATTCTTGCATTTCTCGTTGATCTTTTAAGAAATTTGGGTTTAGTGACTTATTAAAATCAAATCAAGTTTCGAATAGTTCTGTACCATCGCTTAATTTTACGTTAAATCCACCCGTTGATACTGAACGGCCGATGAATTTCGTAGGAATTAGTGAGCGATTTATTCGAGGAATATAGGACAGTGTCTGTAATGAGAATATTAAAAGAGAAAAGTTCCATTATTTACATCAGGACCATTGATGAAAACATTTGTGGGATGATTTGGTTTACAGTGAACCCGAGAGCGGTACTCTGTTTTTTTTTCTTTGGCGGTACTCTGTTTTCAAAAACAACAGCGATGACGCAATCGGCCAACAAAATAATTAATTGTAGCAACGCTCTTCAAGCATGAGTGGTACTCTAAATAGGGTACTGAAACCTGACAGTGTGTCACTTCAGTCAATGGAATGTGTAGACATCAGAACATCATTTTGGCTCATCATCTGCCATTGACAACAACGAGGACAAAAATTATTAATGAGTTTTGGCTAACGTCAGTCTTATATAGTAAAATTTATGTCAAAACCAATGAAGGAATAGATTCAATCCGTGGAAAATATTTAGATCAACTTGACTAGAAGTTGAACTGTTTAAGTGACCATATTTCATCGCATATGCATCCAAACCACATAACCACACGACCATGTACGTTTTGTGTACCTCGCGAAATTTCTGTAAGAACAGTGTAAGTCTTCTGTTGAAAACTTCAACTGCACATATTTTAGTGAAAATGAATTTTAAACCTAATAAGACCCTATTTGGCCCGAAAGTATATGCAATAACCTTTCTAATGACATCCCAAACGACCCTGTACGGCTCGTGTAACTGGAGAAATTTTAGTAAGAAAAGTTCAAGTTTTCGGTTTTTGATCACCTTTCACCAGCCACACAAGCTTCGAAGAATTTTTTTGAAAGTGGTTTTGGCTTCTAGGGTCGAAATCCTTTCTAGGTACCTTTCGGTAGGCTGTTTTTCAAAAGAATCTCTCGCTAGAAGGGCTAGAACGAGAGTAACGCCAGTGTATATCCCCGATATCCCCGCAACAACTCATTGCAGAAAATCCAAATTAGTGTCAAAATGAAGGTATTGGAGCCAAATGAAGAATGGAATTGAAAAATAAAAATTATCTTGGTAAGTTGAGCGTGGTTCCTAACAAGATGAAAATTCGAAAATTTTACTTTTCAGTCACGCCAAGACCGTCAACGATTTTTTTAAATTTCATTCTTCATTTTGCTTCAATAACGTCATTTTGCCACCAATTTAGATGAGTAGATGCCAAGATTATACATTATGACTACCCTCATATGAGAATGATCTAAACTTCTTTCAACTTTAATAGCGCGACACGAAAAATAAGTTTGTATGTCTTTTTCGTGTGATACCGGCAAATGAAGACACCTCACAAAACAACCTCGTCTGTAGAGTTAGAAGTGTATGGTAGTGGTGGTATTTATTACAATAAGGTTTATGATGGATGATTAAGTTGTTTCATTACAATTGATAAGAAATTTTACAAACCTTGTGCATGGTGAGATATTTTTGTGGAATTTTTTTTAGTTTTCTTTAATTAAGAAAACAGCTATAGCTATAGTTTAACATTAAAGAGACAATAAGTAAGTGCACTCAATACCACAGTATAATAACTAGCAACTTGTTAAAAGTCATCCGAAATGAATGTCAACTTTTTTGCCAAAAAGTTTCCTCTTAATCGATTTTGTTGTACTCGATACGACAGATCGAATTACACTGAATGTTTATAGTCAATCGAATCTTTATGATTATTAATCCCATAACAAACATTCTATTAGACGTTTTAGTTGTTTTACTAAGTCGTTATTTTTGAATAATGAATATGTGAATGTATGTGGCAAACTTAGTGGAACTTTGTAGTAAACAATTCATAAGTCTGCTACACACAGTGCACTTGCTAGAATGATGCCTGTGTGTGCTATGTACGTATCACTGTGAAGCTTGTGTTTTGTTTGTTCATTAAGGCATTTGTGTTTGCCGACCAGCTATTAGATCTATCAGATTCAGGTAGGGGTTTACGTGGAAGCAGAGATCGGCTGCGATTTGAATTTATTTACTGGCTATGACTAATCCGATCTTAAAAAGTACCTGGTACCGATATTAATCAGAAATTACCAGTCACCCGTACCGACAACAACATTAACGAAAAGGCGATGAGTCTGTCTGTAGTACATACCTTGTATTGACTTTTACTGTGAAATTTATCTTATAATGTGCTTCATTGCTCCATCTTCAAACAATAGAAATGACAAAAGAATCGTTCCAGTTTGTCATTTTGTATGACGTAGATCGATTTAGAGTAAATAATTTCTTATCAAACACTTTGCGGAACGGTAGATAAAAGAACCTCGAAGAAACAACCTACCGATTTAGTGCTCGGACCTCAACCCAAACTGAAAATACCTGTTTTGATCTGAAACTGATCAATTTTGACCTGACCTGAATTTACCTGAAACCTGGACTTCAAATTTTGAGCTTCTAAGACACGCCTACGAAAATTTATTTTTCAATTTGGCTATAATACCGTCACATTACACTACCGACACTACCAATTCGGTTTCTGTACACATGACTTACGTCCAATAGTAAACATAAATTGATCTAGGCTTAAGACCGAACCGTAAGACCGAACCGTAATACCTCGCGTAAGAGCGAAATACCTGAAACTGCTGATGTTTCATCTGTTAACTACAAAGACGGCAAACAATAAGCAATTAACTTTGGGTAATGTGGTAGTAAACTTATATTATACAACAATTGAAGTAGAAGATGCTCTTGTAACCTGATGAAAATATTTAAAATAAGTGAAGTACCGAATTCGGTAATTATGTGTGTTATGCTTACTTACATATTTGTTGTGTTCAAAAAAATGACAAGATGTCTGGACTAACTTAATTCGACTATAATAAAACGACACTTTATGCGGATGTCTCTAAAATTATCAGCTCAAGACATAACTTTACATGCTAGCCGATGCAATTTGGCAACAACCTGATTGGTCGTATCATTTGAATACCTTTGTATCGTGAATCGGTTAATTATGTATAAATTCTGGGCGTATTGACCGATAAAAGTAACGTCACCGAAATGAAAATCTTGCACAAAAATAAATTTTATTCAGTTACGGCGTGAGCGTGTTACTATATTACCCGTGTAAAGACGTATAGGGTTAGTTGTGTTACAAATTTCGCCATTTCTGAGGCATAAAGTGAGCTGTGTTGGCTATGTTTTGCAGTAACAAAATAAATTTTCTAATGCTCAGGAGACCCAGTGCTTTCATGCCAACAAAAAATGAAATTTTTAGCCTGCGAAGTGTGACTTCTGCGATTAAAAAAGTCGGCGGTTAGTTGCGTTACACGTTTGTGAGTTTTCGAAATATTTTCACCAAATAAAAACTGATTTCGGTATTTTTTTTACCTGAAAGCTATGGTCAAGAGTCTTGACTCAAGACGCGCAATTTAAGCCCAATATGAGGTCCAAAGCCCAAAATTTGTGGGTCTATAAAAATGATAATTTTCTGTGGTCATTAATAGCCAGAATTTTTTTTTTCGAAATTGGTTGTTGCCCCACAGAATAGGTTGCTTTGGCTCAAAACCGTTTAAAAAAATGGTTACAAATTTTTTCGAGATAGCCTCGACGAGTTAAAATTCGAGGATGACACTTAGGATGACACCCAGGATGACTGGGAAGCTGATTTCACCTACTTTACTCCCCCAACTAACCTTGACTCAAAGTTATTTTTCTCGTGAAGTCATATGCTGTAGCTTTCGAATGACACCGATCTTCAGTTTTTATTTGAAAAAATGTAATTTCGACAACGCTTGCGTCGAAGTGATTTTACCTTACTTTAAAGCAGAATGAATCAAACGTCTTCTAAACATTTTATTTCGTGTCATTTTTTGCAATTGTGGAATTGTAGCGTTCGTTTCTACAGGGAAACAAGTTTACAGAAATCATTTGAGATTTATTGAGAATATCTTGGAAAGTCGAATACAAACAAACCATTTTTGGTCATATCTCCCCGAGACGTTATTCCAATGACCTCATATTGGTATCAAACTACGCGTCTTGTCAATAGCTTTCAGCAACAAAAAAGTTTAGTGAAATCGGTTCAAGTTTCGTGAAATAAAAAATTTGCTAAAAACAAGCATAAGACTTTTGGCCACCGACCTAATATGGGGCTTAAACGATGCGTCTGATCAACAGCTTTCAAGGAAAAAAACGTTTACTGAAATCGGTTCTCATTTGGTGAAATTATTTCGAAAAGTCTCAAATTAGCTGGAGTTACCCATAAATAGTAGGGGTGATCGATTTCGCAGGACGCGAAAGAAACCGGTCCACAAAAATTCTCAATTTCCTTTTTCTCTTCGTTTTGTGTTGTGATTCGTATTTTTTGCACCTGGATGTGTGCTATAGTCCAAGATATAATAATAAAATAAAAAGAAAATAAAAAAAGTGAAAACCTGACTTTGGCATGTAGCCAAAGTTCGCCGACGTCGATTATTGACACAGAGATATTCCTTTGATTGGTAAATTCAAGAATCAAACTTACTAAAACTTACCGAAAATCTACCGAATTAGCTGTTTGTCTATTGGTTCCCATTAAAATTGTATGCTGTCTTACGCTAAAGCTAAAATAGAATGCTGAAGATTAACAGCAAATAGTTGTTGATAGAATTGAAAAGCCTTTAAAAAGACAACTCTTAGCTCGCTAACCCTGCAGATTCTCTCGTTTTTAGCCCCATATTTCGCGATGTTAATTTCGCATGTCTGATGATAGCAATAATGCAATGTTCGGGAGGCGAGCGAAGTAAGTTCTCCAAACAGCTACATATTATACGTTGTAGATTCTCCCTACAACAGTACAGCAGAAAGGTCAATCCAATGAAAAAACTTTTTTTTATTTATTTTTAAAATAACTTTTCTATTTCACTCTAAACTCTATGATATAATCAACTTTAATAATTAATATTTACATTGTCTCCATAATGCTAGTATAACTTCTTCAATAATTTCTTCATTATTTTTCACTTTTGTATCTTTAACAGGTCCATATATCAATGCGGTAAAATATTTCTTACATCGAAAATGCTCTCTCTAACATCGAAAATTTTATTTCATCATTTAAGGCCGGCTATTGGTTTCTTCATCGACACAAAGAGGTGTCCGTTGAAATATAAATTATTATTTTCGATCAAATAAAAGGAAAGTATTTCTCTTTGTAGAACTCGTAGAATTTGAAACAATTAACAGTTTGGATTCTAATTTTTATCAAAAAATATTTTGTCACTTTGGGTGTCTATTATAATGGGTTGTATAATGGAAGAAATTTTAGTTCTTAGCTCTTGACTTAATATTAGATTTTTATATTAAAATTATCATTAGGTTGGAGTGTTTGCATATTAATATGTTTTACGGAAATATCGTCGAAACCCATCGTCGTATATAATCTTAAATGAATCTTCATTTAGCCATTCCCTTTCAAAGATTTCCATTTCAATTTTCGTTTTATTTTGAAATATTTTCTTTGATCCGTACGGTTTTAACGGCAGAATTTATTTTTACAACAAACGTGCCACCCTAATGTTTCACTTCTTTGATTTTTTATTATTATTATTTTTAGTTACCCTAAATTGGTCTAACATCACAGAATCACTTTAAAAACGAAAATTTATGCTCTTTTTCATAGTTTCATGTTTATTATATTGCAGCATTGCATTCTCTATAATGACTAGTTGAATTTATGTTTGTAACAACAATTTATGTGCATTATGTCGTCACGAAAACGATCAAAAATGTTCTTCAGTTGCACATCTTATTGTTAAAAATAAATTTTTAGGATTTTCTCGCTTCTTGTTTTATCGCTTTTCGCTTAAATGTCGATTGAATTATTGTGTTGAACGAAAGATCATTCCATTGGTGTAGATGGTCGTTTGGTTTCGTTGGCAGTAAAATTGGAACGAAACGATTTACGTATTCTTTACACCAGATTCTCTGGATTCACAGTTGGAACGGAACAAAAATTCGAGAAAATTGTTGTAATCGTCATATCACATTATGCAGCAATTTTTCGCTTTGCCTTTAATTTCGTTTTTGATGTGTGGCTTATTTGGTAGTGGACTCTGGCTGCCACCGAATTTTTTCTGTGGAAAAATGGAAAAATTATATTAATTTTAGTTTGATGTCACGCTACGAATATTTGATTGGTACAACATACATCAGATAAACAAACATTCAAATAACAGGATTGTACGCTAAGTGAGGGACAGATATTTGCAAATTTCGTTGACGAAGAATTTTAAAAAAGAAAACCCTCTGAGATCTTGATATGATTTTAAGAGATTTTCGATGCCGTTTTTGGTGGATTTTGTAGTATTTCTATCACTATATAACCTATTATAAATGGCAAGCGTAAAATGTTCACCAAATCTGTTAATTCCTTTGTTCAAAGACTTTTGAACAGACTAGTGTTTGATAGAAAATCTATTACTTCATTTGTCATATCATAAAATTCACTATATAGGAGAGCACACGGCAGAGCTCATTGCTTATTTTTGTAGTTGACCTGAAGATTTTTGAGGATTTTTTTTTGAAAACTTTTGTCTACTTCGAGGACTTTCTGACTTTTCTAGTTTTCATCGCATTCTTTAAGGATTTTCCTCGGCTGACCGAGAACGTTTTAGTTTATCCGCTCATCACGCTCGAGTCTATTGAGTTAGGGAATTGGGAGAGTTTGCAAAAACGGGATGATCTTTGGACAACTCTAAGATGAATTGAGAAGATTGCGAAGATTTAACGTGAACGTCATGTAAGATTTTTTTTCTTTTCTATTTTTAAGAGATTAGCAGCTAGATCCGAGACAGAGTTGCGGGACACAAGCAAAAACCATTTCTTCCAAACCAAGAAAAAAATTTCCTCACCTTTTTCGGCGGATTCTTTTTACTATTCAGCAGACCCAACGCTGCCTGAGCGGCCAATTCAAACGCTTCAGGCACGGCTTTGCTCACATACGCACTGGCCGTTTCCACATACGCAACCGCCGACACATGTTTCGATGCCATCAGAGCCTGCTCTGCGGTTACAGGCATTTTGTGTGCATGTGCCAAATATGTGATTGTTTCTTTATCGTTACGGGCATCAGCTCGGCATCCGCACAGAATGACCGGGGCACTGGCGCAATGATTTCGAATTTCCAGATACCACTGTAAAATGTTAAATAGATTTATTTAGTAAAAATGTTCCTTCGGTGAGACGGGTGGTGAGGCAGGACTTACCTTATTCACTGCCAAGTCTAACGACTCCGGATCGCCAATGTTGAAACATAATAAGAAAACGTTGGCGTCTTGATAGGCTAATGGGCGAATTGTATCATAAGCGCCGCTTCCTGATGTATCCCAAATGGAAAAATCAACGGAGAATTCACCGATTTTGCATCGGGTTGAGTATTTTTCGAAACCGGTTGGAGTATATGACTGTAAGAAAAGAGGTAAAAGTGTCGTTAGTCTAAAATGCATTGAATCTTACAACTAAATGCTGTTTTGAACTTGGTGTTCCACAATCGATTATTTTTACACATGTCTTAAAATACGCTAAATGGCTACACTAAGAGTGAACATGTGGAAGCAAATTCCCATAAATCGTTTACATCACTCAACAACTGGTTGTGTTAAAAGTCAAAACTCTGGAAAACCTCTTATACGCAATAACTCGAATGTAAACATTATTTCCAAAACATTCTCCATGTAAACTACTGCCGGCTATTATTAAGTGCATATCATCTCTGCGTGTGAGCTCTACGCTTCGGAAAAAGATCCAAAAAACGATAAATTAGAAAGAATCTTTGTTTTGATACAAAAATAGAGAAGATCTACGCGCGTTATGCCATCCACTAATGACACGATATTTTCTTCTTCTTTTTCGAAATAATAAATGCAACCGAAATGCATAACGGAGCTTCTTAAACCAAGAGATTTCCCAATGTGTCATCGGTAAAATTAGATGTGACTTTACGAGAAAGATTAATTGATTTGATTGTACCGAAGTGTAACATTGTGTAGAGCATCATGCAACGACACAATTAACAGATGTTAATAGAGGGGGGCATGTAGTTGCATTGCTATATCGTTCATCGCCAATTAAATTTCCAATTTGTGGTTTTGTAAATTGAATTTGGTTGGTAAGAAATTGAATCAACGTGCGTGATTAAACGATTTTCATGTTACTTCTAATTGATTGAGCCATCAATAGACGGCTCTAATATTCTATTCTTTAGCTTCAGTTGCTTGGAATAATTTTTTTTATTTAAATTAGAATTTCAAGATATTTTCTTCTCCATTCAAGATAATCCAAGTTGAAATCCAAAGATGACTTGTGTAACTTAGATAATTTCTGTGTTTTTAGGTTTGCCCATGCTCTGTTCATTGTGCAAGGACTAAGAAAACACCTTAGAAACGATTAGCGATTTGTTATCGACAGAAATAAGCAATGTGTTCTGTTTGTTAAAACTAATGAAGTAAAAGATTTTCTATCAAATCCAAATCCTAGGTGTAGCTGATTTTTAATGGTCGTGTCGCGATAGGCTTTCCGGTTACACAATTTTCATAGAATCAGGGCACGACTGCACGTGAGTTTAAATTATTGTTTGAATTCCTTACATGTAATTTGAGTAGATTTTTAACGACGAGACCGAAAAGTTACGTTTTTAGACCAAGAGTTTTTGGTAGTAACTGTTTTTTGAAAAAAAACATTTTCCTAAATTTTCCCAAATTTTCATGAATTTTCCTACATTTTTCCAAATTTTCTCAAAAACAGTGTTTAGGAAAATTAAGTCAAATTTGGAAAACTCTAGGAAAATGTAGACGAATTCGAAAAAATCTGAAAAAATTTAGGAAAATGTTTTTCCAAAAATGTAACCCGGTTTTAAATGTGTGGAAATGTAAGGCTTGTTAGAGTCAAGACCCAAGGAACTTAAATAACTGAGGACACAGGATATTCCATCAGTTATTTACGTTCTTCAAGGCGCGTAATACAGTAGGTGCTCGTATCTGGTAGTTTCACCCTATCGTATCTGAACGGCTTGTTATAACATTGCTTATTTTATTCCGCTAAAACAATAAGTCAGTCCAATAAAATGTCTCTTTAATAAGTCCTCTCCAACCTAACATGTTTATGAAAAGATTTTTATTTTATTTTCGTAATAAACAAGAGTGGCCCACGCTCATTACTAATTCTTTTTTAGAAATTAGTTTCGTTATTTTTTGTAGCTAACAATAATAATTTGTTCTGTCAGATTTAAATAATGAAAGTGGAACCAGAAAGGATCATGAAAATGTTTTTTTTATTTCTCCATCAATGTTTTCGATAACATAATATTTTACATGGTAATATCAGTATACATACACGACGCTATAAACTATAAACCAATTCCAAATGTATCATCCTCTCATCTTCTACAAAATAACACAACAAGCACTTAAGTTTGTCATAAATTTACGGTATTTGGCATGGATGAAGAAAGAAGAAAAAAAAGTTTTCGAACAATGTTTTATGTCATCTAATGAAGTTGTATGCTCTTGAATATTTGAATTTTGTGTTAAATGTAAGGGATGACGATATATGGTGAGAAACCATTAAAGAAATAATTTTTTTCTTCTTCTCTTGCTGAAACCTGGAAGACAATTTATCAAATTTCTATGCGATATGACATTATGTGATATACGAAGCACTTAAGAAGTATAGGAATTAGGTCGAAAATTTGTATACCATGTAAAGCGTACGGGGTACGAATAAATAAATAAAGAAAGAAACTCAAGTGGGGATCGAGGGACAATTCTTTCCCACAAAAAATAAATTTTAACTAAAAGGGGCACGAATCGATGAAATTCGCAATGATACAAAAATGGCAAAACGAAACATGATCGACTTGCTCGAAACTAAGATATTTTACCATGAAAATAATTGTGTGTTCAGTTCCAGTTAAAAACGTGTCGCAATCGTACAGTTAGCTTGTTAAAACAATAAATAAATTTATGTCGAGAAAAAGGCCTTGCTTGCACACGAATGATATTCATTTGAGATGAAATATGAACGGGAACATTCTCATAAAAACGGAGCTGAGGCCGAAGTAATTGAACGCAGCTGATGCTTTTGATACTGTTACATCCACCGATTGATAAATTTCGTTCCGTTCTTTTCCTTTCTTTCTTTGCTTTTATTCTTTTGCTACAATCTTGTATGTATGGGCTGTGCGTGCAGTTACAAAATTTGTATTATTTACCAGACTCCCCTCACAGAGTTCATTCAGGGTTTTGATTAATAATTTCATTGATAAAATTACCAAGAGAATCAGAAATTAATTCATGAAAGTTGGATGGAAACATAGTACTGTCCCTAGCATTATCATTGAATTACCAAGCATCAAGTTTGAAGGATTTAGGGATAAAAGCTTCCGCTTAAGACTGTTTTGTATGTATTCTATGGTCTCATCAGCCTCCTAATATTTTCCATGTTTAAGTGACTAACATTCTAAAACCAGCCACTGTATGGAATGCAATTGTAATCTCTCAATGTTTTTGATATTTCCCATGCCAACACACTGCTCCTAGCATGAACACTCCTTTGACAAATATGCAATTTGGAGGCTTTTGTGATGAGAGCTACCGCTTAAGATTGATTGTATCGTGTGTTTTAACTCATGCAACGAAAACAAGTCATCTATCTTTACGAAAGAAACGCAGTGCCTACTGTGACTTCATCAGCCTCCAAATATTTCTTATGTTCATGCTAAATCTCAAATGACAGTTGAATGTTTTCCTACTACTGTCGCGCATGTGACAAGAACAGCCGTATTCAATTAATGTGCTATGACGTTTTGAACACTGGTCAAATGTCAAAATTATCGAAAAGCAGAAATGTCTTTGATTGACTAGTTTTAGAATGTTACTCCATGTAGTGCTAGGAACAGTGCTATGGTAGAAACTATAACCAACTGAAAATGAATTAGTAGCACACATATGGAAGGACAGAGCTTCTATAATTATCCAATGAAATACGACCAAAGTTTACCAAAAAGAAAAAATTCTTAAAATGTATGGCTGGTGCGATGCTAATTAGGCTGCTAATTAATTTTTAATCCGCGCCATGCATCGTCATTTCGTGTCGCTCTTAGAATTCCTTCCATCCTACAACATTATTAAATAAATTGCTGATTTGCTGACGACTTTATTACATCGGACTAATGTGAAATGACACCGTTACGTTCCCATTCTGGTGTTTATAATCATGTCAGTACGGATTATGGTAGATGTATTCGGATAACATAACACTTTTTTTCGGGGCAACGATAGCAGAGAGAAGACGAAAAAAAAACCATTCAGATGCGATAAATTAAACGAGGGAAAAAAATGCGAGATTTATATTTGAAGCCCGTGTATCCATCCTCCAGCAAAAAGTGTATGTTCGTTGTTGTTATTTTTACTAATTCAATTTGTGCGTGATGGACGTTTTAAACATTTTTCTCATTATATCCATTTCAATAAATCTCTTGGAATTAAGGAGCTGAGTTAGAGAGAGACGAGCAACAACCGAAAAAAACGACACACAATAAATTCTACTACAATGCCTCTGTGAACGTATACGACACACCGCAATATATGCCCAAAACCATTTGCAAAATAAAAATAAAAGAAGAATTAAAAGCCCCCCAACCGAGTGCAATCCTATAAATCAATTACGCATGCGCGTTCTAAATTAATGCGACATTTATTTATTATTTCTCAAAAGTTTAAACTTATCAGAAAATTCAAAACAAACCAATTTATCCAGCACACACTGCAATAATGTACGGTGTAAGACGTACTTGGTGCAGGAAATAAATTTTAATCCATCAAAACAAAAATACACTTAATCCGTATGACAAATTGCTACTTGGCAACGCATCTCATGTGGTCTGTAGTGGTGAGGAGAGAGAAAAAAAACCTGAATTTTTTATTGAGTATCTAGACAGTATGTCCGTCAGTTCATCCGCCCCCGTGTTTATGATTTTAATTTGAAAATTGTTTTGAAGCAAGACAACAAAAAAATTGGAAATTTTTTTAGAGTGTCGAGTGTCCAGTAGGGTGGTCCAAAATACACTTTGTTGTGATTCCATAGGTTTCCACTAGCAATTCTGAAAGCCCTTGACGAGAAACGAAAATTGACAAAAAAAGAGTTGAAGAAAATGCGCTTGTAAAATCAGGCTTCGCCAAATCAGACCTAAATTTTCGAGGAAATTTGCTCTGCCAACAAAATTTGGAGTGTAAGGTAGTGGTAGTTGTGGATCTAACTGGACTTAATAGAGGCTCACAGCTTACTAGATCTTACCAGACCTGAACCTGAAAATCAAAAACCTGACCTGACCTTGTTTAAATTTAAACTGGGCTGACCTGACCAGTTTCAGATTTAATTTGAAGTAAACTGAATTGACCTGCTTCATTTGGATATTTCTTATCAGTTTTCGTTGCCGCGTGTTTTTCATCCCTATGCAGGTTGTCGTAATCAAAGTAACACATTTGTCAAGATGTTGTTATAATAATTGATGAAACAGGTCAGGTCAGGTCAGGTAAAATAAAATTCAGGTCTGGTTAGGTTTTCGATTTTCAGGTTCAGATCAAATCAGGTCAGGTCAAAATCTATCAGATCAGGTTTGAGTTCAATCAGGTTTTAGGTTACTCAGTTTAGGATGACCTGTTCCGAGCCCTAAAAAAGTAAGTTCCGAAAATGGTTCATGCAAATTTGAACCACCCTAGTGTCCAGTCACCTTAATAAAACCAAGTCAATTTTTGGCAGAATGTAATTGCTTGTTGGTAGTCTTTGAGCCGAAGTGAAAAATTGGATCAAACAATTAATTTAACTTTTGAGCGCACCGGCATTCAGTATATTATCCGTGGTATAAATAATCTTTAACTACGGTGGAAGCACAGATATTATAAGTGTCTTACACTTTAAATAGATATCCTCTCTCGACTCTATGAATGCCGCCTGTATTAATAGTGGGCAGGAAATGATGTAAACAACTATATAAAATATAACTCAAGACTTTTGAGATGAGAAAACGTATAAAAAGAAAAAATCGAGAAAAATGTTGTATGGAACTCGAATATTTATATGTTTTTTCATCTGTTGCATGCCAATTTTAATTTAAAACTTAAGAGACCAGTTAAATGCTTATACTTCTTCTTCGTCGATTTTCTTTTTTTTAAATATCAGATGGCTACGGGTTATATGGCATTTCCGTAGGTTTTAATTACGATTGGTGGAAGTGTGCGTCTTGGTAAAAAGTATTTTAATGATGAAATGCTTGATTCCATGGAATTAAAACCTGACTGTCTAGTCAGAAAAGCCAAAAAATAAAAAAAAAATCATTTTCAGCATAATGTTTTACGACTCTGTGTACACACGTCTTTTCGAACTTTCCATCTCCAAGTTTTTTTTTCCTAAAGTTTGATTTTACGGTCGTTTGGATTCGAAATGTAACGAAAAGTGTGGAAATGTTGCGTGTATTTTATTATTGTAATAAATTGGACGGAATCAAATGAGCCCCAGACAGCCGTGTGTGCTTATGTTTAGTCTTTGAACATTTTCCATTCATAAAAAAGAATTAAATTTGAATTCGGGAAGGTTAATGAATTTACGATCTTTAATTAAAACGTCATAGACATCGTCTACGACAAATTAAATCGAAATTAGTCAGAAAATAGACTAATAACGTTCGTGATTGAAAACTTTTATGGACAGACACACGCTATATATACACCCAGCCCCAGCTACTGTATTCGTTTCAACTTTAAATTGCCCATGTCCATTCATTAGTCGAACTATACCAATTATGGACACATTGGAAAGATTTTGCGCTTAGATTCGTACAAATATAAAAACAATTTGCGTTTACCTTGGCTACGATCATGCATGCACATACCAAACATGTTTACAAAACAATTTGTGGAACACACCGCCTATATTTTCCAATTAATTGAACTCGAACCGAGAGCACAATTTAATCGTTTGAATTGTCTAAGTAGACCGAATACAGAGGAGCCGTATTCCGAACATACATTAGATTCGACTCAAGTCCATTTTCGGTGAGCTGATGAGGTCAATTAAAAAGTCGTTTGAAGAAATTTATAACAAGAAACCGCTCGGTGTGTGTACTATAGATGGATGTTTTGAACGTAAAACGTTTCTATAATTGCTATATTTCCGAGCAATCAAACAATTAAATAAACCGCGCGTTGATCATTGATCATCATAATTGCATTCTCAATGTCTAGGTGAATGTAAAAGCGTTAGAGTGTAATTGCGTGTGTGCTGTATGCACATACTAATCATAAAGTGAAAGGATTTCATGTAAATTTATTTTTACTGTTCGACGAATCTACATCTATAATCGAAGAGAAAAATCAGTTAGCACACACGGTAATAATAATAATTAAATAACACAGCGGAAAAAAATGCAGCATAAAGCACTGGCATCACAAAAACAAACAAACCGAAAAAAACAAATTTTTAAACGAGAGAGAAAAAAGCAGTTTTTTAATGATGAAAAAGTCTGTTGTTGTGTCTTTGTTGAGTTGTGTGATGAATGTTTGTAATAAAAAAAAAGTTTTGAAAAATTTTCAAATCGAGTCGAAGAATGTTGTCGCTGTGTTTTATGGTTTCAGAAAGAAATGTAGACGACAAATATTTTTTCAACAAATATACGAAAAAAAAAGATTTTTAAAAATTTAGATGATAGCCAAGATTTTGTGTGTGTTTTACCATTAATAAATGATCATTTACCAGCGTGTCTGAATGCCTGTGGAAACTGGTTTCGGCGTTCTGATAACGCTAAAGTTATGATTAATAACACGGCACGATATATTTCAACATCTTCAGCAGCAAAAATTTGTTAAGGCAACTCTGTAATAACTTTATCGATGACCTTTCGGGTTAATATCCGTCCGTAATATTTACATGTATATGTTTTCGTCGAATGAATTTTATTAGATGAGACAATGAACGGTGGTTAAATTAAGTGCTGTCATAAAATGGAGAGATAAGACATTTTTGAGAATTTAAATAATTTCGGTCGAGTTACACTTAGCATTTGTTGAAGAACAGCGTGTCACGTTGTTATGACTAACTCTGTATATTCGTTTGTTTAAAATATGTCGTCTAGTGATAAATATAAAATCTATTACTTCATCCATTTTAACATTTATTTTGCCAAAAAGGACAAAACATGAGAAATTTCATCTGATGTGTTTGTCGATAACAGATGACTAATTGAAGAACAGAGTGCCATGTCTTTCTATATTGTCTATTATCTTCATTTGTTTGAACGTCGCCCTTTACAAAATCTTGTACTTCACCAACTTTAACCTTATTTGTCACCGCTGAGATAATTCAGATTCAGACTGAGTGATTCTTCTGTATCCAGAAACTGTCCCAACTAAAGCAAGTTCTCACGCATCAAATTGCTGGATCCATTGTTTCTCTTCCGTACAATGCTTGTAACTGTTCATGCTCCGGCCTATTCTGCTATCTAAGGTATTTTCATTTTTCTTGTTACTCTCAGAAAACCATGTGATAATAATTGTATTCCCCCCATTAAAATGTCCAATTTGCATGGGAAGGTACAGTCTATTATAATGAACGGCTGGTGCAAAAACAGCAGAAAAACATGAAGAAGTAAAAGGAAATATTATTTATTGCATGCTGCTTCAATTATTGTAATGAAATATCATCCCCATTCTTTAAACGAATTTAATATTTTCATTTTACAATAGCGAAGTGAAGCGAAGTTATTTTATTGCACGAGAATAATGTACGTTTTAACAACACAACAAAATTACGTGTATGCTTCTGCCTGCATGAATGATGTTCGCAGAACTTTTTTCTTCTTCTTCTTAAATTAAAATACCTTTCGTACTAATGTACAGCATGCATACGCGGTCTTACGAAAATTATCGTTATTATGTTAGCATAATGTCTAATTACTTGTTCTCTGATCACTTGAATGGGTAGCTGTGTGTAAAATTATCCAACTCACAGCTCACACCGAGTCATTATAATTCCCTTGGCTGAAAGTCAGGGTCTTATGACAGAAAATCGCTTGAAAAACGTTAAATACAGAAAAGGCCCGGAACGCTTGCTACTACGATAACTTGTGTTCAGTTGAGGATGATTTACAAAATTTTTGTTTTAATCGACGAAGAATACAATTCCTGATGTTGAGTTCTTTCATGGATAATATTGGAGAAGTGAGGTGTGGGAGTATTTTGGAGTGGTATAAATGTAAAGAGAGTCGCTACTCTTATGTATGTGGGACACATAGAGCGAACAGAACGAACAAAACTCACGGTCTGCTGTCAAATATAATTTTTGTAAATTTAAAAATTTACTGAAAAGAATATCCCGTGAAGGAAGCTGACCCACCCAAGTGATGGGACCTAGTTTTATCTATATAAATGTAGTCAGTGTGAAGAGTAATAAAATTATTATTTAAGCAAAAATACAACGCAATACAGCAATTTTTAATACGTTTATTAATTTGTAACGGTATTAATCCAACAGAATTAGAAGAAAATAAAAATGTTCCCACGTTAAGAATTTTCTCAAGGCAGAGAGGAGGAACGTATAGCAATAAGAATGTGGAATGCAAAGAGCAAAAAAAAAATCCATTAAACTGCACGGCATAACTAATAGCAACATCGAAAACAAATCACATCTCTAATTCACATCTAATTGTACCTAATGAATAGATCTAACAAGAGCTCAGGTACATGAAATTCTATTAGGAAAAATGAAAACGAACAATCTCTCTCACTCGATCGACGAATATTAATTATTTTCCATTGAACTTTCAATAAATTTGCAATTTTCGTTCGTTTACTCGTGTTGTTACATAGAAGGAAACTTCTATCACAGCATCTTATAAGTACATTAACCGTGCAAATTTCATTATGTATATGAACTCTTATATTCAGTCACTTGTAAACCAGTTATTTGAGTCCCACTCCCCCTTTTTACTTGAAACTTTACAAAAGGGAAAATTATGTCGACTCAAAGCAAAAATCTATTTACACCTCGGCATAAACGAATTAGATTGTATATTGAAAGGCTTTAAATGGAAAAAAAAAGATGTACGAAGAACAGGTGCGAATGTCGAAAAGTGAAATTCAGAACTATGTTCGCAAAGTGGGCCGCCGCAAATTTTAGACTCGCAAGAAATATCGAGACTTATATAGTGTGGCTGGTTTAGACCGTCATAAGTTTGATCTTAAAGATTCGAGATCGTAGCGATTAGACTGCTCAACTGCAATACTTAAGCAATACTTTGAACACAAGAAGTAACAGATTTGACGACTAGATCGTTTTCCATTTGTTACCGTTTCTCAGTTTTCGTCCAATCTATCTTTTCGAATTTTAAACCTGACTTTCTACTTACAATAAAATGTAGGTATACGGTAAAGGTATCACATACCCTCGTCTGATTTCTCATTGAATTCTGTTCGGTTTTTATTTGTTTTCAATTATTTATGTGTGTCGTTTTATAAGCTGCAGTATGGGTAGCGTAGTAATGTTTTGAATGAAATTTTTATTCTCAAATAATAAACGACGCGGTAAAACGAAACCGGTACACAATTGAAGAAAGGAATGAATCAATGATAGCTAACTGAAAATTCAGTCAAACAATTACTGTCAAACGAAAAGGTAATCGCAATCAATTGAGATGGGTGTGTGTTCCTATAAATTATCTATCATCTTGTATTCAAGACTGTTGAGACTATAAATGAAGTATTATGATGGAAAAGATGAGGACGCAGGGGAGATGGGAATTATTTTTTCTTTTCATTGAATGGAGTTTATTTAAAATAGAAAGGTGGGAAAAAATTGTTTTTGGAAATTATTGTAATACTTTGAATGAAATTATAACACAAAATAACAACAATTTGTTTCCCTAAGGTACACAGTCCTCAGGGTCTGGGTAACCAACAACAAAATAAACGATAAATTGAATTACCTAAACTCTCAACGGAAACATCCAAACAAGGACATTTCAACTGTGTTGATTCAATGTTCTATTATCAACAACTTTCAAGTGGTAAATTAATCATTTCGACTGTTTCAATATACCGAAAAGACTCACTGCATTATGACGAAACAACAAAAGCTACGCAACCTTATCTTAAGATAGCAATCTGCTTCAATGATTGAATGAATATCTGCAGATATATGTCTGAAATATAGCTCTAGCACACCATTGTTTCATGAACAATCGATTTAATTGACATGGAAATTATTCTCGAGATGATTAGACAAAATTGAAAAAGTTGCACTGCTGAATGTGGTGGTGTGAAAGGAATATTGAAATTATGCAACGAAAGAATCAAAAGTTCCAACAATTTCAATCCAATTCAATTTTATTCATTCCGCATTTACGTGAATACAAAATTACGGTATGCTTATGTTCGGTAACGTCACTGCCACAAGTGAATGAATTGTTTTGAAATGACGTTTTATCCGGTAAGCATAGTCATCTGTTATTGACAACTGCGACAAAAATAACGGTGTTCACTTAAATAGTAGCTGCTATTGTAGATCACGAACAACGTGAAGTAAAACTAAAGAACTAAAAGATTTTCATCAAACTTCAAACGCTAGACGCTAGACGAAAAACTTGTAACAAAAAGAAGTAGCAGATTTGTTAGTCATTCATTAGTGGAGTACGTTGTCAACAAGGGAAACGTAAAGACAGTAGGCATGTGGAACGAATGGATTGAGTTTCATTTATTGTATGATGGTAAACAGTGGGCGTTTATAAACCGTTAAAATGTAACTAGTGGTTGGGGAATGGTGCTTTCTTAATGGAGAATTGGAAGATTTTCATCTCTTCCCACCATTTAACACAAAAGGTCAGATTTTCAAAATCCAATTTCAAAAAATACAAACATCTGATTAGATCTTCTGAATCACTCTATAATCTTACAGCTTGACAATAGAAGACTCAGAAGACTTCTATTACTTTGACTTCTAAATAGAATATCAGTCCCGATTTCCCACGGTAATTTAATGCCCTCACACATAAAAGTCCAAGTCATTGATTTTGTTTTACATTTCAACAAATCTAAGAACAACTCGGAGAAAAAAAATGGCAAACAAATAGAATGTAACATTATAATTAAAGCCATCCACCACGACATATTTAATGACAGTTTACGTTGATAGGTTAATGGAGATAATGATATGGTGCCTCGGTTTTTATTTTATTTTGTTCATTGTTCGTCTTTTCGGATGATGAATTATTTTATCGTTTAAAGACACCGCACGATCTTCGCATAAAAACATGATCTTCGCATAAATAGATCATTACCGAGCCCAGTCATGTGAGAAACGCTTTTTTATTCGGTTATGGAATTTATTTGGATGAAACAATGAATAAAATTGCATGTCAATCGGCTTAGAACATTATTTGTAACGTAAAGATAATAACATTGATTTCAATGTCCATTAAAATGGAAATATTAAAAAAGTCATCAAAATGTTCAGCCTATAAGAGGCAATCAGAGTTTTCTTGTTTTCGGTAGTCACACTATTTCAATTATAATATTTTTGAAATGACTCAATCATAAATACAAAACAATATTGGATTAGGTTCAATGGTGTGTAGAAGCGTTCATATCAATACAGTTATTGTTGATCTTAGTGTCTTTATGTAATGCTCTTGTCCGAGTCAAGTTTATTCAACTTTCTATAGTTGGGTAGTAAACGAGTGGATTAATTAGATTTGTGTTCTGATTATTAGTAATTGGCAGAGACTATTTTGGAAAAACATTTTCCTAAATTTTTCTCGAAATGACTTCAGTTTTCCATCATTTTCTCTAATATTAAACATAATGGGTAAATTATTTTCGAAAAATAGTCTCTGGTAGTTAGTCTTTATTGAACGTGTTATATTAAATATTAGTCTTAACAGACCCCGACAATACGACAAACATAAACGTTAACCTTCGATTTTGTCAAAGTCTTTACGACACTATCATAAACAAAAGAAGTACAAGACCTAGTGATTATATTGCGATCATTTCTTGAACGTTTAAGGCTGTCATTTATAGTATATAAAGACCTTGCGATCTTCCTTAATTTACTTAAGTACCGTCGAATTGTGTTTAGTTTTCCATACACAGAGGAAGCTACTTGACGGAAAATCTATATTTACTTCCACGAAAGTCATCCAGAATTTTGCCCTTTGCTTCCTGCCTTTGAGAAAAATTTTCTTGATTTTCTCAAATTCATGAATTTTCTTGAAATCGTCAAAATTAAGAAAATTTGTTGAAACAATTTAAATTTTCCAGATCTTCCTGATTTTTCTAATTTTCTCGATTTTCTCAAACTCAAAAATAATCAAAGAAATCGAACAATTTAAAGAAAATTTGCTTGACTTTCCCAAAGACAGGCAGTGACTCGAACTTATATAGTTCGATTACTTAGGTGATCCCTCTTTCAGCTAAACAGGCATCATACGTTTTAACTGATAACATTTCTCATTTGAAACTTTCGATTTACAAATTGACCGAATGAACATCTCGCTCTCATTACTGCTAGCAACGCAATAAAGAAACAATTTAATTCTCCGTAATTTAGTTCAATCTGTTTGAGAGTGCGTCAAACAACTTTTTAATCTTTCTTCGATCGTTCACACGAAAATTGTTTTCGTCTAAATATTCTCCACCAACACGCACAGAATTATTAGTAAAATTTAGTTAATTTACTTACATCATAAAATGTATCATTAACAAATCGTTGAACCAACGCCGTTTTGCCGCATTTGGCCGGTCCCACCATCACTACCTTAACGTCTTTCAATACACCAGGTCGTTCCAGTGACGAGTCATTTATATCTCGATTTCCCATTTTAATTGTCTGAAAAGAATTTTGTAAAAGAAAAAAATTATTTTTTTGAAATTAAAGTAAATATTTAAATGTATGCACGCGTGCATTTTGGGTCTCTGTCTGTATGTTTTGTATATTTTTCTAATTTTATTTTACGTAATATTTTGTAAAATATTTATACGGTGTTAGGTTGGCGTTAATTACTCATGCATTTCGATGTACAATTTGTTAAATGAATAAAAATTAATTTATTTAGTGGCACAGCAGTAGTCTTTTTCATCAATATTTTATTCACCTTTACACATTGAATGGATTTCTAATTTGATCTTTTTAAACTTTAGTATTTAAATAAAAATTTAAAAAAATCATTTCTTCCAAGCTACACACACTTATGAATAGACAATAACACAACAGCAATTATTATTTTAATGAGCAGCACAAATAATGTGTGTTAAGCGTTTTTCTTGAATAAACGACCTGAAGGAAACCATTTACAGAATTGTGCGACAAGTTCGTATGATTCACCGTATTTGGCATCATATATGTTAAAAAAAAGAGTTGATGTAATTTAGGTGTTTTGCCATTGAAATGTCTTGACACTATCGCATAATGTTGACAATTTACAATTTTTTCTTCGCAACATTTCACTACAAAAACTTAATTATTTTTGGATCCATCTATGGAAAATCATTGAACTGAAATTGGGCACGTCGTTGACGAAAGGAAAAAAAAGAACGACAACGAAGAATCACAAAATGTTCAAATTAATTTAAATTTAAATTCATTTGCCCCACACAGTTAACCGTTATTATACGAATTTTAATTGACATCAACTTTGAATGCATATGGAAGGAAGACAAAAATTTGTCCAAATGTGGTCTCTTGCGGCGGGTTAACAATGTGTATTAATTTAAAGTTGACTTTCATGAACTGTACAAGACGATGTTGTCGTGCATTGAACGATTCGTGTATACGGTATAATAATTTGGCCTGCATTTATGAATTTGCTCCACGATTGTTTGAACGAAACAATTTTTTTTTTGTAAATTAATTATCGAACCATTGTATACCGACGGTACAAAACGATACCTTCATAAAATATTATAAATCATTTTTAGGTTGATTTAATGGAGATATTCCATCTGAAATTATTGTGAAATAGAATTTATGGTAATTTTGAATCGAAATATTTGACCGATGAGAATGCTACAAATATTTTATAAATTATCTTCAGTCAGCATTCGAATGAGAATAAATTAATTTAATTGTCGTGTCCGACTTTCAGATAGAAAAGGTTCCGAAACAGAGGTCAGATTTTGTAGGCGGACACCACTAAAACGCTTTGGTAAATTAAAGAGGCCAAAGGAACGATTTTTTGCAAACATGAAAGGAGATGCAAGGACATTTCTTCCTCATTTTATTATAGAAACTTTATATAGAGGAAAGACGCTTACAGCCATGTCTCACAATGAAAATGTTAATCGATTTTTTTTGTATTCAAAGGATGTTATAGGGAAAACACACAGCAGAACGTTGCGTTAACGTTAATTTATTTATGAGGTCAATTTCCCATTTTACTGACGTACAATTGTAAGTCCTGAAAGCTCCAAATCAGTGAAAAAATATTTTTGGGAAAGTTAAGGAAAATCTGTCAAAATGTGGAAAAACTCAAGAAAATATTGGAAAATGGTTTTCCATTCTCCAAACCTTCCAAGTGTGTGCAGGATTCAAAATCACCGAAAAGATGTACCCACAGAGAATACATAAGGTTCGGTAGGGAGAACCAGCTCTCGCTTTTTGCTATGGGAACTGATGTTATGAGAACTGTTACCATGCATAATGCAGATACCCTCACCGTTTCCATAAAGTAACTATGTTCTTAACGGTCTAGAGCTAAAATATAGAGTACAGAGCAACAGTAAAATGCCGGGTAGTGAACAAAGAGTAAAACTGCCATTACATTATGGACATCTGTTATCGACAATTACTACATAGATAAGTGTTAAACTCCAACTAATTAGATCTCATATGACAAACAATTTAGTTGAAACTAATGAAGTAAAAGATTTTACATTACATTACAGGCAATACTTTAAACAACTGAAGTAACAGATTTTATTATTTCGTGATACGATTTTTGTCTGCGAAATAATGCGAAAGAGTCATTCACTTTCAAGAACACCATCAAACCGAACTTTCAAATGACCAAAAATTTTATTGTAGAAATTTGTTCGCAAGAACGATAAAATATTAGATCAGTTTTTCATGCACAATAAAAAGGAAAATAATTGTCGTAAAATTGTGGTATGAATTCAAAACTTTTTTTTATGTGTCTCTATACGATGACACTGTGTGCTCCTTTCGTGTTAAAATATTTTCAAATATCCGAATGATCCAAATTGATACGGATGATCCCTTACGTATATTATGTGCGCCATAAGAAAACGGCTTATATTTCACAATATGGAATAAATTCCAACAGAACCATAACAAATCACGAGAGAGCGAGAAACATAACATTGATAAATATTGATTAGTTTCTGATTTATATTTTCTATAAACATTTTTTTTATTATTTTATTTAACGTTTTTATTGGTATTGTGTGCACAACCGCATTATATCGATTTCGCAATAACCTTCAACTGTTTATTGCTATTTAAAGTTGTATCTTCCACTTATTATTATCTCATCTTTTTTTATTTCATTTTTTTATATTTTTTTGCTAAATTCCGATGGGTACATCCATGCATCAGAATAATAATAATATCGATTGTGCGGTTATAGAAACTTCGTTGTTTTTTCTGTCTTCATTTCGTATATTTCGTGCAATCCAACATAGAGCTACACGGCATATCAATATGAAATATACAAGAAACAAATATTGGAAAAAGTTTCCGATCGGACTGCCCACAGGGATTTGTGTCACGTTTATGTTGTTTCTTCAGAAACAATTATTACAGCACCGAATTGAATGAAGAATTTTGATTTTCATATTTGCAGTCAGAAACCGTATTAAAGTTCAGTTAGGTATTAAGAGATGGAGGAGGTGAAGTTTATTAAAATTCATCGGCAATTTGAATTTCAACACCATGTAATGTAATGCGCTTCTGTTTAACGATAAAGCAGAATTTAATAAAAAAAAATCGAATTTCACTTTACTCATTAACACGAGTAGGATGTCTGTAGAAACGGAAGCAGCTATCACAACCCTTTACTGCTTGATTTTTAAGGAAAGAGCTTTAACCTGTTTGGAAAAAATTAAATGGGTAAGGAAAGGAACATGTCAATGTGCATTCCGACGCTTTTTTACAGAAAAATTTCCGAAGGAAGTTTTTTTTGCTATTGAAATTGATCTATAAACAGTGAGTCCGTCGCTCTGCCGATTGAGCTAGAAAGGCCTTTCACTAAACTTGTTACGGACGGCTTTCATCTGTTATCGATTAAGACTTCACAAATAAACGACAAACTCTGAGTAATGCGATAATTCATATCAAAAGAATATGTAAAAAAAATGAGGTAAAAGATGCGAAATCAATCTCTTGAAAATACATGGATCAAATGAAGTAATAGATGCAATAGCAAAACTAATAAAATTTCAAATGAAGTGCAATTAGTGACTATTTTTCGTGAAATTCGTGAAAGTTGTGAAATTTCGTAAATTTAATGTAGTTCATGAAATAAATTTTGAAAATAGGCCCTGAGTGCAATAGTAAAACGATTTCATTGCCGTCTGTAAAAGACTAACGTAATTTCTCTACCATTACTCGGGGATTAACTTTACAATTTCAATCGCTTAAACTCTGATAGCAATACTTTTCTTGCAACCTATGGGTGGTGGTAGGTTTTTCCATTGTCACTTGGCCTGAATTCGAAAAATGAAGTATGAAGGAGTTTCAAGCGATTATCAAAAAATGTCCTGTTGAGTCCAATTTTCTGGAATGGAGCTCATTCAGTACGTTGACAACAAGTCAATAGCGAAAGTCGAACATCAGAAGCTTTCGCATTATTGCAGCAATCAATTTTATGATTTTATTTACAGAAGCATTGAAAGCATTACATCATCAAAAAAATCGGATTCATACCATTCAGTCTGTGTGTACCTTCTGGCACACAAAAATATATATTCAATTGCTTAGCATAAAGCATTGAATGCAAATATCACTTTTGGAAGAAAAAGAAATGTTTTCAAAATCAAGTAACATTCAATATTATGATGATGTTTTTGCTGGGAGAACACGAAAAACATGCCCGTTTCAAAAACTGTTAACCACATATCTTTACATCTTTGAGTAATACTTGAGTTTTTGGTATAGGAGAACCAAAAAAAATGAATGTATGCTCAACGTGTACACAGACAAACAAAATTGATGATTCAACCTCATTCAAGAAAACATAGGCAAAGTTTTTTTTCCCCCGGAATGTTTAGCCCAACTTAGCACAGCTATAGATATTATGCTCGTAAATACACATGGCGAGCAGACAGATAACGTATTTTTTTTCGGTGTATTCGTAATGATTGTTAATATACCACCATCATCATTAGTTAAACATTAGAATTATCTATATACCGACCCATAACAGACCATATAAGTATATATTCTGACTATTTTATATAAACAAGAATTTCCCGATAAAATAGTTAATTTGTTTGAATGATAAGGAATCAAAATTTATTGAAGATCTCATATTCAGTTAATGTGAGTATATTAGAGAAAGTTTTTTTTCTCTCTTATTATTTCGCTGTCTACCATACACATTTCTATATGTCCATAATGTATAGGCACTTAGTTGATTTATGAATTTATTTCCTATACTCTAGAGAAAAAAAGAACCGAAAATAATGTCGAAAAGCGAAAGGGAATGTCTTGCTTTATATAAAAAAAACAACAACATCAAGACAATGTTGTAGCAATGTTATATATAGTCACACTTGTAAAAGTCATTACAAGAGTTACTGACCCATGAAATAGATGTTAATAAGAAAAAGAAAAAGAAAACCTTCGAAATTGTACGTAGATGTTTTCTGTGCGGAATGTCATTTTAAATTCACATTAATTTTGCATCTGAGATGGGATGGGTAAATAAATAAGATCGTGCAGACGAAAGATTAGTAATTAGAGGCTTCAGTAACCGTACTAAGTGGTCCTGATGAAGATTTGTGATGAATAATTACCGGGCATTGTATTCTCGCAAATATTTCTAAGGTGTCGTTCCCAAAGCCGTAAGCTGTGGGCGGATATTTGTGAATTGTTCGATGTGGTCGAATAAATACCAGAAAAGTAATGATAATCTCGATCCAATCTCGATTTAGTTTTAATAAAAACAACCAGACGAGTCGTCAAATCGTGAATAAATAGAATCGGAAAATCGAGCTAAATCGGATTCATGACCCAGATTTCCCGTACCTTCCTTAGGAAACATTTTCTGAAGATTTTCTATGATTCTTGAGGATTTTCTATGATTTTGAAGGTTTTTTGAGGAAGTCTTAAGGATTTTTGTTGAATTTCGAAGGATTTTTTGAGGAATTTCTGATGAAAGAATTCTAAAGTTTTCAAAATTTTTCAAAAGAGTTTTCTTTTGGTGACAGAGGATTTTGTACTTTATCAACGGGGAACGTTCAGCATCAACTGATTTTACACGAATTTCAAAACGTTTTAGTCTGAAAAGAAATCACCCGCAGCGAATTGACAACAGTTTCTAACGAAAGTATTGTTTTTCGGATTTTAACTTTTAACGTTTTGACTCATTTGGTTTTATTAGAAAACTAATGAGGTAACAAATTTGGTATCGACCTCTTGAAAATACTCAAAAGAAGTAACAGATCCGACAAGTTTGCTAATTTATTATTCGGCAAACATTAGTAAGTCAAATTCAATCCAATTATCAAATTCTGCTAATCTCACAAAGTCGCATTCACCTTGTTAACCGGAACCGGAAACGAGTTATCAAATTTAAAATGATTCAAAAACAGCCACTTCCTCTAGCCTATAATTTTCATTTCATTTCATAAATTGATTCAGCTAATTTTATCATTTTCGAACTTTTCACAATGAAAGTGGAACAAAAATATCAATTACGAACGCAGAGTTTGCGAATTTGTTTTAAATAAATAAAAGGTTATCACTGTAGGTCAATACATCATTATCCGTACATTATTCCTAATAGTTAAAGCTCGAGACGGCGCCACATAATTATTACGAATAAGAATTTTTTCTGTTTTGTTTCAACTTTATAAAAAAAACCACGTCACAGATAATATTTTGGCGACTATTGCATGTGTACGGAATAATGAATATCTAAGTTAAGAGAAAAATACAAATTGATAACGATTAATCATCAGGCGAAAAAATATTTCAGATATGAATTATTCTCGAATTTAACTCAACTGATTAACATAAATAAGACATTTGTTTCTCAGTCAGTGTGATGTTTCGTTACACTAAATGGCTGGGTGAGATTAAACCCCGAAAAAAATGTGCCACAGATGCTCATGATTCATAGAAATAATGTAATCCACTTTGATGCTAGAAACTGCCATGGACATGTTACCGTTTTCTCATCATACAAATTCCTTAAGCATCAACCGAATAGCTCGCATTACGTGCAAGTTAGTAAGCTGTTGCCATTACGCGTGTACCATTTTTCAGACTTATTACGTGATCGTTTATCGAATATGTTTTCGGTTAGCATTGTTGGCTTCGTAAGGATACAATCCTCATTTACGCTAATTATCAATATTCTTAACATTTATAAAAACCGACAAGCGTATTGCAACAAAATTGGTAAATCTATTACTTCAATAGTGCCTCCTATTGTTTGATACAAAATCTATTACTTCTATTGCTTTGTCCCACTCTTCTATGTATAAGACAACACTGGCGAGTGCTCGTTTATTCTTGTCTTTGTCGATATCAGATGATGTGTAGCCGTTTGTCTTAGACTCTCTTCTAAAGTTGGGTCAATCCTTCACGTTTTTCGATTGTGAATACATATCGTATGAAAAATGGTAACGACCACCTTGAATCGGCCTGGTCACCTTATCAATTTCCCTTAACGAATATAGAGAACCCAAGCCAGGAGAAAAAAATGTTTGTGTGAAATATTGTGGCAGAAAAAACATAAATTAGACATAAGAAAACGGCATATCCAAAATAATGGTTGTAATAGATGAGGAAGGATGTTACACTCCAGTTTCATATGCTTTTTTATGTGTGAAATGTAGATAAAGATAATAATCCGAACCAGTGTGTTATGTGCGTGTGTAGAATTTGATGGAAACACATACGTACAGGCCCTTGATAGTCAAGTGGTTAATTCTATGTAATTTAATTTGGCGCTTTCTATGTCGCTCTGATTAGTCTAATACTAAAATTAGACTAACATAGACATGCTGGCACTTTTGACGATGTAATTAGAGGCCAGTCAGATACTCGAATGGCCTTTTGTGTGTGATATGAAAAATTACCTTTTTGACAAATTGCCCTCTCTCACACACATAAATCACGGACTTCTATCAGAACTAAAAGGTTAATTAACTAATTTATCCTTTCTTTGTGCTATTACATTGTAGTACAATAATGGTTTGTCTTCCCTTTAATAGCGGAATTTCCGTACGACACAGGCCAGCTTTTAATTGACAATATTGAAGAGAATTCATTCAGAAATTAAACCAAACAATGAAGAGAACATAACTTTGAAAAGTTCAATAAAATACAAAAAGAGAGAAGAAGTTGAATGCACAACAGAAACATCTGTATTACAATTGAACGTGATGATGAATAAGATATGCAAACCACAATTCAAAGAAAGTTTATCCGGTGATGGTAAAGGAGGAGAATGTTCAATTGTTCATGGGTACAATCACACAACACACAAAGTGCAAAGTTTTCCAACATCTGTCGATGTTAACTTTATTCGCTCTGTGTAAAGTTGCACGTACCCAGAAAAAAGTGAAGCAGAGGTACAAGTCAAAGTTATATATACGAAACCGATTACATCGTCCTTTTACAGACACAATAAATCATAAGTATGATTGCGTTGGTAACGTCAGGCGTAGATTTTATGTGTCAATAAATTTTTTTTTGGAACAATTCAATGCTGACTAAACTCAAGTCACTTATCTGGCCGAAATTTTATTTTTTGTTTTATTAAAACAACAAGTAACAAGATTATGATTAATTACCACAAAAGATGTGAGAACAGAAAGAAATATATAAATGGTTCGCGAAGCCAGACAGACATTGTGTCGGACGATAATAACACTGGAAAAAAAATGCTCTTTCTATGTTTTCTATTTATGTAATTAAGAGAATGAAACAAAGAGATGGAAATGCTGGAGTAGATAAATACCACAAAAAAAAGAAGGAATTTAAGCTAAAATGGGATATGTTTGAGAAACCTTTTTCAAACGATAATATTCTCAACGTAGTGTAGGTCCTACACGGTGTAGATATATAATATGCACACAACGCACATAATAACACATTCGACATTCGTTTCCATTCACTTTGGAAATAATAAATTCTGATTTAAAAAATCGAACACGCATTTCGGTTACTGATATTTGTAGGGTTGATTCTCGTAATGTACTGTTTACGTGTACATACATTTACACTCAGGTTTACAACCAGCGCTACAGCACGCCATTGTAAAAAATGTTTCAAAGAAACGGAAATTTGAAGTACATTAGCGAATGCCAACTTAATGAATTTGTGCCGAGGGGGAAATCGTGTGACAGCATTTGCCCATTTACCCAATTCACTTGCTACACATTTTGTGTACATTTTCCTACCTGTTCGCACTGGTATTTTCACAGCTTACTCGTAGTTACCATCAATTATTTCGCATTACCCATATTTACAGGAATTTATCCATTAGCATTTAATCGGCATTTACATTACCCTGTGGCAGCATTTAACCGAGTTGTGTACCTCTCGATTTGTGCGTAACATTTTCTTATTATTTATCTTGGGACATTTTATACGGCTAGAGTGGTAGAGATGAACGGATTACCCGAAATTTAAAAAAATACCGACTCAAACCGAACCCGTCGGGTTCGGGTCAGGTTGACTTTTCAATTAATTTTTTTCGGGGTCGCGTATTAGTCGAAAAAGTGGCTCCGTGCGCCTTAAGTTCTTTTAGATTTTTCTTTGTTCAATGTTGTTTGCCATGAAAAGTTGTAGAACAACATTGTTTCCCGGAAAATGTTAAATTCGATATGGAAGAACTGTTGTTGGTCTAGTCAGAACGGGGTCTGTTTGAGTTTTCCCTCGAAAAGTGTCCCGGAAAATTCGTCAACTCTGAAACCATTTCCGAAGAATTATGTCCGGTTTCAAGTATTTCGGGTTTAGGGTTCCGGGTCTTTGTGCATTTTTCATACGAAATTAAATAATCGTAAATTATGAGTTGATCCTGCAATAATATGAAAATTCTTGCGTGTCGAAATTTTCGCATAATTTCTTAATAACTGCTAACACCGAATGAATTTAATAATGACGCAAGTAGAATGGATGAATGGCATATTTCTTTAAAAAAAGGCAAAAAATATAAATATGCAAAACATACCACGAAAAGTGTAAAGCTCACCATAAAGTATGCGAAAGTCCAACTTGGAAAAATCAACAAAAATGCGTGAAAATATAATTTCTCTCACTCTATATAACTTTATCCATAAAGAAGCAAACAAAAATGGATCTATACTTTAAGAAAGACGAGAGCAGGAAAAAAAATGGATGAAAGAAAAATAATAATAAAAGTTTACGTCACGACGATACACAATTCAGACCGACCATTTTTCTGGGATCGGTCTTTTGCGTAATTGACTGAATGAGAAGAATGTTTATAGCGCGTTGCAAATGAAATTAACTTTTTTTTTCTTTCCTTCAATCATGTTGCTGCTGTCATATAATAATAATGCTCATAATCACACAAAATATAACTCTACTTCTCCAACATGCGAACAAAGGGAAATGAAAATAGGAAAAAAGTTAATGAATTAAACGAAATGAGCGTTTTTATGATGCAAAATAAAATTGCTAAGTACAAGTCATTTTTGGTAGTGAGTATTGTAATGTTCAAGCACTTTCTTATGTGAAATGCTGCTGTCGCACTTTGAATGCTAAAGTGCTTTAATGAATCGAATCACGGAACGCTACAACAATTACACCTGAACAAACAGCAATAAAACTCATTAAAAACTTAATCATGTGTAACGCCGTTTGTGGTAATTAGCGGTAAGAAATCGGTTTAACATAATCGAACTAATTAACGAAGAGAGCTAACGATCCACAACTTTTTCTGTTGCTGTTTCAATTTTACATAATTTCGTCTTGCAACAAATCAAGCGTACATTCACATTAAAAAGGGATATTTTATTCGAAATTTGATATACGTTAGGTTATAGCGGATAATGTCGAGCATATGGAAAGTATAATCATGGAATTGAAACTGTAGATTCCTGGGAAATGTGACTTTGTAACGAAATCTGATAATCAGTTTATTGATAGGGATGACCGAATTATTATTCCCATGAATTTGGCAAAAGTTTACTCATTTTGCAAGAAATATTCAGGGTCATATGTAACGTCAGGTACGTCTTATAATTACGAATAGTCGTGCCCAAGAGACGTTTCATTCATCGTGTTGTAATGGAACTAGCGCTCAGTACCTTCAAAGCCTCGCATGTTCATAGAAGTGCGTATCCCTGATGAAGGCTCAGGTTCCAATAGTTGTTTACATTATAAAATGCTTTGAAATTAGAGATTTTGTCCCTTTGTCTCTAGGTCCATCCATCTAATCCAACCCAAGATCGACCCGAACCTAACTCAATTCCCATTTATATTGGTCTTTTGGGCTATCGGGTTTCAAACTTTTCATTCGGGTTGGGTTCGTATTTTCGGTTGGCCAGGTCGGGTTGTGTTTTCAACAAATTATGATTTAACATAAAATCAATTGAGACGTAGATAGAACACCTTGAACACCTATGGCTGCCGCTGTTTCCATAGGAAAATCGATGAAACGTCGGGTTTTAAAAATGTAATTCAGGTTGGGTCCGAATCAGGTGAGGTTTCAGTTTCCTCAGGTTTTGGTTTTCGGTTATAAAAAATAAAATTTTATTTAGGCCGGGTTTCAAAAACCGTTGACCCGGTCATCTCTACTTTGAATTAGAGCACGCATCTGCTATTGACCTACAGCCTTATGTTTTGTGTCAAATACAGCTCAGCAAAATACCTTATTTGAAACGTAATTTAGCTCCTAATTGAAAATTCTAAGTAATTGTTTGTATGGAAATGCGGGTACTGGGTATATAAATGATGTTACAGTCAATAAAACAGAAGCAATAAATTGATTTTACAAATATATTCAAAGCCATAAAATCACGAAATCAAATATTATTGGAAGTCCAATGTTTGGTTCAGTTTCCGTAATTCCATGAATTGAAAACCAGAACCCAGTGTTATACACGGTTAAACATTAAAATGTTTCAATTAGCATTTTGTAGCAATTTTATCAAAATATACAACAAATTAGAAATCCATTTCGAAATTATGTTTTTTTCTCAACACAAAACCAAAACTACAAAATTTTTACAACTTCCATGCTGTGAAATTTCATTTTATGCGTCGCTATTAAAATCGTTGTGAAAATGGACCGTATAGTAAACATTTCAAGCTTCCATATATTTACGTTAAAATGGGAAAATTATCAAAGAAGTTAAAAATGCTTCTCACTACACACATCTCAATCATCGCATTACAAATATCATCGTTTATACGAGAAAAAAAACGCACCAGACGAGTAAATATTGCAACACATCCGAAATTTACGAGTTCATTCAAATCATCAAAAGAAATTCTTAAAATTATTCACCTTTACGTCTATAAAATCTATCGGGTATCGACGACGGCGTATAATATTCGTTATTGTATAGAAATAAACCCGTCTCAGTACTGTATGCTGTAGGATCTTATGCATTGAATTCATTATTTCTGGTGATACTATGAGTTAACATATTGACTATAGTGAATTGACCAGACACAGACGATAAAAATGTCTATGAATGTATATGCCATGCCACATCAAAAATATTTAACTTGGCGTGCGTGAGTAAATTGTAATTTTATTTTTAACACACATCGCACATCATCCACACGGGCTTGGCACACAATAGATGATCCATCATCAAAAAAAAATATGAAGAAACGACGAGTATCTGTTCACTATAACACAGAGATTTCAAATAAATCGCTTGTCGTCTGGGTCTGACGATGATGATGATGATTATCTTCTTCTTCTTTTTTTTGATTCTGTTTAACTTGGTTGATATTTTCAAATGGTGTACCAGCGTTAAAAAGCGCTGTTCAAACACCCCAAATTTTATAATAATGATCCGAGCGACATCAAAATTTGTTATTTTTTTTCTATCTGTTGGTCTTGTGCTTTTTCTGCCACACTCATCTAATGCATGTTAAATGAGTGTATCAACATAAAACAATGCTAAATCACAATTTGACAAGTCTTTAATTTGAATTTAAATGTAACATTTTTTGTCAGAATTTTTTTTTTTCTCTCTCTCGTATATTATGAATGGGTTGGTGCGCATTTTATTAATGAATTTTACGGACATGGTATAAAGGAGAGATCATTCTACTCGGAATATCACAAAATTTATTTGTTCAGTTTCGCTTTTATGTGCTTTATGCTAATATCCCTAATGACCTATAATGTTGAATTTATGTTCTCTTATACACAGTTCCAACAAAGATTTTTTTTATCGACGCTACTTATGTTTTGTGTTCAATGAATTAACACTCACATAAAATTATGTTTATATTTCTCGGAGAATGTAGCATTATCAAGCAGTTTATTTCTATTGTTATAATTTCTGGCTATTAGACCGCCTATCGCATATTACACTACTAATGCTACAGTCGATGGAAAGAAGGTAGAGCGAAATGAGTGCGTTGTTAAACATTATAATATATAAAAACGAAAAGAAAGGAAAAATGCAAATCATTAAATTAATATTTTCGTTGCCGAAAGAATTTTGAAACGAACATTTTGGTTCGGAGTAATTTCAGATGGACATATTTGGGTTAGGTAATGTGTCGAAATGAGCTAGAACTTTTGCTTTCATAATTTATGTTAAATTCGATTGTTCAATACAACAAAAATGGACTTGAATGCTGTTATGTGTGTATTTTCAGACATAACATTTAAACGTAATATATTACGGTTATAAAGTTTGGACAACTATTCGAAGTTTGTGCAAAGTTACACAACTCAACCCTTTATGGGGTATATTCGATGTAATGCCGGAAAGCAGCAAGAAATGTATAAATGTATCAAGTTCAGTGTCGCATTGATGGGGATGCGTATATGGTTTTCCTATATAATTATGTGTTAGGTATGTGTGGTATTGTGCGAGTATTCACTGATCTGACTAAAGTATTTGCCTATCTTTCGTACAAAGGTCAAGGAAAGGAGAATTTGGCAATACAAAACCTCATTCGATCGGAAGAGATCGATAAATCGATAGGTAGCGTCCATAAAGAACGTCAACTGTCTAGAGGGGGAGTGGTCTAGAAGAAGCGAACAGGTATTAGAAAAGTGCGGAAAAGTGCCATTGATTTTCAGGGATTAAAATTTAAAGTATTTTCTTTTAAGGTTATTAAACCTGTCTCATACGGCTGTTTATCTGTTATCTATAACGACAACAAAAATAATGACAAGCTCTGGATAATATGGTCATTTACTAAAATGCGTGTTAAAAAAATTGAAGTACAAGATTTGAAATCAACCAATCAAAAATACTTTGATCCATGGAAGTAATAGACCCGATATAAATACTGGTCATATGCTTGCCACCTGTAACAGGTTAAAAAGAAAATCTTCAAAGGATTTTTCTGCCAATTTCAAAGGATTTTCTCTGGATTCCCAAAAATTTAAAAGATTTTTTTTTTGACTTTTTTCGACGAATTAGAGGATTTTCTTAACAAAGAGTTTTGTTTTGAGTAGAAAAGAATTTTCTAAAATGGAATCCTCATTTTGTAGGAATCAAAGGATTTTCTTAAGATTTTCTTTTAGAATTGTTTTTGAGAATTTGTTTTAACAAAGAAGCTGCTTTTCAATGCAAAAGAATTTTGTATGCTTATCTACCCATCGTTGGGACAAGGTGACAATAATTCAAAACATCAAATTAGATTTTCAATCTCCAAGCGAAATAAACTGAAAACCCTGTACCTACCCCAATACAATAAAGTCGGCAGTCCCTCTGCTAGATATTTTTTCTCAAATCCACTCTCGTAACTTTGTTATCAACTTTTTTATTTACCAACAAAATAAAGAAAAGTTTAGAAACTGCCATGTTACTCAACATTATTCAGTTGAATTTACCCAGTTTTATCAGAATAAAGAAGCGAAACAAAAAAAAAACGATGTGCGTTGATGTATACCGGGGGCACTATTCAATCAGTGGTAAAAATTCTTTCCAAGTTGCAATTTATTTTAATAAAACGAAATTCTTCCTGCTTTACACACACACTGAAAGTCATACAAATCTTCGTCAAAAACTTAATAAAATATTCCATTATGCCCATCATCACCCACACCGTAACCGTTTCAACTTTAATAAACACTTCGAATGAATGATGTACAACTCCAGCGTATAATAATTTTTATCTGTCTAACGTGCCGTTACTTTTTATGGCTCTTTGCCTCATAGCTTTCACGTATTATATTTTTTGTATATATACCAAGTCTTGTGCACTGTACAGCTTTTCCGACATGATAAAGCTCTAATATTCTACATTCGAGCAGGCATTAATTTTAATGTTTTTCCCCTTTTTTTTGTTTTATTGTCTGTTAAGTAAAATAAATTGACATTTCATCGTTCGATATTTTATTTTTACATTTTTATCGTTTGGAATTCAATTGATTTTCGTTTTTCGTGTTTTTTCAATATTTTGAGATTCTTTTTTATTCAGCGACACGTGTAATCGTGTCTTTCGGATTGTGGGAGTCAGTTTATTCAGCTATAATGCCATAGCTTGCATATATAATTCGAAAATGTATGCATAATGTCCGTGATGACCTGTTGAGAATTTTATTTTATTTTTTTTTTCGTTTCACTTAGAATCGAGGCACTTGAGTCATTGACATTTTTATTGATAGAACAGAGTTTATGATTGAAACAAATTCCACGACAAAACAGTCTCATCGTTAAAATTGTCATTCATCTATTCAATGTTATAAATTCAATTATTTTACTCAAGCCATATGCTCTCGCTGTTCTTTTGTCAGTTACGATGCATGTGCCCGTCAGACGTATATAAGAAAGAAAACAATAAATTCAATAAGGAAAATCTTCCACAACCCATAGTATGCGACAAAATTGTCCCAGTTCCAACCACTATCCATATATATGATTTTGAGTAGCTTGTATGGCATGCACAAGGAAGAAAGAAAAAAAAAACGGCATGTACGATATCCAGTACTAGGTGAGGGAGAGAATGTTATAATATTGCTGTAAACCATATATGATTATGCGATGCAATATTATACAAAGATGACATAATAACGTTTTTATATGTGAACCAGATAAAAAGTGAATTTATGTTGGCTTGGCATGAATATAATACACCTCTGACATGATTCAAAATATATATTGTGTATATGTACGCGCTGAAAAGTTATTGTATGGAAGCAAGCAATATATGAAATACAAACGAGTGAACTTATCACTATGTGGTACAAGTAACCGACATAAATGTCAATGTGGTTTCATGTACGGGATATTACACATGGACATAAATTGAAAGTGAAAATTATTTTTGGAACGAAATAATAATAATAAAAAAATGGAAAATAAAAGGTGGAAGGTCATGCCACATTTTATTTCAGAAATTGTGTAATGAAGATCTGAGGTTTATTCAATTTAATTTTTAGGTCTTTTAGGTATTTCATATAAATAATGTCATCTTATCAGTGACTAGTATGGTTTCGACATTTAATTTTTAAAGTTAAATGAACGGCATTAGCTAGTGCCTTTCACACCCTCCTGAAGTTGTTGCAAAAGAAGTTGCAAAATTTGTAAAAGGAAAATGTTTCTTGCAACAACTTTCGCAACTACTTCAGCCGGCTCCCAGCCTTTCGAAAGGCTGGGAGCCGGCTGAAGTAGTTGCAAAATCTGTAAAATGAAAATGTTTTTTGCAACTACTTCTAAAGGCTGCCTTTCACACAAGCCTAATCATCTGTTATTGAAAACTATTACAAAATAAATGACCAGCGGGTAACAAGGTCTTATATAGTGAAACATATGTTAAAACGAATGAAGTAATAGATTTTGTGAAGCGATACAGTGAACAAAGGAAGTAACAGATTCAATCATTGTTTTAAAACGCCAGCCGTAAATAATATGCGAACCTTGCGAACCCAAACCTGAACTGGTTCGGCCCGAAACGTTTAGGTCAAAACCGAAAGAAAAAGTTCAAATTCGGGTGCGGTTCGGGTTGAGCCCGAAATCGAAAATTTCTGGTTCAGTTGAAGTTCGGGTCGAATCTAAAATCTTAGTTCATGTTCGGGTCGAAATCAGATTTTGGTTCCGGTTAGACTAAAGACCTTAAGTAATTTACGTTCGATGGTTCTAAAGTTGCACTTTCTCTAACCGACCAATAGAGTAATAACGCCTTACTAAGCTAGTGAAACCGCTGTATTTTATTCAATGAAAAAAATTCTACTCCCAAGATGTCTATGACTGGCATGAGATTAATCTTCATCCATTACTTCTCGATCTGGGATTATTATTTCACCTTCTAATGACCAAGAGGATTACCAAATTTGATTTGCTGTATGGTTGCGATTTATTCGTTATTTCGTTGCTAATACATTTTTGAATGTCATCAAGACAACTACTCTCAACTCGAAGAATTAAAATTTATGAATTATTAAATGCCACACGTTAAATGCCGCAATTTTTCACATTTTATCACATCAATTCAATGGTCCCGAGCTTCATTCATCCGTCCAATTCCATTACAAAAACCATATAATCAAATTCAATGATGATGATTCGGGGAATATGTTCTCAGACGCTATTATCACATGCTTAACGAAAGTGAATTGATTTATTCAGTCAGTATAATAATGTGCTCTTCATTACGTAATTCATTCTCATTGAATCAAACTAAAATCTTGTTTAACAAAATGGAAAAACTCCATTTCATCAATTTAATCCATTTCAATGAATACAGAAATGATCTGGATTTTTATTCCAAGTGTGTCGTTTTGAAGAATTTCTTACTCTTAATTCCTTAACGGATTCCTTAATTTTTCACTCGAGCACAAAAAGTGGGACAAACTTCTAAGCTACTTATACTGGCATATAATAACATGCGATACTAACAACTATATGTCTTCGGATCGTTGCCATCACAGTTGCTACAGCCTTCTTTCATTAGAATATTAAATGCAATGTAACATGAAACTTTTGCTTCAAAATGTATTTCCTTTACTCGATCGTATATTACGTATAATGCAACTGGTTATGCATTTATGTTAACAATTATGGATGCGCAACGTAGAAAATTGTATCGTACAAGTTTCAGACGAGCTATATAAAACCGGAGTAGAAAAATGTACGTGTAAGATATGCATATTGATTATAAACAACGAATGTGAAGTAGCAATTATGTCAATCAAATCTTATTTTTCCACATTATATTCGAACACACTTGTTGTGTAGAACCATTTTTGTTTTGCACTGCGTTTATATTGATTTTAGCCGGGATGTGCACACCTACTTGTAAGCTCAATTTTTCATCGTGTACAAGGTCAAGAAAGATGCAGAATGAGAACTTTAAACCGCAATGTTTGCTAAGGCTCGTAAAAAGTTAGTGGTTTTGCTTGATCTACTATCTAAACTCTAACACGAAAACTACGAAATTAACAACAACCGGATTCGAATTGCATACAAAGTGCATCGTTGTACATACACACGAGTATATACCACACGATATAGCCGTATACACCTCCACCAATAAAAGTTCCATTTGAAAACAACTTTGCTCAATTTTACAACGTAATTAAAATGTTCACTCGAAGTGCAGCACTACCAGCACTGACATTCTTTAAATTGTTTTTCATTCACATGCAAATGGGAATTTGCATTAAATGTATAAAACGCAACAATAAAGCTAAACCTCTCGTTAAATGTGTTGTCAATACGGTCGTCTGATTAAAATGCAAATTTCTTAATTGTTATTTTGCACAATTTTCTGCAAATTATGCGCATACCTTCATTATGCAACCGGAGACTAATTTCATGTGTTCTGTTTATACTATCCTGCTGATCAAATTTAAATTCCAAAACAAATTGTATTAGACGTCTACATTGCAACAATGTGTAATTATACTGAGTACTATTACGTTCGGTTACATGTTATAAAGTTAACTGGCACGACTTAGTTGTTCAAAGCTTTTTCGAATTATTCATGATTCTACGGAATTAAGTTTGTGTATCAAAAACGTTTATTGAATTAGATCCATGCTGACTGCTGACGACGGTATTAGGAACGCAAAAAAGAATTCAGATTCCACCAATTTTCGCAGAAGTCACCAGCAAAATACATTTTCAACGGGCGATACAAATATGTGGCAACCACATTTAATAAAGACAAAAATATAATCCACGGAGATTTATTCATATGGCGAGAGGATATAATATAATCAAATAACTGGCGCCACTGTATACGGTTACAAGGTAAGAAGCATTGAACTACTTTTTCGTAAATTGATTGGGTTGTTGGATCGGTAAGATTTGTTTTAATTATTTTGTGTGTGGATGCGAGAGAGAGAGAGAGAGAGAAGTTAGTTAATCAATAATATTATTTTGGAGAAGTAAATTTCAGAAGCATGCTGGTTATTATAGTTGTAAATTGTATGAAGTACCGGTCGTAGGTGCGCTAAATTCTTATAAATAGATTTTCAAACTTGGAATCATAAAATATATCGAATTTTGTTATCTCCATCAGTTCTTATTATAACAGTGCAAATTGTCTTGCCACATCTTCGGCAACATAAAATTGAAGAGAAAAATTAAAAAGAGGAATGGGTTATGGATTAACTAAAAGTTTCTATAACGACGAGACGTTCCATCCATGAATAATTTGTCACAATTTCATTAAATTGGAAAAGTTCAACTCAAAGTTCATTCATAGGATTCAACAAAATTAAAATTTTAAATTTAGATTTCGATGACACTGTCACTTTGCTATGTCGACAGACTTTTGTATTTTTCTAGCCGAATTTCATTTTTTTTTTTCATATGTGCGCTGTGATTAGCCTTGTTTTCTCCAGTCAAAATGCTGAGAGAAAATTATGCTTTTTTGTCAGTTTGTCTGATGACAGTTCAGGGTGGTAAATGTCTGTTTTCTACCCTCTTGTTTTGACAGGTAAGAAAAAAGATATTTTGTCTCCCGAACTGTCACCTTTGTTTTTGTTTTAGAAATTATTTAACAAATTGCTGTCTTTGTTTCACGGAGAAAACCGGTTAAAATGTAAAAACTTTGTTCTTGGTGCAATTTCCCATTTTCTTCCCTCGGTAAACAAATAACTATTTCAATACCGAGATGTATTTCGCGAAAATTTTCTTGCACCACAAACATATTTTGAGTGAGTATACAAAATAACCACCGGGCGAGCTCGTGTGCCAATATAATTTACGCTTCTTAAGAATGCTAACGATTGAAGGAAAAATTTCCATTTTCGATTTTTCGTTTCATTTTTGTTTTTTTCCCCGCTGTCAATTTCAAAACAATAATATAATTCTCTCATCGCTGTTTTCTGCTGAAAAGAACCCGTCGACTATTAAAAATTCGGAACACATTGAAGTGCACGTCAAAATTTCCACTCGCTTGAGACATATAATTTCTTATTTGATTGTCCAACAGAACAATGAAAGGAATTTCTTGTTTTCCTTATACAGAATTGTATAGAATAATTGGCGCAACTTTTTTTTTTATTTACCCAGAGAAAATCATGCACATCACAGGTTTTAAAACTTGTTCAGACATGGTTCGACAGAAGATTTAGATATTTTTTTTTGGTTTACAAAAGGATGAAGATACAAAAGAGATTACAAAAAAGAGAAGAGAAAAAAAATCAAATTCCGAAATTTGATATTTCTAGTCCTGCCTTTTAAGGTGCTGCAAGTGCACTTGATTCTCATCGAGTTTTTGAATTGAAAATAACATTTTTAGACGAGTTTTTCACATGCACTTTTGAATTGGAAACATGTCAGTTGTAGACCCTGGTAATAGGAATAGGAATTTTTTTGATTTTAAGCGATCACCACCAAGCCAGTTCGTTAACTCAATCGCTGTGCGGCACGAATTGGTCATTCGATTGATATGCATTTTTATACAAAATTCCGATCAACAAATTTATTAACTTTTTTAGTTTTCAATTAACTTCCCATTCTCATTTCTTTCCTCTTATCGCAAAATTTTTTATGGGACCTGTTTTTAACCTTGTATGGAATATCATTAAACGAATCGAAAATTAATTTTACAACAATCATACTGCTGTTGGGTATCCGGTATATTATATTGTATGGTTATGTTGTTGCGGTTCGTTAAAAACATGATGTTAAGTGAGTCTGTAATTATTCGCAACAATTGCGTATATATGCGGCAAGTAAACTGAGGAAATATAAATTTGAATTCGAAACTATTATTAACCATGGTCAGCAATTCAAACTGATATTGGATGCTGATGCACTACATTCAATTGATGGAAACAATGAATTATACGGAATGGAAAATGATTGTAAATTTGCGAGATTATTTTCTTATTGAACAAATGATCCAAGAGCACTTGAAGCACAGATAGGCATATTATTGGTAAAGTCATTTTGTAAAATTTACCATAATTTAACGAAACTTTCCAAAATTTACCGACAGAAACTTACCAAAATTTACCGACAGAAATTTACCAAAATTTACCGACAGAAATTTACCAAAATTTATCGACAGAAATTTACCAAAATTTACCGACAGAAATTTACCAAAATTTACCGACTGAAATTTACCGAAATAAATGTTTGGTAAATTTCGATAAATTTAGATAAATTCAGTAAATATTTGGTAAAATATGTGTAGATGCTAAAAAGCCTTCGCATCTTCAGAAATTTAATTACAAGAGACAAGGATCTGTTACATAATATTTAACAACCGAAAACATTAAAAATCAAATACGGAAGTCATCACCAAAGTGGCTTATATCAATACCGCATCCAAATGATTTTATCGAGACTTTATTTGATATTGTTTTTGTCGCTATTTTAATTAAAACGCAAACACTGTTTTGCATGTGTAAAAATTTTTACTTTTACTTTTATTTTCACATTACTTAGCTTCTATTTATAGGCTTCAAATTGTAGCGAATTGTAAATACTGGACACGCTTGAATATCACGGTTAAGTTTGAACAAATTGAACGAGTGTAGAGTTGTGAAATTTTTATTATAAATTATACATGACCAGCATGACGAAGCGTTTAGATGTAATCGGTATATAATACGAATAGGAAAAAAAAAATTGTGATAAAAAATCGTGTAGAATGTATGGTCATAATATACCACGTCCATTTTTTCTGGTTTGAGTGGATTTTTTGATGTCCGGAAAGAATTCCGCAAAAAACACGTTTTCTTAGTTGAGCTAAAGGTCGGGTCACATTATTTAGCCCCTGTGAATTACAGTTTAACGAGCGATATGGGAACATTCATAAGTAAATCACGGAAATCGGTCAAAAATTGAGTATTTTACCTGAAATTTCTGATATAGTCAGGTGATTTTATAAAAAAAAACGCGACTTGATGTGAACCTGGTTTCGATCAAACATGTTGGGTCAGGCTTCAGATAAACTGAATTTTTCACACAAATTTTCATGTCAACCTGTTACGTGTGTCATTAATGTCGGGGTGTACATGAAATTAGAATCACACCTCTTATAAGGCTGGGAAAAGGCCAAGTTTATTTGCACCTGAACTGAAAATACCTGAACGTGTTTTGACTTGAACCTGATTCAATCAATTTTGACTTGAGCAAATTTTACGTAAAAACTGATTACAGTGATTAGGTTTGACCTGATCTGGAACCAGGGACCAGGGACTATTTTTGGAATAACATTTTCCTGGCTACAGACCAGGTCAGACCTAATCACTGTAATACAGTGAACGACATCTCAAATGTCTTACTGTCATTTTTTTCAGAGAATGTCATTGTGAATTTGCAATGACACAATAAAATTCTCAGAAAAATTTGACAGTGAGACATTTGAGATGTCGTTCACTGTAAGTTTTTACGTAAAATTTGTTAAAGTCAAAATTGATTGAATCAGGTTCAGGTCGAAACAGATTCACGTTTTTTCAGTTCAGATTCAAATAATCCTGGCCTCTTTCCCGGCCTTATAAGAGATATGATTCTAATTTCCTGAATTCGTAGACATTTTGTCTACACCCCCATATTAATGACTCACTTTGCATGTTAAACGGACCGGAATGCAATAAAAAAAAGTTGATTACTTTCAACAATGCGTGTTTAGCAATGCAACAAGAAGGGATTGCAAACAGCCACAAAACGAACGGATTGTAAATATGTCTCGCAGAAAGGAGCAATGAATTGTAAAATGTTTTTTTTATTATTATTTTATCATTGGCTCATTCGTATGCATATCTTTCAAGTGTCGAAGTAAATAAACCCGTGTTCAATATGTAAATAGCCCATTCAAAAATATTTACATTACAGGCACGGACATAATCATCGTATAGAATTGCGTTCGTACACAATAATATTGTGCACACAATTACAAATAAAAAATATTATCAAAATGAGTAAATACACAAAAAAAAATTGTTCAAGAGATACACCAGCCACTATAGAACGTCCTACACGATATAAATATTTTATGATTGTAAATATATATAAAATGTTCGCTTAAATATTATTATACGAGAATGGTCATCGACGAAACTAGACGCGTATTATAGTCTTGAATAGAATGAATGACGACAACCGTGGTATTGGTTTGAGTTATTTAAAATATCTCAACCATGATGTAAATAAATATGTTAAATTAAGAACCTTGGCAAAGAATAATTTTTGTATTTATTATAAAGAAAAAATTGAAATTGAACAAGTACAAGGGCAAACAAGGGAATGAGCTCAATACGGTGACTCGGGTGACTCGTATGAAAAGAAAAATCATCTATTTTTTACAGACCATATGACACACACGCACACATATCCACTCTTTCGAGTGCTTTTCCAACGTCGTCGCTTCATGCACAAGACATGATAAGACTTGTTGACTGTTTCACATAACATTCATCCGAAAAATATGTTCTCGACATTCTATTTTTACCAGCGATATACCATCTCGTTGTTGGCAGGATAAATCAAAATGAAACTGAAATGACAACCGGTATCACCGTTTTAAAAACGATTTTTCTTTCTTCCATCATCCACAAAGTTATTGTTAAGCCATTTTTTGGTTAAAGTGCGATGAGAGATCTGAGATTCGATTTCATGCAGAAGTGCTATTTCAAGGACCTATTATTATGTCCACCAAGCCTCTTCGTTTATACGTCGTCTTCCATGCGAACATTGATTTTCAGTTTATCTGAATAAATGAAATTTAATCACGTAATCGGTTCGATAGTTTGTTTATTGGATGTTCATGACTAACGATTTTCGTTTTTGTCGTCACCTCCAACATTCGATCGAATGTTTGACAACGATTGTTGTTAAGCTGTACTTAGAGAGATTATTACCGAACTGAATGTGTATATAACAATTCCGTATAGATAAGAAACTATTACACGTGTTGCTGCTGCTTCTGCCTCAGTAATTTATCGGTCATCAAATAAAATTAGAAATTTAATCGTTTGGTGTGTGTATGGTACTTAGTTACCTCGTTTATCATTTTTATTTGACCGGCTTGGTCAAGTCTGATGTATGGGTCTTGATTCGAATGGAAAGTTATTCATCTAAGTTCTCTCTTTTGAAGGGCTTGTTAAATTAATTGAACGAAAATTGAATTTTAAACTGCCTCCCCTATTGCATCATCCAGTTATTGAAAGGAAAATTTCATTCTACGGGAAATTAAGATAATTTTACTAATCCAGAAAGTGTGGCATTTGATAGGGCAACCATTGAGTTCATAAACATGTGAATGGTTAGTCTGTTGCAGATATTAAAACTAACGACTTGGTATGACTTGTTGATGCCATCTAGCGATACGCTTGCCGCTCGTGGCCAATATTCAATTACAAAACATATAAAGAGCAAAAGGGTGTACATGGTAAAGGGCTAATGTAGGATGGAGTCAGGGAAGTACTCTATGAATGATCAGTGAGCAAGGAATTTTTAAGGGCCAGCCTATGCAACATCATGCATTTTCAACCGATTTTATACAAATTGAAAAACTCAACAGTCGGAATGAATATGAAAGGTAAACTGCTTTCGAATTCGAATTCCGGGGACAGGGAAGAAGAAAGAAATTTAAACGGTTAAAGAGAGCCAGGCATTCCTATTTAACAATCATTTTGAAGTACAAGAGGTAGAGAGGGTAAGATATCCCCTATCTATTAAGTCCAGACTTATGCTCAGACCAGACAAATGCATAAAAATGCAGCAGACGACACGAACTACACATTTCTTCGTCTGGTCAAACGGATAAAATTCGAATTAAAGAATATCTTGGCCAAGAATAAGTCGCTAAGTCTTACGACTCTTTTTTTGTAAATAATTGAAATCATGCGTAACCTTATGCCTAGAAATTTCTATCATTCCGATTTAAGTAACCACTTATTATCTATACGCCGGTGCGGCGTACTTATCAATATGTATGCATTATTATCGCAATCGTGTTGCGCAACTAATACTTCGACATATTTTTGATTAAAAAATTAACTCAATGCACTTACGATTTATGTTATTTATTTCGGCTGGCCTCAATTATACTCTTCCACGAACGAATGTTTCAATCCAATTTTGTGTATAAAAAACGAATCCAATTTCACCACAAAAAAATAATAATTTTTTCGACTTAGTCACAAAAATAGACCGAAAATTCGTCTATAAATAATAATCACACGTACAACTCTTAAACGTTTCGTTTATTATTTTTGTAAACAAAAAAAAAACCGACCAACAAAAGTTAGTTAACCAGTCAGTGCTATGATATCAACCTCTCAATTCAATGATTTATTTTTAATCCGAAAAATATTTTTCCACTGAGTGCAAAAATTTGCTAGGTGATTCGCGCAGATAAAATTCGTATAATTATTTCATCATCACAATGAAAACATCAAACACACGTTTTCTGGAAAGTTTTTCTTCCATAATTTTTTCTCCGTTCGTTTAATTATACAATTCGTTCAGCAAATGAACTTATGCTTTCCGTATTATCAATGAGAACAACTTGCTATCGAATATAACATTCACTCGATTATATTTTAAATATGAAACCACACACATTCAGTGCATATCAACACTTTTTGCCTTCGTAATAACCGAGGTTAAATAGATAAACCGACCACATGAGAGGCTAAACTTCGACTGAATGGATACAAATGCAAAAGCATTTCAACACATTGGAAGGGGAAAGAAGAGAAAAGTCAGAATCCATCTCCAACAAAAATGTCAAAATGTGCAGAATCCGTCTACCGTATAATATTAACCAACATGAACATTTGTATGGTTTGCTGGTAGTTAGTCTCTTTATGAATGAATGTAAGAAGCATGGTTATATGGAAACGGTGTTGAGTTTAAGAGTACCGAACGTAAATTATGAATGAAAGCTTCCATGATTGGGGAATATCATATTTTCTAATCGGTTACACAATAGTATGCACACGTTGGACGCACATGTTTTGAATTGGTTTCGACATTGTAAAATTGTTTACTAACTTTCATTCATTGAAATTACCTCGGAAATTACCTATTTCCAGACTAAAATTTATTTTCATCAGACGTGAAAATAAGAAATGAAGAGAATCGTCGGGCTTCAAGAATGGATTTTGAGTTTTGGATTAATTTTTTTTTACCATACGACCGTTTATAAATTACATAAAGCTAAAATATCCATTTTATGTACCCCTCTATAAAATATGTATGAAATGTCACGCAAGCCCCATCTTGCGTAACGTAATTTTTAAACGAGCCTATAGGTCTGTTCCAAATGCCACACGAATCGTCAAATTACTGCCAAATTTCATCCATAGAGACATAGGCTTATCAATATTTCTATGAAAACCGATCTCTGTGGATGAAATCAAATCGTGTTCGTTCGGACAGTCAATAATCGGGTTTACAGATACTTGGAACAAACCTATAGGTTTCTTCCATCGTACGGTAAAAACGAATTTTGACAGGCCGAAAACAACCGACCGTCATCCACAGAAGCAAACATAACCGCAACTTAAACAAATTTTTTCGTTAAAACTTCAAAGTGAGGTTGTGTTGGCGATTGACATTTTGAACGACCTTGGAAGAAACCTATAGAAGAATGTAGTTTAGAAACTAAGGGTAAAATCTATTACAATTTAGTACTTTTCTTCGTAAAAAGACTGCTGTCACTGAATTATTTTTTCATGAACAAACTTCACTGCTGTGGCATTTCATAAGAATGAACCAATGTAAAGTTGTTACACACAAAAATAGTACAGTGAGATCGAAGTACTATAAAAAAAATGTGGCGCCTCTACAGGCCAACCGACTAGGCGATAGGAGAATGATTTTTAGAAACTAAGAAGAAATGTAATAGAGTTTTTCCATATTTTAGTACATTCTGTCATAAAATCACTGCGCTTATTTTTATGTGAACCAACTTCATATGGTAACATTTCTTTTGTAATGACCAATGTGAAGTTGGTTCACATAAAAAAAGCCGCAGAGAATGAACTACTATGAAAAAAATGTTACGCCTCTACAGGCCAGTCCACCTGTCCCATGGATGAAATTTGACAATTTTTATGGCCTTAGAATAGACCAGTAGACTGGTCACGAGGTAGCAAGTTTAGTAATGAGTTTAAATTTCATTATAACTATGATTCGCTAGACTTGCTCGTGAGCGAATTGGTATAGAGTTCTGAGAGTATTATACCAAGTACCACTGTCGCCATGGACTGATGAGAAATTGTATTTTTTATCTGCATTTTAATTTTCTCTCAGATCAAAGCAATGGTCGACTGTCTTGCATGTAATATTTCTCACTGTCACTTCTTCTATTGATACAAAATCTTCTACTTCATTTGTTTAGCATTCACTTTAACCGGACGTCATGGCATATTTTTGGTCGTTGGTGTCGATAACAGATGTTTCTTAAAGTCATTGTGAGACCAACTTCTCTTACACTTTCCCTATCAGTGTAATCACAAATAAAAATCACATCATGATCTACATAACAGCTTAACTTATGATTATAAGCACAAAAAGCAGCAGAGCACAACGGCTGTTATCGTTACACTAATCTAAACGCGAATCTCAACAATAACCGATAAATTCCAAACTTCTAAAGTCACATTCATTTCGTTTATTCACGGGTTAAAATAGCAAACCCCCTTCGGAATCACTTTTCTTCATCATGTGATTAATATCCCACACCATTTTCAATTGTAACAAAACACGAATATATTTTATACCTGAACTTCAACGCCTCGACCTCCTCACCAGTTCCATGAAATGCTTCCAATTCATTATTGTGTTATTGTGCTTTGTAAGTATTCTTTTCAGAGAGCAGAAAAATACACATCAGAATGCACATTCTACACACAGCAAACCATATTTTTGGAGGATGTATTGCCGGGTTAAGATAATGGTCCTTTTTAACATTACATTTTTCTTCTTCTAAATCTTTTATATTCTTAGCCTTTTGTCGGCTTTTTATGATATAATAAGAAAAGATTTGTTGTTCGGTATAACGGACCATTACCGAAAAAAATATTGTGCGCCTTGGCAACAACATGCATTTTTATGTGTTGGCGATTGTGGATTGAAATTCGAAGATTGAAAGATAAAACCATCCAATTCGATCGCAATGCTGAGAATATTTATATATTCTTCTATACGTTCAAGAGTTTCTCTATGTAACACACTGTATCGTGTCAACAAGTCGAATACCAGGAATTGTATTCCAGATTTTTATTTTCTTTATCTGGTTGTTTTGTGGAAGGAAGGTACTTGAGTATAGCACTGTAGCAGTATACGATGTTTGTATTCGTTAAACAATTTTGATAATTTCATAATGCTGCATGTTGTGACCTGCAGATTCGGTTGCCAATATGAATGGCAACGTAAATGGTTTTCCATACAATAAAAGCATGCATGGTTCTGTAACGCTTTTGTGTCGTTTTTCTTTTCTTTTTTGCTTCTTGTAGTGGAGTGGCGTTATAGAAAGTAATTCAGTTCAATCATCTGTTATCAGACACTGTAGTTGAAAGAAAAACAATCGAAGTAAGAGATTTATTGCAACTATCCTATCTATACCGACGCTGGTTGATGAACACATTCTTAGGGCTGCCCTCTTTACACCTTATACCTTAGGCTTAACACCTTCTACTGGGAACTCTACAAGAGGATCTTATATCTTTATATAGAAAGCGCCTAAGGCTCGGAACAGGTCAGGTTTACCTGAACATGACCTGAAAATACCTGAACCTGTTTCGACCTGAACCTGATTCAATCAACTTTAACCTGACCTGATTTTACCTGAAACCTGTTTAGAGTATCAGGTCTGACCTGACCTGACCTGAAACTTGACAGGTTGACCTGAAAATTTGAATGAAAAATTCAAGTCAACCTGAAACCCGACCTGACAGGTTTCATAAATTCAGGCTCAGGTCAGGTTTCTTCATAAATGAAAACCTGACCTGACCTGAAGTTTCAGGTCAGTCACTTTTTTGACCGCGGTCGACCTCGGTCGACCGATTCCGAACCTTAAAAGCGCCTTGAAGACTTCTTGCTAAGAACTGGAAGGATCCAGTGATAGAAAGAGTACGGCTTGGATGTCGAGAAAATCTCGTACGTATGTTCAATGTACGTACATTTAAGTCGTAAAATTTTAAGTTTCACTCGTGTAAAGTACGAATAATACGTAAACTTTTACGACCTATAAAACATTCTACTTTGAGATGCATTATTTGCCTCTCATACGTAAATCGATCGTACTTGTCCCGTACGTACATCGGTATTTTCTGTTTATTCCGTGAAAGTTTCTGCATCTATGTATAGAGACGTCCTACACTTCGAATCTAATCTAAGAAATTTACCATAGCACTGCTTCTAGCACTAACACTCATTTTTTCAACGGCAAAATACCTACGCATCTTCAAACATGCATGGCTGTACGATTGTATGTGTTTTGATTCACACCAATGACATAATAGAGGGATAGACAGGCCTTCTATGTAAATATTTTGTTTAAGTGCTGAAGCAAAAGCAAATTCGAAATATTCAATAGTGTGTGTGATTACCTTAAATTTATGGTACGTTTCATACAAAAAATTCACCACGCCATACAAATTCAATTTTGGTGAGTTTGTTTGTATGGAAAAGGTGTGTTCCCGCGTATCTAATAAAATGGCGATCTGCGTGACCTCCCCAAAGTACACAGCCTTGATTTTGATTGCATAAGCATCCGAATATTTCTTATGTTCATGCTAGGAGCAGAGCTATGGTCTTACTGATTCTACCTCAATTTGTTGTTTTGCAAAATTAAACATAGATCACAGTGTGTGCTTTCCGTTTGTCTCACAGATGTCAACTTCGGATTTCAGTATGGTAAATTTTTGGTAGATTACGTTTTTACGGGGTATAGTGGGTAAATCCTTTTTTAAGCGGCAAACATATTGCATCGTCTTTTACTTCTTTTGTTTAAAGTATTTTCTTGTGTTTGATGCAAAATCTTTTACTTCATTAGATTTAGCACACATTTTGTTATTTAAAAGAACATGAGTACACATTTTTAGACATAAATTTTAGTCATTGTTGTCGACAACAAATGACTTATCAGAGAAGCCGAAAGAAGTTATATTCCTTGTGTGAAGTATTTGTAAAAAGAAATCTTCATCTAAAACTATGTCGACGCGCGAGACCATCATACACCGATAAGAGTCTTTCAATCAGACCCTTGTCTGTAGTAACAGTGTTTGACTTGCAAAACTGGCAAACCAGGTTGTAAAATTCAAAAATTATCATTTCAAAGAAATGGTTTAACTGGAGAAGCGACTGTTTACATTAGTGCCCTATGAAGAAGTAATATACGTTCGACGCTCATACATAAATAAGAACAGGAAGAGAATTTTGTCTGAAATTTGTTTAGTCTATACGGTTTCTGTAAATGCAACTATATGAGAAAATACTTGAAGAGACGATTTTTCGTTCAAGTGCCTCGAAAAAGCATTTGCAGGCGAATGTGAAGAGTCAATTGGCATTTTGAATGCACTCGTGATGCATTCCTTGTAAAATTGTGTCTTATGTAATCTCACAATTTTTACCATCGGCATCACAATTAGGATCATTATTTATATTCAATTAGAGTCAATTAAACGAAATTTACTTTCAGAAATAATTCACTCACCTTGCGACTGTTAATTTTCTCACCTATTTATACACACGAAATACCACACTTTATTGGTATAATACATCCACCAGACAACAAATACTCCAAGAAAAGAATTTTTTCACGTCTTCTTTCCTGTTTATATGTTTGCCGTCGTGTATTATACTTAAGAGATAATTAAAATGTTTTCCATCCAAATTTTTTTTCTTCTAAATTTAAATTTCTTTCTTGTTTTGTGATGCTGTGGTGCATTTCATTATATGCTGCATTTATGTAAACATGTTTAAAGTTAACCGTACGATCAGCCTGGTGGAGGGTTAAGGAAAAAACGAAAAATTCCTCAGACGTATTGTTGATTTAATGCAAGTCAAGTGTTTAATTAAGAAATATATGCAGACCATGTGATATGATAACGGTTACGCAAACTCTATCCTCTGTGTGAGTGCAGAGAACTATGTCAAACGATTCAACAAATTGCTGCGATTTAATTAACTGGAAAAAAGAACTAATGTTACTTTCGGAATTGTTTTTTCTTATGTTTGTTTTCCCGACCTTAATTTTTGTTCTTCGCATTTTACCCATTCCTTCTAGGATTTCTCTCGGATTTTCTACTGTTTTTTTAACGCCTATCTCGTATTTGTGTGGTAAAGCAAAAGGCAGTTAAAACAACAAAAGCCGAAATTCCCTTAATTTTATTTTCTTCTAGTGAAATCCGTATTACATACGCATATGTGCGCACAGTTTTTATATAAAAACTAAATAAATACACACAGGGATTTCCATTGTGTAAATTGTGTTGTATATACGAAAAAAATGTAACCGAAAGGACGAATTCGATGGATAGAGCAGCAACTCTATTTTCGGATGTTTGATGAGGAATTGTGAGGGGATTTGAATTTATTTTGTTTTCAGCTCTGTGTAATAAAAATGTTTTGTATTTATGGCGAGATAAATTATTGGAATGAATTCAAATAAAATGTGCTTAATATCTGAATGCTTTGATTATACCCTCAAAATGGTATGGTTGAAGGTTTCGATAGGTTTTTACTCGATTTCGTGTTCGATAATTGGCAGAGGACTACTTATATATTGGAAGATATAACAAAGAAATTAATCAGAGTTCGTGTATTTGGTAACTAGCAACCTATATAGCAACCTTAAGATCAGGGACTAAAATAAGGATTTTTCCGCGCGGAGCCAATGTGTGATTAGTGCACTATTTTCTCTGTTTTAGTGGCACTAATTTTTGAAGTCATTTTGATCATCGCTTCATTTGATGAAAAATTATTAATTTCGCTAATAGTATCTAGACTACTTTGTTTTAGCAAATTGTTACTGTTTGTGACGCGAGCGAAGCGAGCGAGATTTTTTTTTTGTTGATTCGACGCTCTTATTGACAAACTAATACTAACTGGAACTCCTTCAGTGAAGTCAAGGCATTTATTTTAAAACGCGGAGCGAGAGATTTTGTTTATTTCATTTAATGATTTTACTAATAGAAATTGTGTCCCAATGTCATAACTTTTAATTTGTATGTTGTTTATGTTCATGAATGCGGATTTAGCTAGCACTTTCAAATGATATTGCGACGATTTATTCTTTAACTTATTAATTACATTAATGATCGAGCAGGCACTTAAGGTACGCTGGAAAGTAGTAAAGAAGCCTAAATATACCTCCAAATATTTTCTAAAATTCAACAGTTAAACTTTAAATTTTAAGAAAATTATTTGGAGGTATTCCTCGGATCCTTCAATGTGTTGAAGTTTATAAGTAATATCAATATGAGAGTTGTCCTATATGACAACCGTGAGTTGTCCTATTTGATACAAGTTCAATGAACCGTTCCTTCGTCCCAGATAGAAACGTCATAGGAAACTCACGGTTTTGTCATATAAATTTCTTTCATATAAATTTACACGGACATCTTAACATCAATTTTCCGTTAGTACACTTCACGGTTACTTACCTTATAAAGAAACTGTAAGGGTAGAAGCAGCGACGCAGCAGATTTTTTTAAATAAATTACGGGGCCACTTGGGCCGAGGCACGGAGCAACTGTCGAGGGCTACAAAGCCATTTGGCTCCGCGCTATGTTCCTTATTTTAGTCCCTGCTTAAGATGTCAACCTTTTCGTGGCCTTTACTCATCTGTCATCAACAACGCCGACAAAAATAGCTGGTGAGCTTTGAAAACTGTAATTTTATATGGCAAAATGTACATGTACGTGTTCAATCTAATGAAGTACTAGATTTAGTTTTACTGTAGGCTGTAGATATACAAGCATGAATGAACACTCAAATCAGATGTCAAGTTAGGCGTCTATTTTATAAACAAAAATAGAAAATTTCACATGTTGTCTATTCGAACTTACACAAAGAAACATATCTCATGTCCATACGAAGAAAACCCAGAGTCTACTATGATAAACTCACTATGACATTTCAAAAATGTTTCTGTGTTATTGCTGGGAAGTGCTATGAGTTTACACAAAGCAAGTAGTGAAGCATTTTAAGCTTTTATCTCCTTGCGGGAAAAGAGAAAGATTTATTGAAATTGCACAACGTTGATTTTAGCTCGATGTAAAATCTTTTGATTAATCACGACGAATTATAGGGAACTGCTGTCTGGAGACTAAACTTCAAATGAAGTAGATTTTTGTATAATTCTACTCTATTCACTGCTATTGAAGGAGGTCGAGCTGTAGATTGCTCTAAAATTGTTGAAGTAGTTATATCCGCGTATGCATACAGCAACTTATAAGATTAACCGATGGCTTACTCCTATGTTTCCAACAGCAACGACTGTCTTGAATAGCCAAACGTTTGTTTTATCTAATGAAGTAATAGATTTTGTATCTACAGACTTTATCTAACCTCATTGTGGTCAATTAAAACTTGATTGTTAAACTTGGTCTGCCAAGATCTGCGGGTTAGAACATATTCGTTAGTAGACCATGACCACTCTAAAAGTGATGTTAATTCTTCAACGTTACAATTGTTACCATCAGACCAAATTTACAACTAACAAATCCATCTTAAATATAGAACTCAAAAAACTTTAATTGAAACCGTCTGAGTCGCATGACTATTTGATTGTTTAACATACGTTCTGTTAGGAAATACACAGCGCCCTTATTTCGATGGGTGTAATGGATAGATAAATATAGACACAAGACAAAATTACCAAATGCAAACGATAATAGGAAATGTGCATTGCTGTTTAATCAACGACATATGGTTCTCTGTTGACTTTCAATGATAAAATATTTGAACTTTCGATGGATGTAAATTAAATTACCAAAAAAAAATGTTCAATTCAATATTTACAACATATCATGTAACTAACCGTCACAATGTTGTTTCTACTGTCGATTCTGGGTGGCATGTTAACAATTTTCTGATTTTGAACAGTACATCATGAAGTGGCTCTTCGCTCTTTTTTTAATAGTCATTTATTTTCGAACAAATTACTTGCACCAAAATAAATTTGGCGTGCAGAAGGTCATTTACGCATCGAGCTAAAGTGTGAGTGGCACTTCGAAATTCCTTTATAATAAGAAACAACCACTCTAAACTCAAACAATAATATTTTTCTAACACTACTTAACCCACAGCTATAATATGTACGAAAAAGGTGTTTAATGTGAGCAAACTTACTTCTCGTTCATGTGCTTAAACTTCCGACAATATATTCACGTGAAGGGCCTTTCATAATTTCAAGTAAAATTTCAACGAATTTGTCGGATTTTTCGTTCAATTCATTTAAATAAAAAAAGTTACACTAAAAAATGATGATAATTCAAAAGAACAATGATGTGAAGCTAACTAAACCCTCTATGTTGTACCCGATGTAAGTATTTCTTTGTGTCTGTATGTAAAATCAGAAAAGTGACAAGCTATTATGTTAACAACAGTGATGATAACAATTAGTTCTGATTAATGTGCTCTCTTACATAGGAAACCCTTTGTACGTTAGGATTAATGAAGTACTAGATTTTACTCACTTTCTCCGAGATGTCAGATCAGATCAGGTGAAATCTGATTTCAGGTTTGTCTCTATGTCATTACATCACTTTTGTCGTTTTGCCACATTTGTCACTATTCCCCATTTGTAACAATTTCTCATTTGTCACAATTAGAGCATCTGCTTTAAACTTGTAAGACGAAACTTGATCATGGTTCTACTTACTAATATTTACCTATTCAAGATCATGTTGTGAAAAACACCTGATACACCTTTATTGAATAACAGACACGAGTCATCAGTTCAAACTGTGCAAGCTACTTTCGACTTCGGTTTCAAATACAATTCGATGAACAGAGGATGCAAGCCAACAAGCCCAAAACATTTACACCTTTTTATGTAAATTTAATTTCTTTTAATAGTTTTGGTTTTAATCCTTCACGTACGTATGGACAGCCTAAAGTACGAGCTTCTTAACACCATTTACCGATAGGGTATACGTAAGAATCGTGTGAATGAAATCTTAAACTATGGTCAAAATACATACAACAAGAGATAACAGGTACCAGAAAAAAATGTTTATCGAACAGGTAGATGAGTTTAGTGGTGCACCTATAATATCTGTACACACACCAGGGTCCAACAACAATGCAAAAAGGAATTCAGTTATTCTTTGAGAAAATATTATTTTTATCCTCCGTGTATCTGATAGGAATGTGTTAAAGAACAAATATTATTTATAAAAAAACGAACTAACAACAGGATAACTCTATGTGTGTGTCTGTTTTATTTGACCGCCCGCTGGCACATATACCTTCAATATTAAGGAGATAAAGTCTTGTGTATATTTAAGTACCGGCGTTAGGATTTTTGTTGAACAATTTTATCTTTGATTTTTCGTGTATCAATAAATTTTAATTTAATTGGAATCGCCATTAATTTAGATTTATGTTGCGGATTGGATAAGAAGGAGTTGGGCGAATTATGTTGCTTTTTATTTTGATAGAAATAAAATTAATAAAAAAAACGGTAGGTAATTTGTGGCCGACCTCTAATAGTTAGACCTCTGGGTAAATAAAAGGATCGATAATTGGGAATGATAGTAAGGAATGCAATACCGTACCTTTTTTAGATGTTGGATAGGATTGGTTTTCTCAACCTCAGTATTCCAATGGTGCATTGAAATTAGGGATTAATTGCTGAAAATTTCGATTTTTATGGAAGCTATAAATGTAGATAGAAATAGAGGTCACACGGACCCTCATTTTGTAAATTTAATTTGAACGGGACGGACATTGCACCTTGGTCTCAAATGGACCTATTTTTGTGCGTACTTCCCAATTCCTATTTCTAATAAAATGAAATCCAGTATCAAGTATTTATGATTGTCCATCTGTAGATCGTAGATGCTGATGCGTAGACAGCTGATAGACAAGGCTGTTTTGCCGACAACTAATAGCAAAGGATTTCGACCTTATCATTGTAATTCATCAACACTATAAATGTCTAGTACCAAATAACATAGTGAGAAAAGGACGTCAGGGAGCATTGTTTATTGCTTGAAAACGACATCACAATTCAATGGATTTTTCACGAAAACGCCCCTCTTTTCAAATTGAATTTCGTTTGGCTAAATGGTTATGTATTGGGTCTCAAATGAATGTTAGGAGCTTCTTTCATTCATATACCACTACTTGGATTCTTAAAACTCCATTAGATTTGTTTCTGTATCCCATGTGTCCCATCAGAGACACATTTACTTTCCTTTGCAAATTACTTGTAGCATATCCCTCTATCATTTTCAATAAAAATATCCCATGTTCACGACCTTCGAGAAATATAGTTGTTCAACTCGACCGTGAGCGATCTGGGTAACCGTTTCTTATACAACCTTGAAAGAAGGAAAATTATGTAAAGTGAAATTAGAATGCTGTAAATTCGCAAATACAAACGGATCCCAAGTTTTGGGTTAATTCGAGCCCAAGTTCACTTCAATGTAGCACCACATTTCCTCAAGTCTATAGAAATCGTTGGCGCTACACGAAACGAAATATAACCCAAAAGTTATTATGTCATCAGGTGAGGATCATCATGTGGCGCTCTATCAACAACTGTTAGCGACATCAACGACAGAAATAAACGATGAGATATGATAAGTACCTTTTTATATAAGGAAAAAATGTATGTTCAAAGTATCGAAGTTCAAAATAATGAATGTGTTGTAATGCATAGATTGAAGGAAGAAACCGATTTATTTTTAACCTGTTATAGACGACAAGCATATGACCAGTATTATTATCGGCTCTTTTACTTCCATCGATCAAAGAATTTTTAATCGGTGTTGATTTCAAATCTTGTACTTCAATTTTTTACTTCAATGAATTTTACTATACTTATAATGGACCCAGAACTTGTCATTATTTTTGTCGTCGTTATCGATAACAGATGAATCGCCAAAATTGTTAAGAATCTTAGGATAATGCAACGTCTTAATTAAACAATTTGTATCAATCCGATTTCCTATAACCTTTCCATGCATGCGTACATTCGTTAATATTCAAAATCTACTCTTTGTTATGATTTAGCATATTTCCCATCCAACGTTCATGCTCCCAAACCTATTTAAAATTCAACTATTGTAGCATAAAAAATGATTCTTTTTTTGCCTTTTGTCGAAAAGAATTCTCAGAAATGCGGAGGAAAAAAAATTCACCTTTGGCGGTATAGACCAAATAGTTTTAAATTTGTGTTCTTTAAGTGTCGAACTGCGTTGTGTTTACATTTATATTGGCATTTTAGATGATTATTATAAATACCACACGTTAAGAAAGTTTTTTTTAGGTTAATACGCCCCCCGAATGGAAATTTAGTTCTTTTTTTTTGTTATGCTGAGGACTGTAGTATCATGTAATAATTAATATGGAATGCGATGTGGCCTAGAATAAATTGTATGGGAAGCAATGAGTTTGTTGGCATAATATGTCGGGCTAATTCTGGGGGAGACGCGTATTTATTTCTTGTTACACTTATAAACGAATTATTGATATTCAAACAGAGCTTGATAGGAGAATAGAATTTAGAAACTAAGAGTAAAATCTATTACAATTTAGCACTTTTCTTCATAAAAAGACTGCTGTCACTGAATTATTTTTTCATGAACAAACTTCACTGCTGTGACATTTCATGGGAATGAATCAATGTGAAGTTGTTCCACAAAAAATAGTCCAGTGAGATTGAAGTACTATAAAAAAAATGTGGCGCATCTACAGGCCAACCGACTAGGCGAATATAAGACACACATTCGACATAAATTTAAATAATCCGCTGGTATCGTCGTTTAACACTTTTCGTATTAGGGTAAAGAAACGTCATGCCTGAAACAACCGAATGCATAATGAATCACTCCCCCATTGCAGCAACTCTCTAACTTTCATTTTTGCCAAGATTTCTCATTGACTGTCGGTCATTTAACTAGGGAACTGAAAGCAGCATCTACTGTACGGCCATCTTTGCCTTCGAATTAAAAACATTAACCATGCAGCCTATCTTCCCAGTATCGACCAAAGTACCAAAGTTTCTGAATAAATGACGAGTTGTCGACGTTTCTTCAGCAGTTCTTGCCGCCGATTTTTCACCATTTTCCTTCACTATCGTTTGTATGGAACCGAATTCATTCTCTATTTGCATTCGTTGTTTATATACACTTTGATGGTTCCTCCGGATTATTAGTGTCATTTCATGTGAATACTGATAAATTTTGGCTAGGTATACGTTCTAGCGTACGTGTACTATGATGATTATGATTATGATGATTTGATCATGCATTTAACTTGCAAAAACATACAAAAAAAAACGCTTTTGTTTTCAAAGCACTGCCCAACCGTGGTTCCGTTTTGAAATTCATCTGCTCTCATGTTGCAAAGTATTCAAACAGTTTCAGTCTATTGTAACGATCTAAACAAGACAGTTGGAATTTTGGAGTTTTTTTTGGATAAATAAATGTGTTGATTCCAGTGATGATCTCATCCTTATTGAAATATCGAATACAAAAAGTGAGCTTTGTTTGAAGTAACTGTGACATTGAGCAAATTTAAATTTAAGTGACTTTAACAATCGATTCAGACTCATCTTCTTCACATGAACAATGCAATCTTCACTGAGTGCACAAAGTAATTCTGTAAGCATGTCTTGGACAGCAACTTTTGTATTGCTCATTACGACGAACGTGTATGGCTCCGTGCTTAAAATTAGTGGTGAAGCTGACGATAGTTCGTCAGACCATTTAACATCGTCAACTAGTAATGACACATGCGTAACAAAAGTATGTGAAAATGAATCGGCTCTGATCAAAAGATGGCTAAAGGAATCGATTGACCCGTGCGATAATTTTTATGATTTTGCTTGCGGATATGTTGAGTTCATCCCAGGACTTCAGCCAAGAGCCTACTCACAAGTGTCGTCAGAGACTCACAACCAATTGATCCAGTTTTTATCGGAACCACTGAATTCTACTGATGCAACAGCTATCCGACTAACAAAAATCTTTTATCAAAGTTGCGTTTCGCGTTCGATGTGGAAACGTTCAGGTAATCGCAAGCAATCAAAGCAAGTTGCAACAGATTTAATCGTCTAATTATCGTGTTTTGAAGTCACTGACTCATTCTTAGACAAATATGGAGGTTGGCCATTGCGTGATGGTGACGATTGGAAAAGTGGGCAATACGATTGGATTGAAGTTAAGAAGAATATGCAAATCGATGGTTTCTACTTAGAATCAATTTTTACAGTCGGTTTTTACGATGATTTCGCGGATGACAACAGAATTGTCTTTTACGTAAATTCATTCACATTCACTGCACCACAGATCTGTAAAAACTAAGTGAGGACCAATCACCGAACATTCCTTACATTCCTAAATTTTGACTATGTAGTCACGGATTCCGTTAGCAAATGCTTTCTGATTTCATTTTCCAAATGATTGAAGCTCCAAAGATTGCTCAACAGAAACCAATTTTCAAAATTCTCTGTTTACAGACCTGTGCCACAGTCGAACCTTTTTTTTCCGAAAGACATAATTGAATTTGATTTTAGATTGACCAGGGAAACTTTCTATTGAACAACATCTACTCTAAGGATATTAGACACGAAGCGAGACGTTATATCAAACAAAGAGCTAAGGGTCCAAGACGTGTTTTTGAAACTGAGCTGCTACATTGCATAGATTTCGAGAAAGAATTACAAAAGGTTAAAGGGGCCATTAAAATAGTGCGCACCCTACAAAAATACGATTTTTTAAGACCTTCCTTTCCCATTTCACCCTAAAAATAGTGAGCACTATTTGAATGACCCCTAAGTAAATCGACTTTCAATGACCCAAGCCCCCATTTTCACACTGTAGATAGCATTGACTGACGACCTAGAAACACGATTCGCTTGGAACACACGGTCGTCTATTCGACAAGTGCAAATCGATTATCCGTACATAAACTGGTTAACCTTCCTCAACGGCTGTTTGAATGGAAGTGAAATGGTTACGGAAAATGATACGGTTCTAGTGATGGATCCTGACTATTTTCGACAGCTTGGATTGATTCTCCAGAAAACTACAAGCCGAAGGATTGCCAATTACATTGGTTTTGCGACAATCGTATACGGAGCATCACGACTTCACGTGAATGGCATAGGCGTTGACGTATCAACAGAGAACTGCTTACTATCGACGGAAGAAAGGTAATCGATTTCGTGATAGTGTCCGATCCAAGAATGTATCTCATTTAGAAGCGATACATTTTGGGCGCGTATTGACCTAAGCGTTTCAGCTTTCCCGATTTACTCGGAGCGATTTACGTTCAAAATTTCGTCAGCAAAGAAACGAAATCAACGGCCATCCGGTTAAGCGAGAAAATTCGCTATGAATTCGTCAAAATGCTGGAAAACGCTTCATGGCTAGACAACGATACCATTTCCGCAGCTGTTGATAAGGCCAATGCAATGGACTTTAATATTGCTTACTGTGACACTCACATTAATAACAGCAAATTGGACAAGCGTTATGAAGGTCTGGACATACAACCCAATGCATCGTATCTGCAAAATTTATTGCAAGTCAACAGGTTTCTTGCCGCTGCTATGATTACGTTGTTGCGTCAACCGCTCACCATTGACGATTTTGATGCCATACAACCGACTAGTACTTCTCCGAAGTATTGGTCCGACAATAATAGCATTGGTAGAAAGACACAATAGCAGTTTGGGACAGTTAAAAATTAGAAATTTCTTTCAGGCATTCCTGCTGCCAATTTGCAGGGCCGCTTTTTCTCCATCAACAGGTATTCATCTTTTGGACGAATTTGCGCTTTATAATTGATTCTGTCTTGTCATTGTTTTAGGCCACCTACTTTGAACTTTGGGGGCATTGGTTCGGTCATTGGACATGAAATTACTCACGGTATTTGATCACAAATAAATTCTAAAATGACGATTTCAATGGCAAGCCCATAAGTCCATAGGTTTCGATAAAACTCGCATTGAATGGGATCGCTATGGAAACGTGTTGTTTCGAGATGATGCTCAGCAAATCTACAATAGGAAGGCACGATGCTACGAGAAACAGGTAAAATTTGCTGGTAAAATGTTCGTTCGTTTCAATGACGAATTCGTCACACATTTCAGTATTACAACTTTAAGCATCCTTCCATCGACAATTTAACGGTTGGTATCCTACTTCTATCCCATGTAAATCATCTTGTTTGTGCTAGCACCCGATCATTGTCCGTTAGGTGAATGGAACTTTAACCCTTAATGAAAATATTGCTGACAATGTGGGCATTAAGGCTGCATATGCTGCGTACCAAAAGTTCGTCAACGAAACGGGTGCAGGGCTTAAGCTGCCGAATCTGAACTTTACGGCAGATCAACTCTTCTGGATCGCAGCTGCACAGTTGCACTGTGGTAGGACATACGTTTTGGGGTTTCGCGTTACGACTGATTATGACGACGTACATGCACCGAACAGATATCGCGTTATCGGAATGTTTCGCAATTCGGACGAATTTGCGCGTGATTTTAAATGCAAAGTTGGTAGTAACATGAATCCACCGAAAGATGAGAAATGCGAGTTGTGGTGAATTATGGACTCTTATGAACTGGTGTGCAAAATAAAAGTCAGTTCTTTTTACCTAAATGGGCAAATTTCCTCTTTTACTTTTGAACGATTCGATGAAGAAGTGAACCGAAAAATACATTTCAACACTTCATTCTATGAAAATGACGCTACGTTAGAAAGACCTCCGCACTTTTCATTTTGAATTTCGACCGCACTTACGTCGTGAATCAAAGAGCACTCTGTATCTTATAAATCTAGAGTATTCCAAGTAAAAAGAAAGTTCTCGCAAATGTCTCCCAGACCATCTGAATGGGCTCTTACCACTTGGCACACTCAGTGCACGTATGAACACTGAACAGTGTGCATTTGATCGACATGCCAAATTCACTCGAAGAATGGGAATCTCGCACACGTTGGCAGAATTGTGAACGAATCGTCGTCAGATGGGGAGTTTACACTGACAGAAAATTGGACAGCTGTCACAGGTAAGGTACGTCAGGTAATGTATTTTCGATAGATTATTTCCGCAGGTAAAATTTGTCGAAAAATAATTGTGACCGGCAATGTTTCAAACCATTCGCCAAGCACGTTTTACTTCCGCAGGTAATATTTGACAGATTGCCTACTTACAGGAAGTAGTGGGATTACAAGTTATTTCTCACAGATGATTTATTTCTGGCACATTAACTTTTCTTAACCTTACCATCATCAGTAGGTAATCTTAGGACATATTATCTGCGACAGGTAGTGTGAAAAAATATTTTTTGTCAGTGTACTAATCGAAATGAGAGACCAACTTCATTACCACAGGTCGGCAAAAGTGTACTGTAATTTGGCTAATTTCACTCGCCAGGCACCAGACATTTGTGCTACTAAATTCTTTTTTTTTTCAAATGTCTGTTTTAAGTTTAATAGACCCGGTAAACTACGGTAAACTTAATTTTTGCTATTCTTGAAAATGCATGAAATTTGGGTCATGTTATAGTTATCTATTGTCCATCTCAGCACTGAACGTCCATTATAACCGGTAACGTCCAGTGGAGACATTAGGCTCAACATTAGGGTGGTTCGAAATAATTTTCCTTTGACTTTAGGGTGGTTCGAAATCATTTTTCTAGGACATTAGGGTGGTTCGCAAAATTTTTTTGGACACAAGTAAGGCCACTACAGTAACACACTCGTTTCTCCAAGTTTTTTTAAAATTACTTTTTCAAATTCAAAGGCGAACTTAATAAAAAAAAGTTCATTTGCATAATTTGCTGATCAATGGACAAAAGACAAAAGGTCCAATTACATCACTGTATTATGAGTTATGTCAATAGCTACAATATTTATATGGAAACTATTCTGATTTACCAATTCAACCTTCTAACAAGTCACCCCTCAACTTAAGATATAGTGCGTTTCAAATTCCATGCGTGTGTGCGTTCATAGGGGATGAAAAATAACCAGAAAAATGTCTATGTAATATACACACAGCACATCTAAAACACCAAAGAAGAAAGAAGAAAAAACGCACACATTTCCAAACATAGCAACAAAGAAGATTTTGAACGAGAATTCGGTGTTTATACGAACGAATTCAGTGTACCCACAGTAGAGAGAATAACATTCAAAAGTCATAGTTCGTGCATTAGATGGAAGAAGCACATTTATTTAATATAAAGTTTGATTTAAATTAGGAAGTGAAACAAAAGATTTTCTTTCAATTTTTCTTAACGAAATGCATGGGTGAAATAGTCAGAAATGTTTACAGAAATCCAATTGCGGATGAGATATTCGCGAAGATGATTTTGGACAGAACTGACAATAAAAAACCATGGCGAATTGAAGCAATGAATGTGAGTGAAAATTATGTTCTAAGAGACCCTAATTAAGTGGCTGTATCCACTTAAGTGCAGTGTAGTTTACACGGTCGACATCCACAATAACATTTTAAATGTTCCTTCTTTTCCAAAAAAATGAAATCAATTTAATACGCAGAGACATTTTGGTTTGTTGCCTATTACGACTCCCATATTACATTCATTGTTATTGTTCAGTTTTATTTAAAGTGCGTCGTTGCATCAGTTCTCTGCATTTTTTGTTGAAAATATTTCACTAAATCCAATCAAGGTACCACTCAGGTACGACGGACACCGTTTCAATACAGCCAACCTTTGTATATTTACTAAATAAACATTCGGATAATTCGTCAGATAAGCATGCTTCACCTTTGTGTTTTGTTTGCATATTTCATGGATGGAATTCTTGGTGTTAGTCGAACGAAATCATTCGGTTGTGTGTTACTCCAGTGATTTTCATCCCTTTTAAATTTCACTAAATTCTTACGTTTGAATGCAGTTCATTGCGATAAGAGGTGATTCGATAACGATGGATTCGGGTTGTATCGTATTGACGATGTAAGATATGCTTTTGATTTCCCTGTGGTCGACAATGACTTATTACATTACTAGAGAAAACATGAGAATTGGGAAACAAATCTCGTGATAAAAATGAAAAGTCATATTTTCGTGTGACGTTTACTGATCCGAGGCGAAGCCGATAGGCCTTTCCAATCTATGATCCCCAGTTATATGTAATGACTATAATTCTATATCGTTGCATTAGTAAATATTTAAAAAAATTGAAAATTTGACTAAAATTTGGCATTACTTGCAGATTACTATTGGTAGCCCATCAGAAAAAGAAATTGGACGACAAGAAAATCATTAAGGATGTCATCAGTGTCTTGCTCCATATGTTGGGATATAGTGACCTCGACCTGTATCGCTTCCTACTTAGCGTGTGGTCACGTCTACCATCACCATTGTCTGGACAAATGGCTGAAAACATCCAAAACATGTCCCGAATGTCGAAATGCAGCCTTCAGCACAAAGCGTATCTACCTCAATCTAGTACCTGATCCGGAAATCGAAGTGCTAAATCTAGAATTAACGAAAACGACAAAGAAATTCGAATTTTCCGCAATCGACAACGAAATTCAAGGTGCAATTATCAAGCAATTAGAAAAACAATTGAGTGCCAAAGACGAACTGCTACTTTTGAGTGCCAAACAAAATGATGAGCTGAAGTCAAACTCCAATTTCATACTGCACCAGAGAGACAAACTGACACTGGAACTAGAGCTGCAGGAAAAACAACAAATTCATCTCACCAATGAACTAGCCGATGTCAGAAACCAGCTGCAAGCTTCACAAACAAAGAATATCGAAATTACCAGCTCCACAGTGACCTTGAAGGAGTACTATCGTGAACAAGTGATACAAATCTCTGACCTACATTCACAGATACTAGATCTGACCGAGCGCTTAGATCAATTCCGTAGCATGTTTGCAGCTACCGATAACAAACTCCAGGCGCAGTTACAAGAAAATCAAGCTATGAAAAAGGAACGAGACTCACTGCTAAGCCGAAACACACATTTGTATCAGAAAATGTACAGTCTGAAGTTGCAAGTTGGCAAAACACTTTTGAGAAAAATCAAAAACAAATACAACGGACGGTTGCAGTCATCATCACCACCAAAAGTTCTATCAAGAAGGCGATATGGTAGTGGTAACTTCCTGAAAACAAAGCTAGTGAAAAGTCTCAAGAACCAAAAGTCAAATATGATCTACCAGTGTCGTGCTAAATCGAATGAAAATTTGAAAATGAAAATTAAATTGATAAGGAGCCAGAATCTCAAAATGAAATTAGTTAAGTCGAAGCTCAACTGGACGTGTTTAAATAGCTAGAGTTTTATATTTTGCGAATTTTTACAATATTTTTATTACGAATAAAGATTACGAGTATATATTTTGCCAACACCATCGAGGTATTATTAATTAATAAGTTCTACAGAACAAAACAGAACATTTACAGAGTTCTACAAAAGATAGAGTGGCTATACTGGAAGATAGGACCAAAATATTCTTCAAATTCCTATTTTGATCAAGGTAAATATACATACTGAAGGTAACGCAAATCCTCAGGGAATAGCAAGAAATACCAAGGCTGTATACTTTGGGGAGGTCACGCAGATCGCCATTTTATTAGATACGCGGGAACACACCTTTTCCATACAAACAAATTCACCAAAATTGAATTTGTATGGCGTGGTGAATTGTTTGTCTGAAACGTGGTGTGTAACCCGTGTATCTGCATCTGCGTGACCTGCCCAAAGTATACAGCCTTGAGAAATACGGACCCCTTGCATCCGTGACGTTTGGCATGATAATGTTGGTGGAAGTGTTGTTTACTATTGAGTTTTGGTATGTGCTGCAACCTAATAAAGTGAATTTGACTTGTGTCCAACATTATAAAAACTATATTCACCCGAAAGTAGGTGTGTTTATATACTTTGATTTTGGTGCCTCTTTACTGTGCGCTTTTGTTCTACGAGCCCCATGCACCACTGAGTACCCAGTTCAGTCCTAACTTCGTCCTCTTTGAAAGAGGAAATGTTACACTCTGAAATTCAGTCGAATAGACCATCGGACCTTAAAAGGTAAACACTTGACTATGTGATCAAAGTTCAAAAACTTCAATATAGGCTTATCGTCGACTTTATAGAGTAGGAATAATGAAAATGCGACGAAAATATCTGAAAGTTTTTTTGTGGTGAAGGCAAGGGCCTGTCGTATCCCTGTCCCAAGGATAAGATGAAAATGCAATTTCTTGTTTGCTCCTCGCAAATATATTCTTTTATTATCCGAACTTATTTATTCTTTCCACACTATAAATCCAACTTCACATCCGTCCAACCTCGATAGCGATTTCGTGGACGTGACATTCTCATGATACTCGATTCCGAACATTTGAAATGTCGATGATTTAGCAAATTGTGGAACATATTTCTCGCCATTCGGCATGAGGGGTACCACAGGCCTGACACTATTCATGCTATTCTTCATTTTTTAAATGCACAGAGTGTCCAGCCCGTGGGTAAAGCTGAGAATGGTATAATGAACCTCTAATGGAAAATTTTCATTTTTTGGCCTTCCGCCTCCGGACCATAGCCTGAAAAGTGGTTTGGTGGTGTCAATCGACTTATAGAATTTTTATTGTGGACCGCTTTCATTCACGCACATAGGAAATTGACCACATATAAAGCTATGCCCATTTCCAACTGTTAATTAAAAAAAACCGAAATAAAAATTCAACGAAATCGTTAAATGTTACCGGATATAAAACAACAAGTGCGACAAGCAGAATGCTAATTTCATGGATCTCCTCTCAAATCAAACAAAGTCATACTATGCACCAAGCTGTTAAAATACCATTAATCTGCTTTCAAGTACCACATTTCAATACATTTTTCACCAGAAATTCTACCCATAATAACTAATTTCCCAGCTCATTTGTGTTACATTTCGCATTACATTCTTGCATTGTTCTTGAGTGCAGAATATAAACATTAGCTTCCTGTGGCTTAAGCCCTTAATGCACATCAATGAAACATGAAATGTGAGATGATGACCTAAAAAACCAATGTAAGTTAAGTATATGTGGACGATGCAACATGCCAACATGCTTGCGGGTGGTTCTTTTTTTAATTATCGTACACAAATTTCACATTGGTTTCATCATCTTCAGAAAATATCATTTTGTATTTTAAGTGAGATGTGTGAGAAAGTCAGAGGCAAATCGGTTATTGGACAAAAAATGTTTATGTTAGACAATAGGCGCATGTATGTTGGACTGGCGTTTGTTTAGTTATATGTGAAATGTTAGCCGCCATTCAGTCGAAATAGTTTTTTATCTGAGAATTTGCAAAAAGAAACGAACGGAAGTGGAGACAGTGAAAATGCGAATATGATACATACAGTGTCCCTATTATGAATCCACAATTGTAAATATCAAGTAAATCTTGAATTCCTTTCATTGTACCAACAAGAAACTTACCCATAACAAGGAATGGATTAGATTGTTATGTGATCTGTTATCTTCTGTGGCGAAAAAAATGAGACACGAGCTTTGGCCAAGATATGATAGGATAGAATGGTTAAGGAACCATTAACATTGTACATACACAAAAAATGACCCATCGTACGCAGAAATGTATGGGAGAATTTTCATTTTATTTTTGTGAGACTTTGTTGGAGTGAGTCCATCGCTTATTGATTGAGCTTCGGCTATTGTCTTTTACAGTAAAATGTTTGATGAAACTAATGAAGTAATAGATTGTGTTTTAATTCAATCGTAAATACGTAGGACAACGCTTTAGTTTTAATAGTGATATCGCGAAATCTTCAAACAATCGGCTAGCCATTCCATCCGCATTTTTGACGAGTACGATACCCACCGAATCCTTGCTTCATTGCGAGTTCAACGAGGTATATCTCGCCTCTCTCGTTTTCGTGGTGGTCTAGTCTAGCAAGGATTCGATTGGTATCATACTCGTCAAATATCCAGATACGTTGAATTTGTCCTCCATACAAATTGTTCGAAGATTTCGTGATATCACTCTTAAACTTCGGTCTTGTTCGTAACCTGTACACATACTAAGCATTTGAAGTAGCAAATAAAATAAAAGTTTTCCGCTTAAATTATTTTACTTTAAAAACTTCCGGATGTGGGTAAAAATGGTACAACAAAATCGTTACATTGTCATATCACAAGAAAATTCAAGAAAGTCTAGAATTATTCAATTGTGAATATAAACAGGTAGTAGTGAGTATAGACTTCACATTAAAAATCTCAACTGCGTGTACAACGTATCGAAGTAGATGTTGTACTGTGTTTTTGTGATATCACAACAGCATTTTCTTGTGCTGTGCCGTCCTGACCCACAAACCATTTTCAATTTTTAAAGTCTATTTACATAAAAATAAATGTGAAATTACCACACACTCTTCATGAAACGAAACCAAATAAATTAAAATATCCAACAGTTCAATGTTCCTATTCTGCCTTGTCTTTTACAGAATCACTGGGTTCACCCACTAGCAGTTGACGTACGTATTTGACTTTGAATATTGGCACGGACAACACTGCCCCAACACACGCACCAATCCAATAAACAATAATGTGTTCGATGTTTGTATGTCCCGAGCAACCCCATTTCAATGCGGTAGCCAAAACTGGATTGAAATAACCGCCAGAGTAATTAAACGCTGAAAGAACGTAATATTCCATCAGAGAAAATTGCAAAGCTAAAACCCGAAAATGTGCAACTTACCAGCGACTACAAGGCTTGTTCCAATAAATGAATCAATAATTGACGCATGTTTAGGTCCTAATTCACCAAGAGCTCTTGATCCCAATCTACAAAGAAGTGTTGCTACACCTTCAATTGCAGCGCCAAGATAAGGATTCACCTGATTCGACAAAAGAAAGGCTTAGATTATATTCCACCCACTCAAAACCAATTACCATACTTGTAAGTCAGCCGTACAGTCTTCAAAAGCTCGATTTTCGTGCGTCTGAACCAGTTCAAACCACCAGAACACTTGTACGAATCGATATACACAACAACCACCCATAATTTGAGCCCATGTTTTCAATGCAACCACTCTGAAATCATTGAAATCATTGAAAATGTGCTACGTTGTTTCTCATTTCTAGTCGCATGATCACCTCGGTGATGTGTTTCCCTCTACCATATCTTCCATGTGCGTATATGGACATGCCGATGCATTTCCCCATACCATTGACCACCATATTGTGAGGAAAAATAGGTAGATGGCATAAGTAGCCACACCAAAGTTATCAGCAACTGGAAATAGTGCACAAAATTTGAACGGTTTTTTCATCGGGGAGGCAGTCGAGAATATTAGATTTGAATGGTTTACGAAACCGTTGCATGGTTTCACTTATTTTTCTTCTTTGTTGTCTCTGCTGAAATATATTTCTGTTGAAACGTTTCCGTTAAAATTCAACGGTTGTAAACACTAAGGAGATGAGATGTGTTGTGAAGAATTGAAAACTGACGAAAATTGTGAATGAAAGCTAGAGACATTCGACATTAAGACCAAATTTTGATGCCTTACAGAAATAACTAATCAACTGCTATCGACATCGACGACAAAAGTAAAAAACGTGTTCTGTATAGTGCCTTCTTATAGCGAAATGAATGATACAAATATTGAAGTAATAGATTTTGTACTTATACGACGAGGTTACTTTACGCGAAAGAAGTAACAGATTTAATCCACTGTTTCCACATAAAATTCACGGGAATCTTATTAAAATCCGGATCGAGATTTCGAGATCACCCTGGATGTTACGGTGTCTTTAGGTACACTAGGAAAAGACTTGAATGGTAATAGTACATTACTGTCTCGATGGGACATTTTATGTTTATGCCTTGGTTTATGCTAGTGAGAAGGCTAACAGGATATATATTCTGATCTTACAATATATAGCAAAATATATGTTAAATCGAAATGAAGTAAAAGATTTTGCATCTATGATTTACACCAATCTTTGAACAACAAATGTAGCGATAGACCTGATAAATAATACCAGTGCTGACGTCTGTGAATGGCTAATCACTAATATTTCCAGTATTGTACTCACCAATACCCTCTCTAGCAACCAAACTAGGAAAATTAAGGTGGTAAAACTTTACAGTGTATTCTGTCATAGAAAATTTTACACTTTTAAAAATAAATTAAATGAAGTATGAGCAGCGATTTCATTTTTTGTGTTGAAAATATTACGTCTTGATTAACAATTTCGGCGTTCGAAAATGAATAATTTGTGATTGTGACGTGTTTTTTGGTGTGTTGTTCCGTTATTTTGGTGTGCAAAAATGAAATAAAGTTTAAAGTTTGTCTTTTTCGTGTGACGTTAATATTGCTTTAAAAAAGAGCGCGGCACCGGCAACTCTATTACGAGAAAAAGTCAGTGTCACATTTGTCAAAATAAGGTGTCATTTTGACTGCGTCAAAACGAAGTTTGGTTGCTAGAGAGGGTATTGTACTCACCGATGATTAATTCAAAACAAACCGCACACATCTCAGCCGACGCAATAGCTTCGTAGAAAAGCTCCTGCACTAATCCCGGTTTCAACAGTCTTTCAGCTAATTGTCGTCCAATGCAAGCTAGACCACAACATAATCCCATAAACGCTGTGCTCACTGCTAATGCGGTCGTAGACATGTTGATGCTTCGGGTTATCTACAAAAATGCACATGCGAAATGAAAAATAACAAACGTTATTTGTCCAAGCTTAGAATATTTTCCAACACCAACACGATTAATGCGTGTTGTGTATGTTGTCTACTGAATGCTGATAGACATACAGTGTCTTGAAAGCATTTTTATCTGAATATAAAACAATTATCGACGACTGCATAGACGTTTAATTGGCGATACATGGATGTTATGAACATCAAGGTCATATTGTATCGTATAACATGCATCACCTAGTCACTGTGTTATGGTTTGGTAGGTGTATTAAAATAACTGACACAAATTCTTAATTCACTCGCACAATTTTTGTTCTAATTATGCAACATTTATTTACACGAAAACATAAAATTCAATCAGCTCATGGATTAAGTGGACTGACTGGTCACAATATTCAATTTAATGTTTTTGATTTACCTCTTCAGTAACTTAGATTTCTCCTGCAAAAACTTTTTTTTTCGAACTTAAACAGCACAAAATCGAGGAAAAAAAACTATGTTCCGAGTGCGTTGTGCTATTATTGTACCATAACTTTTTATAATAAACATTTGACTAGAAAATCATTCTCGAGAGTTTTGGTCAGTCGGCGTTTTTGCGAGCGGTTCAAAATCATATAAATAAACAACGCAAGCGCAATTTGGTTCTCATACAATTAATGATCGTAAATCTAAATCATATGCTTTCTGTTAGATTATACGATGTGAAGGTGTACATAGAGTGGTGACGTTGTTTACTGGCATCATAGATAGTACGGATTAGTAGTGGAGAGTCAGTAGTACCGACCGATTAAGAGCGAAGAAAATTCAAGGAAAAACGAAGGAAACTACAGATCAGAGAGCAGAGCTGCGCGACTATCTATTTATATTGAAGTGATTTAGTTTTAGAGAAAATTTACTGAAACGGCCATTGAGAGCCAACATTGTTGAGTTATTACTGTTTTATCAAACCTTTTCACTATCTGATGAATAAATTCTGCAAAATATTTATGGTGCATGATTTTGATCTGTAATTAGACCATTAGTACACTTCCAAGAGCTAACACTGAATTAACAAGCGACTTTGGAGGCTTTTATTATTAAATTAACCTGCCGTTAAAGACGGAAACAACTCATGTTCAAAATAAACAAAGATCTGTGGTTTCATCAGCCTCCTAATATTTTTTATGGTAATGCTAAGATCAGTGCCATGATCTATTACTTCTTTCGATCAAGTTATTTTCAATCGATTGATTTTCATGTCCTTCACTGCAGTTCTTTGAACATTTAGTTTACTATGTAAAGTCGGAAGATCAACTGAGCTGTCAATACTTTTGCAATAAATCAAACAGCTGTCTGTAAAGGGTCTAGCTATTATTTGACGTGCAATTTTTATTTCATTTCCTTTATTTAACCTTCATATTACTAAATAAGGGAACTGTGGTCTGGTGTCATCCGTCATTTCTGTCCGTGTAGTTGGTGACTAGTCGTTTTTCTGCTAAAAAGTGAAATTGTCCGACAATTTCCAACTCAATTCTTACTACAATTGATTCGAATTTAATGGGAAAATTAACTCCAAGAATACCCCAAAGTACCAACACGTTTAACTAATAACAGAAGAAGATTAAATTGTTATCCGTTTTAATAAATTGTCTCTGTCCACAGTTCACTTTGAAGTACTAGATTCGAAATTCAGTAAGAATAATGTCCATCACCTTCATTCTCGATGTCATTGATTGTACACATTAAGTGGATGATGGCGGTGGCAACAAATCAGAAAAGAGAATTTTGTTGGCTGCTATAGATTTTCGTTGTGGAAAGAAAAGTCGTTTGTGGTTTACCAACATTAGTTTAATTGATTCAAAATCTTTGTAAGCACATTTTTCATAACGGTGATTTAAGAGGTATACACATTTAGTTAACATTTATATATTTTTCGTTTTGGTTTTTCTTTTTTTTTTGGTTTTTAATCAAACTTTACAATTCATTGAAGAAAAATATAATTAAATTTCACTAAGAGACATTATTTTAGGTACATAAATTTATGGTTTCGGATAATTTTTTTGTTTGTAACACATTTTTGATATACATTTAAAATACACAATTTCAATTGATTTTTTCATTTTTAATTTTAATTTTTTTTCTTTTTCATAAGGGCTCCACATCTTGCTGTCAATTTACCAACTTCATTGCGGGACAGAATGTTATATTAGTTTGGCACCGAAAAAAAAAGATTTTCATTTGAACTAATATCGGGATGATAAAAGATAAGAAAATTGGTTAATCGACAACACAGCGTGATTTAAGAGCATCATTGTTTTAAAAAAATATCAAAATACATTTTTTGTGTAATAAGTGAAGAGTGTTTCAGCAATCTTCGCGGAAAGTTTGCCTTTTATCACAGATAACCAACATTGCAATAATGAAAACCATTTTTTAGTCATTTTACTTACAAATTTAAATTAATTAAATAATTAGCAATAGAAAGCAGACACAATTATCAGTGGTGTAAGATAGCTCCTATTTTCGAGTAAACATTTTCTTGAAATTACTCGATTTTCTCGAGATTGTTTAGAATTTCGAGCAAATTCAAGAAAATATTTTCTGAAAAATAGGCTCTGAGCTAATGTCAAGTAAAGATGATCCAGTGATATGAGTTAGAACCATTTTAAGTAGATACGGATGCATCCGAGTCACTATAGGCTGACGATATCTATTTTATTATCTCTAAAACCGACAAAGCCTTTGAAGTGTGTAAGTTCTTTTGAACGTAATATTTCCTCAGCGATACAAGACTTCACATAATTAATATTATTGATTGTACAGAAGACCCTACGTAGATCTATGACACCTTGCACTGGATTTTCAGTGATTCTTCCAGTTTGATATTGTAACTGCACATTACTATTAAATCTGTTACTTCTTTTGTTTCAAGCATCACGTATTGTTTGACATCGAATCTTTTACTTCTTTTGTTAAACTATTACTTGTTGCTTTATTTAGATTCCTGACCGGAGCTATTCGCTTATTTCAATCATCATTGTCGTTAACAGATGACTGACTGTTTCTAAATAAAGAGACGAGTTAAGATACCAGCATATTCTAGGAGCTATTGCTAAATTGGCAAGAACTTTATAAGAAAACTGATGTTTGTGCAGTGATATTACGGTGTTTTCTTGGTACGAATCTGAAATATAATATTTCGAATAAATCGATGATCCTTTTCAAGATATTTTAGAGGTCAGGCCATCCTTATTTAAACCATTGCATATATCACTTTATAAAACCATTTTTAAAGAACACTCCGTCATGGAATAGACGCTTGCAGCAATTAAATTTTCTGTTTTTTTTAGACCAGGAAATTTCGTCAAAATTAGCAAAAGGTAAAATTAAATTAATTTTGTTACATCTTAACATTTTACAATGAGACGGTTCATCTTAGACATTTTTCTTTTGTTTATTCTTACTTCAATTATAAATATAATTAATTTATTTATGAAAATTACAGTAAAATTTACCTTTGTTTAATGTTGTTAACGGGCGGATTCGTGTTGCCAAAAAAATCGTTTTTTTCCCTAAATTTTTTGTTGTTGTTTTGTTTTAATAATGAATCTGTTGCGAACCTCTGTTTAGGAATTTTATTACCGTGACTTGACTTTAATCGAAAAATAAATTAGCTAAATCATCTCAGTTAGTTATGCATGTTTGGTTGTTTAAACTTATAGCCAGATCTACGTTACGATGATTATGAATGCAATTTTTTTAACATCAATTTGAAACATAAAATTCGTAGAATCGACTGGTTGTTCACATAGGATACGCTTGTTTGTCTGTACAAAAAGTTACATTTTGCTGGTACATCCTACTCCAATTCACTTCATTGGTTGGACATTGTTTAGCTACACATTTATCAATCTGAAAAAATTCAATTAAATTGAATTTTCTTCTTTTACAAATTCGGTCAGAATATATTGAAACATATTCGTTAAATCTGATACTTCTTTTTCTGAACAATCTACTACTTCATTTACTTGAAGAGCCATTCTCATATAAAGAGAATACTAATGAGAGTACATCGTAAAATTGTGGTCGTCATTGCCGATAACAGATGATTATTCGTTTCTAGAAAAATATGATGTGGTAATTCGTTATCAAGGTAAGAAATATTGAAGAGACTAGTTTACAAAGAAAAATCTCATGTCCATGGTTGGGATCAGATATGTAAAAAAAAACTTTGGACAATTTGTCGCTTTTGATATATTTTCAGTAAAGAAAGTGAAGAACTCTTCCTACATTTAATTTGGCATAGCATAATTGTCGCCAAAGGGTCCCTTCATCTTCCCATTAAATAAATTATTTATTTATTGCAACTTAATTCAACGGGCTAAAGTCTCACCTGAAATTAATTAAATTAAATTAAATTAAATTAATAATAAAACAAAGAAAAGGCCGAGGGTTAATGCACTTCTTGGACTAAGTGGACTTAAAAAACAAATTGACTAAATCATATGACATTGTGAACTGAATGGAGAAGTGCGTCTCCTCTTGCATGGGTCTGTAACATTTAGCAGTTTCTAATGCGTTTCGTTTTATTTAACAAAGTTTTCCTCACAAGAAAAGTTATCAGTTTTGTTACGTTTCTGATTGGTAGAAACAACAACAAGAATGGGAAATAAGGACAAAATGTAGGACTTTACTTTAAAGCACAAGATCTACCATGTTAGCTTTTAGAAAAATGTTCTCTGCATCAAACCTAGCCCAGTAAATGCAGATAGAGAGAGGGAGAGAGATCTACTCTTTTAAAAAGAATTGAATATTCATCTGTCACAAATTCAACTAGTGGTTTCACAATACTAATAAAATAAATGTTAGTGGTAAACATTGATGTGATTTCTGTGATTCACTTTAATTAGACATGAAATGCTAATCAGAATAATCTGAATAATTAATTATATTTGTTTAACCATCATTCTGACTAGAGAGAAAATACTCAGCTGATAAATATATTAGGGGTAAACTCAAAGCTTACACGATTTCGCAAATTCTTACAATGCTAGAAATCATTTGACACTTCGTAAATTGATTTATAGCCAACTTCATATGACAAATTTTACGAAATCATGTGAGCTTAGAGGTTCTCCCCTATTGTATCTACCTGACACATAAATCGACGAGCAGTTTAATTTTATTTAATCTCATTTTTCCCCAATTTAATACACAAATGATGAATGCCTAACGATAATTCCGATGAAACAAGAAAAGAAAATGTTTAACTGGAAACTGGTATATGTAGCTAAACGAATGCTTTTCTCTCACAAACAAAACATACACAACAACTCAATAAATGTGACCTATACACACAGTTTAATTAAAAATTCATTGCATAATTGGAATTGAATTGTATTTATATGTTCAACAGCAATACAACAAGAAAAGTTCAATTTTAATTTCAAATAAAATTATTTTGTTTGTTATTTCGGTTCTTGAGTGAGTATAATGGTTGGATGAAGCCATATTTTTTTTTTCAGTATTCTAAAAAGAAACACAACATAAAAAACAACTTGTGCATAGATATTTGGCAAACATTATATTTTCAACAACATTTTTATTTTTGGTTTTTTATTTGAGAACATTTTTTTTTAGTTTTGTGCATTTTTAGTTTAAGATTATTATGTTTTGAACAACGAAATTTCGTTAATATAGCTCGATAGTTCACATGTGTATGTCAGTCCCTCCAAAGGTCACGGTTTCAAACCCATTACAAACTGTTACACTATCTATAAGACGAAAGATGTATGTTCTGGCACAGTTGTTTGTTAGCGTTAGGGGCGTAAATACCTACTTAATACCTAGTGCCTATCTCAGTCAGTTTCAGAGACGCCAATTTCAATTTTTAATTTTTCGAATAGTGTGCTGAAACTTGCTCAGAATTCAGATTATCCGTTAAGTTGAAATTTAAGTGGTCATGGTATGAAAGGTAATGTTTTGCATTGGAAAGGCTCGGCTTCGCCTCGAATTTACACTCTGTTATCTAGTATGCGATAACATATCTCTTTATACCACACTTGGTAGATAAATCACTATTAATTTATTGAGCCCGTCGTGCGAGACGAGTCGACTTAAATTTTAAAATTTCCTAAGTTATAGGTTCAGGAGTGGTTTAACAATCCTATTTCCATTCCACTGATGATTCGCTGAATATACGCAAGAATATATGGAAAGTTTGAACGTTTGTCATCCCTTTGCAACTGTAGCCAAAGCGTGCTTGAGATGTGGTGGAATCCACCAGGTGGATTTAAAAATAAAATTTAAATAATTGGAAAATACATTGCAATCGTCTCTCAGTTCGAAAAAGTAAACAGTGTTCGGAAAACATTTCTGATAACAGTTAATTTGTCACGACAAGCATATTAACAGTTTTACTATTCATTCATTTGATCGGAGATTTATAGAGATTGGTTTCAGAAATCTTTTACTTCATTTGTTTTGAACATGATTTTTGCTATATAAGACCTCATCAGTCAGAGATTGTCGTTTATTCTTGCTGTCTTTGTCGATAACAGATGACAGCTGTCTGTAACAGGTCAACTAGCTCTTTGAACTCGGTTTTGAAGCCAAGTTTTATTTGTCCATAGTTCTTTGGATATTGATCAATATGGAAAATTTTAGTAGTTTTTCATTATGTTGGAGGAACTGGCGTCACGAACTCCGCTATCTGCTACGTTCATGATTCCATTCTTTAATTAACATTAATTCAACCATCACACTATATACTAAATTGACTTATCTACGATGAGATAAATGTTTAGACAGACTAACGTTGCGCCCCCTTGGTGCTCAAATAAGAAGTACTGTGACCTACTTTTGGATATTTAAAAAAAAATCCACAAAAAATTCTTCAAAATTCACATAAAATCTTACAAAATTTCCTACAACTTCCAGAAATTTCAGATTTTTTTAAAGAATTTAATTCCAAAATTAGGCCTAGGAGTGCTAACGTCTTTCGTATTAGGAAGTGTAACTGTCTGACATAGGTCTTAAATCGTTCGGCCTGATGAGACTGTGGTATGCATATGTGGACTATCGACCCATAAGATTTTTTATTCTTTTAATATTTGAATTGGAGAATTTTAGTTGTGATATTTATTTTCGTTAAATAATTTTTTTTGGCAATGAATAGAGTCATTTTATAGTTATCTTCGTTTCTAATTATTTAAAATTTCCTCTAATTTTAATTCACTAAACATTTTTTTTTTAATTTGTAGAATTTGAATCGATAAAATTTTTGTTTTTGAACAGGAATTAGAGATACATTTGAAAACGGAAAGAAACGGAACAAGAAAATATAGTAAGTAACTACGAGGATCACACTCACTATCTAAAAATATCATAAACTTTATATTCAGATGTGTACAAAAATATTTTTTTAAGAATTTATATCGATGTGTTTTTAAAAATTACATTTCTTTACATTCACACTTACCATAATATTGTTGTTGTTAATTTAAATATTTAAAAAAAATTTATTGATTCAACTAAAGCAATTGGATTTTAATTTTAAACAAATTAAGTTTTTTTTTTAAATTATTCATAAACAAATTCATTGTGTATGCGAATGATGATTGCCACGGCAATGATAAATTTTATGTCTCTGTGTGTGCGCGCGAGAGCGAAAGAATTTACTGGTCATCATCTGGTGGCAATTTGGCCAATGCCAACAGAATCATTGTCAATTCTTTGCGCGCCACTTTGCCATCCTTGTCGTAGCCCACACCACGCATTATTGTGTCTTCGAAATCGATAAGATCCTGTGCGTCATAGTCTTTTTTAACTAATTCTAAAAGATCTTTCAAGAAACCACGCAGCTCTTCATTTTCAATTGTACCGTTATTGTCCTGAAAATTATTCGGTTAATTAAGTATTTAATTAGCCATCAAGTGTGGGAGATGGTGAGAGATGGTTCAGATGATTAATGTTGGCAACGTGTTCGTAGAGATAATTAGATTTTGATTAAGATGAATCGTATCATATAAAAATCATCACCGCTGTCGCCTTTCACAGTATTTTTGGTTCTTTTAATAACATTCAGAAGTTATAACGATGAAACGTGAAACATTTTTTTCTTCCTTTAAATCGACTAAAAGCGGGACTTAGGTTTTATTGAGTTGAGTTTTCCAAAATTTCTCTTAATTCACATTGTCGGAAAGTGCACTCAAAGAAAACTAACGAATTTAAAGGCAGTTGGAGAGATTTCTGAGACTTTAGTAGAAATGTTGACATGTAGTAGCGCTATGTCGAAAATTATTTAAAATCTCTTTTTGTTGCATGAACATCATCGACTTTTTATGGAGAACTAACGTTTTATTCAGTCGAAAATTCTACTCTATCAGAATCAAGGTTAGCCAAGGTGACACGATAACAGGAAAGTCACTAGTTTCACCTAGTCATAAAAAATGTTTGGGACTTTTTAGCTCTTCAGCTGTTTGTCGCTGCAAACAAAAAGCTTATAATAACATATGAGCAGTGAACCAGTGTTTAAAGTTTAAGGAAAACTTATTTCAAAATGTTTAAATTAGGAGTATGTTAAACAAAACTGTTCTTTATGAAATTCGGCTATTGAATTGGTTTCATCTGCCTGTGTGACACCATGGAAATCTACACATTTTACGGTAACAATACCTATCTGCTATTACCCAATGACAGCATATCACGACTATAGTCAGTCACGAACACATTGTAACAGTTCGTTTCTTAAACTCTACCTAAAGTCAGGCAGGTAAGAGGTTTTTTAATATTGCAAATGCAAACAATTTGTGGAGCAACCGTAAAACACAGAAAAAGTGTCGCCGAAATCTTTTTTTTATATCAGAGCCACTGCGAATCGTAACATTTTTCATTAGATTACCCACTTCACTGTGAACTACACAACATTCTACTCCTCTAAAAAATTACTCACCCGATCGTACAATGAAAACACTTTTTCGATGTCATCTTTGGTAAGCTTCGCAGCTCCCTGTAAAACGAAATTCAAATTACTTATAAAATTTTAGTGATTTCGTTTTAAAGGAATAGAATGAATTAACAATTAACCTGAAAATTAAACTTTTTAACTTTACATTTGGATAGAATATTTCGTGGTAACATGCGTCAGTTATTATATATTTACAAAATGTGCTACATGAACGTGTGTTCACGTAACGATTTAACTTTCGAGCGAAACTTTACAAATATTCGTTCTTCCATCAATGAGAAATGGCTCCATTCTAAGATACAAGATTGTTTTCCGTCGGTACGGTGATACGGAGAAAGATAAGTTGAATGTGGGGGTTGTATATGTAGATGCTGGAATTGACTATTTGCAAGAAATTAGGTAAAAATTTTCTCTCGTTGGTTGGAACAATTGTTGTATAGGACATGAGCAATTGAAAATTTCAAATATAGAAAGGGCCTTATTTATTATTAAATCTGCTCATTCCTTTGCTTAAATTATCGCCTAGTGAATGATTGAAAATCTACTACTTCATTAGTTTCAACATTTATCTATTAAAGGAAATGTAGCCGGATCTCTTTCGTTTATTTTTCTCGTCGTTGTCGAAAACAAATGACACGTTTCTATGAGATCGGTTATCTCTGACAGAGCGTCGTCATAAAGAAGAAACCGATATAAAATGCCTTGGGGACTTTTAATGAACAAACAACAAAAATACAGAAACACATGCCCTGAACGAACATATTTGAACGAAAATGAAGAAAAAAAATTGAAACGGTCGCATATTTAAGAACAAAGAACAGAAAATAAAACTTTCAGGTAAATAACATGAAAATGAGACACATGGGAATACTTAGTAAATATACCGTAGTATAAGTGATTCATATTGAGCTGTCATCGCGTAAATTTCTCAATTGATAAACAGTAGCGAATTATTATTGATGCCCCTGCCAATTAGATGTATCAAAAATAATACAAACGTCGACAATGTTGGGGGTGTAGTGCAGAAAACAGGTCCTTGTGGTACCTAGTACCTTGATAAAAAAAGTATGTGAGTGTCGTCCAATCTATTTAGCCACGGCTCTAGAACTAAAACTGCTACAAAAATCGTTGAAAATGCAGATTTAAAAAAATGGTTGCGACTTCTGATGGTGAGAAAACATATCGGTGATCTTTAATGAGACCTTCACATGCCTAACTAATTGCAACGTAAATCATGTTAATAATCTTTAACAAGTGATCCCGATGCCTAGATGCAGTAGATGTACCAAGCAATTCTTAAAATATCTGCCACTATCAGAAACCTCAACCAATTTTTGTTAAATCTTCATTTTCAACGATTTTTGGCATTTTTTGCAATTTTTGGTCAAAGATGGGTCCAGAGAGAGAGCGGTGCCTAAATCGATTTATGTCGGATGACACCGATAACAATTTTTTAGGATCTGTTTTCTGCCATTGACAGCAACATTGTCGCTGCTTCCAGTTTTCCATTCAATTTTGGACACCCCTACTGTCAGTGCAGATAGCTTGAAGTAATTTTAGTATTTTTCTTGGGCAAAAATAGATAAATTGTGATGTGTATGAATATGTAGATGTATGCAAACCAGCTATAAGTAGTTCAAGCAACTCGGTAAATTTATTTTCCATTATTTGGGAATAAATTTTGGTAATTTTATTCAATTTTATCTCTGCCACCAATAAGTGGCGCCGAACCGAGGAGCCCAATAATATATTTGTTTTTGGGAACGGTTATAATCGCATTACCATTCAGAATTGAACCGTAGCCGTCGTTGAGCAGCACATTACGTTTAAATTTTAAATTGGTCCAACAGATGAGATAATTGGTATTCGTGAAATTGTAATCTACTCAATACCCAATCCATCACGTCAATATTAATATCCCATCCATCATTCATATTTACTGTTACTTATCAATATTGCAGCAACTTCTTAAAAGGTTTAAAATTATCTTCATTGCGATGCCCAAAAAAAAATCTTCCAGTTCAGGGTAACTGTTTTCCGTCGACCCTCTGCATGCTCTGCGCTACTGTTACCAATTTATATTTTGGTTTAGAAAGTTTTCAATTACATTTCCATATAGTCAGAAAATGTAAATTTTGTAGAGTGGAAAATCTCAGTCAAGTATGTCGAAAATGTGGGCAGATAAAAGCTATGGCCCGATTTCATAACCAGGCATATAAATACAGTTGGGCGGAACAAGTTTCCACAGAACAAGTGGGATTTACAAATGAAATTCACATGAGATAAGAAAGGGAACAAATAAATCTGTGGTGTCAATTAAACACACATGTGATCGCATGACTCTTCTAAACATAGACTCTGAAGCAAAAATTACAATTTCGACTTTAACTCATTTCAACGGCTATAATTACAGGGAGTGATAGAACAGTCAGTTTACAGGTGTTTAACACTTAATCGGTGTGCAAATTAAGACTAACACTAATTGACAGTGCTGTGCACGGTTATAAGCTAAAAGTGGTTGTTGAGTGTTCTTGCCCCCCCCACGAATTCATTGAAATAATTTTTTAAGAATGTTACGTTCAACGATGATGTCATAATCATGCTGTGTGATAACAAATTCACGAGTGTACGAACTCTAGAGTTTTATTACTTGGAAAGACGCGAGCTTTTAAAGTGTATTTACAGATACATGATACATATTTACGTTGACATGTTTACTTTCCTGAAAACGGTGCTTACAAAATACACTCTGTTCCTGCTTCATATTCATACAGTTGCTGTTTACATTAACGAAAATTATTTTTTTAAAGTAAAGTAATAACATGGAAAAAAAGGGGGGCTCTTCAAGTTTGGTATAAATTTAACTTTTCAGCTTTCAACAATTAATAAGTCATGATCGTACTCTTAAGCTTTTAAGTATTATGTACTGAAGTGTACTGTAACCTGTTTACAAACACAAGAAAGAAAAAAAGTTTTAAAAGCTGATCGACTTGATGACGGTAGTTAAAAAAAAGGAAACATTCAAAATTGCTAACATAAAATATACGACCAACATTAAAGCACATCAAACAAAAAGAACAAGAAACGAACGTAACAATAAGCCATTACAACAAAGTACTCACAGTCTCAATGCCTTCCTTTAAAATTTTAATTTTAGCAGGAGTGTGTGTTTGTGTGTTATTTTAAAGAAATTTCGATAGAAGACAAACATATGCAAATGAGGTACAAAAATACAATTTAATTAAACGAAATTGCATCATGAAAAAATAATAAAATTTGTTTTTTAAGGAAGATAGGATACTGAGTGAAAAAATGTGTTATTATATATGTAACAGTCAAACGTGATATTCAAACGTGGTTAAGAGGGAGAATATTCTACAATTTTTATCGTTGTTGTTGTTGCTGATACTATTTTACAGAATTCCATTGAATTTTAGAAATTATTGTTCATAAATTGAGAATCTAGATCATTAACTAATCATTCGCTTTGTGGGTGGCATTTGATGAGAACGTGACATGTGCTCCTGATTTGCATGAATCATTGAGCAGCTTAAGAGGCATGGATGCTTAGTTGAAATTGTGTAGCCTACATTTGTGCATTTCGTATTTCATTTTTGTTAATATCTTTTCATCAGAATCATTTTTGAAAAATGTACGACCGCAATTCCGACCACGAATCTGTTAGCTTTAGATAAAAATTAGTTTTGGTTGTATTCGTTTGATCAGCTCTGAGAAAAGTGAGCAGTTTAATGAAATTTTCATAAACTGCTCATTGTTCCCAGAGCTGGTCAAACTGCTACAACCAAATCTATTTTCTGTTGAAATCTAACACATTCGTGGTCGGAATTGCGGTCGTACATTTTTGAAAAAGGATTCTGGTGGAAAGATATCATCAAAAGCAAAATAAAATCCAATAATTAAAAATCGCCCTAATGTATGCTTTTCAGCAAAGTGTCGGTGCGTCTTAAGAGGCATGGATGCTTAGTTGAAATTGTGTTACCTACATTTGTGCGTTTCGTATTTTATTTTCGATGTTCGATTGTTTCAATACTTTTTGAAAAATATAAAACCGGAATAACGACCAATAACGACCGATTATAAAATAGAGATGTTTTCGTCAGTTTGGCCAGTCCTGAGAAAAGTAAGTTGCCTAAATTTCCATAAGCTGCTCAGTTTTCTCAGGAACTTGTGATACTGACACAAACACCTCTTTTTTTATCAAAGGTCATTCGTGGACATTGTTCCGATTTATATATTTTTTTAAAGAATCTGGTAAAATGATATAATCGAAAATATTATTAAAACGCCTAAATGTAGGCAAAAACATTTAGACTTTTGCTACATAATCGATGCTTCGCTGAAACATTTAGCCAACATTTGGGCGCTTTTAGGGCAAATCTTTTTTTTGGCTGCAGCTTTACATATTTTTAAAGAGGATTCTGCTAAAAAGATATCATCGGAAATAAAATACGAAACGCAAAGATGTAGACTCGGCTAAGCATCAATGCCCCCTTGCTCCCTAGAATTGTTGTACTTATTCTAAGACTCTTTCTTTGAAGGAAAATCTTCAGAAAATCAGTTAGGATTTTATTTCAAACTACGCCACCTAATTCTCGAAAAGATCCATAGAACCAAATGATACATTTTTGGCCGAGACATTCTCTAACTCATGTTTTTTACGATGAAGCCATGATGGGTCGTTTTTGTGTAAATGTACAAAAATGTAGATCATGGTGTCTTCTACTTATTTTTCCATTTGTACAAAAATTGAGCATCATGGTTTCATGGTAAAACAAAATGAGGTAAAGTGTCCAAAAACCAAGAATATGTCACAAGTTTACTTGGTCAGCGATGAAGAACTTGATAGACAGATTTGGTAGATTTCGCTTAGAAACATTCCTCAATCATGAAGGAGTAGTAGTTCATAATAAAATGTCCTGTGGACCGCAACAACGCCACAAAAAATAAGACGTTCCACCAATTTCTTACCGCTACCAATAGTCTCTTAGGATAGTCAAAGAACGTATATATAGATTGATAGTCTGTAATATAGTCTATTATATTCCTTGCACCTAGATCGTTAAGCCTGTTGTGCTGATTCTCATCCTTACGAAATTTATACCATCTGTGGTTCACACATTAGCAATTGCAGATTGTTATGTGGGATTGCATAGATCAATAACAGCTAGGTGATGGAATTCAATCTGCGCATCTAGAATCTAGATCATCGTAATCCAATCCAAAAGAAACATTATCAAATCAATAAGATTAATCCCGGGTTTCTTAACATAAGAGTGATACAAACTTTTCGAGTTTCTTTTCATACAAAACCGGCATGTATTTGAAAGTTTCCGCCCATTCAATAAAGCAAAAATGCATCGCTGCCAGAAAAGTGAATTTGTCCAATTCTCCGATTTTCACAACATTTTCTCAGATTTGAGTTAATATATTACATTGGAATGTTCAACGGAACGAATAAACTCGTTTTTATTATACGAAACAGTAAATAAGATATCGTTGCAATTTCCTCTTTCATTGGACTTTCATTTGATTTTTATTTTTTCCAATTTGTTGTGGAAAACCATTGTAAATCCTGGTATTAAATGTATCATTAAACTCGGTAAATTGTATTACATTATCCGCAATAACAGCAGCAGCAACAACAACAACAACCAATTGACGTCGTCAATTATTTTTTTTAAATTTAATTTAATTTAATTATTTTCGTTTTTTATTTTTCCGTTTATTATTTTATAAAATCCATTTGCAAATGCAAATTTTTAATTAAACCCACAAATCAATGAGAGAGTTATTAAATTTTCCAACAATAGTAACACATCGCGTTCCTGGCTTACGAAACAGATTCAATGGTACCCAATTGTGCATAGTTAAATCCTCTGTTTTGTTAATGGAAATGCATATCGCAAAATCTGATTATTGTTCAGTTGATTCACTGCACACAATATTGCAATACGGCAGTGACTTTATGAAATTTTAACTCTGTCCAACTAACTTTTGTCTGATATTTGTATCAATCGTGACCGAAGGACAAAACAGATTACATGCGCTTAAAGCATAACGTTTGAATGCGGATTTGTATTCAATATAGACAAAACGTGTTAAAATGTTACGAGGGACAGTCCCAACGGGGATCGTTTGTAGTTGTTTGACCCTGAAGGGAATAATTGGGTGATTAAATATTTATTACATTTGCCAAAAAATTACGTGCAGAATATCGTTGTCTGATAGTCGTGTCATATATGTTATACCGTTGTAAATATTCAACGGACATGCATGTTAAGCTGAACATTTTATTTTGTGCTACCCGTTTAAGAGTGATATCGCCAAAACTTGAACCAATTATGGGGAAAATAAATACAATGGTACGGCCATCCGGGCGTGCAATAGCGCGTTGAATTCGTCTTTCAATTCTAAGAAATGGGTATCTTTGGTTTTTTATGTTAGTTTCCCATTTTTGGAGTGAACACGTGAAAATTGATAGCGTGTCAAAGGGTAGGTAAAACACTTCAATAGTATTACCTCGAGATAGACGAATTAGTAAAGGTTGAAATGTTGTGTGAGTATGTGCGCCTCTAAAAGACCTATCATTAGAGTATAGGCACGGGTCGGTACCACTACACGTTCGGGAGTAAACAATGAAAGTATGGTCAATGTTCGCACAGTATTGCTGGCCTGCAACAAAACTTATCCGTGAAGCCGACTATGGGGTGTTGTAGCTGGACATACTCACTATCATCCCATATAAACAAAACCTCAGATAAATTGCGTTGCAAGCCAGGAGGTTGCACGAAGCAAAAAGGTCACCAAATAGACCAAATTCTTTTCATAATTTTCAAGTTATCCTTCATTTTGACAGAACCAATACATTTGAAAACTGCCATGAACGATCTGAACTGACACATTAGAATTAGTTTGTCTTCTTTTAGAAACCACCACGGTTAAGGACAAATTTTATATAGTTCATGCATCATTTTGGTGGTATGGCTGGTTCACCGCTAAGCCATACAGTAGCTATTTTCATAACTTGTGCCTAAATGGAAATTTTGCGCAGTAGACGTGGAAACTGTCAATCCGAGGCGAAGCCAGTTTAGACAGAAGTTAGGAACAAACTATTATGTACAGTAGTGTGATCCTCACTTTTTTAAACGTCACTTTTACGTGCTAGTGCGTAAATATTTATATGAAAATCCATTAAGGCACTACTGTACATAATAGTACATTTCGTAACTAGAACTAAAAGTCTTTTTTAGAGTGTGAGAGGTGCGCTAAAAAAGAGTTTTAGTCTATGGTACGAATAATATTTTTCATATTCGACGGAGAAAAAGTTCGACGAAGTCGTACTTTTCGGATCCTAGGTATGAAAAATATTTTACATACCTAGGACCCGTCCAATATGAAAAATGCTATTCGTACCACGGACTAAAAGTCTTTTTTAGCGTATTCGATTCCAGACCTCGCCTTCGACTCTGTCTGGAAACTTCTCACAAGCTAAAAAAGACTTTTAGTCCTAGGTACGAAATGTACTATTTTGTGTTTGAAGACTGAAATTCGACGGATTTCGACACGCATTCTACGATCGAAAAGTTCAATTTTTCTGTACTTCTCAGAGAGAGGTATTTGCGGCCAAGAAAGTACTTTCTCGGACGCTCTCTCCGGCCGAAAATGGATTTTGATATATATTTTTCCGGCCGCGATCAAGTGTGCATGCTTTGTTGTTGAAATTGCTGTAGAGTGATTTCTATGTTAATGGTGTTGTGGTTTCGTCCCATTTTAGTTTTCAAGCACAAAAATCGTCGTCTGTAACTCGTGATGAAAGCTGAATTTTTCGGCTCCGCTTCGTTAGGACAAGCTTACGACTAGTACCGAAAAATTCAAATTTTCATCACTCGTAACAAAATGTACTAGTGTGTCACTCATTTTGAAGTAAAAAGTTGTTAGAAAAAAAAACAGAAATCCTTTCAAATTTGATGAAGCACTGTTAGCCATCTGTTATCGAGGACGACGACAAAAATAAGCAATGAACACTAAATAGATTGTTCTCTTATAAAGCAAAACGAATGTTATTACTAATGAAGTAAAGGATCCCTCATCGAATGGTACGTGATACTTCAGACTGAAGAAGTAACTGATTTAATCGTTTGTTAGCACTTCCAAAACTGTGTGCTGAGTTTTTATTTATTTACAAATTGTATTGCGTGCGATGTAGAAATGTCCATTCATATGACATCTATTGAATCAATGGAGAGAAGGTAAGGGATACGCGAGGAGAAACAAGTAGAGACTAGAGGAAATAGTTGATCGTTTTCATTAGTTCGAAGAGAATAGATCCCGCTATTCGGTCATATAGGAAACAGATTCATCAACAATTTTATTAGATGTCGGTAAATTAGAAGAAAACGTCGGTATAAAAGATAAAATTGTCGGTAAAGTAAAGAGTAGATTATCGGCAAAGTACACAAAATCAGAGGTAACGAATGGAAATTGACAAGTTAAATTTAAATCTGCCTGTAGGGCATAATTGACGATCGGCTTCTGCCTATGCAATCAAGAATATGCGAAATGGGCGAATAGGCGCCTCTAAATTTAGTATGTTACGTGTGAGGTTTGCGGAACGAGCCGAAGGCGAGTGGTGTAATTACCCGTGCCTAAACAAGCATTTACAAGCAGTGACGTAACACATTTTACATATTTGTGGATGGTAAGTGCATTTTGCCTGTCACAAACAATGATGTAAAGTGCACTTTACCGTGCATAAGCATGTAATGATATATTTTGCTAACGCTCTTTATTCCATGTTTTTCTACTTTCTTAATTAGAGAAAGTAAAATTTTAGACCGAAAGCAGAATACCAAATCGTAGAGATTTTACTACTACGTTCACTTTCATTCCGCCAGGGGTGTGAAAGTAAATGGAAATATGGAAGGAAGATTTCGTCCAGCTTTTCCTTCCTCAGGTCTTCGTCCCGTAATGCAAAATGAATCTTTTTTATCATTACGATATTACGACAAGAGAATTACAAAAAAGGTTTACAGTCGAGGAAATTTAGATTTCGGGTTTTCCAAAGGTATTAATCTTATTTAACCCACACTTTATCCCACAACAATGGAATCCACAAATTTAAATTTAGTTAACACAACGGTCACAATGACGGCGCTGCAGTCACGATTTCAAAATGTGATATAGGGTGGATAAACTAAATTTTGGTTTTGGTTACATTTTCTCTTGGTTTTTAATTATTACATCAGGCTTCTAAATTAAGAGTACCTTTATGCAATATAAACCGTTTGAGTTTGAAAAAAGATGTTTTGTATCAGTGAACGATATAGGAAAGCGTTCAGTACGTCTCAACATACAAAAGAACGTAAAATATAATTGTACATTTAGCCACCCTACGTCCGTCATCGCTTCTATTGTCTTCAAAAACATATTGTGTGCTTGTCATGATAATTATCAGACGTTTGTTTATTTATGTGTCTCATCTAAAATGCTGGCCAGCAAAATTTTGATCATTAAATTCAACGGCAAAATTGATCTAAATGTTAAAATAATTGTGAATAATAGTGAAGTTAATGTGGTTTTGTTTTCTCTTCATAAAGGAATTTGCATCAGTTCGATGTAAAGTGCGGAGCACCATTGGAAAAAAAAACTTGTCGCTGAAGAATGATCAAAAAGTTGCTGGACGCAATAGCTTCAATTAATGCTTTGCAGGATATAGAATCGAAATTAGAGAAACACCAAGAGCCGTCCATTTGAAATCTTCATCATCATCATTTCAACTAAAGGCTTTTTTTAACGAAACGGAAGTTCGCTCGCAGATTCGGATCGGAACATCTCATTCGTTTTCGCTAAAGCTCGTAGCCGTCATTAATCATGATTCCCATGAAGAATCGCCAAAAATAAAAAATTGGCAAGGGATGAAGAAACGCCGGCAAAAACAAAGAATGATAAATTTGTCTTTGTTGCGTTTCTTCACACTTTGGCGATTCTTCGTGGCGATTAAACAAATCCTTTGAAATTTATCCTTTTACGAAATTTATCTAAAAGGCGTTATTTGTTCGAAGCTAGTGAATCTATCCTTTTATAAAAGTTACGAAATGCTGCCTGGTTCGATCCTAAGGAAACTCTTATTTTACGTCAGGTAACGGCATCTTGTTCGATCCTAGGGAATTCATACTTTAACGAAAGATCCCGAGGACACTATCATTTTACGAAAGATAATGTAGAGACATTTCAAAAACGTATTTTTACACTTTGGCGTTTCCTCACACTGGCGATTTTTCTCTTCTTCTCTTCACACTCTATCGATTTTTCTTGGCAATTCATCATTAGAGGTTCCGACCCTACGCTGAAATTGTAGCCTACATTTCTGCGTTTCGAAATTTTTGATCGCTGATATCTTTTTACGAGAGCCCTTTTTGAAAAATGTACGACCACATTTTCGAGTAAAAATATGTCAGCTTTGAATAAAAAATAAAATTGTCTGTGAAAGTTCCATGTGCTTTGAGAAAACTGTACCGATGCCCCAAATTTGCATCAAAGGTACACTTTTCTCAAAGCACATGGAACTTTCACAGACAATTTTATTTTTTATTCAAAGCTGACATATTTTTACTCGAAAATGTGGTCGTACATTTTTCAAAAAGGGCTCTCGTAAAAAGATATCAGCGATCAAAAATTTCGAAACGCAGAAATGTAGGCTACAATTTCAGCGTAGGCTCGGAACCTCTTATGGTTGATTTGTTAAATCAACAAGAAAAATCGCCATAATGTGAAGAAAAACCAAGAAATATCGCCAAAGAGTAAAGAAACTCCAAGGATCATAGAGAATTGAAAATTTGTCTTTATGGCGTTTCTTCACACTTCTGAGACTTTTCTTGATGATTTAGCAAATCAACTAAATATGATGAATTGTCAAGAAAAATCGCCAAAGTGTGAAGAAACTCCAAAATATGACAAATCGCCAAATAATACAATATTGTCGATTTGACTATAACTTTTATTTAGAAAAAGATTGTACGGGACAGCAATGAAAGTAAATAGATAGGTATGGCCAAACGTTCAAATTTGTTCTAGCTGAAGCACATACGGATTTGCATGGCGCCACCTCAAACAAACTCATTTCTAGTGCAAATTTCCACTAGAAATGAGTTAGTTTGAGGTGGCGCCATGCAAATCCGTATGTGCTCCGACTTGTATGGACTGGCCATACCTACTTTCATTGCGGGACAGTATGTACTGCATATCATATAATTCCTCTCTCTTGTGTTTATCTGTGTTCTACGAAGCCAAAATATAATTTCGGACTACAAGTAAACCGTCTCGACCAGTAGTTATTTTCCTAAGTTCCTAATGAGTGCAAAAAGGCTATTTCAACATTAGTTAGGAAAGCATAATTTTTATGTGAATGTTTCTGAGGTTTTCCATCTTAATATTTTCATGAAGTTACAAATAATCCACAGAAAATTTTATTATCCTAGAGCGAGGTCGGAAATACATCAAATAAATCAAATAGAAAACAGACTTGGAAATTGTTATTTTGTCTAAAAGTTGACATTAAAATTCTTTGGAAATCGTAAATCGCATAATTGCATGAGCAGGCATCTCAGGATTATAAATCAGGAACTTTGAAGTTCGTCATATATTCATATTCTTATCTTATTCCTGACCAGATTCTGTTTTCATGATTGAGCTCAATCATGAGCTTCACTTATACAAAGAGTTGAATTGATTTCCTATGCCAAATTGTAATTTGGCGAAAAAGAATGTTCCGAATCTGCGTTTCGTTTAAAAAAAAGCCTTTAGTTGAAATGATGATTGTGAAGATTTCAAATGGACGGCTCTTGGTGTTTCTCTAATTTTTATTCTATATCCTGCAAAGCATTAATTGTAGCTACTGCGTCCAGCAACTTTTTGATCATTCTTCAGCGACAAGTTTTTTTTTCTAATGGTGCTCCGCACTTTACATCGAACTGATGCAAATTCTTTTATGAAGAGAAAACAAAACCACATTAACTTCACTATTATTCACAATTATTTTAACATTTAGATCAATTTTGCCGTTGAATTTAATGATCAAAATTTTGCTGGCCAGCATTTTAGATGAGACACATAAATAAACAAACGTCTGATACATATCATGACAAGCACACAATATGTTTTTGAAGACAATAGAAGCGATGACGGACGTAGGGTGGCTAAATGTACAATTATATTTTAGGTTCTTTTGTATGTTGAGACGTACTGAACGCTTTCCTATATCGTTCACTGATACAAAACATCTTTTTTCAAACTCAAACGGTTTATATTGCATAAAGGTACTCTTAATTTAGAAGCCTGATGTAATAATTAAAAACCAAGAGAAAATGTAACCAAAACCAAAATTTAGTTTATCCACCCTATATCACATTTTGAAATCGTGACTGCAGCGCCGTCATTGCGACCGCTGAGTTAACTAAATTTAAATTTGTGGATTCCATTGTTGTGGGATAAAGTGTGGGTTAAATAAGATTAATACCTTTGGAAAACCCGAAAACTAAATTTCTTCGACTGTACATTTAAGAGCGATGTTATTTGATTAAAAATGAAAATTTCTTCTCGTTATGCACGTACATTATTTTAATTCCATCGTTCTATGTAAACTCTATGTGTCAAACAAAAATTTATTTCGTTTATCTCATTTATCTGTTCCATTAAAATATGTACTCAAACAAAAAAGTTCATTAAAAAGAGCGAGTTAAGAAAGTCGAAAGAAAATAACTATTCGAAATGCAAAGAGAATTTCATAATTACATCCCCTTTTGATATAATTCTCATAAAGTTTTGCTTTTATAATATATTCAGATAATCCTTGGTGACTACTATATAATTAACGAAGCGAATGGTAAGTACAGATAGATGGATTTAATGCAATTTCTACGACGCAAACTTAGAACTACAATGTCCGGTTCGGCAGAATGTGAAGTAACTAGCTTAATATTAAGCAATGAGTAACCGCAATACAATATACAAACACCGAACACACCCTGAAGATTTCTCTATGAAAATTCAATTCCATAAATTCCAGAAATTTCAAAACTTTCTCAACTTCCATTAGTTTTATGTTCGTTGCAGCATTTTGCCTGGTTCAATGACCAATAATACATGGTTTTAAGAGAAACGCTTTAATACCGACTTTATCACGTCCTGCTATGATAAGTTTGTAATTTTTCGATTTTTTTTTTTGGTATGTGTTTTCCTGTGATTCGGTGTTTCTTGACTAACTACAGAAGCTCCATTTTAGGGATTGAACCTTCTGAAGTGCTGTCATAAAATTTAGAAGCAACTTGATTATTTAATTTTTATGATAATTTCCACTTAAGATCTTTGCCGTGTGCTAAATACGCTACACGTCTACACCAGGTCGTTAAACCAATATCTTTAACTTTTGAGCCATTGCACATAACTATTTCTAGAATGGAGCAACGACATCCACTATTCCTCCTCACCGCTATTGATGGCTTATTTCTCATTTGAAAGCAATCGATACATTCAGATTTCGGAAAGTATTATCGTCCCGATAATCATCCATGAACATTATGTAAACATTTACACACATTGTAATATCCGGAACAATTTGTAGCCTTGACTACAGAGAATAATGCGGTTTTGGTGTATCATTGGGAAGCTGTATAGTGGTGGCAGGCTTTACGATTTAACTTCATTATCAGATTGTTGGAGAGTGCTCTAAAATTCAACGATTTACAACAAAACTCGTACATTTCGAATCGAAGCTGGCTTAGTATGATTTTACGTTATTGCCTCAATTCATTTACGACAATCAAGGAATATGAACACCGAACTAATTTGTATTATTTCCATTCGGAATTTACGTTACAACACTACTCAATAAAACCACAAATTAACATGGAGAATTTTGTTCATACATTCCTGAAAATGTTGGAACGAATTGAACGAAAATGTATTGTGGGTTCGTTGAAACTTGTTACCTGGAGATCAAAACCTTAATTAGTAGAACCACAAGAAAATCGAATCTTTCATTCTTTAAAATACCCGAACCACCCTGTTGTGTTGAGACTGTATAGTCAGTTACCATGGAATCGTGGTAGTTATGTAAGCTTCAATGGATATAATGCCTAAGGAAATTCAGCATCTAATGGGGAGTAATTCTTCCGCCGTTTTTTGTTTCGTAAATGTTTCTGACTTTCACATAGCCACTTACAAACGAGTATTGCAAGAGTAGGTTGATTCTCATGATGTGCGTTAAAATCTCAGATGTTTTTACGTCCAGAGGGATAAAATGACTGTGCCATTTGATTAACAAACGTCCAAAACGGTGCGTAAAAATGGAACAATGTAAGTTTTAATTCACATTCACGTTCCACATGAATTAAGTGCAAAATGGTCGATGAGAGTTCGCAAATTGCGTTTATAGAATCACACAGATTGCATTTGTTTTACGCATGTAGTGCACACAAAGTACACATAAAGTGTACACAGAATGTACAAACAAGGTGTAATAACGTTGTGCACAAACGGTTTAACAAAAAGAAGTAATAGCAAAGCGTCTCATCAAAATTAAATTTTGTATTTTCTAAACAGCATTCCATTTACAATCTATTAAGAAACGGCAACCGCATCATCAAATACTGATTAAATATGTTTCATCTTCTTTTTACCTTTGATGTTTGCTGCAAATCTTTTACTTCATTCGTTTTAGCATAAATTTTATTACTTAAGACCACCGTGATGGCAGATCATGGCTTATTTCTGTCGCTCCATCGATAACAAATGATTAGCCGTTTGTTTATCGATAGAGCTATCACTAGAGCGACTGACGAACCAAATAATAACCGACCGAGACGAATATTTTAAACCTTTTCTCTGTTCGCCGGAGTCGGTCGAATTCTACGTCGTAAAAAACCATGTTAAGACACTCGAGTGATCACAACGGCGGATATAAAATTTTCTTGTACACAAAACGTCCCCTTCTACGTCGATGTAGGAGGAGGAGGTCAACTCAGAGGAGACATACATTGTTCTTTCTCGCATGGTTTACCACTCAATAAGGAAATGCTGTTTGGAAACGAAAGCTCAGATGTAGTAGATTTTTGTTTGATTTTTTTACATTTCGTTATAAAATTGAACACATTGTCTAGTAGTGCAAATTTTGAATGTTTGGGCGCGTGTTACTATTGTTGTTGTTGTTTTAATTGTTTTAAATTTTTTGTTAGTCAATCTAAAGAATTGTGCAAAAAATTTGTTGAAAATGCAAAGTTCACACACGTTGAGACTTTTTAATAAATCAGGCAAATATATGAATTTCCAATGGGTAGTATATATAGGTACAGTGAAAGTAAATCCACCGTAGTAATGGTAATGTTTCGGAAAAAAAGTAGGTAGAAAAATTGATTCTACAGTGGAGAAAAGTGACATTCGTGTGTTGATGTCGTTTGTAATTTATTCTAAGTACATTAAACAAATGAAAATCTACAGTTTTATTTTCTGAATTTTGGTTAGGCTTGTATCAAGAATGAAATACTAAAATGAAAAATCTAGATTTCCTTTTGTTAAACAAATTTTGTGTGGAATCATTTACAAACGACAACAACTACCAAAACAGACATGTCGAATTTCACATTTCTCTTCAATATAAAAAAAAGTTTCCCAGTGTCGCTCAACTTTCTTAGTCAAATTTCCATTAGTGATAAGTGATGCTACGACAATTTTTAGATGCGCAGTTACTGGTTTCCTTTTTGCAGAGAAATGATAACAGATGGCGCTACGTGGCAGCAACTCCCTCTTTTATCATTTCTCTGTCTTTTTATAAAGACTATTTTTGGGAAAACATTTTTCAATATTTTTCTACATTTTCCAACATTTTCGCAGGTCACCCATATCAACCATATCAACCATAACCGAAATTTACTTTCACTGATTTTATAGACAAAATATTGCGTTGACCTATATAGCAATCAACTATAACTAATTCGATTCCGTACCTAGGCTAGATGTAAACCTAACTTCCATTTCAATTAATATGTCAACGCAATATTGGCTCTTAAAAGATCAAAGTGGATTTTGTAATGAAATAAAAACAGTGCGAAAACTCACCTTAAAAATTTGACGACACAAAAAGTTTTCCTTGACCGGAAGCAATTTTGCCATTTCCGATAATTGTAGCCGTCCATCCTTGTTCGAGTCAAAGACTTGAAGCTACAGCACCGAAAAGAAAAATTTATTTAAATCCGAACATTCCGTTTGATCAAACCAATTCATAGCAAAATGAAAAGAGAAAACACAAAAACAATACCATCGTGTCGGTGTATTCGATTAGTTTATCCTCAGAAACATCATTGATTTTCTTCGCCTCACGTAATAAATCGCGTAGAAAATTTTTCAATTCGTCGGCTTCAATGTATCCACTGTTATCGCTGTCGTATTCGCGCCAAATCTATTTTCCCAAAAACAAGAGAAGAAAATTAATTGGAAAATTCATTTCTGTGCCAAATCATGCGTTTTTTTGTGGGTCGGAATATCGTATTGGTGTTACGTTTGTAAGATATGTATTATGTACCTTCATGAATTCAACACTTGATTCGAGTGGATTGTCGAATCTAAAGAGCAGCAAAAAGTTTTCCTCCATCGGTAGAAGTTGCGCCAACTGAAAGAGGATTTATTTTCGAGATTAGAGCACTCAGGTACTTGAAAGCTAAAATATTGCATGTCAATGCGACAATTGAATGTGGTATCGGTTAAGATGAGTTCTACAGTAGCAATTCTTTGTTTTATTTAAAACGACTGCGGAATTTAACAAAAAAATAAATTAGTTTGCTAAACTGTAATTTGTCGACGGAGAACGTTTGTTAAACCACTATTAATATTGCCGAGCAGGTAAAATTTGTTTTAGGGATTAGTGTTCACCTGATAGACTTCCTTCACAGAATGATAAAATTCAATTTAATTTTTCGAAGTATTACGGTGCACTTGTTGCAGTTTCGAACAAATCCCATCTTCCCAAGTTTCGATTTACCTGTGGACTTTTATAGCCGTTCAAAGTCAGTGGTTTAACATCCGAATATTCGGCTTAAAGTCAAGTTGCAGTGACAAATATCGTCAAATTTGATGTTATTAGAAAACTCCATCCCTTTACCTAATGGGTCTAAAACACACCTTTTTGATCCTAGTGATGTAATATACTATCTTCCTAAAAAATCCTGGCCTTTACATCATCCGTTTGCAACGATTTTTTACAAGACTCCCGAATCAGTTAATATATCACTGACTACTGAATAGTCGACATCCTCTTTCAACAACAAAAAAAAATTCACTGCTATTCCCCAACCATAACAGTCGGTATAAACAGATCCATCAAGCCATAAAGTTAATTAAAAAAATTTAACAAACACCCCTTCCCAGCCAAAACGAGAAACATTTTTTTCCCGGAAGTCATGCAGTGAAACACAAAATGTCTTTCCGCACAGAAAAAAAAAAACTTTGAAAAGACTATGAGACCACTTTTTACAGCAAAACATATGCGATAACGCGATTACAAATAGCAGAAAATCTCGTTCATTGGTGTGAAAATGATGGGAAAAATGTGCATGATAAATTCACCCAAATATCCATTTCGGTGTGACACAATCTGTGTGTGTTTTTTTTTGCAATGTCACTCAAGCTTGAACCACACACACAGTACTATAATAGCAGTTACGATGCAGTATTCATTTCATGCATCTAACTGCGAAATCGTTCAGTGACCGAAAATTATTGGTTGATTAAATGAAAAATATTATTCCATTTGGCTCAGCTCCAAATCAATGCCAAATGCAAGCAGATGCACACATATGTACCTTTGAATGAGTTTTTCGTCGTTTTAAATAAATTTTTTTGAAGTGAATTAATTTCCATGTTTGTGGATTGTATGTTTATTTGGCGAGGCATGTTTTTGTTATATTTTTTGCGGGATACAGTAAAAGTTGGAAAAAAAATGCAGTAATTTAATTACACGATGGGTGAGAGAGTTTTGAGGTAGACATGATAATGCAGATAGAAGCACTGAATGAAATTATATCCTTTTGAAATGATTCGTTATCGGACACGCTAAATAAACGTGTAGATATGTTGGAGTGGAAATATGGTACTCGTACTTCATTTATTTAAATTAGTTGTAATTGGAAGCGTACACATTTTGAATTCATTTAAATTGATGGTTCGAATGTGGAAACTCTATTTAACGATTTGCATATAGACAAATTCGGGCACTATTTTCACTGCATAGATTGAATATTAAAATAATTTCAATGAAACGAATGTTTGAACCTTGCATGCCCATTAAAATTTGCATTTTTTTAAAAATAGTTTATTAAATAGTTTTGTTCGGGCTATGATTGTTATATGGTTTTTTTGCTTCACGGTTTTCCTTTTAGTCAAGATAAAGTTGAATTGAAATGAGGCCAAAAAATGCTAGAAATGCTGAATAGAATAGCCGAAAGAAACCGGCCCACAAAAAAGACATACCCCGAAAAATAGCTATATGAGATTATGGGTTGAAACTACTTCAGTTGCCGAAAAATAATTGGACTATTCTCAAGTTCAAAGAAAAAAGCTTGAAAAGCTTGAGTATGTGGATCAAGTTCGATCGATATTTCAGTTTAATGGTATTTCGATATAGAATGCTAATAGAGATACATTTATCTGTTTTTCTTATCGAACTGTGCTCTTCGACCGGTGTTTATCCGGGAATCAAACTTGGGCGTTCTTGTGAATTCTGTTTTAAGGAATTTGTGGTGCTCTTATTAAGATGAAAGCACAAAAGACTCCTATATCACGACCATTTCGGTATTATTTCCCCAAACCAAATATAAGAACCGAAGACCTAACGTGATATTCACACACCAATGTCGAACTTTATGGACATCTGGTATCTGCTATCGGCAACAACGACAAAAGTAATATGTAAGCTCTGATCTTTTACAGCAAAATTCACGTTGAAACAAGCGAAGTAAAAGCTTTTGTATCAATCTGTTGAATATACTTAGATCAGTAATAGATTCGACATGTATGCTTGCAGTCTGTAAAATGTTCTGTGAACTGTAATTTTGAAGTCATCCAGCCAATAAGACTAGTGACAATTTTTCAGCTGATACTCTCAAAACAGATTATTGTAAATAATCCTCTAGACTTCCCGATTTTTCCACAAAAAAACGGCGAACTGGAAACTGGAAAGAATCATATACTGTTGAGAAAAAATATAAACAAATTTGACTCAATGAAAACTTTTAGATATTTTAATTTTCTCGAAGTTCTGGATATCGTCAGGGAAATTAGGTGACTTTTTTTGGAATATTTTTACTTCAAAATATGTGAATCTGCGCTACTTTCAAATCTTTTGTTGGTTCATCTGCTATCGACATTGTCGGAAAAATAATCGGTGAACTGTTAGTAATGGCGTCTTATATAGCAAATTTCATGTTAAAAATGGTGAAGTAAAAGATTATGTTGAAGCTACTTAGGTCAAAAAAGTAGAAGATTCAATAACTATAACAAGGTGTTTCATTTAAGAAGTAGAATTCCACAATAGACCGTGTGCGATTTTGAGAAAAAAGTTTCACATTTCAACAAAAAGAAGATTTACCATGAAAACCATTGAAAAAATAGTTTTTTTATAGAAATTTTTGAAAAATATTCTTGCCTTCCCGATGCCATCCCGCTTTTTAGAATCTTAGCAAGAATCCAATTAGAATGAATTGGAATGGATCTGGATATCCTTTTAGTCACATTCAATTACAGCTTTTTTATACTTCACATGGTCTATTATCGGAGAGATTTTTTAGAAAACGTTTTCCCACATTCTCCTGTATTTTCCAACATTTTTCCAAAAATAGTTTTTGTGACAATTAAGAAAAATAAGGTAAAATTTAAAAAAAAACTTTTACCCCAAAAATAGTCACTAAGTAATGATATTGATCATAGATAAATCAACGGAAAACATTCAATAAATTACGTCGAATTGGAGTGTAAAAGCAAATACGTGTAATATGAAAATGGACGAAAAACGTCTACAAATTAAATCTAATTTTACCTCTCGAATATCGATTTTGCCATCCTGATTGTCGTCGTACGCTTCCATGAAGCATGACTTCAACTCTACCAATGTGTGTTCCGAGAGATCCTAAATCAAAAATCGAATTTCATTTTAAACATTGACAGCGAGTTCAACCCTAAAATTTCATATTTTTCAATTATATTGTTTATAAACCCAAAATATTCAAAATATCAAACTCGATTAAGAAAAGACAGACTTTGTGCCGTTGTTATTCCAGAATAACTGTGTGACAATAGTGGAAGATATATTGATGTGCATTACAAAGGATATTACAAAACTATACACTTCCGGGCTATATATTCTCGTTGCGACAAACAAATATATTCAGAATTTATCATATATACGAACCTCTGGGCTAATATCCGTTGCATTGGCACTGGCAACAAATTCTCTTAAAAACCCATCAAGTTCAGTTCCTTCAATGTATCCGTTCCCTACAGACAGATAAATTATTTAAAAATGTTTTCGATTGCAAATGAATGCAGTGGCCGTGGAATGGTTGTGTAGAAATCAATAAAATTCTATTCACACATATACTCACCATCCCGATCGTAATGACTCCAAACATCCATAAACTGTAAAAAAATGAAATGTAATTTTAGCATTGAAGTGCACAGCCGATGAGTCAAATCGGTCATTTAACTTTTTTTTTTGGCTCTTCTTCAGAACAATTTTAAAATTGACAAGGAGCGTCAACCACTGACTATTCAATGGTATGATTCTTTAAAACACCAACTCACCTGGTTTGCTGATAGTTTCTTTAATTCACGGGATTCCGGATCACGATATTGTCGCATAAAATTCTGTGCTTTTTCAATGTGCACTCGCTTCGACTCAGCCATATTAAATGTGATAATGGGCGTCTGAATGGTTTGCTGTATGGTTGAAGAGTCAGAAGATGTAGTGTGCACAATTTTAGCACTGTTCTCAGCAGAATACACGTTTCACGAGCTGTAACATTAAAAAAGAAAGATTGGAAATAATATAGACGATAAAATGTAGAGCTACCCACGACTACTGGTGGAATGAGCGAAGATGTTTGTTATAATTAGTTGAGGAAACATTAAGATTGCCTTTTGTTCAATTAGAAATATTGCTGGACCCGAAAGTATGCTCACTGAATACAAGTATTCCAACTTAAAAAGCTATTCAGTTGTACAATGCCATGTCAAATAAGACATTAACGTCCACTTTCGACAATTCGAAAAAACACATTTCCTGTGAGCACGTACGAAAAAAGTGTATGTTTTATTGGAGCAATGGGAATTTTAAAGATTATTTGACGTGCTCGTTCGTTTACAATTTGGAGAAAACTTCAGAAATAAAGCCTTTTTCGAGAGTGACTTTTTACTATTTCCACTTTAGTTTAATTACGTTTTCTGTAGGGTGCTGCGGGAAACCATCTGTAATTAATTGTAGGTGTGATTTAACGAAATCATAGCTTCGCTTTTGTTATAGTGTTCCGTTTTCTCGAGAAAAAAAGGTGATTCATTGCCTGCCCTATGCAAACTATGACTCTTCCCTAATATTAATCTTTCTTAATTCAATCAATCTGAATTCTGACTTTTAAAACGTCATAAAATGTATATCTTCTATTGAAAAGATGAAATGAGGTCAAGGCCAAAGGTCAAATATGCTTTTTGGATATAATTGAATAATAATCGCTGGGTCAAATTCGTCATTTTTATCAATGTAGATGGATCGAAGACTAACCATGCTGCACGAACCTGCATCACCTGAACTGTTCGAAATATCGTCGGTCCCACATCGTCTGTCAACGTCAACGAAGTTCTTTTCATTTATTACAGGGTTTTCTATATCTATCGATACACGCCAACGAAACTCAAAAGGAAATTGTTTCCCATTTTGACAGAATTTTAAAAAAATGTCCCGCAGCTCCAACTGTTTCAAGAAGTCCTTGTGCTCCTTTATCAACAAAAATGTCTTATAGATGCCAAATAAAATAAACTTTTCATCGTTTTGACTAAGGTGAACTACTTTCATAGGTATAACTCGTCTGGGGATGGGATGGGGATTTTCTACTGGTTGGATACAATTTGAAAGGATATTGCGTCTGAGCTCATCTCTGTTTTAAGGTTGTTATAGATATATTTTTGTTATCAGAATGGAAATCCTTTTCAAGACTGTGGCACACAATCAACTGTTTTCAATGCCATCCAATCCCCAAGCATTATTTGTACTCATTTCACAATCTATCAGGGAAATAAAGGAGAAAGAAAAATTCGCAATACAAAAAGTATTTATAAACGATATTCAATGGCATACCATTGACACTTTACAGAAAGATGAAATGGATGAAATGAAAAATTGTTACAACGGTAACAATTTGAACTATTGTGTACGAGAGAAGGTCGATTCGACAATATAATCGAAAAAAATAGGGAAAAATACAAAAAAAGGAAACAAGAAAAAAAAGGAAAATAAACACTTGGGATCTTCCAGATGAAATACGGCGACACCAAATTGTACGAATGGCTAAAAATTATTGACAACAGTTTCATTCGACAGTGATATACGTTTTTCTCTCTCGATAAAAGTTTATTCAGATTAGGTAAACACGAAAGTTTTTCCTGTTTGTTTGTGCTGCGTAATGCCATTATCCAAAAGTGGAAATAAATTTCGGTGAATTTTCTGATCTCGAATTAGATTGAACATTTTCAACATCCTAAATGTGTACACGTGTGCTGCTGTGTTTCGGAAAAGTTATTTTCCTTTAAAAATAACTTTGTGTAACCAAAATTTTGTGGTAATTTTGTTTGTACCGACAACGACTGGAAAAGTTTCACCATGTAATTGCTTAGAATTTGTCCCAGTCACTGTTACATTTACAATTTGTACAATTTTCAGCAGCCAGCCATCACAGTTCAGCACATGCTTTACAGTTGCTACGTATAAAGTTTCCCATGATTAATTACAATCCATTTAATCAGTTGAATTAGGATGAAATTAACAGGGTTTTTTTTATGACGATCAAATATGTCACTCAATAAATTATTGTACAACGTGTCTCATATGTCTAAATAATATTCGTCAGAATTTATTACAGGCTAGTGAAGTGACTAGGGCTTCGCTTGTGATTTCTAAATTTTCAGGAGTCGCTCAAAAAAAAATTTTCACAAAAAATATTATCACGCCTCAAAAACTTCCAAAACTATTCTTCCAAAAATGTTTTTAATGTTCAAAAATATTTTCCCGCGTAAAAAACATATTTTTCCATAAAAACTATTTTCACTCGCTAAAGTTAACTTTACCCAAAAAGTAATTTCACGCATCACAAATTTTCACGCGTTACAAAAATGTTTCCCAACAATTCCAACAATTCACGCGTCAAATAGCGCATGAAAATAAAAACCGAAAAAAATTGCGTGTTCTTCCTAACTTTTCCTTTCAAACTAACTTTCAAATTTCAAGTATCTAGGACTTATCGTCTGAGCTTTTAAAGAGAGTGAACCTTTAAACTTTATATTACAAATAGACGACTTTGAATACAGACGATGCAAGTAACTCATTTTTAATTTAAAACCCGTTTTCAAATTGCTATGCTCTTAATTCTGCACTCTTTTTTCACTATCTAACAGCATCACTCGAATCCACTTAGATCTACCAACCATACAAAGCTGCGTCATGTTACTACGTATAAAGTAAGTATTTTGCATGTCACTGAGCGTGTGTTCTCATATAAAGAGAAGGATTGAATCGTGTAATTCATATGTGATACTTGTATGGTCGTTTTGTGGAACTAAGTGGATTTATGTTGATGAGTGAAAAAGTGTTCTACAGTTTGAGAATCATAATTATAATCATAATTTAATTTATGTTGAATTCCACAGCGGTATCCACGTAGTACGTATCGTAATCTTGTGCTGTGATATTTTATGTAGAATTCGCTTTATGATTGGCTTTGGTTTTATATGATTTGTATCGTAGGGTCCATGTAACCGTGTGGTGTATAAAGGTTTTTATCGCAAATAATGAGAAAGTGCGATAAAAACCAGCATACAGAATGAGTTGCACATAACGTTTTACCTTAATAATGTGTTATGCTTTGTTATGCGTCGTCCTAAATAGCAAAAAAAAATCAAACCTAACGAAGTAGCAGATTCGTTAACCGTGAAAATTAACAGTGATGATTCGTTATGCTTGGACAATACTTTGACTAAAAGAAAATCATTCGAAACTGTAGAGCCTACAAGTAATTGCGCTGAAAAAGTTTGGTGTTCTGATGCTCCATTCAACCTACATTTAATTAGTTATGTGCATTCTTCCCTCAGCCGATAGAAATCCGCAATTCTCCTTAAGAAGCAAAGATATTCCAGTTTCAGCCACTGCAAACGGCAAGCGAATCGATAAATAAAACCATCAAATCTTTTACTTCTTTTGTTTAAAATATCGTAAAGTGTTATAAAAAGTCTTTTATTTCATCGGGGTTTGCACCTGATTCTCTATGTCAATAGCCAAAATTTTTAAAAATCAGTCGAAACTGTGCACTAATCTATGTACTTGTGGAGGTAGCATTATATCAGATATTTGAGTCATTGCCATGATTTCTTTGGCTTCTTTCAAGAGATTTTTTGACGAGAATTAAAATTTTAAACTTTCCATAAAGAAAAAGTGAGACTACTTCAACGAATAAAATTTATTGTCCCATATTTGTTCGTAAATCATACTTTGACCGCGCCCAAGCTCATGGAATTTTTTTGAATGTTGTTTGCGTCCGTATCAATTTTTAGTGTTATAACGCACTACCTCGTTGAGAATTTCTTTATTACCTCATGACAGATTTCAGCCCACTGGAGTCGTTCACAATGTACTAAATGGTGTGGAAAATTTAACTGCGTTCAATGCTTAAAAGTTGTTTCTTTGAAAAACACAACTTTTGCTATACGACGAAGCGAAATGAGTTTCCCGACTTATAATATCGAAGACACTTTTTTTCGCCTTCATTAAGCTTCGTCACACAATACAACCGATTTCCAACTCTTCTAACTCCCACTTCCGATTTAATAACACCGTCTCCTTTTGTGTCTGCACGATAAAATAGCAACTTTGTCGTCAGAACGAATGTTTTGCTATTGAGGTATAAAACGAATGTAAAAAAAATAATAAATTTTCGAATAAATCACTTAAACACAACACAATATACCTTCTGATCAATAGATTTCGCTAGTAATTGAAGCGTAAATAATAATAAAAACAGAATTAGTAGACGTAAAAAATTCATGTTTATGTTACGAGTGCCACTGTTGATGTAGAAATGATGATGCAAACTTCTCTGCTATCGATTAAGTAAGCAAACAGCAACGTTATAATCTTTAGTAGAGGAAAATATCGTAAAAAGTGCATGTTGTACATTGTACAGTGAAACTAACTTTCGCATGTCTAAAGAAATAATATTCCACGCCTGAAGATTTCAAATGAAATCGTCACCTACAGCAATGCGATTTCATTCACTAGGAAGTGGTTGAGAGTAGAATTTTCTTAAATGTGTTCGGTGACAACTTAAAATGGGAAAATATTTATTTTTCAATGAATTGTTAACGGAAATGTAATCCTTGGATACGTAAAAGGTATTACGATTTGTGAGATGCAATGACGTATTCAGTCTAAATCTTAGAGTGACAATTACATTGAAAACGTTTAGTCTTCGGATGTGTTCTCCTTTAACCCAGGCGAATCAATAATTAAGACAATTAAATCTGTTACTTCTTTGGTTGGAAATATCGTTAAATTTTAAATAAAAATAATCTTTTACTTCATTGGCCTAAACATTCGTTTTAACATCATATAAAAGGACTCTAGACAAAGTTCTGACTTATTTTTGCAGCTCTTGTAGACAACAGATGATCTGTCATTTCCAAAAGTTGTTGAACCCATTGGCACTCATTTTAGAAAAAACCACTGTTTGTTCCTGTAAAGATTTACGTTCGAGTAGTTTGAGTTGTTAGTACACGAGTGGTAAGCATGAGTGGTATTCTAAATAGAGTACTGAAACTGGACAGTGTACCATAACAAATTTTGACACTGTAAAAAAATGGGAAACATTTTCATACAAAAGAGTACCCTATTTGAAAGCTGTTGACGTATTTCCTTTCCTTTTTAATTATGTTAAATTAAAGTCTTTTTTTGCGATCGATTGATTGCAGATCCAAAATGCTAATTCATGGTGATTAGCAAAGTTCTGCGTTTTTTCTTCTTCTTCTTCATAATCGAATGCATTAAAATTGTTTCACTGTTGATGTGACAAGTAAATTGTTTCGCAACATTGAAATGTATTGGAGATAATATCGTATTATGATGTCAACCACAAATCATTCAACAAAAAAATGAAATTATTTCAACGATAGCACTTACCCTCCCACTCACATACATAACGATGACTTCTTAAGAGTCAATTGCTGCTGATGTTAAAGACGGTTGTACAAATTGATCAATGTCGAATTTATGAAATCTTTTCAATTTCAGAAGTATACCTAAATAAATCGGTAATATCATGAAAGTACCTAATACCGCTACTATGCCATACCAACCATAAAAATATAAATTGAAATTTAATCACAGAAAATCGCTAAAGTACACTTAATGAGACAAGTTTAGTTAGCTTCGTTTATTTGAACAAAATCAAACTCGTAACGAGGCACACACAAAGATGAGTAAACGGATGGCTTACTGCCTGTAAAATAATGTCTGAAAGTGAATGGGAAAATCGATCAATCGAGTGGAAACTTTGCAAATTTCGAGACAAGAGAAAATATGGTCGGCCTCGACTGACGAACAAGATGGATACGATAACCGGGAAAGGAAATTTTATTATTGAAACAAATTTTAGCTAGTAATCGCATCGTTTCGCATCTTTTTTACCGAATTATTTCCTTTTTAATTCGCTAAACTGCCAGTACATTTTCATTGACTTCATCCGTTTCTAGTTGTGATAAAAGTAAAGCCGTGGCCGATACTGGGAATTCTTTTCTCGACGCAACTCATTTGCAAATTATAACCGGGGAAAAAGCTTAGCTTTTCATCAAATATTTATGAACGATAATCATTTGACGAGTTAATTCTACGAAATCGCCTTTTTTTTGTTAATTTAAAGAATTTTCGCAGGGTTAAACGTTTCATATAAAAACGAAATTATGAAAACAAAAAACGGTCAAAATGAAATCTCAAATGGAAAAGGAACAGTAATTGCGTATCAAAACGGTTGGTGGTAACTACATCCCGTCATTGTTGTGTTTTTGTTTACATTATCGTTGAACATCTTCCTTCCAACTCATCGTTTTGTACATAGCTCCAAAAAAGTGTATATTTTGCCGTGAGCACCCCATTCTAAAAGAAAGGATTACGTGATGAACGAAAAAAAAAATGTTCTCACTATGGAAGCAGGCACTTTTATCTCCACTAACATAACTTTCAAAAAATGTTGAAGTAGAGTTTATCATATCGTTTCACTCGTATGTTCGTAGTGACTTTTGACGATTATTTATGTTTCTTTGAGACCGACGGTAAGCGTGAATAACGGCCATATGACAAAAACGATTTTGTAAATGTAATGAGCTTTTCATGGTAGTACAGTAAAATATCACAGAGATTCGACTGACTCAACGAGAAAACAATCTTGTTAGTGATAATGAGATTTTTCTGGTGAGTTGAAGGCCTTTAGGCACTCGTTTAGCTATCCGTTTACGATCAAACAATGTAAACTCCACCCATTTTTTTATTGTTGTAAAGTAAACGGAGAGCTAAACAGAGTCAGAGTAACGTTTAGAGCTATATAGTAGACTTTGACCAACTTCTTTCTGACAAGCTGCGAGACTATTTCTCATAACACCCAGAGGCGCATCACCATAAGGAAATTTCTTCCTTGTCAAGATCGGACGTTACGGATCGTTAGGGACGATAATCATCTGTTTTCGATAACGATTGTAGGAATAGACGACAAGCTCTGACTAATGAGGTCTTATTTAGCAAAAGTCATATTCGAAAAAATGAAGTAAAAGATTTTAAACCAATCTATCGAAAATACTTAGATTGAATGAAGTACTAGATCACATAGTAAAAACTACTGATTGCTTGCCGTTCAGTGACTGTTTTAAAGAAAACTCTTTTCCCTATTTTCTTGAATTTTTCGACATTTTCCAGAATTTTTCCATATTTCCATTGATTTTCCCAAAAAATTTACGAACATCCAGGAAAATGTGGGAAAATCTATTCTTAGTACCTGTTAGTAGTGCCTGTTGCGGTCTATGAAATGTTAGCTAAATTCTAATTCTTCACTTTTAAAGGTGCGAAGTAGTTATTTTGTAACTGAGACATGAGAAAACATAATTTTGCGTTTTATATGGCCAGTAAGTCAAGTAAATTATAGCAAAGTTTATTGGATATTATCTCGCATATTATCAAACTTTCGGCACGTGAGAGTAAACCAACTCACATCACATAGCCCATGACCAACATACTGGAGATCATTATAAGAATGTTATATAAAACTTGGGACTAGGCGTTCATACCGTCTAGTTAATTTACGGACAATTACTTTTATTACTTCACTGGCCACAAACTTTAATTAACTTTGCCATACAGCATTCAGTTCAGGGAAAATTTTCTTCATATTTGAGTTGTTATTATCTTACCACACAGACGTTCTTCTAACAAACAAGAACATTCAAGTCATAAGGCGATTTTGTGAAAATTATGCTGCGTAATATCCCACAAGAGACTTGAATTTCGTGCAAACAAAAACTGAAATTAAGCTCTTTCCAAACCCAAAATAATTCAACAATGACACGTTCGACAACTATCACATATCACAAGTAAAACACCGCAATACCACACAATTTAATTGACAATTCAGCCAACAGTCCATTTACAAGGAATATTCCGGTATACAAGTAGATTACATTCAATGGATATCCATCCGTATCTACCATATTTGATTGATATATTTTCCGAGCTTTAATCCATGTTTGGTCGACGCAAACAAAAACAAACAAATGCAATCGATTTACATTCATTACCGTTTGTGGGGTGACCCAGACGAATTGTCGCATTTGAAAAATTTTGATGTGTTGATTGGAAAACATGTTATTCGACAGTGTGAACTCCACACGAGTCGTTAGTTTTCATTAAACCTCTTGCCGATTAAGTGATGGTAAGGCGACCACCATTCGTTTTTAAACAGCAGTAATGCGGAAAGCTTTCAGAACATAATGAATAAATTGGGAAAAACTGTTGACGCAGATATCGAAATTTAATTAGCAAGGAACGATGACGAATTAATTTTTGGCAATAAATTTCGATTTACTTTAAATTAGGCGGAGATCATCCAGACAAGTTATTTTTAATCGACGCAAAGCATGATTCTGAGCTAAAAATTGTTCTACAGTATGCCTCTCAAATGGACCGATTTTTTATAAGTGAGCAAAGTATTCAATTCGTATAAAGTGCCTCAATCAAGTTTAAAGCGGTTGACAAAATACGTTGCTGTGCTACCATTGTGACAAAATTAGCTTCCTGAAAAAATCTGCGCATTTTTGAGACATACAACTTTTTGCTACAATAACGTTATGCGTCGCAAAGGTTGAAATATCCCCACCAAAATTGTTGCTCTGTGGAGACGTAGCGGGGTGTCAAATTATGGCGTAGATTCTTTAAAGTGTTACACCCTTTGATTGTTTGAAGTTCTTGTTATAGGTCAGAGCTCTCAAATAGTTAACACATACCAGTGTGACCTGATTACACAGCTACTGGCGTTAAATAAATATTCTTCCCAAAATGAACGAGAAATGTACACATCAAATACTTCGAAATTATTACGAAAATCTCCCACCACGCCTGCCGAACGTCACCTAAATTATGATTTCATAAAATTATGTAGAGCCGAATCATAAGCTTGGAAATTATTATAGTTAGGCTTTCAATGGTATAGCATCTTCACAATGTTCTACATGTTTTTATGCCCTTTATCTGAATTAAGACATTCGTAAATAATTACTCGAAATATCCCTTTCTTACCCTTAACCCTTTTTGCTATTACATTATTGAGAATTGATATTTATCTTGGCGCACAATTATGACTATTATTTGTGACATGATACATTCAAATGTTCTATTTCGGGGAAAACGCCTCGTCGATTTTGAGGTTTGATGTATGTTCAGTGAAGGAACGAGATATCCATATTTCAGTGTTATTGAAAATCCAAGGATTGCTTCCTAAACATTCAATCGCTTTGTTCGTAAGTATTTTGGATGTATTTTATGAAGATTATAATCTGAGAATAAGCCATTACCAACGTTAGCTAGACATTAGTAAATAGGATGTGTGATTCATTTTCAATTTTATTACCGGAACTCATAAATTTACAAATGGTTACTGACAAAAGATGTTTCTGCAATTCGATCGAAAAATGTTCACTTTTTCATGCAGTATTTCAATGGTCATCAATTGTACTCTTTTTATCACTACACTAGTATCAAAAAGGATTTTCATATCACTTTTTGTCACTAGTGATAAAAAGTCGATCAACATGCTACATTGCAAAAGTGGTAGTTTTTGTCACATGATATGTTTCGCTTCGCTCGTTTGTAACTTTACTTCTATTTGAAACAACTATTTTTCGCAATTCTTCGCATATATTACTATTTCATTGTCATCATTTAGTTAGATATTTGCATGCAACTCAACTTGCTTTAGAAAAAAAACAGAAGGTCAGTGCATTTATTTCCATGTGCCACCTAATGCCACGAGTACATTTAAATTTTGTATTTACGGGAACTGGTGAGCAAAATTCAAAAAGCGTTGTTAATCATATGGACTAAGCTTGTATCATCAGTTATCGACAACCACGCCGAAAATAAGTCATGAATTCATCGGCCTTATATACTCAAATTAGGTAAAAATTAATGAAGTAGTAGATTCTGAAATAATATGTTAAAAGTTCTTTTAAACAATGAAGTAACAGACTCAATTGTTATACCACTTAATATGAGGACATCAATAAATCACGTCAGCATTTCTTCGTGAATTGTTTAAACCTTTCCCCCACCCCAAGAACAAAGTGTGAAGCAAATCCCTACAAGGAAATGTATCTTTCGTTACGTCAGTACGTCAGTTCTCGGAAGTATTGAAATGAAAGTAAATTTTCTTGCTAAACATATCGGAAGTTAAACAGAAAAACTACAATTTAAGCCAAGGAATTGTCAACATTGGATTATGAGTCAAGTTCAAGTCAACTGGTCTAATAGTATGGTAATACTAAGCGTTCGATTCATAAATGAATGTTTTCCGTTAGGATTCAGACATATATTCGTGGGAATAGAATAATTTTTTCTGTTTTTTTATTCTTAAATATATGGCCATCTTATTTGGCATTAAAAGTCTAAAAGTGTGATCAGTGATTTTCTAGTTTGAGCAACTTTCACGTGCTAGACATTTACTCATAAGAAATCTCATCTATTATTTAATCTTTTTTCATAGAGTTCAAATAAGTTTCTCTATCAGCAAGTGCAAGCGTTCTAATTAACAGCAGAAAAACCTTTCTTTCAATTTCTTCAACATTTCATCGGTAATTGCATTGAGCAACGCTAAGCTTACATAGTCGAATTACCAATTACATACTTAATAAAGTAATTACAGTCGGCTATTATACTTAGTCTTCAGAGAACAAAAGTGGAGAAGTTAGCCTGTCAGTTCGTTTAAATTTATCGTAGCCCATATCGCCATACATTACAGCAAATGTTGTACAATAGTACAATGTACAGCAATTATACTCTGACAACAGACTATAAGATAATGAGCCATCATATATATACATTTTCCGGTTCTGTTAGTCAGCGCATTTATCATTTTATTCATTTGTTTCGACTTTGCAAAAGATTTCCATTAATGAACAATTTCTCTGTTTGCCGCAAACAACAACTGCTGAGTCACCGCATAAAAGTACTTTCCGCATTTTCCAATCGAGATGATAGCAGATTGATTGATAAATTGATATTATTCGATTTTATGCCGATCGAATTCACTATCAACATTACATTCGGGACCAACTGAGAAAATCTACATTAAGAGTTTCTTGATAACGAAGCAATTTCTGCGAAACCTAAACGGCTGGGTAAGAAGCGTACGATGATAATACGCTTAACGTTGAAGAGAATGTTAAGTTTAACGGAATGAAAGTATCAATCGGTATCGGGTATCGACATACGACATACTATTAATTTTGATTATGTTTTGTTAGTGAACACTTTTTACGGAATAATTTGAGTAGGAGTGGAGAAGCACTGATGTCCAACACCCATCTAAATGTAAACCAAGTTTTAAATTTTGCTTGAAAAGGTTTGTTGAAATGTTGAATAGTTAAATAGTTAACTGCATAAAAAAGACGTGTCACACTAGAGAATTATAGGATAAATGAAATTAGCGTAGGCTGTCGATATTTTTTGTTTAAAACCTTAAAACAAATGTTTATGGACATCGTGAACCTATTTTAAGAGCTAAATGAATTAAGTTTCATTGTTTTTAAAATTCGCTATTCTGTCACATTGTGCCTGCATTTAACTATTTATATGGAAATTTTTTCGCTATTTTCCAATATTTCGAGAGCTTTAAGGCGATTCACCGTGGGTGGATTGTTATTACTAATATTATAATGCAGACCAGAAAATAATCAACAGCACTACCATTACGAACATATCGTTACGAATTTAATTCCATGAACGAGTTAACACAACATCCGCACATAGAATAGTGAACGGAAAAAATTTTAATATTCGAGTGGATTGGTTCTATCCCAAGAAATAAATATTTTCGCAATAAAATTTCCCGAGAGGATTATGAATGTCGGCAGCTATAATATAATTTCCTAGATAGTGTGGTGGAGTGTTGAATGTTAAATCGAATAACTTTCATTGTGCACATTCAACGAGAAGACCGAATACTTTCGCTTCATTATTATGGGTTTGGCTTTTTACATCGAAAAGGCACAAAATCAATCAATTGAAACCACAAAATGTTGGGTTTAGGGTTTAGGACGGTACATTTAGGAAAAATTCAGTTAGATTAACGTATTGGTCATCGAATCGAATATAAGAGGGTTTTATCGTTCAGTTTATAGCGCTCATCCATGTTATATTTACACAGCTCTTAAAAAAATAAAATAACAAAAGACCCTGTACACCTTGTCGTCCATTTGAATCATAAAAATCGAAATGAATTTCTCTATGGAATTTGATTTTCGGCTTTAAACAAACATTCCCATAAAAATGTGGAAATCTGACGCTAGTTTTTTCTTTCAGATCCAGGGACACGCATAACTCAACCTGTTACGGGTGGCTACCATTTGTTATCGATAACGACTAAAGAAATTGGCCGCAAGCTCTGACTAACAAGATATCTATAACAAGAGAAATTGTTCAAATAAATGAAGTAAAAGATTTTTAATCAATCTCTTGACAATACTTATATCAAATGAAGTGATAGATACTGGTGTAAAACTAATGATGACAAGCACGTTTGTGAACGGTGTGAATTATCTATCAAAAATGTCGTTTATGACGCATTAGCAGTGAATAAGGTTAATCTGTTACACCCACCCAATTCGTTGAATGTCTCTACAATTATAACCGTTTCCATTTTAATGCGATTGCAATTCTTTCTATTCGTTGCACCACATGTTGCAAATATCGTTTGTGTACATTAATACTGCCATCCCACGGAGAATAATTTGAATTGAAATCCCAGTCCCCAACGGATCAATGGGACGACTTAAGGAGATGTCAAGAAGTAAACATACTGATCGTACAGGTTTTTCATAAGTGTTGTAGAAATGACATTCATTCAACGATGGGGCAACATCGTATTGCAAGAAAATATTTTCACCAAAAATCGTCAGTGACACGTCATCTGTTATTGATAGCAAAGATTGAATTCTCAATTTTGTCTAATAAAGTAAGCTTCTTCTTAAGATTAATGAAGTAAAAGATTATGTTTCGTGATCGTGATAAGTATCATAATTACAGCCTATCAAAGTTTAGTTCCTCATAATGTAAAACTTGCGTCACTGCTGCTTCTGTTATACTAACTGTGAGGTCAGGGTAAATAAGGTTAATGGTCCAATATTCAAGTTTTATGTCCAACCACCAGGATAACTTTGTTGTTTTATGACCAGCCAACAGAGATTAGTCATTTTCCTCTGATTTCTTAAATAAAATGGAAAAGAAAACTTGTGTCGATAGAGAAAAATGTTTCACATGAAATCTTAAAAAGAGAAGAGAATTGAGTTGATAGTCACGCTAATCCAAGCATGTGATTCAAATCACCGACTAATTCAATTTATGTAACATCGTCGAGACCATCATCATCAGAATCTATAAATTAAAACGTGACGGTTGAAGATAATTAATTATTTTTATAGCTTCCGATGATATCGGCACATGATTATTTTTCTGGTTAATTCGTTCAACATTTTCTACAACCGCCAACGATTAAACACAAAAAAATTAGTTTATTTCTGATCATAATATTGCACAGCAAGTCATTTAGTTTTATTGTCCGAATACAATCAAAGATTATGAAGAATCTACCGGCGGCCGAATTTAATGTTCTTCTTGTGAAATAAATAAGTAAAAAAATTGTTTGACTATAGAAGCACTGAAGCATTTTTGTTTATCTCAACATTTTTTCTTTCTTTCTTCAGTTATGTGAAGTTTCAATATCTATTTTCATTTTGTTTAGGTGAACTTGTACAAGCTGTACTTACTCAGATGTTTTAGATACAACATTCAACTTTAATAGCAACCAGTTCTTCATAGAAGTCATATAGTTTTACGTAAAAGAAACCGGCTAAGTCATAGCAATGGATTAGATAGAGTAGAAATCCTTTTACCTGTGTTATTATTGGATACAATTATAAGTACTGACAATTTAAAGATTACCTGTGACAGATTACTTTTCCCGAGGTCTTTTTTCTCATATAAAAATCACGTTAACTTCCGCAGATAACTTTGTTTTCCATACAAAAAAGTTACCTTGGGAAAAGCTATCTGCCACAGCTAATCTCTTAAAATCTTTATTGTCATTGCTATTTTCATAGTACTAAATAGAGCTAAATAATGATCGCTAAATAAATTTTCCGAAACGGCCATCTGTTACAGCCAACGATGAAAAAATAAGCGTAGAGTCTGGATTGTATTCTTTTATAGTAAACAAATGTCAAAACAATTGAAGTAAAAGATTTTGCATCAAATACTAGAGTGGTTCTTTAAATGGTCAAATCGGATGAGATTGACTAAAATTATTAACTCTTCCTAAAAGTCACGAACTTGTGCGGGGATTTTAGTCTCTAAATTATATTCACAAATGTTTCTGCTTAGATCAAGATATGAGAAATGGCACAGACGTGCGAAAATACACCATTAATCATCCAGTCTTTTTAAAGTAAATTATTTTTTGGTAACAAAATTTAACTTTTATTGTTCGCCAGGGCATACGATTGTTTGATCTTTTACCGTTCCAGACGTTATTATTTCTACCAAGTTTACTATGCAAACTGTTCGCCAGTTTTGAAAAAAGTTTTACAAAACTTTCGGCTTATCATCCATTTATTTTTGTTAAAAAGATGTACATACTTTTGAAATACAGACAGCAAAACCGTGGTAGCATTTAAAGTCATAACTGGGTCACCTTTATTATATTTCCATAGAATTGCAACAAAGTTACACTTTTCCCTGGCCGCTTGTTTAATAATTTATTTGCTTTTTCTCCGTATTGCAAAACTTCATTTTATTAAATTGATCGAATTGGATGTGTAATAAATAATGCAACAGAAAGTTAGTTCTCATTTACAGTAAACATTCTTCAGAGGAAAACAGGAAAAAATATCGCAACGAAATTATTTATGTCTGAGCGTTGATAAAAGTGTTCACGTTCTCTGCAATTTTATAGAAACAATATCCTTGACCAACTCCAACTTCAAATGGATATTATTTTTTTTTTGATACCAACATTGAAAAATGATACTTTCGCCCCGCATATGAGGGGCGAAATTAAAAAAATGCATCCCACGGGGAGAAAGTACTTAACGAAGAGCGAACGCAACTGAACGAACAGCGAAAGTGACTGACGTCACAGAAAATGAGAGAAATGAGTCGAGTTGTCAACAAAATCCGCTCATATTATGCAGAATACTTTGATCAAAATTGTAAAACACTGTGCGCCAGTGTTCTTATTGAAATTAGCATACAAAGTTGATACTTTTTGTTACTGAATGATTTGTTAGTTATATCTTAATTTTTGTGTGTGTTATTGTTGTGATGGCTAAATTATTAAATTTTTCATATACCAGGGGGCTGCCGCCCCCTGGACCCCCGCATTTTCTGGCTAAATACCTTTTTTTTCAACATTTTGTTGCAATGTTTGCGATACGTATCAATTTTCAATGTTGGTATCAAAAAAAATAGTATGAACGACTCGGGGCAAAAGTAAAAAAATTCAACCTGTGCGATTAGAGCCCTTGGCTTCGGCGCGGGCTCCAACTCTCGCACACGGTTGAATTTTTTTACTTTCGCCCCTTGTCATTCAATGTACTATTAATTGAATCTCATATTACATGGGAATAACACCGAACTTCCATTAGATTATTTAAATTCGAAATATAAACAGCGCGTTCTTGAATGAAATTATATCCTTTTGATATACTGGATGCCTCGATGGCGCATAAATTTAACCGAAAAAAAATCCAACTTCTTTTCTCCATAAAGTCTATTTTCATTAATTGTAGGATATTATCCCAAATATTGTGAATTTGGAGACATCACAGTCACGTGAAACTGTATCGATTTTTACGTTTTTTTCTTCTTCGAAAAAGAATGTCATTTAAGAAACTTTGCTAAGGAAAAAATGAAAAAGTCTCCCAATGGAGATCAATATGGAAATCAGACACAAAAAGAAATTCGGATTGTCAACGTGAATTGGACACCATGAACTTAGAGGAGAACCTTTTGTGTGATAAAAAACTGTATATGGAAAACATCAACTAAGCTCGTCATATTTCAATGCCATCTTTGTGAGTGTCTTTGCCAATTCAGGACAAACAAACACTCAACCTAATAAGGGAAATACAGTGTTTTACGCCAGTGAAGAAAATTCATTGACATATCGGATAAACCGTCCAGTTTTCGTGCGAATTTTGTTACAGTCGAAGCCGAGATCCGTAAACCCACGAAAATATTACTTTTCACTTTCATCCAGAGTTTTGTAATAGATTTTACTTGCAACATCCCGCAGTAATTTTCTGTTTTACACGGCACATCAAGGTTTTTTTATTTTGACTAGTAGGAACGTTATGTGCCGACCCGAAGGGGCGTGAAAATACTTATTTAATATTGAAAATATTTATTTTGACTAGTGGGATTGCAGGCCCTGCCTTCAGCTCATGCTACAAACTTCCTACTCGTAAAAATAAAAATTTGGAAGGAGGTAATGTACCATTTACGACCCGCAAACGGGTAAAATAACTGTTTCATGTGAGAATACGTCTTATTCTGTTACTGTATTTTCAATCCTCAGTCCGCGTAGATTTTGACAATATTATATTTTAGACAAAAAACCGGAAAACTCATTCTCATTTTGTGTTGTGTAGCTTTCAGCCTTGAGATGGATACACAAATTATTATTGGAAACTAGTTCCCTTAAAAAAATCCCAACAGAAGAAAAAAACACAAAATTTGACAGTAAATTAAATATTGAACCTATCGATCGATTCAGATGCTTGAGAATAACGTAATGGTGTAGGAGAAGACAATATATATTACGAAGACATATGTGACAGGCACTGCTTTCTCAACCTTATTATTTCATGAATTCATGAATTATTTACGAAATAATAGATCTCGATAAAGCCTAGACTCGGTTATTTATTCATTAAAATATTATTCTCTCATCAATAAGTTAATGTATAATAGTTATTGGATGAACAACACCATATATACCAATGGATGCATGTAGGATCAATATCCGTATAAAACAGGGACTGTTTTTGGGAAAACATTTTCCTTAATTTTCCTATATTTTCAAAGGAAAGATTGGTAAAATATGGAAAAATTAAAGAAAACGTGGGATAATCTAGGAAAATGTGCGGAAATTCAAGAAATTATGGAAAAGTGTTTTTCCAAAAATCATCATCATCTGTCATCTTACTCCTCGAGGGAGTATAGAGAGTCTATAAATTTTCGCCATCGTACTCGGTTCTGTTTGCGAGTGTCATTCTTTCTCGGCTTTACTCGCTTCGTCGACGACTGTTCGTTTCCAAGTGATTTTCGGCCTTCCAAAATAGTCCCTGGTATAAAATATTACCAAATAAGCAGTAGAGAGTGACAATTTTCATAATTTTATGTGATCAACGTTGTCGACTCATGAACAACCAGTTTCTATCTTTAGACTTGTTAGGGTTGCCAAGTCGAGGATGCGATACCATACCAAAAACTTTGCATTCCGTTTTTCGAAAGAAATTGATTTGCTGTGTAAGTGAAGATAAGCTCTTGTCTATAATTGTGTGGCAACCTTCTATGTAATAGGGCCACAGATAGCCTTCGTCCCAGTTAAAATCTTATTTTTCTTTCAACTACTTACATCTTGAACGGCACAACTAATTCCGTGAACTGGAATCGTGAGCCACCATACTATCAGGGTGAGCACCAGTACCACCTCCTATACTTGAACGTTAACTTCGCATTCATTTAGAAACGTTTCCGCAATTAGTGCTACGTGTTCATAAATTTTTGGCATTTTTTGAGCGTCGGTACGAAATCCACTTTTTTCGTGCATTTAAACAATTGTCAACTTAACAGAACATCTTTTATATGCCGCGAATATACGGTCAGGTACATTCCGAACGATTTCATTATGGTGTTGGCTAGATCGTGAAAGTTGCCACGGTATTTCGAAGTAGCTCTTAGACATCCGTCATAGTTCGTTATTACTGTAACTTTGCCATGTTTTTACTACGCTGAATGTAACGTTTCTCTCACATTAGTTTTACTGAAGCAGATAGCATCCACAGTCTACGAAGTAAATTAAATTAAAAGAACAAACAAAAATTCAACTGAAAATTCGGTTTTACCACAGAAAACAGGACGAGAACCAATAAGACATATAAGAGCTTCATTATTGCTACACTTCTGAATTGTCAATACGCTCGTCTTATGAAATTCGAAAACTAATGCTGTACACAACAAAATCAATATTAACTTGAATAAACAACCGTTCGTATTTAAACAGCTGCGCTCCAGCTTTCCATAACAGTGTGCATCTGCAGGTTTTAATTTCTAACGCTCGTTATTTTCTAGAAATGAAATGTGTACGTAGCCATTGTGATCAAATCGTTATTGCTATCGCAATACTTTTAGGGTCCTTACTAGCGATTGTGGACAGTGGTGCCGACTATAGTGAAGTATAAATTAAACACAACACGAATTTGTGAACCTTTGCTTCTAAAGAGCTTTCGAGAGCTTTAAGTATTCCACCGAAATATTCCACTTTTCTATAATGTAATCCAAAAGAAACTCAAAGCTTTCCAAAAGCTTGCAAAGCAGATTCCTAACATTGTCTTTCGTTATGTGGAGTGCAAAAAATAATCTTTCTCCCCATGAACACAACCCTAGCCGGTGCCTTTGGAAATGGACTGTTTTTGTACTAGACGCGTTAGATGAAGCTTCGGCAAAACATCATGTATACGTATACGTGCGTCGAAGCACCTAAATATTTTGTTACATATTTGTGCTACCAATGTTTTCCTATGACTCGTTCCGATATTTAAGTTTTTTGTATTGAATTTCTATTGTTATTATTCTTGCAACAGCCAGTCGTTATAATACAAAAAATATTGTGTTGTTTTAAGGTATACATTGATGTTTGCACAATCTGGCATAAAATGTGTTCCCTTCTGGAAGAAAATGGGAAATTTCGGGTGAAGTTCGAAGTTGGAATTTTCTATTTTCTTCGCTCGCTCGTACGGAAAACTTGGGTCTAGTTCTAGTGATGAAAAAAATCAACACTTGTAACATACTTTTCTCAGCAATCAATGGTATAAGTGATGGAAATGGCTTCTTTAGTATTTACCGATCTCAGCATCGCCTCAGACATTTAAATTTCACACAAAAATTACCATTACGACCGTTTTGTCCCATTGGTAAGTAACGTGTACTATTACTGATTACGTCAAGTGCCTCAGACTGAGGTACTTAGAAAAGAGAACCGAAAAAGCGCAAAGGTTTATTTCCAGTCACGTTTCTTCAACCTAAAATATGAGATGATTTTATTGCTATAATCGATATCACCGCAACAATACATCGATTACACTTAAATCTGTTCATGCTTAAGCCTCGAAAATTCAAATCGATTTGTATTGAGTTTAAGTCTAGAAAAATATTTTTATTTCAACCTAAGCGTCATGTCAGAGATATCATTCGATTTAATGTGTTATAAAAATTCAAATATAAACGTAACCGTTTGTGGCGCAAAATAATCTCTGAGGCGGAAACGTTCTCAACACCAAAATAAACATTAAATTTGCATGTTCAAACATTCAACGCAATATTTTGTATCGTGTGGTACAGCATTTTCTTTCACCAAACCTTAGCGCTGGTAATTCAAAGTGACATGAAAGGATTTTGTCTGCGAACATTTACATTCAACTAGAAATGTATGCGTTGTCAGGATTCAAAGAGAGAGAGAAACTGGTTATCTATTAAAATAGCTTCGAGCAGGATATCATCCGCTTTGTATGTCAATTCAAATATCATTTGTACGGAAAGACCAAGGACGAAACTATTCAAGTTGTTTCAAGATTCGTAAACTTAATTTGGCACTAATTACATTATTTTGTTGAACGTTGATTTGAGGATGAGAATGATGACTTCAACGTATTACCGTGCTCAGCAATTTCATAGATTTTCCTTGAGCAAATTAAGGAGGATAGAAACGATTAAGGGATTATATTCATTTTCTCACGTTTCAATAAAGGATGATGAAGAGCAGTATTCGATGATACGACAAATAGATAGAATGCATTGTTACCCTCATCATAGCATCACAGGTGCGTTTAAATCTGGGTAAATTTTAATTAGAAAATAAGGACAAGAGTACCCAAAGTATGTTCCGGTGGAGTTTTTCTTTCAACTTTGTACACGAGCTGTAGTAATCAATAAAGTTTACGTAACTGCAAGAAGCCACGAATTAAAAATTTAATCTGATGTATCAGATCTAGTGTTTGATTAAATAGTTATTCTAAGCAAATAGGAAATTTCAACTAGAGCGAAGTTTTGCGAACAGAGCGTAGCGAGGACCGCGAATCGATCGAGTTGGAATTTCCTTTTTTCGAATAGAGGTGAATACAACCTTTTTTTCATAAGCACAAGTCGCTTTTCTTCACGATACAAAAACATCAATTTGTTGCACAATTTTTCAAAACAAAGATAAGAACGGTGGAGAAAATTTCTATTTTTTACCCTACCAAAACCCCGAACTGTTATCAGACAAAGAGTTAAAGAAACTTCATTTTCTCATGATTTTTTGAGTGGAGAAAATAACCCTGAAGGGGTAACCCTGGACAAAAATCTGTCGCAATAATTCTAAATTCAAATCCAAATAATTCAAGTTTAAATTCAAAAATTCCGTGGTTTCAGAAACGATAATATCAACAAAAAAGTGCAAATAAAACATTTAGAAATTAAATTGAATCTGAGTCAATGTCCAATATTCCACTATTTCCATTTAACCTGTTACAGACGGCAAGCATTTGACCAGTATTATTATCTGGTCTATTACTTCTATCGATCAAAGTATTTTTAATCGGTTGATTTCAAATCTTGTACTTCAATTTTTTTACTCTATAAAGACCCTAAGCTTGTCATTGTTTTTGTGGTCGTTATCGATAACATATGAATAGCCTTAACTGACAGATTAATTCCAAAAATTCTAAAGCACTTTAAGCATGAGTGGAACTCCATAAAGGGTACTGAACCTTGATAGTGTTTCACACAAGTTTGAAACGCTGTAAAAACAATTTCATACAAAGTAGTACTCCATTTGGCAGATGATCACTTTTGCTTGAAGTGCGTTGACTAAATTCTTGAAATTAAATTTCTTTTTTTTAAATTCCACAGTCGTTACCGCCTCGATCTCATACTGGGAGGGAAAAAAAGTTGGAAATTGTATTTTGCGGGTGTTGGTTGTGGGCAGAGCGTTGAGAGAGTCACAAGTCACTCGAGAAAATGCAATTTCCAACCTTTTTCCGATGTAAACACAACGTTTTTCACAGCAAACGCTCCCGAAGTTTCAGATGAAGGGAGAAAATGACTGCGTTGTGAAAAATCTTCTACTTCGTTAGTTTTACTATTCATTTTACTATGTAAAACCACATGAAATAGGTCATAGCTTATTTTTGTCATTACTGTGCTATAGTCCAAGAAACACCAAACATTCATTGACAAACGGCGAAGAAACAACACATAACATTACTGTGCTAATGAAATGACAGCTCGTTCGTTTTACTGATTAATTATCGGTGAAAATTTGTAGGCGATAGTCGATGTATATGATGCTACGTATACTACAACAGACGGCAAGTATGTCACCATTATCGAATCTACTAATTCTTTAGTTGAAAATGGTTTACGGTTATGATTTTCTTTTCGTTGAGATCACAGGTTATATGGGCATAATTCATTGACAAAATATACCGCTAGCCACAATCATCGCTGACCTTTGCCGTCGTTGTCAACAACGCCGTTCGTAAAGGTGAAATGTGACCAAAACTCTCTACCACCGACAGCCTGCAGCCTATACAATGTATTACACCCCTGCATGTTTCCAGAATCAATTGCTCAATTCGTTCTATGAACGGCAACAACTATAAATCAGCCATTGCAACACTGGAATTGTTTTTTCTTTGTCGCGTGTTAAAATAAATGGCGATAAATTTCACAATTTGAGATAACCGCTCAGGGTATACAATTTTAGTTAAGTGCACATGCAACAATTTCGAACATAAAAACGAACGTTATTCATGGAAACTCTTTTAACAGTCGCACAAATAAAATGTGTGGCAAATAAAAACCCACTTTCAATGTTTGTTGGTTAACCGAAAGTGCTTAAGTTTTAATGGCCGTAATATATAAATGTATTATCGTTTCCCTCCATAACTAGCCAATTACACTAGATGATAGCTATTTAACGTGGAAATAACACATCACCAAACTTTAAACGCAGAACGATATATTTGGTTACATGAAGGTGTAAGGATAGCGTTATGGGAAATATTTAATTATGATCATCGGTGTTTTGAAACCTTTCGAAACAGTCAAGGATAATCCCCTAATTTAACATGGAAAACTATTTTCCTATTCTTAATGATGCATGTATGTATGGGTGTGTGTATGAGAGAGAGGATGAGTGTCGACTACACAATCAACCATATTATAATCAATTTTCCCCGAAACTATTTTTTAAAAGCTTTCCATAAATCAATGTCATGTGGTGTGGAGGCTGCTGCTGCTGCTATCGACAATTTTTCCTCCACAAAGCTAATGGAAATTTAATCCGAAATATTACCATAAAACATGAATTTTAATATCCTGAGGAAATTGATCAAATGAGAAGAGATGCAAGAACTTTAATAAAATAACGTTAATTGACAGTCGATTATAAATTACTATCAGAAATGTTATGTGTGAGCGTGCAGCTGAACAAAGAGAAGATGCTTTCATACACACAGTGTAACCTCAGGATTCACGGAGCAACTTTACCCATGAATAAAACGAAAATGTGTGAACGATATTAAAGCATTCCATTACACAAGCTTTATGGCATGCCATTTCTAATACAAAAATAAAGGCGAAATATACTTCGCAAAAACAAAAAAAACATTTTCAACAATATCTCTCTCGGGACAATGTCACACTCATTGTTGGTGAAGCGAAATATTTATTCGATTCTGTGCGCGAAATGTTTGTAAAACAATAGAAGTTGGAATAAAGCTTCTGTCGTTTTTTTTAGTTTTTCTTTTTTCGATGCTAACATTATTTTCTGTTTTTAGTGTTTCGCTGAAATTGCACCTTATACATTAGAGAAACGGTTGGTTTGCTATATATTTTTACTTTGTAATAAATTGTGTATACCAGTTGTCTTTAAGATTAGTATCTCGGTAAACGAAACTAACTGACCGAATTTTTAAACTCGTAGGAAACTTTAGGAATGAATTTGCGAAAACTTCAATCCATTTTAGTATGAAACTGAAATTCAAACCACTTCCGATTTGAATGACTTGATTGAATTATTAATCTGTCATGATAAATTTGAAGAACAACGTTTGACTGTTGTAGATTTTTCTCCAGCTGTGGACTGTGGAGTCATAGAAGTACGAACTGTCACTTTGTTTATGTTTTCAAAAATTGTATGTTTTTCGAAAATCTGTCTATTTTGGATGAATTTTGGTGGCTCAAGAGATGATTCACTAAAAATAGACAGGTCTACGAAAATATGTCTATTTTGGATGATTTTGGTGGCTCACTACACTAAAAATAGACAAATTTACGAAAATCGTGTAAGGTATGACTTTCGCAGGGTCCAATGTAATCTACTATTTCTATCGGTACTAATTATATCGGTCATTCATAATATAACAATAAAAAATTGTCGGTCTAATCAGTCAGGGGATGGTGGAGCCTAGTAACAATAATAGAATAAAAATTGCAAATAACTTAAGTCGTGACAAAATGACCTCGCTCATGTTATCGGATGAACAAATTTTATGCGATAAGTTAGCTCTGCAACATGTGCTTTATTATGGAAATAAAAATATTTCATTCGACAATATTGAGGAATTGAATTCCGCTACACAAACGAAACATTCAAGCCATAAGTCATTTACAATCTGAGAAGACTTTATGCAAATTTCCCTATCACGACGAGAGCACATAAGTTTTCCGAACAAAACCGTTTTCTTTTGTGCATAAATGGCCCAGTCTTTTGTGCTCGGTATATTGCGATTCGTGAAGTCAAAGTCAAGTATCGGATTTTTACATCGAACATTTTTCTTTTCATTTTCTCTTTTGTGGAATTTTCAATTTCTGGTGACCCACTTGCAGCTTATGCATGAAATAGCGATTATATGCATAAATAATTGACGAGAGTATCGAAATATTGTGAGAACATTTATCAGAACATTTTTCCTCCTTTCCGTCCATGCTTGGACGAACGAAGATACTGAATTTCAATAATTTTACCAATCGATACCAAGTATTATTTGGGTGCAAAGGACGATGACAAGCAGTGAACGACAGTATTCTTGGTAATATAATAAAGCTTCCGGTTTCGCATTCATTGGAGACTGTTGTGTTTCATGTCGGTTCGAATCGATATATATATACATCCGAGAATTGAATTGTAAAAAATTGTGTTTCATCCATCAAAAAAATGAGCAACACATTCAATGTAATCTTATCAGTAATGGCAAAGTGATTGAGTACGTGTATCCTTTCTTCTTTTTTTAAACATTTTATTGTACATCAAATTTGAACAAAAAAAAAAGAAAAGAAAAATTTAACGAATATATTGTCGCATCGCCTCTCATGGGTTTCGAGGCCACACAAGAGAAAAGAAAACGTATTGTCTGGGGTTCAAATTACACGGTACAGTATCGCATGACGAATTATGAGAACGGTTTTCATGTCAGACTTGTACAGCGTACGATGGGGTATGTAATCTGAAATTTCGATCTCATGTTAAAATGAGGCTTCATTGACATTTTGAGATGTCATTCTGCGTAGTTGGCAATTAAAGTAAATTGAGCCCTAACCCTACCATCATGTTTTCACACTTGATAGGTGCTGTGTGGTAGGTTTTCTGATGAATCAATTCAGTTATTTCAGACAACTTAAAGAGTTTGATGTAGAGATTTGTGAGCAAGAACAAGTAGATTGTGAAGCATTTCAATTTGGCTTTATCTCAAGATATGTAGAGAGATAAGTTGCCCATTACATGGTAGTTTGCTCCATGCGAAAATCATCCATTACACGGATTTCATTGAATCCTTGGATGTTCATTACGTAATTATATAATTCGGATGCAGCCATACACTCGCGAACTAGTGAGTGGTTTTGAACATCTTGCTACGGTAATTGTTTTACATCGATGATTTTTGGGAAAGTGCTGTTTTTTGACAAGTGTACTTGTACACCTCGCCGTCGGTTCGGACATGCAAACACTATATTTGTCAAAACAACAGTTACAGAAGCTTCTTGCTCAAAAGACACACTTGCGAATTTCCTTTGATCACAAAATTGTAATAATTCGAAATAAAAGGTCTTGGAGGTTGTTTTTCAGAGAAGTTAGTCTTACTAATAAAGCCTCATCTCATTTTCTTCGCATTTTCCATATAATTTTGTACGTGCTTCTGGTCGGTAAATGCAATTTTTTGAGTACATTTTTCGCATTTAACGACCAGAAGCACATAAAGCACTGTCCGTACGAGATTCCAAATTGTTATTTTGCGAATGGGAATACAGCCCTCCCCTTCGGGTCAGGCTGTAACACCCCACTTATCAAATACACAACTTGGAATCTCGGACGTAATGTACTATTAGAACACTGCGAAATAAGCAACTCTGTTGTACGGGTCTCTCTGTGTAACCAGCTTGTTTTATCCTATTTTTTACAAACGTAAATTGACGCAGGCAGAAAACACATTATTTTATCGGATGTTTTTTTCCCCTAAGTCAAGGCTGAAGTGTCACGGTTGGAAAAATATAGCGAATTATATTTCTGAGTGGATGGGTGTGTAGATATTTAATTCGACAATTATTTTTCAAGAGCATTTACAACAGAAAACAACAAAAAAGAGCTTTTTCGGACGGATCTTTTGAATATAATTAAAGAACAGAAATAAAATTCAAAAGAAAGCTGAAAGCAAAAATTGCTGTTAATTCGGTGGATGGAGAAAACAGATTAACTCCACTCAGTATGTTAATGTGTTAAATGAAATGAGAGGTTAAGGAAATATAATTTTTGATAAGAATCTCTGTCTTTGACTCTGTCGTAGTTTAATAACGACAAGAAGAATAGTAGAGGAAACAGACTGAACTTAACATAACTTATTCACAAGAAATGGCTTCGAGTTTTATCCCAAGGATCTCGATGTTGAACACACAACATGGTCAATGTATTTGCCCAATGTATAACCAATCGTAGTTTCGTTATATGAGATAATGATAGCAGGAAACATCACAAAATTCAGTACGATTGAGGTTGTCCAGAAAACCCTTTTAATCAAACAAAGACATCCAGATTCTGGTCATTTTCTCTAAATCGCATCGCAATATCTCAAGTTTTTGCATTTTAGGGGTTGTTCATAAATTACGTAACGCAAGAGGAAGAGAGGTATGGACGTAAAAGACATATGTGACAGTCAATATACATTTTTTGTGGAAATTTTCATAAAATTTGCGTTATAGGTAGAGGAGGCGTATCTGAAATCCTGATTTTTTCTATACGCAATTTGTGAATTTACCCTGAGCGGAAATCCAAATTTGTTTCGATTCCGCAGTCAAGCCTGACAACTATCTGCCCAGAATAAACAAAAAGCATTCGAATTTTGACCTACATTACTAACTCACAAAAGCATCACTAACCCTGGAAACATCATCCGCAGCATTATTTTCGCCTCCGCTCAAAAATGTCTAGCATGTTTCACAATGCAATGCATGTAACCGAAATTCATCCGCAGAAAAATGTTATGCCTTTACAGTGGCACGATGGAACGAAGAAAGTCGTTCTTTCACGTGACGACGTTCCAGATAAAAAAAAATTGATGCTGGGCACGTAATTTCAACCAATCTTTTTTAATTCAGCCGTATCTAAGACCGTACAAATATATACCCGAAAGGAATAGGAAAGAAAATTCATTGACATCATCACTCAACATGTTAGATGTTGCGGAAATGTATTGTATTTTATGTGAGAACAGGGAATTTTTATTGCTCTGACCGAGCAGCTTTGTATTTAACATCGTACGGATATAATTCATGGTGAGTGCATACCACATGTTTGTATACATGTGTATGTTTTGACTTGTAAATTTGCTGAACGACCACACGACCTCCAAAATCAATTTAAATACCCAGTCTGAGTAAACAATAACAATTTAATGAAGCCTCAGCGTGTAATCGCTATCTCTTTTTTCTCTGTTTAATATATTCAGAAAAGAAAGAAATTGCTCTGGTTTTTATTGCTTCACTGATCCGAAATTAATTAGCCATCAATCAAATCGGTTTGATTAAATTGTCGTTTAATGAAACTATAAAATCAATTCGTTCAGTTGAATCGGCAGTATTCAAGCGAAAGGATTTACTATGGGTAATTGAGCGTAGGTTCGGTAAGCTGGAAATGATTTCAATTTGATTTGATTCACTGTAATTTGTGTGAATTTGACAAGATGAATTGGAAAAATTCTCGGTTGAAATATTTTCCCGGCGGTAGTGGACTTACAACTTTGCTGAAGCTAAACTCCACAATTTTTAACAATACTTTGACCATCATTTGGCACGATGGCTACATAAAATGGCAGTTGATACCGTCATAATGTACCGTGCTTTTATATTAAACTGTAGCGTTCAACTTGAGGATTTAGTCGGGATTTAGTCGAGTTGTCCACAGAAGCCGTTTCGCTCAAATTAAATGTGAAAAGCGATTTTATGGTTGATTATCGTAGATGGATCGACCAGTAACTCGAATCACGATGTTGCAAAGCCGGGATCGGTCGTGTTTGGTTTAGGGAGCCGACGTTACTTAACACTTCTTTTCGCTCTATGAAACTTTATTTTTGAAAATTTATTTAAAAATATAAAATAAAATATTTTTGACTTGGTTCCATGGGCGAAAATATTCCAAATGGTGCCGAAAAAAAGCGCCACCTGCATACTTTTTCAATCACTTATATTTTTCTCGTATGCAGAAAGGTTCAAGGAACACATGATTTTTCTCCCACTCAATTCGGATCAAAAAGGAATGAAGTTTTGCAAAAATTTATGGCGCCTCTACAGGCCAACGGAGTTTTCTATAGATTACAAAACTAATACGTAGGTAAAAGCACTGACATTGGGTGGGTTTTGAAAATAAATATTGTTACTGCACTGATAACGAAATAAACTTAGAAAATTCTTTTGTACTTGACAATTCTACTATCGTTACAAAATATTCAAATTCTTGTCAAATCCTCAAAAGATTCGTTATACTTTTAACATAACCCAAAGAAAATCCGTGACAAATATGTAAAAATCCGTTGAAGTCGCAATAAAAAATTCTTGAAAGTCCTGGAAATCCTTTGATAATTTTCGTTTAAAACATCCTTTTGCACCTCGCACTGCTCTATTTTGTTATTACCGTTATTCGAATAGTTATTACCTTGTTACAGACACGGCAAGCATTTGACCAGTGTTATTATCTGGTCTATTACGTCTATCGATCGAAGTATTTTTTATCGGTTGATTTCAAATCTTGTACTTCAAAACGTTTAACGTGCATTTTACTATATAAAGAACTAAATTCCCCAGACCTTGTCATTATTTATGTCGTCGTTATCGATAACAGTATGTCGTCGTTATCGATAACAGGTGAATCCTTATGTGACAGGTGTCACGTTGTTTGGTTTTTTTTCTTGGGGAAAGGCTCCTCTTCGGTGATAAGACAGTAGAAAGGATTCAAAAATCATGGCAAAATAAATCTCACTTCATGTACGAACAAAAAATTAGGACAATAACAAAATATCATTTTTTGTATTCTCGTTTGAGTTGCTTGGCATAAAATATTCATGTGGTGTACCACTGTTAACCTACCGATCCTGAATGTAAGATTTACGATGTAAACTTTTCATTTAGGGGAGACCAAGAAAATGTAAGCCACCACATAAAAGAAAACATTTTACCATTAATTTTACCACCGATCCCAAACAATTATCGAAAAAACAACATTCAGGTCAAAATATTTATCCCCAGAATATAATTACGTTAAAATTTCTAAATTTTAATAAACATACTCCATACTCCACACCATTATATAGAACAACAACTTGGCTATAAACTTCCCCCCGGACACAATTCAAATGTTTTTCCATATGATGCTTCTGGGCGGTTTCTTTCTTTATTTTTTCCAGCTGGAAAATGTTTAGGACAGAATTAAATTTTCTCAGCAAAATAAATCATTGCAGAACATGGTCTGTCTTAGTCACCAAAACATTATGAGGTTGTTCTTGTTTTTCGACGACAACAAAAACAACAGCAATGATATCTCTCGTACTTCTATTACCATACATAATATATGTCACGACAATAATAGAATTATTTATTGGGTGATATAAATGGCCAAGCTATTTCGGAGAAGAAATTTGTGCTACGTTGCGAATGTTCTGTTAGAGATATAATTTTTGTTTCGATGAGTGAACATGGACACATATGTGACTGGTCAAAGTGTGTGGAAGTGTTTTTCGAAATATGTTACAAAAATGTAATTTGACGACAAATGGTCGTTATTGTGAGTCGGGGCTCATTTATTACTTTGATTAATAAGTTTGTTCATTGTTCGGAAATAAGGCACTCAAAAAGCCATAAAATATTTTTTTATGCAATTCTGTGACGGAATTGAACTGTTTCCTGAACTCATTGTGATATTGCAATGAGAAAGGTTGTTAGACGCATGCAGGTTTAGAGTGGAGAAAACACTTTTTTTCTCTAGTGCCAAAAAGCATTTTTCGCACTCTAAAGTGCTGCCACGAGAGACTCCCGTATATTAGTGCCGAAATAAGCCGATACAAGCTCATATAAACAAAGTCAATTTGCCGAAATAATATTCAACGATAGAATATTTTATCTGGGAGTTTTATCGAAATACTGCAACAACAAACCTCTCCCGCATAGGCCACTGTTCATCACACTCTGAAAGACTGAAGTGAAATGAAAATGGTACCGAAAGGCAGGTAACATGGTTTTATCTTACAGTGTATGCTGCCCTGGTTTGGCATAGAAACAGTTCATTCCGTCAGAGAATGCATAGAACACGTATTCAACTCAATTGTCAAGACATCATGTGTGATAATATACCAGCCCACTATTCTTGTTGCATAAATAACTATTCTTCAATTGAAGAAGAAATGACAGCAACCCGATAGAACACACCGTACACATAAATCACGGTCAGATTGTCTTTCCCTATTTAACATATTTTTCCCATAATTTCAAATTTTTCTTTATTTGTGAACGTGATCCTGGTAGTGAAGCAATTTCACTTTATGTCTCCTTATTTCCTCCACACATAAAATCTCGTCTCTTTTTTTTAACGACATCAGATTTATCTTTGATTTTTCTTACTTCTCACTTCTTTCTTTGTGAAATTAAACTGAATTTTCGCACCAAATTACTTGTCGTAAATAAAAAACCGTAAAAAAGACGAGTCTCTGTAAATGTGTTTATCAATCCTGGTGTAACATTGGCATCCAATTTGTGATACCAATTTTAAATTTTATGGGTTCATTTGATCGTAATCTTAATTTTTGTTTCTTCTTTCAATAAATCAATAATAAAATAAAAATTCAGGTGTGTCGCCTACAGTAGAGATTTTAATACCGAGAAAAAGACAATCGCATCCCCGCGATTTTTTTATGAGAAAAAGGACACCCCTGGAAGCAAAGATAATGCAAGGAAAATGGGTTACACACAATGGAAATTTTCAGTTCTATTACCCATTTTTTTTAGGCCGTATAAGTCTTTCATTTCATTACCAACCTTTTCGGTTTATGGTTTATTTATGCAAGATTCATCCCGTGCTAACAAACACTTCCCTCTGTATGGTTGATATTCTCTGCATAATAGTACATTTGGATTGCCGATTACGAGTAGTTGGCATCGTTGGTGTATAGAACATTTTCGGTGTACAGTACAACAGTGCTTTTATTCTCGTATTAAAGGAAGTTGTTACGGCAAAAATGGGTGCAATTACGGAGGTTTATTGGCTTTATAAATATATCTTTTAGGCAACCACTTTTCTAACACCATTTTCTCATGTAAACCCACAACGGGGAGTACTTAGTTAACGAACTTAATTCAATATATGCCCATTTAATCATACACACATGTGCTACTACTGCTATATAATATGGCATCTCGCCATGTATACGTAACAGCTTAATTTGATTATTAGGAGGGTATAATAACAAATCAATGAAACGCTCATTTATATATCACATCCGTCGATCGATTTCTTTCTGTATGCTTAAGATGTAATTTGGGCTCTCTTTTGGCCTGTAAAGACACGAAGGTTATCTGAGAAATAATTAATTATTCAACTCCGTTTTCATAACTATATTCACGTATACAGGGAATAGAACCTCCAGCAAATTGGTGTCCTTTGATTGAAAGATTTTGAGAATATAAAGATAATACGAAGTCTAAGTTGATGGGACGGAAAATGATGCGATGTGGTAGAGTAGTAAAAAAAAGTAAATTTTCTTATACGAGAGATTATATTAGATTACAGACAAATCTCCCTAATCCGACCCATCGTCGTAAGTGGTAGGTTTTTCTTATTGGATATTATGAGTTAATTTGCGAAAACTTTGATCAGGTCATCATAAAAAATCGGAATTCAAGGAATCTGCGGCCATCATTATTGATGGTCCATTTTATTCATATCCACAATTTTGTTTAAAAATGGTTCGGTGAGGGTTTGCTGAAACTACAAGCTTATCGCGATATATACAGGGCCGGGCTATGATTTACAGAAGCAATTGCAAAGAAATACGCTCTTACTAATATCTAGTGTAGACTATATAATCGATCCTTTAAGAAACGGATAGTCACATGATGTGGTGAAATGTATGTTCAAATTGTTGAAGTAGAAGATTCTAACGATACAATTTTAACAAGAGGAAGGACCATGAATATATGCAGATAATCTAGCCATTTGCGAAGGACTGATTTATGTTTCCGTTCATTTATATTTTCTAAGAAAAAATCTTTTATTATCGTTCTCGGACATCTTCACGACGACTTACACTGAGAACGAGTGACACAGTTTTAAAATTTAGTACACCATATTGTAATAACCAAGTTTCAACCATTTAAAAAATGTCTTTAAACATTGTTATTGCAAAATACTGCTGCTTTATCGTAAGAAAAGTCTGTCTCTCCATGGCTGGTAGTCCGAGCCACATTTAAAAAAATTCATTCTTCAAACAACTCTATTTGATAATTAGTCACTTACCGATTTAACACTTTCTGAATGTTGATTTTATCAGCTTCGCAAACAATTAGTTGCCCGAAATGACGTAATTCGATACGCTGAAAATAAATATTTCACGTTAGATTTAACTCATTTCAAATCTTTAACGTTGAATTGTCTAATGATAAAATAATTTTCTTTTTCGTTATTCTACGGATTCAACTGAAATTTCGTATTATTCTTGCACAAATACGCCTTGAAAGTCTTAAACTGTTAGGTCTATCTAGATTTTCATTACAAATACGGACATAAAGAGACAAAAGTGAGAAAGAAAAACTTGATCACCACAATCAATTGAGATTTTACTGGCACTGCACGTAGGCAACTATTTGATAAAGGAAACAAATATTAGAAGATTTCATTTTCATCTAAATATGAAGGGTGTGTCTCTGGACATGTTCCCATAGTCAGACATTGATAAAATTTACGATTTACAATTTACGAAAACAGTATATGCCACCTTATTTCAGCAGATAATAGACAGGCTATAAAAACAGGCATTTTGTACCTTAGAGTAATTATACCTAGAGAGGAAATTACGAACAAAATTACGTAAAAAAAGTGGCCCCTACATCACATACGAATTATTTGATAGTGTGAGTTTTTTCCTACTAATTTGCCCTCCAAAATTAGCGCGTAGAATTTGAATGTGCCTACTAAAATGATTATATTAGTCGGACATTGAATTACATCGATTACATCTATAGATTCTATAGATTATTAGCCGATTAACCGACTATGAACTGAACATTGGTTAGGCTGTAAATACGCTAATTAAGGTCCATAATTTATAAATTTGTTGAATATACCTGTCGTCACACAAATAATTCGGAAAAACGGTCTCTGCGCACAAAATTATACCGGAAAAATGAACATTTGTTGCCTCTTACGCTCCTACTTCGGCAGTCCTTAATAAAACATATTTCCACATGGTACAATGCACCGTATTTTAATTTGAATGATTGAATTGAATTGAATATTTAAATTGTTTAAACAAAATTAAAAATCACAACGTCGCGACGCGAAAAACAACAACATGGAAAATTGACAACTATCAAAATAGTCAACGCCTACATGTGTTGGTGTAAAGTCATACGAAATATGAATATTATACAAACTGATGTAGGGGCCACTTTTCGCCGTGCGTAATTCCTGTCTAGGTATGATTAGTCTAAGTTTTGTACAAATTCATCTTTTCTTGATTTACTAGTGAAAGTAAATAGACAGGTAAGGCCATACGAAAACCATACGAAGAATAGTGCTCTGAGAAAAGTCAGCAGTTGATGCAAATTTTTTCAAACTGCACACTCTTCTCAGAGCTGATCAAACTGCAACAAAGTATCTGTTTATAAGTGAAAGCTAACAAATTTGTCGTCGTTATTTCGGTATCACCTCTTTGAAAAACAATTGTAGCAAAAAGATATCAGCAAAATTATAAATATACAGTAATGTGACCCAGGGCCGAGCTGGTCACACAAAAGCCTCCGGGTGGTGAATGACAAGAATCTGTGGAAGGTCCTTCTTTCATAAAAAAAATCAAAAATCCCTGATGTGATCTCCGACTAAATTACTTATTTCGAATTCAAGCCATTTACCTTTGTGGAGCATTAAAGGCGTAATGTTGTTTTGTCCAAGAGAGACTATTGACAGGTAGTGCAGATAGTTCACAAGAAAGATTATTCACAGGCGACTGCGAATAGCATCGGGTGTAAAATAAATCTACTAGACAAGTCCTATAGAATCAACTCAATTCATCATGTATGATGTTCATTTTTCAATTTATTAGAGCTATGTACAGTATACACACGACCACCTAAATCATTCAACCTATTGAATTCGATTTTTGAATTGGCCTCCACCTTGTCATGTTCTAATTTTAGATGCCAGTGCGGTATTACATATTTGTATTCAATATTCTTTTGCAAAGCATTTTTTTTTTCATTTATTTATTTACGACGGGAGTACATACATATTCTAGCAATGTAAACAACATGTAAACGATATGATGTACAAAATGATCCGAAATTCAATTCGTATTCGAAACCTTAACAATCTTAAATAATCGTTTCACGTATACTCATCGTCGGTGTACATATCTGATGTACATTGCTGAATATAATATTCTTCATCACAATGTGGTTATGGTTATGAAAGTTAAAAGTTTTCCGAGAAAAAAGAAATGAAAACTGTTATGAGCGTCGAGTGAATTGTGAAATTTATGTGTTTAGTGGATGGTATTTGTGGGGTCGTTGTAATTAATATAAATCGAGAAATATGTCTGCTTAAAAGCCCATGTTAAAGGTTTTAGCTGATTAGACGACAGGCATAAAATACGAAAATTAATTTGATACCGTCGTCTCAGCCAAGTTTGATATTATATCTTCATTTTGTGTGCAAAAACCCAGCTTGGCCTGGGAAAACTGAGTTATAATGAAAGCTGAAATAATTGCCTATGGCAGATTCTCAGATTATATTCGGGTTAACTTTACAGTGAATGTATATTTCATTAATACAGCCATCAGTGAATTTTCATTTTAATTTAAAGTTAAAGACTACTGGTTAATACATACTCACTAAATTGTTAAATAATTTCCTTAAAAATATATCGAGCTTTCCACATGTGTTGCTAAAGTCATACGAAAATACAAAGAAATTGAGGAGGTGTTAACCACAAAACACTGGCCGGAATTTCTACCAATAATTCTAATAATTTTTTTCGAATTGATTTACATGAAGTTCTGACTGAGCTGTACCACAAATTCCACTATTGAATCACTCCTCAAAAAATTAAATGAAATTCTAGAATTTAAAAAAATCTCTTTTGCTTTTTGTTGAACGGAAACTTAAGGGCACAAACGGCAGGAAGGATTTTAACTTCTATCCCGGTTTTTTTCATAGGTGAGTTAGGGAAAGGGAAGTACTATTCAAGCAAACATGTTTAAGCGAAACCACTGAGCTGCTTCGGATAACAGGCACCAGCCTCAGTAAGGGCTTGTGAAACAATTTACGACTTAAGGCTTACATTGGATTTGGTAGAGGGACAAATTCTAAGATTTACAGTGTACAAGTTATTACTCTCGGTCACTTCTTCATGCAGCAATAGCAGCTGAAAGCCAAAACTTTACCATTGTCAAATGCTGATGTCTTCTTTATGAAGCGACCGAGCAAATAAATAATCCGAATGTAACCGATTTAGCTAAAACATTACTTAAAAGGCTAATAAACAACGAAAGCTCTTCGATCTATTGTTATTTTAATGAAGCATATAAAACGTGACGGAAAAATTAGGGAATCTTCTCAGGAATTTAATTCCACTAAAATAGGTCCTGAGTACAAGATATCCTCATTAAAGAAAAGCAGATGAAAAATTATGAGCTGCAGCTAGCCCGCTATCAAAAAAATCAGAAACACAGAGTAGCTCTATGATGGGAAACTATAACATCAGATTTGATTTAAAATGTTCTCAGTCAGAGATCATCAACCATGTATTAAAATACTGTCCCATTAACTTGAACATACTGTCAAAGTCATCTTTCATGATAAATAGTTTCTTCATTCGGAAGGCACTAATTGAATCGTGTATGGTGTTGATGGGAAGCATGCAAGTGATATTAACAAGATAAAACCAGTGAAAAATGTTTGTGTAGCATGCAAGAATGAACGTTTAGCAACGGGGTACAAAGACGAAGAAAATAAACTTTCAGCCCGATGTGAAAAACATGATTATGACGAAAATGAAGATGTTTATGGTTGATAATCCGACCAAAGTGACGTGATGTATTGTTGAAAAAGTTTTCCGAGCATTCATGAACGGTATTTCAATGGAAATATACACATAATGCCGGACAACATTAGCATGCTTCTTTGTGCAGACTATCAAAGAGTGTATTTGGATATTTTCGTTAAGAAATATTGACGTTCATTCATTCTAAAAGTCTCAAACGTTTTTCTGCACAATAGCTCCCACACACCATGAGTTAGTCTTTCATTGAATATTTTATCTGATGAATGTTCCATTTTGATTGATTGATAATAGAATGTCCGGCAGCACATAATGCTTTCACAATTTGTCTCGACGCATCCATCAATTATTGTCAGAATGTGAAAAGTTTAAATAATTTACTTTTTAATTCACATTTGAAATTCTAGGTCGGTTCAGAGAGATATAATTTTTAGATCGATATAAATGCATTTTATACCTTCCCTCCCTCGGTTCATTTTTTTTTTTTTTCAAACGAATACAAGACAAGTTACGAGGCTGGCTTGTGGTTACTTCTGAACAAAGTAATTGTTCCGTGTGAATAAAATTCAAGCAGCTTTCACTCGGTAAGGCTATCTCGTACTCATTCGAAATTTTCAAACGAGTTTACTAAGATATGGGTACGAGGCTGACTTCTGGTCACCTCTGAACAAATGGAGAAAATGTAAAAATTAATTTTTGAAATTGAAGAGTGCAAAGTATGAGAAGATCAAATTGAAATTTGGAAATAAAATTTTTGCTGTACGCGCCCTAATGAGATTCGAACCCGAGACCTCTTGCGTATGAAGCAAGCGGTCAACGATCTGAACCACCGGACTGAACAAAAATTTTATTTCCAATTTGGAACCGTCCTTTACAACTATATAACTATATAACTATACCTCCAACACATGCAAGTATTGATGAATCACTTCATTCGACTACTCACAGTATGGGTGTCACATATCGTTATAATTGAACCGATTGATAGCACAATCTTCAGTTAATTTGTATTGTCGCACTCTTCAATTTCAAAAATTAGTCTAACGGTCGGTGTGTCCGAAGCAATACAACATCCAAAATAATTGCATTCAATTCGTGAGATAATATCTCAGCAAAGTTCGTCCGACATATTCAATACACACATATTGATATGAATAGTTCATAACACACACGTAATGGCATGGTTCCGTGTCTCTGTGTGTTAGTTGTTCTAGATTCGACAACGACGACAAAAATAGGATGGGAGCTCTGGCTGTTACGGTCTCTTATAGTAAAATGTTTAACACACTAATGAGGGAAAAGAGTTTGCTCCAATGATCAAAAGAAGTAAAAGACTCGGAGCTATGTTTGGCCTCCGTAAATGAAAACAAATCTGTTCTAGTTACGAGAACACAACACGGACTGTAGTAAAACACAAAAAACCAAAATATCAATCGATATTTTCGAATTGTAATAACTGTTGTAATATACCAATAAATTGTCACATTATATCGTGTACGTTTGATTAAAAGAAAAATCATGTGAACGATTTGATATAAATAAAAGAAATTTTATTACGGCTATTTAATAAAGCCGATGACAATATACGCGTAGTAGCCTTCGAGTGACAGCTGCCAAAGAAAGTACTAGTTTGTATGGAAAATTTGTAAAAAAAAATAATTTTACAGTGCCAAAATTTGTTGGACACACTGTTCCATTGCAGTACTCTATTTAAAATACCACTCACTCAAGATTTTTACAAAGTCATCTTTGGTCTCTATAGAGTTTGCCAACCTTTTTTCGAATTTTAATTTGAACACACTGACAAGGGTCAGTAAACATTTGAGGAAAATGGGGAAGGGTCTTGTTTTTTCAATTGGAGAGTGACAATTACATTTTCGAATCTTCTTTTTTCTCTTGCCACTCTTCCCCTCCACCGTGCGTCTCTATTTTGATTAAACTGGTTTCTACACGAGAAAGTCTTTAGCTTCTAAACAGCTCGCTTAATTCATTCCATTTAGGTCGCCTTCTGACAAGTTTAAAAAAATTGATTCACCCTGTGTACAGTATCCTTCATACGATTACATTACATTTTTTCAATGAAACATACATTACGTGTACACCACCTATACGTGTCAATATCATGTTTGTGAAACGAATATTAGAGTTATCACAGCCCATACAATTAAGTGGTGCGTTCAGAATTCGTTCAAAATAATGGCAGATGTAGAACAGTTCATTGTTTCATCATCATTATGATACCATTCCATAACTGAACTATTTCTGACAACTCACTGGGAAAACCAAATATCTCACTCTGATTTCACTCTGCTCGATGTCCCTCTGCAAAATAACCATCATTATGGAAACTCATAAACACAATTTTCCACATTAACACAGTCGTCGCAACATGCTAATGGTGTACGTATAATAGACGAGCACACAAATTATTATCTGTTTACTGTAAATTGAGCCTAATGGCAGACGACAAATAATAATTTAACGAAAATGTTAAGCAACTTTTCCTTATTGTTTTTCCCGAATAACAAACTTTAATTCGAATTTAATGTGTTATGCTACATATGTACGTGTAGAATAACGTGGGTATTGTAAGTGAGTGAATTCAGCTCGTACATGCAAGGTTTTTGTATTATTTTTTGGTAATGAAACATAGATTTTGAAGAATCATTAAATATGGCTATCTATTATCGACGACAATTGCAGGAATAAACGCCAATCTGTGAGTAATACGATGTTATAGCAAAAGTACAGTAGAAGAAGTAAAAGATTTGAAATCAATCTCTTGAAAACACTTAGATGAAAAATGAGGTAATAGATATGACAATAGAACTGCTGATTCACTATGGACCAGCCAATCGACAGCATTGCACTCTGCTCATCCATCCGTACAACATCAACTATGCGACAGAATACAAATGAGCATTAAAGTCTGTTCAGACATGTTTCAGTTCAATCATTAAAAACGTTTTCCAAACAAGACAAAAAGCTCAGCCATTTCGGAAAAAAATACTCGAAACAAAAGGGAACATTGTCACGTTCCCTTTTGTTTGCATAACAAGCGATAGAAGTTGAAAAGTCCATTCTTTCTTGTAAAAATTTATTGATCAGAGACAGGGCCCAATATTGAGAAATATTTCACTAAAAAATTCGCTAAATTTGGTAGAGACGAGGTTGATATGTCATTTTCCTAACTATTGTTGAAATATCACTGATTCGTCCGCGGATTTCCAACGTCGTTTAGGAAAAACATGGTTTCTTACTAATGTTAAAAGGCTTTTTCTAGCGAATTCGATTCCAGAACTCGCCTCCGGCTCGTGCTGAAAACCTCTCATTCTCTGAAAAAGCCTTTTATCATGCATTATTTAGGATAATAACTATTACACAACTTTATAGACGAACTACAAAACAAGAAATCCATTAAAACCCTACAGTTGTGCATATGAAAATCCATTGCATCTTTGTGGGACATATGTAATATGACAATTATGTGTCATACTAAATACACTAAGCTATTTAGTCCCGGGTTTAGTATATCGGGGTCATAGTTTGGGAGTATAAGAATAAGAAAGTTTAAATATCCAGAGATTCTCTTCGTCGAGAGACAAACTTTTACTCTTTTAGTTACAATGATTTTCAACATTTTTTAGTAGACGATGAAACCGGATTCAAAAGTTTTATTATCCCCTGAGACTTTAAAATCACAAACAATTTTTTTTTAACGCGCGCAATATTTATGTACAAGAACTATCTAATAAGAACTATCATAGGTATCGGACCTTAAAGCAGTAGATATTGTGATGTGGGATTTCATTGTGTGTCGATAGTTTCTTTTAAATAATTTATTTTCATTGATTTTCGATGGTTGTGTCGTTACAACCAAAAAAGTTTTGTTAAAAACTTTCAGTAAACCGTTTATCACCAATAATCGGTAAACTTTAAAATTTTGTGTATTTAGTTAGAGTTCGGTATGTTTTAATGGAACCAGCTATCATTTTTCGCGGCAGTTTAACCAGCTTCAAAATTACACTCTAGAACTCCACATGCTGTATAATATCGTCATACAATGTAATACTATGGGAACCAGTTATGATACTACAGTTCATGTGCAGTTGAAAAGTCAAGAGCAGAAAAGTTATAGAACGAAGCAAAGAACACAAGAATCAAACTCCATTGTTCTATTGTTCGGCAACGTTTTGACTTCACAGTATCATAGTAAGTTTAGAATTCGTCTACACACGGAGGAGTACAATAAACCAGGCAGGAAAGCTTGATCTAACTAAGGGCCTGAATCCTGAATTATGTCAGTGCTCATTTGAGTTCATTTTCATACAGTGTATTGAGTCCCTTGTTTGACTTTTCAAAAATTAACCGCTTCTGCCTGGTTTAATTTACTCTGCCGTGATCTACATCAATCTGCCTCCACATTTTTAAGATAAACTAAAAAGTTTTAGCTCTAGTTGATTAATCAAAATCTAATAACAAGATAAATATTTGACATAATTACAAGTATTGCCCACAATGACAACAATTAAAACCATGCGCTCCGACTTAGGTTATGTGTAGCAAAATAAACGTTACATCAAACGAAGTAAAAGATTTTGTGTCAAACGCACGACAATTCTTTACACAGACTTAATGACTAAAGGCGATATGTTTGAAAAATAAAATTCACGTACTAAGATCCACGTCGATAGTTGTCTAGTTATTTGTTTTAAATACGCCCACACACCTTAAAAAAAAGGTAGACGAGAGAAAGTGAACAGAGGAACACACAAAAATTTGAAATGTAAAACGAAAATTGTTTTAGCATTCACAACGCAATGAAATAAATTTGAATAAGCTTCCTAAAAGATTTATTTAAAAAAATTTCCATTTTGTATTGCTTCTCTACGGTGAAATATATCGTTCGCGATACACCGTTTCGCGTCTATGTTTATGTATGGCAAAAAGTAACAAAAAGAAATTTTCAAATTCATCATATACAAAACAAATTGTTCGTTCAAATGCTGCTACTGCTATAGTAGCTGCTTTCGAAAATTTGTTTAGAATTTCAAATTGAAGGTAAACGATTTATATATTCCACTGATTGGAAATGTTATATTTATATTCAAAAATTATTGCTGATATTCCACTGTTCAAATGATACACGGGAATTTAATGCTATTCAGACTGTATATACTTTCATTTCTCGATATTTTGAATCGAAAAATCAGTGGAAACCTCCGTTAAGGCAAGCATGTTTGACACAAAATCTTTTACTTCACTATTCTATCACAAATTTTGCTATGTAAGGGAACATTGTCGACAGTTCATCGCCTTTATTGTATCATCTTTCTCGATAACTTTTTATGATTAATAGCCACTTCAAGTTTTGTCACTTCATACAAAGGGAATCCTCTCGGGCAGCTCTTTTTGAATCAAATTTGAGTCACCGTCAAACTAGTCCCATTTAAGTTTTGTTTTAAGGATAACATTGTTAGCCGCATTTTAAAGTTGGAAAACTTCAATAATAAATATCGAATTCAATCGTGAATATACGGGAATGTTATTCCAAAGTTTTACATAATTGTGTCGTCGCAAGAAAAGAGCCAACCAATTTTGAATTCATAAAAAACGGAAGCTCCAAAATGGGTACAATGGCTTACTCTTTATCTTGGATTTTGTATTCATTGTAATTAAAGTCTCCCACCACCAACTGTCACATAAATTTGCTGTAATAACATTCTATCCCATTGCTTGGTGTAGTAGTTCTCCTCAGTGGTAATAAATTGATGCGTCACAACTTACAAAACTAAAAGTCTAAACTATAAAGCCACACATATTTATGGTGGGTAACCAGGAATTTTCGATGAAGCTGAAAGCGATGGTAACACAACACTACGAATATCGGGTTGGGCAGGTATGAAAGTTTTTGATATTTGCTGGTTTGCTTGTAAGCTTGGTTCTCTTTATGTAAACATAAAGTGATTCGAGTGGTTACACCATGGTATTATGGTGGTTCAGTTGGAGCAGCGATAGGATTCAACATTTATCCTGTTGTCGTTATTGCCAGTCATTTAGAGATGTAATAACATCGCAATTAATATCTACGGGGCATTGGCTTAAACGAATCGTTTTGTATTATGAACATTCTGAACATTTTTACGGTTGTTTAGTTTCTGTTTATCTTTATCTTTTGTGTTCTCTTTTATATGGCTGTGGGTGTGACGGGAACAAACGATGATCTCTTGCTAATGTAGCTTTTTGTAGCAAAATATATGTTAAAACGAATGAAGTAATAGATTTTGCATCAATCTCTTCAAAATACTAAAATCAAACGAAGTGACAGACTCGATAATTAAACTTGTGGTGCCACATATGGCACGAAAGGTTTAATACATATCATATAATACCCAAAGATCACAGGCGTTCGGTCGTGCATTCGGTTTGATAAGAGTTCGACGTTCACATTCCATAGATAACTTTCTTTCTGATGATTTTGCTTCCCATAATAGTGCATAATATAAGTAAATTGAAGTGCTCCACGGTCTGAATACTTTACGCGTCCACATCATATGTACATGCACATATGCTATGTGTATGCCAATGCCAAAACCATGTCATCAAAGAATGTCAACGATTTGCGGCACCGAAATACATTGCACAACATTTGTATAAAATCGACTGTAACTTTTCAGATTTATTTAATTCGATTGACTACATAAAACAGAGAGGCGACATGCACCAAATAATGTTTGGAAAATATGTATTAAAGCAATTTTACACCATTAATCTTCTCGGAAACTTGTGACAATTTATGAAGCGAAATAAATTCAGTTTCATGAAAAGCAGAACAGGAAAATTGAGTTTTAAAACCGAGTGAATACGATGTATAGAGAAGAAGTATGCTGTGATGTGGTTGGCTGTACAACGAAATATCTGTATCAGGATGTTATTTTAAGGATGTCAATGGGTATTTTGACAACTTAATTTGCAGCCAATGACATAAACCAAGAGAACGAGTCGTTCTGAACGACAAAGCTCCCAACTATATACTTATCGAAATGGTAAAATGCTGGCACTTCTTATGAATGCGAGTTCGCTGAATAATTTTCTAAATTTCGTCCTTGTGCCTGGTTATTATTTCTCTTCATTAATAATGTCGTCATTCCAAAAAAATTAACCGAATTGCAGTTAGTAGTCTGGGGCTGGAGGGTCGAGAACCCATCCAGTGGCAATATCAAATTCCTTCTTCTAATATTAATTTTAAATTACAACAAAGTCTTTTAGGAAACAGCCATTTCATTTCGTCCCCGGTGGTCATTAAAACGATAATATTGCTCGAGCAATCTTCCATGCTGTATTCTTCAACCGAAAGTTTCGCATCGAGCATCTTGTGTTTTGTGTCTCGTGTTTTATTATACATCAGAAATAGTATCCAAATGGAATCCTTTTTGTTGTGCGTTGAAATAAATGAACAACGCAATCCGTAGAACGATAACAAGAAAACATTTCCTTGAAATTATAACAGATTCCGGCAGATTCGCCTCCGTTATTCATTAAAGAGTGATATAGTGTGGGGGTGTGCTATGAGTGTTGAGTTTTGTATGTATAAACAAAGCCAATTTAGATTAAATATTTAATGTTCAACCTCAGAAGCAAAGAAGAGTATTTTCTTTAATGAAATGTTGAGAATTTTGCGAATTTTTCACACAATAAATTAATGTTCAACGTTTGCATTGTGTGGAGGTGGGGGATTCGGCTGGGAATGTTCCGGTTAATGAACAGTAACAACGAGCATCTTTGAGCATAATTTTATTACAGAAAAAATTCTCACTTCTACGCTATAATAAAGTACTTGAATTTGAAGAGTTTTTTCTTCGCGCAGACAAACTGAAAATTTCAACATTAACATAATGCATGAGTGAAGAACTTCTGTGAAGTTTCTTTCACTTGCATGAAAATAATTCAAAATTGTATGGTGGTTTTCCCATGCCATCGAAGTACCTTACGTTTATGTGATCAACAAAGTCTATGAGTAGTTGGTAGTTCTATAGCCACGCATAGCGACGCGAATTAGAACTAATTCAACTTTTTCTTTTGTTTTCCTGTACAATAAAAAAAAATATTTGAGTTAGGTAGGTCTCTTTCGCGTTGCTATGTGTAGCTAAACATTAATTTTTTGGATTAGGTTTCTTTCGTGTTTTAATGAAAGAGACCTAATCCAAATTTTTATTTTGCCATAATGACAGTAGAACAAAAGAATAGTTTAAATTAGGTGTCTTTCGCGTTCTGTAACGACAGTAACTATATTGAGTTGTATTAGGAGATGTAACCAACTGGTCATTTGCCAACATTTTTAGAAGTATTCAATTTTGTTTCAATTTTCCGTTATGTTTTATCTAACTTAACGAAAATTTTGTGTTTTTTGTCAAGTTAGATTGTTCTTATAAAAATACCAAGTGTTCCAAAAGTTGACAGCGCGTGCGTGCCACTTGGGACAATCCGTTCGCTTTAGGTTTTTCGAACATTTTCTTTATCTCATTTGAATGAGCATAAAAAACGGTGGTTTTTTTTCTGGAAAATGGAAAATCGATTTTCTAGCTGGAAAATCGTTTCTTTAGCCGGAAAATCGGTTTTTATGAAAAATTAAAAATCGAATATCACCTGAAGGAGACAACATTTTTCGAAAAAAAAATCCTTGAAATATTTCTTGGAACAATTATCCTTGTGGAACAAAAAGGGAGTCGGTGTCGAGCTTTTTTCAAAACGTGATCCGAAAAATTCCTAAATTTTGAGGTAACCCCACACCGTCAATTCTAAGCTGATTTGACCCCGGCGGACAAAATAACTACGCGTACTTAGTATTTATGGAACAACAATCAATAACATCCTTCCAACAACGTTTTATATTTAAATGCTAAATCAGGTAACACAAAACAAGACTTTTCTTTACAAAAACGAATTCACTTCCTTCTACATCCAATTACACCCCCATTGAATGATATGCAAGATCCGCAATGTAAGCAGCTATCACACTTTTTTGTTCAGCATTTGCAAGATAAATGTACATTTTATAGCCACCACAAAAGCATGGAAAACACATTACACTTTATTCAAATGATAGTAACTCTGCAATCTCCAAACAACATCTAACTAAGCGTCCGCAAAATCCTTGTCGTCAACGACTCTTTAAGATCAATAAAAAATGACTTAGAAATGAATGTAAAACATCTGATACCGAACCACACCAAAACTTGGCATGGAATTTTTTTCTTTTCTTCTCTTTCCGCCACCACTTCAATGTTACTTGGCACGAAAACCACAAACTGTGTGTTATACTATACACTCCATGTATCGAAATAAAAATAGGCATATCCTCCATCCCACACATACATACACTACCATGTACAATATGTGGATTTAAATGATGTATAAAATCAACATAATAACGATTTGACCTAAAATACTGATTTCATCGTCAATGTACATAATCAACAATAAACGGAAACATATCCGGCGGCAACAAGTTGTTTGACAAAAGCGGAGGAAAAAAAATGTATTTTGAAAGTCACGAATTACTAATTTGCCATTCATTGGCTTGGAGTGGAGTTTTACTGAGAGCAATTTTAATTACAACTTTTTTTTTGCGGGTCCTTCGTGTACACAATCGTGCATATTGAATAATGAATGGTCTACCTCTATAATGGAACTTTAAGAAACGCTAAATTGTACAACTTGATTTTGCAATAAGGCAATCAAGAAGGAAAGTGAACTTTTCGTCTACAATTTGCATTGTCGTCACAGTTCCGGCGAACAAAATCATCGTTTTATTTAGAGCTTTTTGTGTACACTAGAAAGCTTTTTGTTTACATAAATGGTTCATTTTGTATAAAGTGAAAAATTTTCATCGGAAAGTATTTTTAGCAAGTGAGTTACTGCTAGCAGACAATAGTTATTTGTTAACCAAGTGCAGAAAATAGGAAACTTCACCAAGAGTGAAAGTTCGTTCAATGTGGAATTTCCTATGTCTTCCCGAGTTGAACGCAACCTTTTTCAACGTTTTGCGAAAATCCGCATTTTTGTCGCCTTTGAAGAAAATAATAGTATTTTGTGTATCTGTTTTGGACGATTGTTTTTAGGCAATTTTGCGAGTTGTACATGCGAAAGTGCCTAAAATCAATCGTCCAAAACAGATACTCAAAAAAATTTTCATGTAAGGGGTCGAAAACCCGAGAAAAATCTCAAAACTCCCTCATTTTCGGCCCCGACACGTGAAAAATAAATAGCGTGCCTTGGTATTCAGCCAATTTAGGTGAGAAAATGATCATTTTCTCACCCAATGTGGCTGAACCGGCAATTTTAGGGGAGAACATGATTATTTTCTCGCTTAAAATGGCTTTTTACAAAGTAGATACATTCGCGTCATGATATGCAATGCTTTCCTACATAAAAGCTAACAAATTCTTTGCAAAAAAGTCCTTACAAATGGTTCAAAAATTTGTTTTGTACTCCAATCAGTAAGCTTTGCATTCAATGTAATTTACTTCAGTACTTTCTACGTTAAAGGACAACCCAAATTTTCGTTGAAACTTTTGAATTCGCTTAAAGCTTTTACAACAAATTATTCGTTCAAATTATTCAAAAAATTAACTGGAAATGGTCAAGAAAGCTATAGACTATTCACCGTTTTATCCGACCACTTTGGGCACTAAATCTCATGATGTAACTTTGCGTCAGTTACCCGCTTATTCTATTCGCCCAAAGCCGGAAATAAAAGACAAATGCTGTATGAAAGCGAAAGTCCTAGCGCAAGTCTTTGATTTTCATTATTTTAAAACATTAAACAGATTCACCGGGTCCAGGAGCATATCCAAAGGATGATAGAAAGAAAGGATTCGAAATTCCTAAACCTCTATATCCTGCTGACAATTCTTTCAAATACAGCATTGGTGTACGAGGGTACTGCTTGCGAGCCTAATTAAAGTTTGAACTAGTAACCCAAAAATTCATCGCATTGCAGAAAGGAGCCCAAAAAGTTCCAAACTCCAAGCCCGGCCGCATATCCGAGACTAGAAGAGGATCGCAATCCATTGGCGAAAAATGAAATCCACTCAATTTATCCGAAAGACAACGCAAACAAGTTTTCTATTGGAGTACGGAGGTACGCACAAGTCAATGATGGTATATAAAATTCGGGTTTTCAATTCAAATTTATAACCAGACAACCAAGGACTTTACCAAAATCACCTGGACCGGCGACATTCCCTCGTGACAAAGATACGAGCAAAAACTTAAATTCTCTATTGCCCGAGGAAAAAGGAAATAAATTTACAATTCCTGAAAGACGGTACGTTGGGCGATCATCTTAATCTATCATAGTGCACTCGCTAAAAAATACGATCTATAAAGACCTCCTCTGCACGCCTATTTTCATACCTAGCAGCACGCTTTTGTCTAACCCCAACCTCAAGAGTGCGCACAATTTGAATGAGATACATTTTAACTGCCAATTTACAGGATGGAGAAAAACGTTCGAATGTCACCCGGTCCAGCTCAATATCCGTGCGTAAAAAAGGCGTTGAAAAATGAGGTGATGTCAATTTACCCGGCGCCAACTCAATTACTGCCTACAATGAAAGCGCGTCACGACGTCTCAATTAAACACCGAATTCCGGCTCCTAATGTGTATCCATTGGTAGAAGAAGCTAAAGCTGACCCGAAAGAACCGAAAGATCTAACTAAAAAAATGATTCCGGGCAAACGTTCACCATTATATTCCATTGGTGTCAAGCACAGCCCGAAGCAACACATTTTGATATTGAAGGAGGATGAATACTAAATTGGTCGGACAATTTCTACATCTGCATCGAAAGTGGATTGAATTTTTATTTAATTTAAATTTTACGTTCAAATTTTGCTGTTCGCTATTCTTTGCAATAAACTTTATACTTTCGACATGCCTGACCTGTTTTCTTGTCTATAATTTGCACTATTTTTCACTTAATAATTTGTTCGACACTTCTTGAATTATTAGTCAACTTATCTGCAGACTGCATTGTTGTTTTTCGACAAGAAAGGTTAATTTATAGAAAACGAAAATTAATTGTGGAAGTTTGACTACCTGTCCCTTTAATCTAATTTATGGTAAAGGTGGTCAAGACATATTGTCCGGTGTTAATAGCCTGTTCGGAATGGCAAACGTGTCACGATATAATGATTAAATCTGCAACATCCCCTGCTTAAAATACTGATTGAAGGTGGTACAACATCTTTTACTTCATTTGTTTTAACATTGATTTTACTATATATAAGACAATCCATGCCATCGTTGTTGGTAACAGATGACTAGTGTGCGTAGTAATTTTTAATTTTACTTAATTAAGCCTACGAAGGACTAGATCGAAAGTAATAAGAGTGATGACAAGACGGCTGAGATAATTCATTAATGGCTTAGAAATTATTTATTGTTTTAAATGCGACAAAAAAGACTGCTCACAATTATAGCGCATTTTCCGGAGGTGCAGCGATTTAATGGAAGTGTGAAGAATGAGAATACTTCAACACCTAGTCACCAGAGAATTCTCAAAATTTGCAAAAAATTTACAAATTTATTTTCTCAGAGAGTTGATTTACATCGAACTAAACTGTTAGCTTAAAACTGGAAATATAAATAAAAAAATTGACTTGTATGTCTAGCTCGTTTACTTCAGCTAAATTTTAATATTTTCATTACGTCAATATGCAAGCTATGATCACCATCCAGCTGCTCGATTCATGTAACAAAAATGAATGCATAGCGAGGCAGCAAGTTTTATTATAATTTAAAACGTTTTAGCAATTTCGTCTGGCACGGGAAATGGAAAATTCGTTTCGCGAAAAAAAACCCATAAATTCTCTCGAAAGAAGTTCAAAAGAAAATTTAATCAAAATCGTTTGAGATTTTGTTTCAATTCATTTCAGTCGCTTGAACTGATTCCACATTTCTGCAGATATTAATCCAAATATTCTTGTGTGCAACTTTCGAGATTAATGTTATCTACACAAAAAAAAACTGTGTTATCTTATCAGGAAGCCATAACGTGGTAAGTAAGATGTAATATCCGTTCCATAAAAAAAATGGGAAAATAGAAAATTTTCCCCTGTGGATATAAAGCACTGAAGTTCTATGCCTCAACATATTTATCGCTAGCAAAACAAATTGAAGTCCCACATATAATGTTGTACGACGTAAAAAAAAAATAATTCCAATGTAACGCAATGCATGTGTTATCGTCACTTCCACTCCCCAATCTTAGAATTTTCGAGAATATGACCTGACAAAATGGAAAGGATAATAAAGGATAATAATTTATGGCAGCATCATGAATGTGAATCTACAAAGTTAAACAGAAGTACGAGTGGCAGCGTTTTTATACTGCAGGCACCATTCGCATATTTATACCTCACATTATCTAGAGTGTGGATTTTTTATGTGTCAGTGTTGTTGGCTTCTGATTGTGATACGAACGACTTTATGGTATTCCCTTTTCCCTTATACGGGATTTTTTTTTTATTTTATTTATGTTGAATATTAGTTCGGCATTATATCACATAACCATTTGCAGGAGTCCAGCCATATATTTATAGATGTTAGGTCTAATAAACGAATTTAACCTGTTTCCATAATGTACAACATAAATTTCATTTTGTTGTATTTTTAGAAAAAAAAACACCTTTTCCTTTCACTCTTTTCCAACCGTATATACACAACGATGTATTATACACACACATTCAATATTCATCCTTACGTTTTCATTGTCCGCAAACACCTACGCACCCACAAAAAAAACTTTTTTTTTTCCTGACTACAATAAAGCGGCGTTATTACTTTTTGGGTTTTATTCATTCAATATTCCGTCACAAAGAGGGAAACAATTTTAATGTTCAGCTTTGAATTTCAAATATTCAGCTCGAATCTGAAACGGAAAATATTCTCGTTCCAATGTTACGATATTGTGCCAGTCGAATGCACTTTATTCAATTTATTAAATGATTAGATTGGACGAAATTTTATTAGAATTTGAATTTATGAAATGTTATTGAAAACAATAATACCCTTGGAGGATGAGTGGGAGGAAGGCCTTGAATATACAATTCTGATGGTAAGAATAGGCTAAGCAGAGACTATTCCATAAATTCTCTCTAATCTTCTGGCGATGTAAGCCTAATACTAATTTTTCTTTTGTTCTTCTGTCACGTTTGACAGTAAAACCAAATGAAAATTTGAATTAGGTCCGCAATCATAATAGTCATTGCATTTCGCTCGTAAAAACCGGATTCATGGTTTGTTGGTGTGAATAAGAACATACACATCACATAAATGTTTGAGAAGCTGAAGAATCTTGAGTCTTTTTGACGTTCTTAAAAATGAGTGTTCGTGTCAGAAGCAGTGCTATGATTAGGTCCCTTTCGATTTACTATATGTATAGTTGACCAAAAGAAGATAAATTGACAAAGCAGATTGTAGTTCAATTTATCTTTTTTTAGTCAACATGTTGCAACAGAGAGGTTCTATACTGGCGACCTAATTTCCACACGTAAAAGGTTAAACGAATTAAAATAGGATGCTTTGAATTGTATTACTCTTTTTAAAATAAGCTAGTAGTGTTAACCATCTAGTCCGTTCTACAAAACGTAAACGTCACAAAAAGATCCTCAACTTCTACAGACTTATATTTCATCTGTTATCCACAAGAACGACAAAAGTAAACGATGATAGCTTGCTTTAAGGTTGTCTTTTACAAAGTTCTGAAAGAACAGGTTAAGACAACCACGAAGGCGGGTGACACCAAATTTTATAAACAGATAGTGTGCGAAATTCAACTTGAAGAAAATATTTTTCTCGAAAATTCAGAATTTTGTTTTGTTAAGTTCCAATTTACTTATAAACTTCGCAGCCGTTGACGCAATTGTGTGTCACCGCCTCCGTGATCAACTCAGAGTTGTCTTAATCTGTTCTTTCAGAACCTTGGTCTTTTATAGCAATGTTAAAACCAGTGAAGTACTAGATTTCCAGATCAACATTTTGAACGGAGGTTAGATCATTGGAAGTAATAGACCCAAATAATGTATTGGTGATGTGTTTGGTGTGTGGTAACTCATTTAATTGAAACTATCAAAAGTGGTAAGTTCAGGCAGGACGAATAACTGTAAACAAATATTTCAGTTTGAATTGAAGAGATATTAACTGCACAAAGCGATTTTCTACTGTCCACTGCTTCAGTTTTAATAGTAAGTTCAAAAAGGCCACACACAAATGCTGGTCTCACCAGCACAACATTGATCCATTAAAAAGGCATTAAAATTTATATCTCATTTCGGTTCTATTTTATACGATTTAATTAACATAATTTACTTCTATTTTCCGCCGGGAAATTTTTTGTTTCTCCCAAAACTTTTTTTTCTTCCTTCTTTGGTTTCATGTTATCGCTGTTTCGTAGATCAATACATTCACGAAAAGTTTTATTCAAATAAAAAAAAAACAGTTTTATTGAGTTGGGTAATGATTTTCCGGATTTTCATGATTGGATGGACTAGACAGAGTCTCTTTGATTCAATAAGCCGATTTTGTGGACACACTGTTATGTGATTATATTGTTGTAAAGACGAAGACGACGATAATTAAATAAGTTTCGACGACATAATGTTGTTTACCGAATAACAACGCAGAACTAAGCTGGAAGTTTTGTTTTTTAACCTTCACCAGATGATGATGAATATTGAATCGTAAAATTTTTTGAAATGAACCTTGGAATTTCTGTTCCTTTTATTGATGTTATTATGGCTGAGCTTTTAAATTATCTTATTTCTAGGTCATAAGCTTACTCAACAATATTCCGTAATAATCCACACGTATTCGTGGCCAATTCCCATGAGTTTTGTGTAGATTACATCCAGGTGTTGGATTAATTTAAGAGTGATATCGCCAAAACTTGAACCAATTTCAAAACAACGGCTCAGCGATTCGGGCAAGCTATAGCTCGTTTGAATCGTCATTCAATTCTGAGAAATAGGGATCTTTTACTTTTTCTGTTAGTTTCCCATTTTCGGAGTGAACACGTGAAAGTAATAGCATGTCAATGGGTCGTGAAAACAGTTTTTCGGTGATAGCTCGAGATAGAAATCTTTCTAAAATGTGAAATGTTGTAGGAATATAGGCCTCTAGCAGACCTTCAAAACGAGTATAATCATCGGTAAGGACAGCTACCCGTTCTGGACTTATGACTCAAAATATGGTGAATGTTTGGACAGTGCTGCTGGCTTGCAACAGAACTTTTCCGCGGAACTGACTATAGGGTGTTGTAGCTGGACTTACCCTCTTTCGTTCCACGTATAATACACCCCAGAAAAATTGTGTTGCAAGCCACAAAGTTAGTCGAAGTAAAATGTCGCTCCAATAGACCCATATTTTTAAGTGTTTTCAACTTGTTTTTGGTGTTCAAACAGGCTGGAGCGATAGGAATGAAATAAACTAAATCAAAATTACATGTTCAGCTCGAAATTGTGCTGAACCGTGCGATCATTGTCCTTGAAAATGTTGCTTTCCTCCTACTTCGTAGTAGGTGGAAAACATCATTTATTTGACTTCATAAAAATATCAGGAACTCAATTGCTTTCACCGAATATGGGCTTTTTGTAAAGCAGAGATGCGCATCGTTCATTTACAGTCAATAAATGGTCACCCAAGATTTAATTTGTACTTCACAAGAGGTCACGACCGTTCCCAGCTATAGAAAATGTGTCAAAAATCCAGTTTTTTTCACAAAAACAATTGTTTTAAGAATACATAGCTTAAGACCTTAACTAAAAGCAGTTAAAATCTCCACAGAAAAAATATTTTTGTAAAAAAACTCGATTTTTCATACATTTTCCATAGCTGGGAACGGTCGTGACCTCTTGTGAAGTACAAATTACATCTTGGGTGACCATTTATTGACTGCAAATGAACGATGCGCATCTCTGCTTTACAATAAGCCCATATTCGGTGAAAGCAATTGAGTTCCTGATATTTTTATGAAGTCAAATAAATGATGTTTTCCACCTACTACGAAGTAAGAAGAAAGCAACATTTTCAAGGACAATGATCGCACGGTTCAGCACAATTTCGAGCTGAACATGTAATTTTGATTTAGTTTATTTCATTCCTATCGCTCCAGCCTGTTTGAACACCAAAAACAAGTTGAAAACACTGAAAAATATGGGTCTATTGGAGCGACATTTTACTTCGACTAACTTTGTGGCTTGCAACACAATTTTTCTGGGGTGTATTATACGTGGAACGAAAGAGGGTAAGTCCAGCTGCAACACCCTATAGTCAGTTCCGCGGAAAAGTTCTGTTGCAAGCCAGCAGCACTGTCCAAACATTCACCATATTTTGGGTCATAAGTCCAGAACGGGTGGCTGTCCTTACCGATGATTATACTCGTTTTGAAGGTCTGCTAGAGGCCTATATTCCTACAACATTTCACATTTTAGAAAGATTTCTATCTCGAGCTATCACCGAAAAACTGTTTTCACGACCCATTGACATGCTATTACTTTCACGTGTTCACTCCGAAAATGGGAAACTAACAGAAAAAGTAAAAGATCCCTATTTCTCAGAATTGAAAGACGATTCAAACGAGCTATAGCTTGCCCGGATCGCCGAACCATGGTATTCATTTTCACCAAAATTGGTTCAAGTTTTGGCGATATCACTCTTAAAAGTTTCTGTCGAATTAAATCTTTGTAATGTGTTTATTTTGTCGTAAGCGCACAACATAAGAACACTTGAGAGCATCTTCTCGACTTATCAAGTTTTATTTCAAACGACAACATTTGCCACTCACTCTTTGTCATAAGAGGTGAGAAATGCCACTCAACTGTTATTGGTTGAAATGTATTTCTGAACATTTGCCCCCAAAAGAAAAATTTGTTTCAATTTTTACATGACATTTATGTCAGCCAGCGAATTTTCTCTTGTTTCCTTCCGTCAATGTTAAACTACGCTCGAAAATTCTGACATAACTACGCAAATTGAACCTGCAATTTGCGAGTTAAATCCACTACATCGAATAAGGTTATTATAGAATACGAAATCGAATTATTTATGATTCGTTCGACATTTATCCGTATTGCACGCAAATGGTCAATTAATGGCATGAGAGAGAGAGAGAGAGCGTATATTTTATGCTCTCACGTTAGGTAGCGAGAGTGACGGAAGTCACATACTACAAAATGTAAAAAAAAATTTGGCGACTAAGAAACATATTTACAGCCAGTCTTTGACTTCCCTTCTCGACTCAGCGATTAACCGCCTCACAAATAATATGTTCGTAATCTAGGCATCCGTATGAGTTAAAAGATTTGGGGAAAGATTTGGCCGATATCCGGATCCAATTAAACCATAAACGTTCGAAAGATTTTCTGAAAACGAATTAAGGTCACTAAAGTGACGGGATGGCTCAGTGGTTACGTACTAGCCTTCCACCAAAATGATCCGGGTTCGATTCCCGTGACAGACAAAATTCCGCATGGAATTTTTCTAGCGATTATATCGCATTGGTAACGTCCTTAGTTCACTCAAGCTTCATAATTTGGGTAGTTGCGGTGTGTTTGGTGGCTGCAACGATGTACACACTGAATGAATCGTATGACGTAACCCAAATGCGATGAATTTGTGTACATATGTCTAGCCTACATTAAGGCGAGATATCAATTTCGCACCTAACTTTCCTCAGAGAGTAATTACATACTTCGAGGCGTGGTTCGGAAGTCACGTAAAGCCGGTGGTCCAGACTGAACTTGTTGTTGGCTGTAAAAGGCTGTTAGAACGGTCTCAAAACCAACAAATAAATAAATAAATAAATAAATAAACATGTTGCGCATCGAAAATGCCCTTTGCACGAAACAAGTGATGATGGTTCCTAACCTATATTTGAGGATTCCATCAGATTTTCCCATTTTATTTGGAGTGATTTCAACATGATTGAGGTAATCTAATATCTTCTCCTAAATTTTCGAATTCAGGCTATTTTCTTTGGCACTTGTCAACTTTCTTGCTTCTAACATAACTCTAACACGATGTTTTCGAGCTTCTTTTGATTTATTTTGCAAATTCAACAATCTAACTATTTAGCTTTTACTTCTAAGGCTGCGAGCGCACTTACGCCGTTTAGCACTCCGTTTACGAGTGAACAATGGAAGCTCCTCCCACTTTCCATTGTTAAAACGTAAACGGAGAGCTAAACGGTGTAAGTGCGCTCGCAGCTTAAAAGAATTGATATCAGTAAAAGAAACCTTAGTGACGCAATGTATTCACCTCTAGAATAGCTACATCAGTTCCTTTCGAAGTGAACAACACACAAGGACATATTGGGTCAAGGACTTGCGTCACTTTTACCCTGTAGTGGGTTTTCACTGATACATACATTTTACAACTGGAATCAGCAGATATTATTGTAGGGCAAATCGAAGAAACCACTCGAAGGAATATTTATGTTACGTGAAATTGGTCGGTATTGGATATTGTGTAACCCGCATTAATTATACAAAATGTGAAATAGCACGCATCATCAGCGTCACATGTATTTGGATTATTTTTGTGTATTTTCTAGATTCGTTTATTTTCTATTGTGTATGTAGGTAGGTAGAAATAAAAGGGTTCGGATGTGGAACTGTGGTTCGTTTTATGTTAAAAACTGTGATTAGATACGGTCGGTCGAATCAACAACTCCTTTTTTCTTTCCTTATTTGTTAACATTGATGGAAAAACAACATTAGCATCACTATACTCCATGAAACATTTATTCCGTGTATTTCGGCCACCTCCAACCCTTTATTTTTTGTTAATCAAAATGGATCAACAAGAGAAATGTTTTTAGAAAATTCCGGCTCTTTATATCGAATGAAAGAGTTCTGTTCTGTAACACAGAAAATGCTTCTCTTAAACAGATATAAAGGCTATTAATAAAATGGAATTCGTGGAAATATCGTTTTAATTTGGAATTCTAGACAAGGTTGCCAGGAGCTGATGATGGTTTATGAAAGTTTATTTTAACTCGTAATCCTATTCGGGGTCCGATTTTATTCTCAAGAGCTTATAATATTTTGCCAAGTTCATTTATTTAACGAGGGTAACAATTTACACTACATGATGTCATCTCACCAGTAGCTTAATGGACTTTGACGAAAATCAGATTAAATATTTTATCTTTCTTTAAATCTGTTACTTCATTTCACCAGCGTACCAACTGATATGAAATCTATTACTTCATTAGTTTTTGCAGTTTGCTATATAAGGCAGCATTTACCAGAAGCGAACGTTTATTATTGCCATCGTTCTCGATAACAGATCAGTACTATCTGACAACTTATATCAGGATTTCTGCCCCTTCTGCTCGGATATACAAACTATACACTTGTCGTAAAACAGTTACCGAAGTTACCGATGCGAGTATCACAAAGTTGTTCATAAAAAACACACTTTTGAGTCTACGTCAGCTTCATTCTTAACCTTTTACGGCTGATATATCACGATGTATAACTATCTGTTACTCCATTTGTTGATTTGTATCACTAAATGTTTGGTCTTTTACTTATTTTGTCTTAAAATACATTTTGGTGTGACAACGTTAGACCATATTAACGGTAATTTCTGACTTCTCTGTCGATAACAGATGATGTGGGTGGACAATTAAAATAATGAATGGCAAATGTTCGGTTCACATAATCAATAATATTGAGTGCAACCGCTGCATAATGTCAATTCATATGGTAAGTACCATAATTGGGACGCTTTTAATGTAAATAAATAATTGATTTCGCTGACTCATTGAAGGCTAATGTGAAAATTTAGTTTTTTAATTAATTTTATTGGAGCGAAAAAACTAATTTACTTGCAGCGTCGGGCTCGAGCATTATTGAAGACAAATCATAAAAATTATACAAAAGCTTAAAAATACTCGAGCAGCGTTCGTTTAAACAAAAAAGTGGACTTTTCACAGAATCACCTACCCACTTATGTCGGCTAAGTTGATAATTAAAGTAAGAAGCATTTTAGCGAAATCAACCAGGACGAAATCAACCTATTGTTATAGTTCAAACGTGATATCAGCTATCAATCATTTAGTGCTTTTTGTCAATTTTTGAAGCTTTTCCACCATCGTGACTCGATAGGATATCGTATATTCAACACCGTAAGCTAATAAGCTACGTGCTACTGCTGGAAACCAAACGATTCTAATTGAATTCGTTCACCGTTTTGCTATCATTTCCATGATAAGTTAAGGTCTGATAAGATAAGTTGAGGCTATAAATCGTTCGAGAGCTAACATCTTACCGACAGTTTTACAGGAAACAATGAAGGCGTTACTTGTGGCTCTTGTACTAGTGGCATCCGTTGGTAAAAATCCACATACGACTCTTTGATAACTACATTAGACTACGACAACTAAAAATTCATTTTAGCGGCAAATCCGTTGCCAAAAAATGAAGACAATCAAGAGGATTGGCAATTAGTTCCTGATGCGTCAGGAAAGATGCATATGGTGGATACCAAAAGCAGTGATGTTGACGAAATTGGACCGTCGTTTGTGGGAATGCAAGACATGGTTTTCCGTTTATTTACACGGAGCAACTTGAATACACCGCAAATCATACGCATTAATAACCCAGGTGACTTAGCCGCAAGTTTCTTCAATCCTCAACGTCAAACAAGGTACATGATACACGGCTGGTTGGGAGGTGGAGATGGCGACAATGGTGAGTTGGAATGATCGTGTTAGGTTTGAGAAATTCCACAACCAATCATATGCTACCTATTCAGGCTTGCCTATTATGCGATCTTTTTTGAACTACGGTGACTTCAATTTCTTTATGGTTGATTGGTCTATCGGTGCTGAAACGATCAACTATATCGTCGCCAGAGGACGTGTGAATGAAGGTAACAGGAAATATGATTTATGAAAAATATCGAGCAGATGTTCATAGCTTTTAATTGGGTACAGTCGGAACTGTCGTGGCTCGTTTTGTCGATTTCACTGGCCAGAACACAAACTTGGTATCAGTTATGGGGCATAGTTTAGGGGCACATGCAGCTGTGAGTGACTTTGTTATTAAATTTTATTTTTATTTTTTATTTTTTTAATAATCTGTTAAAACAAGGGTGCTACTGGAAAGAGGACAACTGGTCGTTTATCAAGTGTTGTTGGACTAGATCCAGGTAAATTACATCAGCATCAGAAGATGTAGCCATTCCCTACCTCGTTTGTCCTAACTTTTTCTTTTGAATTTTAGGCGGTCCACTATTTTCGTTGGATGTGCCAGCAGACAGAATAGATCATACTGACGCTAATCACGTTGAAATACATATTACTGATGCTGGTAGACTTGGCTTTCCACATCCAGTAGGACACGCAAACTTTTATCCGAATTGGGGTCTGCTCTAATCTCTAGTTGGCAGTTTAAGTGCAGACTAATTCTATTTTGACCATGTAGGAACTAGCCAGCCCGGTTGCGGAACAGATATTACAGGACAGTGTGGTCACAGTCTTGTTAGAGACTTTTTCGCTGAATCAATAAACCCAGCTCGAGTATTCGGGGCTATCAGATGCAGAAATCTGGATGATATTCGCCAGAGAAATTGTGTTGTTAGTGGAGTGAGTAGACGAATGGGCGGTGAGCCAATATTGGATGGTACTAGCCCGCCTGGAAGTGTTTTCTTCTTAACTACCAATGCGCAAGCACCGTTTGCCCAAGGGCCGAGATAATTTTTTTTTTTCGATGTTTTGTGAAAGTTTCTTGTTCTTTTGAACACAATAAAAACTTTGATGGCTTGTTGCGGCTGCTACAGAAAAATGATTTTGCATTTTAAATTTGGAAGACGACATTCGGTCATCTTATCTATCGAAATGTTACTATTTTTACTAGCAACGATAAGATTATTAATATTTTCGCAAAGACGAAACAATGCTCACTTTTGACCACAATGGGACATGGGACGTATAGATATGATTTCATATCTCAAGTAGTTCGTACACCTTTATGAATGGAACTGAATATTCGGCAACCACAACAATAGACTAAGAAAGCACAACAATCGTTGAATATTCCCCCAAACAGGGCCCAATATTCAGAATTATTTCGCTAAAAAATTCAATAAAAATTGACTAAATTTAGTGAAATTTTACTTAGCACTCTGAATGATCTGACCTGCTTCGAATTCAACATGACCTGACTTGACCTGACCTGTTTCAGCTTTAACCTGAATTAACCTGATTAAAACAGGTCTGGTCAGGTCAGGTTTAGGTCAAATTTCAAAGCTCTGAGCAGGTCAGGTCAACGTGAAACTGATAGATTTTGACGGAGCCTTAAATTTGCAATATTAGATCCTGGCCTAAATCAAGCGCAATACCCAGTATTATCGGAATCGTAAATTAGAACAAGATTTGCCTTCCTACAAATGTTCCCTCGAACATTCGTAAATACGCCGACAAGAGCAACATTTACAAAGAAAATATTGAAAGGCGCTCAACAAAAACATTTTTCTTTTATTTAAAAGAATAATCAGCCGACATTATATTATCTTTGATTTATCTACCCAAAGACTCACTTTTGCACAGTTCGAGTGCAAAGTGCATTACCCTCATATACAGTAAAGAAAGGTTTTCTGATACGAGTTCGAAATAGTATAACGCCTTTCCGTTTCTACGGGGCAAGGAATGGCGTTAGGAAATAATTGTATGGAATACTCGCGCATTCGAGTCATAATTTATCGATGAATCCTTTTTCTAATAGACTATCGGCTCTCGAGAACTAATAACTCCGAAAATTGGTTACTATCGAAAGACCATGAGAACTGTTGCTATTGAAATTTTTGCAACTGAAACTATTGCTGTGGCAACATTGACATCACAGATGAACTCAGATGGTTTCATTGCGGAGTAGCGACCAAAACAGATTTCTAACATTGACTGTTAGATGAAGTTTATAAAAATTATCTTGCCAAGGTCGACTTCACTTGGGAGAGGTCACTGGGTAGACATCACTGGGTAACAAAAGATGGTTTTAATAAATTAGCTTCTCTATGAGCGATGATCGCTGGTTGTACTTTATCTGGTCTTTACATGACAAAATTTATGTTCAGCCTAATGAAACACTTGTAAAATACTTGTATTGCTGACATGCTTTCGGCCTGCGAAAGATATTAGTTGCGGGCTTTGCGCTAAACGTTTTATGTGTTTTCCTAACATTTTCAGGCAATAAAATTACCACACATTGATCATTGGCAATACTCTTTGGAAATATTAATGTCACATACGGCTATTTATCTGTCATCGATACCCACGACAAAAACAATGACAAGAACTGGGTAAGATGGTCCTTTAAACAGTAAAATGCATGTTAAAAAAATGGAAGTACAAGATTGGAAATCAACAGATTAAAAATTCTTTGATCGATGGAAGTAATAGACCCGATAATAATACTAATCATGTGCTTGCCGTCTGTAACAGGTTAAGTTTCTTTCTCCTTGAAAATGTTCCGCTAAGACTTACACAAAAATCTTCATTATACAATGTGTTACGATGAGATAATATTCGAATTTTTAGATGTTTACGGACTGTAACGTTTTATGTGAAAAGAGTCCAGCAAAAAAAGAAAGTTATCGACCGACACAAATGATTTTTAATTACCAGCCTTCAACAAACATTATTACCGAAGGAACTATTATAAGCGGCAAGCAGATCGATTCTCTTTCGTTCAAAGTCAGCATAACGCTTTCACTGTTTCTGCCTTCCACAAATTGCTTGATTAAATATACATGTCCTGTCGTGTGTGGTTCAAAGTGTATACTGTCTGTCTCGTCTATCCATTTTATTTATAACTTTTAGATTACTTCCTATACAATAAGAATGTCAATATCATTCGAGGTACGTCTTGCGAGCTTTTTGCTTGACCGATGTGTTGGAATATTATTTTTCCATCGTTCCACGGTTTGCATCCATTTATATAATCAAGGATTTGAAAGCATTATTCATTCTATAAAGCTTTTACCGAGTCCTTTTTGTGTTTTAACAGAGAAAAGTACAAAAGCGACAACTTTTCTTTCTTTTTTTGCCTTTTCGTTGTTACGTCTGAAAAGAAAGGTAGTGTGTACTGTACACGAAACGTACACTCAATGTCATTTGAGATGATGCTCCAATTCACATTTTTCAACCAATGTGGCAGTATAACGAAACCTACGGTTATAATAGCAAGCTAATGCGCTAAAAGGGACTTCTTTAATTTAAATTTATTATTTTGTCTCCTTTTTTCGAGCTGAATTAAAATTTCATATTTTTGTGTTACACCAGCTACACACACCCAGCAATAGTAATTATAATTTCCTTTATTTAGATCCGTTGATAACGCTGAAACGAACGGTATACTCTCACTATACCATTACAAAGGTCCAAAAAAAAAATTACGAATTGTCGACAATTAATTGTTTTCTCAGGAACTCATTTGTAATTTAGGGATTTTACGTATTTTAATTGCAATTAAATTGATAATGACCTTCTGTTATATCTTCAAAAGAAAGCGCACGGACGCGGCGTGTAGCGAAATTTCGTTCTTCCGTTTGTAATTGTTTGCCGGAAAACAAATTGGAAATCAAATTATTTTTCATATGTTTTATACTCAAATTGTTTATGTAAATTGTGTCGCTATAGTTTCTCCATGCATTTACGTGAATAAAATTAGGTTCGTTATGGTGACAGAAGGTGCATAAGCCTTTCAAAAATGGATAGTTTTTCTTGCCAAAAATAAACGAAGGGTTTTACATATCAAAAAGTGTATGTGTAAAATCAATGAAGTAATAGATTTTTGATATCGACTACCTTTGGCGTTACTTTAAACAATTTGATTGTGATTAAAGAAACACGAAGGTAGAACTTATCTAACAAGCTCTACATTTTTTCTAAAGAAAATCAGTTTTTCAGAGTGAAACATTCGCGAATTCTAAAAGAAAATTCATTTTCTGTACATCTGCAAGTGTTTGTCACTCACGTCACCGTCAAATTATGTGTTTATGTAGTTTAAAACTTTGTTCAAACTTTTCCTTCCTGAAGTGTCTCAATTTGATAAATAATTAGAATTCAGAACACTTGGAGAAAATTAAACCCCAAACTTGCTCCAGCTCTTTGAAGCATTGATGTTAATGAATAAAGACGAGCTTGTAAAGTCCTCATAGGTACTCTTTTGTAGTGTCACATAGCAACGGTAATGATTCCAGCGATTCCATAATTTCTCAATTGATACACTTAATATATGATATGCAATATCTATGCATCGATAGTGTATATACATGCAGTCAGCCATACCAAAGCACCTAGTATAGTAGTATAATATTTCCTAAGTTACCAGAATTAAGAGAAAATCCTTCCCAGCCATATTCACCTTTCCGATAAGAAAACAAATTCTGATTTAACGAGCTCACGTTGTTTCGTTCGTTCATAAAGTTTTATAATTAAATTTTTTTGTTATTTTTGTTTCGCAAAAATATATTTTTCCCCAATCTCCATTCAAACTAAAAATGTTTTACGGAAACTTTGTTTTCCTGGTTGCAATTTTATTTTTGCACCATTCAATTGAACTTTTTCTGAGATTAACATCATTGGTGGAATACCCACGCCACTCCGAAAATCGAATTAAAAACAGGTCAACATTTTTAAACAATGTGAAAGGAAAAATCGTTTCTCAGTCGAACAATTGTAAATTTTTTTGAAACCAAACATTTTCTGCGAAGTCATGTTCAGTATGTGTACTGAAATGGTTTTTCCAGAAAGGGGAAAAATAATTCGATTTGACTGGAAAGTACTCTAAATATTCGTGGAATAATCGTTGTTTTCTTTGTTTAAGCTGTTCAATAGTCCAGCGATATGGCAAACAAAATGAAATATTAGAAAAAATATTGACAAAGTGTTGTATTGCTTTGACTTGACCAAAATTGTTGAAAAAATTTCTTTTATTCAACGAAAAAATATGTTCGAGCATTATGGTCTCTATGTGTTGCAGAAATGTTATCTGAAAATTATAAAAAAATCCATAAAACTTTGGAAAATGTGTTCTATAAACATAATTGCGACCAAAAGTAGCTAGACTCATTGACACATGCTTTACAGCAAAACATATGTTAAATTGAATGAAGTAAAAGATTTCGTTTAAATCTGTTAAAACTACGTAGATCGTAAAAAGTAATAGATTCGATAATTCTCTCCAAAGTACAGAAAAGAGTAACGAAAATGATTTATCATTTCTTTTATTAAGCTTTCATTGCATTAAGAGGCACAGATGCTTTGCTGAAAAGTATAAGTTTGGTTTTTTTTAAACTGGATTTTAGATTACTTTTGGTGATATCTTTTCACCAGCACTTCTTCAAAAATATATATCCGCAATAACGAGCACGAATATGGTAGCTTAAAAAAAATAGATTCGGTTGCAGCAGTTTGACAGCTCTGAGCAGCTCTAGAAAAGTCCAAATGTAGACTTTAGTTTCAGCTAAGCATCCATGCCTCTTAAAACGAAAGATGAAAATAATGAAAACTTCTGTGAACTGCTGGTCAATCTGTTACAGCCAAATCTTTTTTTTTTGTTGAAATCTTTCATGGTTGTTATTACGTTCGTCCTTTTTTTCAAAAATTGATTCTGATTAGGAGATATCATCGAAAATAAAATACGAAAGACACAAATGTAGGCAAGGCTACAATTCTAGCTAAGCATCCGGGCTTCTAAAATAGACAAAGTTTTAATAATATTGTGTCATTTGAAAGGGATTAACGCTGAAACCAAGAACTATTTTAGGAAAAACATTTTCCCATATTTTCTTGAATTTTCCCATATTTTGTTTATTTTCAAAAAAAGAAAAAATTTAGAAACGGTTAGGAAAATTCTGGAAAATTTGAAAAAATTACAGAAAATTTAGGAAAATATGTGAAAATCAAATACAATGCATGAAGATTTGGAAAATGTGGAAAAATGCTTTCCCAAAACTGATCCCTGGTTGAAACTGAACTTAAAAAACTGGTAATTGTTCCTCAGAAGATAATTAAATCAGCCAATAGTTCACTCGATACCACAATATAATATTTAAAAAAAGATTTTGTTCAGAAAAAAAAAAACTGTTTAATAGATACACACCAACGCATCGTAGACGAAACAGTTAATGTGCATGTGGTTTTTTTTCTGCGTGAAAAAACCTCGTTAAAATAAATAAGAAAACTGATCAATTTTCTCGAGAAATAAACAACAGATCAAAGACTCAATCATAAAATCTTTGTAGCGACCAATCGACATACAAAAAAAGTGCACAAAAGACAAATAACAGTTGTTCGCAATTCAATCATTAACGATCAAAAAGATTTGAAATCGAAAAAAAAAGAAATTCAGATTCAGACGCACAAATTTATTTCCATCCGTTCATTTATTATCATTAAAACGGAAAACTAACATCAACCTCAATCGAATTGAGTGTCCGTTTACACATTAGATTCGAATTGAATTGATGACAAGACAATTGACTCCGACTATATATAGTGGGAGCACCAAAAAAAAGTAAAACCAAGTGATGGTTTGGACTGAGACTGAGAAATATTATGACCATAAATTTGCTAGACATAAATTGGTCTTTTCTTATTTTCGTTTTCCCATAAAAACAACATAATAAACATCAATCCGAAACAGAAATCCTTTACCAGAATTGAATTTTTCGCACACAGAGTTTTAATTCAACAGCGTGTGTCTCTCATATAATACGTTTCCAAGAGGCACCATATGAAAACCACTTTATTTTATTGCTGAATATTTTAGCCGAAAACATACCAAACAAAACAAAAAGTAAATTGGCGATGGGGTATAACAGGAAAAAAAAAATTGTTCGAATAAAAACTTACACAAAATAGATTTCGTTTTTCCTCTTTTGTTTCTTTTCTTCTTTTTTTCGTTTGCTAAATTGGATAGTTTTACCACACACAATTTATTCAACGAGCACAAATTCAATTTTCACGTCTAAACCACTTGCAAGCCAAACCTGTTTTGAGCTAAAGTGGCATTTTCCTCCCGTTCACTCGGCATTAACATCAAATATCCAAATACACTCAATGGAAAAACACTTGTGTATTTTCCTGCTATAACGCTGAGCTACGTTACTCAGTTTTATATTGCGACGGTGTAAAGAGAAAATTGTTTTGCTCCATCATAAGCGCACATTGGTATGTTGTTTCAGTTATTTACCCATTCCAATATTTTCGACGAAGTAAAAAATATGAGTATCGAGGTCTCTCAAACTGCTCGTTGCCATACACACGGAGACTGAGCAATGTGTGGCTGGCATTGATATTAATGAACAACAAGTCCAACAGTTGGGCCTGTCTTGCGTAGATGGTACGCATTTGAAAAATTGTAGAAAAATGAAAGGCACACTAACCTACCTATACAGTGTACGGTTTGAGGTGGTGAAAATTCTTGTCTCGAATTTAGTTCCATTTTTACCACGACACATTCATGATCGTACTACACACTATGCATACGGAAGTGAAAATGAGAGGAATGTCTTTCCACTCGTATAGCTTTCCGTTTAAATATTGACATTGAGAGAAATTTTCCCAATGGGAAAACGGTTATTGGGGAACGTTGTGTTTTAGATGTTGTTGAGCACCTGCTCATTGCTAAGTTCATAGTGACGACGGACAGGTTGAAAATTTTCTTTTTGCATTAATTTTTTGTTTTGTTCCTCATTTCAAAAAGCAGCCCCAGGGGCGCCGACTTCTAGGTGGCGTTGGGTGCTCAAGCACCCGACACCAAGATTCGTTGGGTGCGTAGCACCCAACAGATATTTGATATTTTTCTTAATTAAATAAACTAACATTATTGCCACTGTTTCTGAATTGAAACAAAAAAAGCCTTCAGACATTTTTCGGACCTTCACAAGCAATAATAATAACGTTTCTGTGTGAGTTGTCTGGAATTGTAGTTTTTGTATTAGTTTTGTCTTAGCTTGGTGTTCCATTTCAGCACTTTCATAATGTAGAACCGAGAAGAAACGTGCAGAAATAGTCATCTATATTACAGACGATATGTTTAAAAATAAAATCATACGAGGAATATGACAAAGGCTATGAAGAATACTTTTGTAGAAATAGTCATTTACGTCTCAAGGACAAAGGTCCGAAAGTACTTTTCCATGTGACGTATTGAGTTTTTCATGCTTGCTATGGGAACCGAAAGTAGAAAAATGTTTACTTTCGCCCCTCAAAATTGACATTTTTACTTTCGGTTCCCATAGCAAGCATGAAAAAGAAATAGTATGTCAGGACTTTTGGTCAGGGCGAGGGCGACCTGGATTGGGTACGAGTACGACTTGTAAGTATAACCTGAAACCTGAAATGTTAACTTTTTGACTTGTTGTCAAAATGGAAGTCAACCTGAAACTACTTTCGAGCCAACCTGATTTTTTCAGGTCAGTTTCATTTTCTTTAACCGGAAGCCACCCTGTTAAGATCAGGTAAATGAGATTCCGATTCAAGTTTTACTTTACCTGAACCACTCCGACAATTAGACGACAGTTGCATAAAAAATGGAAAACATGCATACGAGCAATTTTTCTCTAATGTCGATATACATGTCCAGAATAGAGATGAGCCCCGGCTATACGAAAAACCGGAAATTTCAACTCAAATTTTCCACCAAAATATTATATAAAATGAAGCTAGATTGTCAAAAGAAGGCTTGAACAAAAGTAAATGAATGTAGTTATTCCGTAATATTTTCATGAAGAAGTATGTTCTACAAGTACGACCTAGACATTATTGACTCAATCTTGATTGCAATACGATCACTTCATTTTAGTTTTCTTGGCGAACCCTATCTATTTGGACGAATGTAGCCTTATTTTATGACGTTCTGCTGGAAAACTTGAGTTTTTGGTTCGGTTTAGACAGGCAATTTCTTAAAAGAAAACCTCTGTACGCACTCATGCGCCCTTTTGTTATAGTTTGTTCTTAGCTTTACATTTCTCGACTATATTATTACTACGATGGGAGAATACATATTTCTCTGTTAGATTTACAAATCACTGAGAACCAGGTCTTGCACTTTCTCTTGATATTAAATTAAGTTGCTAGATTCGCTATCGTGAAAATCACTGTACAGAGATCTCGCACCCAACAACCAAAACACAAGTCGGCGCCCCTGTGCAGCCCACATGGTAAGACTACCAAATACGAGACCCATCGCAATAGGCAAGCTCACCAGCCATTCTTGTATCTTGTATAATGTCGGTGATTGTCATTCCATTAATTTATATTTACGGGAAGCATTCGGATCAATATCAGAGATAAATTGAGTCTACCCTACCGCAGGGTTAGTAGCGTTTCAAATTTCGTCATTTCTGAGGCATAAAGTTCCGGCTCGTGCTGGAAACCTCTCATACGCTAAAAAAAAGCCCTTAAGCATGCGTTAGGAAAAATACTATTCAGGAGACCTAGTGCTTTCATAGCAACTTGCTTCAAGTGGAATTTTTAGCCTGCTAAATATTTTTTTTCGAAATCGGTGGTCGTTACTCCGCAGAAAATGTTGTTTTGGCTCAAAACCGTTAAAAAAAAGGTTACAAAATTTTTCGAGATAACCTCGACGAGTTAAAATTCGAGGATGTCACTTATCACCACTGGGAAGCGGTTTTCACTTACTTCACTCACCCAACTAACCTGATCGACCCAAAGTTAGTTTTCTCATGAGGTCATACGTAGTATCTTTCGAATGACACAGATCTTCAGTATTAATTTGAAAAAATGTAATTTCGGCAACCTTTGGGTCGAGGTGAATTTATACCTTACTTCGAAGCAGAATGAACCGAAAATTTAATTTATTGTTATTTGGTGCAATTGTGGAATTATAGCGTTCGCATCTACAGGGAGACAAGTTTACAGAATATATCTCGTAATGTCGAAATTTATATAAAATCGAACAAACATATCTCCCGAGCATAGCCCTGGTTGCATTATGCCAATGACCTCATATTGGTGTTAAACTACGTGTCTTGTCAATATATTTCAGCAAAGTTTACTGAAATCGGTTTGAATTTAGTGAAATAAACTAGAATTTTCAAAAATTTGCTAAAAAGATGCATACACTTTTATGGTGGTATCTCCCCGAGATTTTAGGCCACCGACCTAATACGGGGCTTAAACGACGCGTCTGGTCAATAGCTCTCAAGGAAAAAAAAAACCGAAATCGGTTTTCATTTGGTGAAAACATTGCGAGAAGTCACAAATTAGCTGGAATGTCCCATGTAGGTCCTTGATGCGTGGATGATGTGTTCACACAGTGTTTGTTATACAGTAGGTTACAGTAGGTACTTTGATGCTTATCACAATGAAATGACATGCATTATTGATCAAAATGTTATCAGTAAATTGCATGTTACACCACGATTTGGATTATTTTTGTTTTGAAACTAGCAGCCCAAGCATAAGAGCATTGCTGTTATTGATCAAAAACCAGCGGAATAAGTAATAGGATGACGTATATTTCATCTGTTACCGACAGCGAAAACAAAAGTTATGAAGAAACTCTGCATAACATCGTCGTTATATACCGAAATGTTATCTAATGAGGTAATAGAATTCTCTGTAAAATATTGAAATGCTTAGACCGAAGGAAGTAGCAGATTCAATAATCATAGCACTGATTTGTTGTCGTCTGCGCAAGGTTTATTGATACAAAATATATATTTGTCGAGTAAATTAATGAAAGACGAACGAAGTCGTTGTCAAAACATTTTAATTTTATCGCTATCGAATCTCTCACTTCGTGCATCCACGACAAAACCAACAACAAATCTTTTACTTCATTATTCTGATCATGCATTTTGCTATATAAGCCTTAACAGTCGAAACTCATGGCTTATTTACGAAGTTTATTTTGATAGCAGATGACATAACAGAATCAAACGTGGCAATCCTCAACTACGATGACGGCAGAGTAAAATAAACCAGGCAGAAGCCTAATACACTATGAGAAAATGAACTCAAATGAACCGGGACATAAATTGAAAGATTTTATTCGCAAAAAATATAGGGCTACTAGATTATTCAGGTCTCTAGTCCAGTCAGCGCTCCTGCCTGGTTAACTTTACTCTGTCGTGCTACGATCAGATCATATCTTAGAGCATGAATCACAAGCGAATTCAAGTGAAAACGTCGGATGCAACACGATAATGAATTATTCATATTCACCATGGCAAACATTCTTAAAAATTCATCACGTGCTTTAATGGTCCGGTTTTTTTTGTCTCAAGACGGGGCACATTTGAGAATAGAATGTAAGAAAGAGTTGGAGTAAAAATACTTTGAAGTAATGAGGTCAAAGATTCTATATGGTATCTGTGGTAAATATAATCTTTTGAACCGAATTTACAGATCCAATTGCTATTCTGTGAAAAACAACGATTGTAATGAAAGTTGGCAGATGTTGTACGTTGTAAGAGTAGAACCATTTGCTTCCTTTGTGTATTACAACAATTGAATCCATTGTGCTGTACAAATTTCATTTCTCCTAAAAGCATTTCTACAGACGTTTGAGCTTTTAAATCATTTATTCCGCTCAAGAACACTACTCTACCATACCCTCTTTCGTGTCGAAATCAATTTTCAACCATAAATTCATTTCATCGAACAAAATAAAATGAACCATGAAAACCGGTATGCGAGTTCATTCAACAAAATTCATCAATGAGAATCGTACGTATTGTGCATGTGTACGCACCGGACCATTTTGACAGCTGTTGTGTTTATAAACAAGTTGTGAAAACGTAACATTTATTTACAAATTGAATTGATTTTCAACTCGATAGTCGGAAAGCATTTTGATTTTATTTGCTTGTGTTGTATTGGGGTGCTTTTCCAAATTGTTAAAAGAGACGTTTGATATTGAATTCGAGAACGCGACAACATTATGTTGTGCACTTTGAAGGAAACTGTATGATCGCAATGTTTGTCAATTATCGTGAGTATATATTGCCTCCAGAGAATTCATGTACTCATCGCTTAGCATTTAATTACTTTAAACTTTAAACTGTAGTGTTACTGGTTGCGGTAGCCTTTTTATGGGGTGCGACAAATCCTTTTATTCGTCGTGGATCGTTAGGTGTAGAAGATGTAAAAGGAGCGACTGTTATCAAACAATTTCTTGCAGAAATTTACTTTTTGATCACGAGATGGCAGGCAAGTATAATATGTTTGAATTAATCCTCTCTTACAGTTGTAATGTGATGGAACATACTACCTTTGAGACAATTGTTTTTGATGAACTGCGACCGTAATGAGTACAATAGAAAATGCAGTGAATTTTACCTCTAATTCTAATAACTGCTCAAATTTGTGTCGGTAACTCCACTCAGAGTAAACTTTATTTTCAGTATTTGGTGCCATTCATCTTAAATCAATGCGGTAGCGTTTTGTACGTGTTAACGTTACAAAACACTGAGTTATCAGTGGCTGTTCCAGTAGCGAATTCGTTGAGTTTTGTGTTTACAGCAATATCTGCACTCTTTCTAGGTGAACAACGGGCAACTTTAAGTAAGTATAGCCCTACAGTACAACATATTATGATGAGACCTTCGTTTCTGAAAATATTTGCCAAATATCCGTGTCGAATTCTTGAAAACTTGACCCGTGGTGAACGCAATTTCGTTTTGAAATGGCTCGAAATCTAATGATCTTTTCATGGAACTGCATCTCATTTTGAAGTAGAATCTTAAACTCATCACCTGAGAAGGTAGTGGTCTAAATTAAGAAGTAGCCAAGATGTTACAAGAAAAGTGTTTTAGATTTCGAGGTGTTTTCGTTTGGGGTTTCTCTTAAGAAACGACTCATCATCTGTTATCAACAACAATGACGATAATCAACGATGAGCTTTGTTCAGGGTTCTTTTTTTCAGCAAATCCATTTGTAAACTAGCCATCCACCTCACACGCTTTACGAACATGGTCTTTTTAGAAAACTTACGCTTGACACCGTTGTCGAGATGTTCAGATATAAGCCACAATTACCACTGTTCCTAGACCTGAGACTATTTTGTATTTTTTTCTGAGCAGAATAGTGACTCACCATTAATATTTTGCTGATGAGTTTTGATAAATTACCTGCCAACAGCCCTTTTGAATTGAATTCTAAATACGAAAAATCAGGATGCTGTTAATGTCCTTCAACACCCGTTTAATACATCATTGTGATCCCTTTTTTACACTAAAATATTTTTAATTCGATAACTCAATGCGAGAAGCGTTTTAAATGGTGATAACTAACTTCAAAATATGCATTTCATTCGAGTTAGGTCTCTTCCTGATGTTCCATAGTTTTCCGAGTTCTAGAAATAGTGGATTTAACGTATTTTTATCGGATTTTTTTCGTTCACTTCTGGATTCATATTATTCTTGAGGTAACTAGAGGTCTGTTCCTAACAATCAATTAATCCTTATTTGTCCTTCAAACTTGGTCAAGTCAGACTTTAGGAATTTTTCGGGTCAGTTCATGGGAAAATACCTCTATCGACGCCATTTACTTTCATTTGAAAAAAACTTGTTCTACGAAATGTTGGCACTTTTTCAGACGTTCTAGTGAAAATCGAATTTTTTAGAAATGTTGTCTCGTTAAGGTGATATTTGACTTTAAAATTTTTCGTTAATAGCAGATTTTCAATTTTCCTGCCTGTGTGCGGACAATGTAGATCATTGAAAACTGTGTCCAGACAATCTCTACCGGGACACCTCCTGAACCATCGACACCTTCAGCAGTTTTGTAGAGTTGTAAATGTTCCGCATTCTATAAACCTCTTTTTCAAAAACACTCTCAACTTTTCCAAAAATCATCATCGCAAGTACAAAGTCGACTTTTTCTGTGACACATCTCGACACACAGGTACATTTTCCGCACACATGTTATAGTGGTCCTTACAAGTCCTAAAATTCGATACAGGCTGAAGATTTCGTCTCGCAAGATCTCAATACTCATCTTTGATTGTGGAATTTAATTTATTGTCTTTTGCAGAGAACTACATCGGTATGACGCTAGTAATGCTGGGAACGACAATTTGTATGATCGCAAAGATGCGAACTGAAAATGAAACAACTCCAGTGTCTTAGTTATTACGAGGCTTTTCGTTTGATTATTTTATTGGGAATGTAAAAATTGAAGAAATTCGTTATGTGTTGTTGTTGGTTACAAAAAAAGAGGTGCCATCGAATTAACAAATAAATTATTCAGAAAAGTATTTTTGTCGTGTTAATACAGTTACTTAGCCGTAAGTCAATGCTTAGCGTTCAGCGGACATCAGTTTTATATCGTTTATGTACAACGTTAATTTATTATCATTCATTCCAACGTCTGCGACCGGTAGCGGATATTGCAGGCGGTGCATTAGTTTCCATTCGTAGGAAATTCTCCTTTTTTCTCGGCCTGGATAGTGTATTCGATCTGCTGTCACGATCCTTGCTACGATTCGGTAGTGTGGCCGTTGAATTACTGGTCAGTGAAGAGTTACGAACGGACGATAAATCGTCTTTTGCTGTAGACTTTCTGGGTCGTGTAAGCGAACTTGTGCGATCTTTGCGTCTGTCTTTTTGCTGAAAATTGAAACACAATTTTATTGACAGTCTGCGCTCGAATGTACTCAGTACAGCAATACCTTATCGGGATTCTGCGAATAATTGATTTCATAGCCGTCTCGTAGATGTTTCGGTTTCCATGGAGCTAAAACGGACACGGAACGAGAGACTGTTCGCGTCATCGGTTCCCTATTTTGACTGGATTTCAGCGATGTCAGTTCTTCCCGTGATAGAGCACGTCTTGAATTTAATACATGTGGCTGCGGAATGGCACCGATTGTTGTGGCATGAAGATATACGACCGATCTCTGGCTTTGTTGACTGGAATCACCTTCCGTTCCGGAACTGTCTTGAACGCGATCACGCTCCCTAAATGAACGAGGCAAATTGTTGGAATTAATAAGGTCATTAGTCGCCCACTCAGTGAAGTCGAGATGACCAACCTGGAGAATGTTTTACGACGATCTAAGCTTCGAGCAGGTTTTTGTGGACCAGTTGGTGGTTTCCGATACCCCTGGTCGAATTGATCCTTATATGGTGACACTCGTTCCCTTTCACGTCCTCGTTCTAACGTGCCAAATGTAGGGCCACGGAATTTCACATTGTCGGCCTCGTCAAAAGAACTCTGTCTGCTACTATTCATTAGTGGCGTTGATGCATTCCGTTCCACCGAGCTGCTGACTCTCGGTCTTGGTTTAGGAGCTCCGGAGCTGTTTTGAATCGAAATATGTTTGGGTCGGTCAGTTTCATTGTCCGATGCACTTTCCGATATGTCGTGCAAATATCTCGAGCTTCTCGAAGTCTAAGATAGCGAAATCGTTATAAAGACTTAGTGAAATGAAAAGTGAAGCAGAAACTAACGTGTTTTGTTGTTGTGCGACGACCTCCATTTTGATGATCATCATCAAGATTTTGCAATGACGAACTGCGATGTTTTTCAGACGACAGACCATATTTGGGCTTCCTCGGCATCGTATTCAAATCAAACGCGCTCTGCGAATATTTTTGAGACTTTGCCAATGTCGACGAATCAATGACGGTCTTTCTTGGCTTAGATTTTAATGTCGCTGCCTTCGAAACGCTTGCATTTGATTCAAGATCAGTGTCACCGAAGAATCGTAATTTCTGTCCATTGCGGTTTGGACTTGTGCTTTTTCGAATGTTGGAAGGTCGTGTATTCGAACGTAGGTTGGAGAATTCTTCTTCGGTAGTTGTTGTGTCCACCTGTTTATCAGAATTTAATTAATTTGTTTTTTGCTCATTTAATTGATAGATATGCGAGAATGGTACCTTGTTGGAATTAAGTGACTTTTTGCGTGATAAACGATCGAGTGATTTGAACCATCCCAGTTTTTGTGGTGTTTCGGTTAGTAATGATGTGCTTGAACTTTTGGAGCTTTTTTGGGATGGAGTTCGTTTTGGAATTGGACTAGCTTTTGGCGTTGACAAACGTCGTCTAGTTGCAATGTCCGAAAGCTTTAAATGATAGATTGCATTTTCATTAGTGTCGGACAACAGATTCAATCCAAATTTCTTAAACTAAATGTATCCAAAATCAGATCATTTGGAATTTTCAGAATTTTTCAGAATTAAAATTCTCTAAAATAAGCCCTAGCACGACACTTATTCCTTCGTATTAAGCCCTAGCATATTGTCGAAAAATAATATTCAGACGTCGTGCCTTATATATTATCAAACGCATTGAAAATTGTCATCGTTCCACAATAACACAAAAAATTTCGAAAAAAAATCTGTCTTTTTGTGGACATTCTAAACTCTTCTCTCTTCATAATCGATGCTGCAGTAACTGTACTTTCAGAGATCTAGCTAAAACCTTAATCTTAACACGTACGGCAGATATATCAGCAACTATGATTGTATCTATTACTTTCTATGATCTAAGAAGTCACAAGGCGAAATCTTTTACTTCATTTCTTTTAACATACATTTCGCTGTATAAGACCACCATTGTCAAAGAATATCGTTTATTTGTTTGTGTCGTCGTTAGCAATAACAGATTGGCAAGGTAGTGATTGGTCCTAGGTGGTATATCTTTCTTATTTCCAGTCAAAATAAAAAACCATGAAAACAGTTAAGAGTATAACTATATAACTAAGCTAACAACTAACTGATAGACATATTTAACTTCGAATAAATATGACGGTGGGAAATGATTTGGGATACAATCGAAATACATGCAAAAAATCATATACAACCCGAGTAGCTGACCTTAAGTCCACATCAATTCTAATCACTTGTTACCAAAAATTTACTGAATTTACACTAAAATTTGCCGAAAAAGTTTCTCTGTAAATTTAAGGTAAATTCCCAGTGACAGATCCCGTCAGTGCCGGCCTTCTGATTTTTGTATGGAAAAATAGCAACGAAGTGCCTTTTAAAAAATTTCTCCATAAATCGCCCGAACAGTGATAGAAAAGTTAACGCGCTGGACGTGTACTGTACGTAGTGGACGTGTAAATTGGCTGGCAGACAGCTATTTTTGGATCGAACTTCGGGAACGTTTAGTACACGTGCACTGCGTCAGTAAACGTCCAGTACGTTTGCTCTGGTATCCGAAATAAAATGAAATTTTGATGTACATTATTTCGTCAAATTTCGTTCTTTTTAATTTTAATTTTTTTATTTTTCGTATTTTTATTCATTTATATCGTAACTTTTTCTTAGATAAAAATTTTCTCCATGTTTGGTGCTGGGTTTGAACTGGGGACCTCTTGATCTCAAAGCGGCGCTTCAACCAATGTTGCAATTAAGACATACTACATTGATAGTTGTATTGTGAAGCGTTGGTAGAAGTAGGTAAACGTGGAGCACGTTTGAACACAAAGTACTTATACATGCTATACGTTTACTTACATGACACACATATGAAACTTTGAAAATATTTTTTTTTATTCTAATTAGAACTATGGTATATGACAATGACCTAATATCGAGAATCGTAATCGTAATTCCTTCTTCTTCTTTTTGCGTAATATTTCGATATTTCAACAGTATGAGATTGGAACTCAGGGAATAAAACGTTTTGAAATTTAAATGACTGAATTTAATATTTCTGTTTAAGTGAATCCTAAAATCCTGATACAGATACATTCATCTCATGTACGTAAAGGACTTGACATAGTTGCTATTAATATAAAATGCACAGTGTACGAATGTTAACGCACAACAAGTACGATCTTTTGACATCATACTTACCATGCGTATACAAACATCCTAAACGTGTGCTTTTCTCAAACGTGTTGGGCGTATGAGGTAATTTTGCGATGAAGTTACACATACCAAAATTTTACACATGTCCTACGTCGACTACACGCGTGAGATGTATGGCACACATATCGTACGTAAACTTACATACGACAGGTTTGCCATACATACCCGACGCATACTATGCATAACAGAAGTATATCATACATATCCGAAGTACACCGCCAAAATTTTTTTTTATCAGTGAAGGGCTTTTTTGAGCCAGTCCGGCACTGGATCCCGTAACGAACAAATTTCATAGCCTTCGGTATTGTTATAGCATCCTTCCGTTACTGCTTTAAGAACTGTTGTCTGGTAGACATAAGTTCAATAACCTCAGGAAGGAATCAGCCCATAACTTGAAAACTACATGATCAGTTATAAATGTAGCAACAGGATGTGTCACATTAGCGAATTGTAAGAAATTTCATTCATTGAGCTCCGCTACGAATACTCCTATAAATCTAAATAAATGAAATTTTATTTTTTTTATACTTCGCTAATGTCATACGTCCCGTTTCTGTATTTAACTATTCATATGTAAACGGATTTTATCATCTTCGACCTTTGTCATACAACGAAGGCAAAATTATAAATTCGGTTTCTGGCAAATATATACAAGCCAAGGTACAAGTTCCATTAAGTCGCACCAATCTAACAAGCGAAAAATTATTCTGGACACCCAACAATGGATCTAAATCATAAAAAAAAACACCAACACCCACGACCTGTCGAAATGTATATGGTCCATCAACATCACATCAGGAAATTAAATAAAATAAGTGAACAAATGAGCATTGAGCCTAGTGCTGTGTGATCTTCAAATTTCATTCTAACGAATCATTTTGTCCAAAAAATAAATCAAACATTTGCCTACATCAACATAAAAATTGTAAAGGTCAGTCGTACCAATATTTTTCGATATTATTCAATTTCTGAAGATCACGTAACGAAAATAAAAAATAAAAGAGAAAAACACTTTGAATCAATGACCTGTCGATCACGGTTTTAAACAGAACCAAACAAAAAAATCGCGGCTTTATTTAATAAAGATAAATATAAGCGATGACAAAAACCAAATTGACTGGTTGACCTACATTCTACCCATACAACACTTTGTCGCTATCTGCATATTTGTCATGTTCAACTATAAAAGGTACAGACAGGTGTGTTTCAGTATTGAATTCAACAAAGTTGTTTAAAACTAGATTTGAAATTTTAACAATCATTCGGCTGTAATTACACCGATAGAATGACGGTTTTCGATAGTGAATAGACCAATTATTCATATTGTACCGAACTATACGTGAGAAAAGTCTATATGTAGAATAGTCTGACCGAATCAACTAATCCTCTTTAATTCTCTATTTTGCTATGCAACTCATCGTGCAACTTAATTCTTCTAATTATTACCGTCTGCTATCAACAGTGTTGATAAACAGAAGCGATGAGCTACCACTTAATTTACCACAGCAAGATGCAAGTTTAAACTAAATGAAACTGGAACAGAATATGGATCGCTTGAAAATATTGAGTGTGATAAGCAGATAAGCACATCTAGTAACAGTTCTTTGCATCACTTGGAAAGTTCTTCGACAATATCGTAAAGACCTTGAAAACTATCTTCAATCTAAATTTATCTTGAAAGCCAATTTCAAAGTGATCAAAAATATATTCGGAGTACCATTTAGTCACTGAGGTTCAAACACTCAACATCCACTCGATTTAACGGTTCATTTTGTACACGATGACAGTTCTGTTTTGAAACTTACACTCGGTAAATTTCACTGAAGTGCAGAATTCGCAACAGCTGGTCTTGCAACAGCTGGTGTTCATGCTATTATTTACATTAGTAGTGTATTAGCCTATTATTCACTCAAACTCACAAATGTGATTGAGTAAAAGCCGACAAATATACGACTGACATAAATAATAGCATGGACGTCCGTTGATAAAGACCAGCTGTTGCAAATTCTGTACTCCACCGAGTGAATTTTGTAGGTTCTACAAAAATCTTAGACTGTCCTGTAATGGAATTATAACTTAAATCGAACTTCCATTCAATATAATTCATTCCACGTGAGGTATGAACGTTAAATTAAGCACCGAAACGCACGCATGTAATGTATTACAGGGCCTAATTTTGAAAAATTGATTTTCTAAAATTTAAGAAGGTCAAAAAACACTGGAGTGTTGTTGCTGCTTATTTTGTAGTAATCCGATTTTTAGCACACGGTGAGCTATGGAAAATGCAGCACAATTGTCGATCTCAACAACACACGAGCTTGTGGACTAAATTTTCTATTTGTGAGAATTTGCCATTAGAAAATTCAACAATTTTAGAAAATTCAACAATTTTAGAAAATTCAACAATTTTAGAAAATTATGGGAAATCAATTCCCCAAAAATAGGCTCCGGTATTGTAAAGTCGAAGTCGAATGTGGTATGACTAGAATGTGGATCGAAATCGATAGATATTCTAATTCCACAACAGTTTCCAAAAATATTCATCTTTGTCAATGAATGATGTAGTGATTGGAAAAATATTTTCTGAGGGACTGTATCGTTCAAAGCTCGTGAGATTCCAGCACGAATGTAAAAAATCATTGAAGGTTCAAAACTGTACACGTCGGACGTGGTATGTTTGCGAGCACTTTCGTGCTAGAATCGCAAAGCTCAGGTTCATTTCATTTAATCGTTCAATCAAAGATGTTGGATTCCTTGTTGACGCAGACAAATCGTCTGTACTCTGCATAACATTTCCATAGGTGTTGCATAACTACACAAAATAGCCTTTGCTGCGTTCGTTGCGAACTTTAAAGTGTGTTATTAATTAATTTCACTTTCATCGCCGATATATCTTACACATTGAAAGCATTGAATGTATTTAACATGCAACGTTCTTGGCGTACATTATTGGGAAGGTTATTTAGTTCAATTATATATCGAAATTGGACGCTGACGATGACCATTTTTGATATAAAATTAAAAAAAAAACCGAACCGAGAGAGAGATACATTTGCTCCATGTTTCGATTTGTTTCTGCATCGTACCATTACCTTATTTGGCCACTTGTGATTTATTTCGCAATCATTTCGCATTACACATATGTTTGGTAATTTAGTCGGTAATTTATCTGGTGCTCTTGGGTTTCATATACAATGAACACAATGTGATACATTCGCCAGATTGGGATCCATTACGTATGATTAAAGTTTGTTGGATGTGAACGAGAAAAAAAAACATTTTAGGCAGATGGAACCGAAACAAGAATGAAGGTGAAATAAATCAATCTTCCAGGCCATGTTCACTGCTTTAAAAAAAAACGGAATTAAGACGCAACCGTCACAATAAGATTAAAATTTAATTCAGTATGATTGCAATGCAATTTATTACACCAGGATGATATACGAAAGGAAATTCAATTATTCTTAGTTTGTCTTGGAACTTAGCCATCGACCACATGGGCCACATGGGGCTAAGCTGAAGATGGATCACATCCAGTCAAACGATGGAATCTTCGGTAGGGTCAACAGGTGTGGTGTGGTAAGTCGCTGATCACCAGTGCCGGACTGGCTCAAAAAAAGCCTTCGGGCGTTGTATGGAGACGTTTTTCAAAAAGCCCTTCGTTGTCATTTATCCATACAAAAATCAAAAGGCCTTTCGGGAATCGCCCGAACGCCCATAGGGCCAGTCCGGCACTGCTGATCACAGCTAGGATTTGGATACATTCACCTCAAAATAGTTAGCAAGAAATTCATGTCTTTGGTTGCTTTTCTTAAATTCCAAAAGTTCCACTTCTCATAACATATTACACACATACACTATGTGCACATTACGCCAGTTGTCCCACTCTAAGCGTGCAAGAAGCGGTAAGTCCGAGTACAAATGGAATCGTACCAATATATCGTTCCAACGTGTGGAAGAGATTGCATTTACTAATTTCGGTAAGTTTTCGGTAAACAGCATAATATGCTGAGCATATGTAGGCCCAATTTGTAGGTAAGAGCATGTAAATTAATGCACTATTGATAATATTTACAATTGTTATCAGCTTTAGTAATTTCTTTCGGTGTCATTGTCGTGAGGCATAACATCGCACTGACCCAAAAGTCTATTTGGACCAATGCGATCTCACAACAATGACTGTAATGAAAAGTAATATCTGATGACAATTGTGCGTTAAGTTATTGCAGACGCTATTTACCGAAAATTTACCGAAGGCAGTGAATGCAATCTCTATGTGGAACGTGTGGGACTAAGCCAAACAGAGGGTCGCATGAATATTGCTAAGAATTTTGAGGTGAGTGTAAGATGTCTGGTAGATATCCGGTTGCAGTCATGAGCACCTAAAAGTGCCGCCGCACCGTGTTATCGATTCTATAACACACTGCGTCTCTTTTAGGTGTTCAAGATTGTAATCCAACATTAAATCGATTTAGCATACCGTGAAAAGTAATGAATTTTGTTTAAAAAACAATTAATTGCATCCTGGTCCTCTCTACTCTATACTCTAAATAATAAACAACCAAAAACTCAATTCCACTCTTCAATATGCACGACTGACTATATCGATCCACTGTAAAATCGGAACGATCCATACTAATTCAATTTAAAAGCCGTGCCAAATACAATGTTTAAACATAAGATTGAAAATTAAACATTTATAAGATGCTCTGTGTAGCTGGTTGTCATCGTCACACAAACCATATTATAAAATCAAACAAAACTGCAACAAATCGCAACATAAATCCGTATAATCTCTTCGCATTATACATTGGAGAAAAAAATAATGTTCTGATGAATGAATGAAACTGAAACTGATTCTGACCGTGTGACCTTCTTTAGTCTCGACTCAAGGTTGGCAACATTTTAAATTATTTCCATTATAACATTATGTTAATCGTCTACGACAACTTAAACTGGCGCAGTATGAAGTCAATATGGGTGTTTATGTGTTTATTGAAAATATCGTTTACGGATGGCCTGCATCTGATCACATCGATTACAGTTGGACGCATCTGTCGTATCGGGACCAGATCTATGGATCAGCAAGTCGATTGGTGAAGACGAAATATTTATTTTCGATTGTGGAGATGAGAAAGAAGAACTGGGACTTAAGAGTTTCTGTAAATCAATTTGTGAGAAACATATAAGTCGCAGCATAGGACTGCCCTACACAACATATAAAAACTTAGTACAACTGAGATGCAAGATTTTGAGAGAGTAAAAGTATGAAATTCTTTCACAAAATCATACATCTCCTTTGTAGTAAGTTTTTTATGCGTTGTAAGGCCAAGGGATCGTTACGCAAATTTAGTACCACGCCATTAACACTGCTATCACTATTTTAAAACGAACCAGGATGTACTTTTACACTCAAACTCTCAACAACCAGATACTCATCAGAAACATTGTATTCACCGCTAAAACAATCCGGTGAATTCAAGGCAATCGTTTCGTTCTATCAGTACAGAACAGATACAGACGAGAACATCAAACTGGTAAAAGGTCAATCAACCGATAAACACTATCGTATTTTTCCCCTTGTCAAGATTATTTAAAGGAGACCCTCTTCACCGATTTATTAAATCTTTTGCGTCGCTTCATGCAATTATTCAGATACGATACAGCACACACACCAAAAATCAATTATGAAAGCCGCACAAAAACCTTAAATTTTATGGCATTTTACAAAAGAATATTTTTTTCTCTCGAAATTTTATCTCGAACTTATAATCGTAACCATAAATTACGTTGTTTATCCGCACAAAATTCGCATATTAGACGGCAAAAAACATCGTTTTTAAATCGATTTGTTTAATTTGACATCCTTAAGCGAGAGAAAAAAAAACGTTAAGCTTCCTTCATTATCAATATTTTAATGATTGCTACAAAAAATAAAAAGAATCATCGCCAGCCAAACAGCTTTCATAATGAAATGTTAAAGTTTATTGGAAATAAACTAGTAAATGTTTGCTGTTTGCATATTATGATGGTGAAAAAATTTCCCGATTTGTTACGTAAACAGTAAACACACCACATCTCAGATGAGTGTTTTTTGATTGAGATTACTATAGAAGCAAACTCTCTGTGGAGATGACTTTTGTATTTTCGATATAAACCTTGTGTGTAGTCTAGTCATTTATACTAAAAATGAATGTCTTGATGTCACGATATATTTCTGGGATCCGAGAATTTGGCACACGTGAAGGGGGTGCCAAATTCCGTACATGAAGTGGAATCTAGCACATCCAGATTACCTTTTTTCCTAGGTTTTTGAGAATTTGGCACACGCAACGAAGCTTGTGTGCCAGTTTTGTGCTAACTCATTTTAATCTGGAAGTTATGATAGAGTCTGTGAGTCAATAAATTTGTCATTTTACGAGTTTTCGCAGTCAAAACTAATAAATTTGTCTTTTTACAAAATGACGCAAAAAAGCTAAGGCATCGAGATAAATTCAATAATTTGTCTCCAAACTAGAAAATTCGTCCTTTTACGAAATCTTGCATAAAATTTTTGATGACATACTGTATTTCTATTCGAATTTTCGTGTTTTTAGTGACTTTCAAAATGATTTATAAAAAAAAGTTTTAACTTTTTTTGGCATATGATACGAGACAAAGTGTCTTATAATTAGGTTCTTCATCGATAAAAAATAAAAAAAAAAATTGTTTGTAACTCAATTGTCGTTTTCCGACCCTATTGAGCAATCTTCGTCGAGCAGCTAAACGTTGTTCCTCGAATCGAAACATCACAATTCCCTAATTTTTGCCAAGCCTTCCCTTTATAGGTAAATAATGTTGACTAATAGTGACAGACGGCTAACTATGATTAGCACACCATTCACTTTTATTTATTTTTCTATTATGGCTACCGTGTGCCAATTTCCAAAGTTGCATGGTGCCAAATTACTCTTCAGATGGTGAATCTGGCACTGTGCTAAATTCACATTACAGTGGAAACTGGCACGCATCAAACTTGCATGGTGCCAATCTACCCTACCCCATATTTCTGAAGCGATAACTCCTTCTCCCGAACTATTAAGCCGCGAAGTACTATGTTACATAGCTTCTGACTCAGCAACAAAAATTACGAGCAAAATTAGGATTAAAGGAAAATCAAATTAAAATGATCGATTTTGAGGATTATTAGTGTATTGGGATTGTAAATCAAGTATAAACTTACATAGCGAACATTTGAACTGTTTTTATTACATTAACAGTGTTTATTCAGTGTAGAAGCTGCAACGCTGCGCATAACCTCGATTAACCGGTATTAGAAGTGCGCACAAAAGCTCGATTACGACACAGAATAAACCTCTGAAACGATCATTTTCATTTGATTTCCTTTTAATCTCACCTGCAATGCCTACGAGTTAGATAGATAGATTAAGTGGGGGGAATTTATATTCATAGACTCCTGCACCTTGGCCGCCAAAGGGCCTGTTGTGCGTGCCCACGTATTTTTTGAATATCTATCAATTCGAAATTATAGGGGGAAATAATAGATGGAGCTGCTAAACAGCATTCTTTGACGTTTTAAGTCATGATGGTGTTTACACCTCAGAAATCATTTTTTTGCGATTCCGATAATTTTTGTTAGACTATTTTACAGTCGATAAAGCCAATTAGTTGAAACTAATAGCAGACACTAATCATCCATGATTAGGAAAAACCATATGAGCATGTTCACACCGGGAGTCGAACCCGGAACCCATAGGCCATGAGTCCATCGCTCTACCGATTGAGCTAACTGAACAACTTGCCTACGAGTTACAACAGTCTTAGTCTTTCGACAGTTTGAAGGGTATACTCAGGAGAAAGGAAACAAAATGTCCTTTATTTTAGATGAAAAACAATAGTACTGCTCCTAGCATTAAAATAGAAAATATTCGGAGGCTGATGAAGTCACTCTTGGCTCTGTGTTTCTGTCGTACAAAATTTGAACAAAATTACGTAATAATTCGTCTAAGCCTTAGACCCTAAGGCATATATGACTCGTAAATACAATAATAAACTTTGAGCTTGAGTTTCCAAACAGCTTTTCCAAGTTTTAACAGAGTCCACCGTTTTAAAGAAGCTTGGGACACCATCCAATGAGCGTCAACACAAGGTATGGTCAAATGTCAAACTTTGTATGGAGCGGAGGACATACCGATTTCATATAATTCATCCATGGCATCCGGTTTGTATGAACAGACCATACCTGGTTTGTACATTCATTGACCACCATCCACTAGAACAATAATGGATGGTAACATGAACTGCAGTTACCATTTCTCTGCCACTCATATAACGACATGAACAGAGAAATGATAAGTTGGTATCAACTTATCACACTTATCATTTCTCTGGACAAAAAGTTAAATTAATGTTCTAAAAAAAACGGCAGCCCTAAACAAACCAAATAATGATTTTTTGACGTTTTATCAAAGTAAAATTCAAATCTTGCCCTCAGATAAATCGAATAAACCCAAAGTATATAAACATATTGACTATCGATTGTATATAATTAGTGTTGAAAAATCGTCGATAATTGAATCATATACTCGAGAAAAATGATTAATTGGGTCGTTGCAAAGACAGCTCTTGAGTATATGCCAATAGACGAAAAACGTGACCTCTACAAGTGTCACGATAAATTCAAAACCGTGGATGATATAGTCGACTGGAGCACATACGTTCGGAATAAATTTTCGTCCTGCATAGCCGAAAAAGATTCTCACGAAGAGGATGAAAAGATCCAGACAGATGTTAATGTTGATGCTGATGATGAGGATTATGAAGCTGAAGCTGATGATTATTATTATTATGATGAAGATCCTGATGCTGATATTGACCTTGGTGACGATGTAGAATCATCAGAAAGCAGCGATGATGACAGCATGGAAGAAATTACAAACGATAACAATAAACGAGTTTTTCGAAAAGGGAATATCAAAGGTTCCACCGAAAACGATGCCTCGAAAGAAAACACAAGCACTGGCGATTCATCTGTGATCGCCACTAATGAAGCTGTTCAATCGGACGACGAAAAGAAAAAGGAGTTCGTTAATAGCAGGATATCAGTGTTTATCGGTGACATTATATGCCTTGAAATCGATGCAATCGTAGTTACTGCTAGTGAGGAACTATTTGAAGGCGGACGTGTTTATAATCCGGTTATTTGCGCTGCTGGTTAGTTAGTCAAAAATTATGTTCCAATCCTCAGTAATTGTCAATTGAATTGGTATAGGTCCTATGTTTCTCCGAGCTGAATGTGGTGCAATGGGTGCCTTGGGTGAAGGCGCCATTGGAAATGCTAAAATTTCCGGTGGCTACAAACTACCGGCAAAATATATCATACACGCTGTCGGACCAAAGGGCGAACATCCTGATCAGTTGAGAAGTTGCTACAAGAGGGCAATGGATTTGCTGAAGGAACATAAATTGGAAACGATTGCGTTTTCTTGCCTATCCACCGGCATTTATGGATATCCGAATGAAAGCGCTGCGAATGTTGCACTAGAAACGATTCGGAATTGGTTGGAGGAAGAAGAGTACAGTGCCAAAGTTAAGCGAGTAATTTTTTGTTTATCGGATCAACATGATATTGACATCTATCACAAACTGATGTCAGAATATTTTCCACTACCAAATAGTTTGGAGTAGACAGATTTATTTATTTGCCCAATAAAAGGCACTGATATAAACATAACACGAGCTACTACAGCCGGTGTATTTTTTATAGATACTCTTTGCCCTGCAACAAACAGAAGTACTCTTGAATAGAGAATTTTAATTCAGAAAAACTCTGAAAACTCCGAAAAATTTCGAAATTTCAGATTTTTTTAGAATTTAAATTCTCAAAAAATAGGCCCTGCAAATGTACATGTATGCTTCTAAGCTATTTTAGAAAGTGTGCTGCAAATGTGATTTCAATAATAGTAAGACAATGAACAACTATCGCGTAATTATGGTCAATGAAGTCAATGCTGTGACAAATTATGGTCGAGGTGAAGTTAATGCTTCGACGGAGGAAATTAGGATCTCTCTCGTTTCGTACCGAAATGTAGTTAATGATCCAAGGAACTTTGAAATCCATTATTAATTTACTCTTGTACTATAATTAATTGCAGACGCATGTATCTTACAACGATTTCGCACAAAACTCTGAAACAAAATAAAGACAAAAAAATATCGAATATTCTTCAAAATCGAATTCTTCTTTTTCGTAAATGCTGACTGATTGCTCATACGGTGGTGTAATGAATTTTTATATATCTTTTACATGCTACATGCGTCGAAAACCGTACTTTTCATGTTTCAAGCACTTCTTTCGACGCCCTTAGCATGTAAAATCCATTACATAACTCGATATAAAAAGTGAAAAGTCTCGTTTTCGCGTGTTTATTGACCTCGGCTTCGCCTCGGATCAACCAAATTCACACGAAAACTCTACTTTTCATCTTTTTATCCCTAGTCATGTAAAATACTATTACAATCTCGGCTATGCCTCGGATCAACAAAATTCACACAAAAACTCTACTTTTCATCTTTTCATTCCTAATCATGTAAAATACTGGTTGCGGGTCGAAAATCGTTCTTTTCGGCATATTTGATGAACTCTGTAAAAAAGTGAAAAGTCAAGTTTTCTTGTGTTTATTGACCTCTACTCGGATCAACAAAAGTCAGAAAAGTCCTAACTTTTTAAGCGGGGTTTGAATGGAAAGTTCCGACGTGTGCTGAAAAAATCCTATCGAGGTACGCTCTTAAGTTCAAATCTTTCACATCGTTTTTTAAGCTTTCAACAGGAGAAACGAAAAGTGAGTCGTTGAACTCACTCGTGTGGAATGGAAGAAAAGAGAGATGATACTGTTAAATGATGGAATTTATATGGAACGATAGAGACAAACAAAACCCATAAAAACTTATCTTGCGTTAAGTTTAATCGTCCAATTTCGGTGATTTTCTGTTCTTGATTTGATGAGTTAAAGGTGTCAGTGAAATAATAGTACATTCTGTCTTGCTAAGACATTTTTTGTTGTAGAGTGTATGGAGGTTGTATTTCAATCCGACGGCGAGAAATGCATTACACACGCCTCATCAAAAAATTTCCCAGTATGACAGTACGGTACTTTGTTGTCTTGTGCAAGGCTGTAAACTTTGGGGAGGTCACATACAAAAATTAACCTCCTGTGACGATTCTCGTCGCCTTGATGATGTGGTGTAAAAAAAATTACATCTAAAATCATCAGAAGTGTTCCCGCGTATCTAATAAAATGGCGATCTGCATGCCCTCCCCCAAGTTTACACCCTTGGTCTTGTGACCAGAAAATGCGAGAAACCGGTTTTGAGCAAGACAAGTAATGAAGCATTTTTTGGCCGCAAGACAACAAAAATCTTTTTTTGCTTAACAAAACGACTCAATACCGTCTCGCTTAAAACCGGTTTTTCGCATTTTCTGGCCGCAAACCAAATACTGTACTGTATTGCTGAGTATTTTTTGTTTCCACATATGGGATGCGTTCCTCGTCTTCGGCTCGAAACACAACTTTTAATATGTCTCAACCAAAAATGTCCCAGCAAGACAGTAACTTCACTACACAAGAGGTTTTGAAATATTTTACTGCGTTAAGCGAAACTAGTAGGAGTAGTTGGATACCGGTTCTCCTAACAATTTGCTTTTTCCGGTAAGTCCAAATAGCATTTAATAAGCATTTTTCGTGTCATGCTGAAAGGCATAAATTTTGGATAGGTCCTTCCTATATACAAAAATTTTGTTCATTGGTCATGTCACCTACTCGCTACATAGCGGAAATCAATTTTCTGCATGGGAGACATTATAGAAAATTAATATTTCGGTGATTGTGACACCGAGTCCTTGGGCGAGAGGGACATAATCATTCAAACAAATCCATTTCCATAGTAGTCTCATAGATAATGTACGTTCTTTTGCAGCAAATTTTTAGACCCGTACGAAGTACTGGGGTCTTATAGGTTTACGCATACGTTTGTAACACGTCCCCCTGAGTAAGGGGAAACCTATTGTGGTTGTCTAGAGATGCCAAATCCGCGAAAAAAAAAAATGTCCGTCTGTCCGTCTGTTCGTCTGTCCGTCTGTTCGTCTGTCCGTCTGTCCGTCTGTCTGTCTGCACGATAACTTGAGTAAACCGCATCCGATTTTGAAAATTCTTTTTTTTCCCGTTTGGTAATGTCAAAAGACAGGCTAAGTTCGAAGATGAGTGATTTTGGATCGACCCCTCCCGAGCTGTGGCCCAATAAGTGCTTTACGGTTTTTCGAAGATATCTCCGGACATTTAAACGTTAAACTTGTAAGTGATACGTCAAATAAAAGGTATTTACTATACCGATCGACAAAAAAAAGTTTATGGAAATCGGATGACCGACTCGTGAGTTAGACCCCTTGGTGTGGAACAGGCACAGGGCGGCAAGCAGTTTTTGCTTGTAGGTCGGCCACATTTGAACATATTTCGTCTGTTTCAGCTTTATTAGATAGGTATTGACCGTACCAATCAGGGAATTTTTTTTTTATGAAATTATGTTCTCCGGAGCGTGAGCTAGGTCTCTTGGAGTGAGCTCTTATCTGGCTACTCGGAAGTACAGTGAACGTGGTGTATTTTGACAATATCTCGAGTAAATTTTGACCGAATTTCATGAATTTTTTTTTGTTTGAAAGGTATTAACGAATGTAAAGCGTCTGTACTATTTCCGGTCTCCTAACAAAATGGCTGCCGGCGACCATATTGGATTTTAGTAAAACGATATAAAGTGGGAAAATTTGTACTTAGATAGTTTCTGTTAACATGGAAATAATTTGTTATGTGTGAGGAGTTTCAGGGATTCCATATATGGACATCTATATATACCTATATACAGCTATATTGAGCTATATACAGGCATATAGAGCTATATAATAGCATATATTTATCTGTGAAATGTTTATTTATAGTGAAATATAGTTAAATATAGCGGTATATAGCTGTTTAAATAGGAATTTATGAAATTTGTCTTCGTACGGGGCTGTCTATATTGCCTCCGGCAATTTAGTTGTATATGATAACAAGGCAAAGAGTGGATAATGTAAGTGATTTTAAAGGGAGAATAGTTTTTCAGCAGAGAAGAAAATGAAGTAAGAGAAATGAAGAGTTTCACATTAAAGGCTTTTGATACGAATAGGTGTTTCGTACGGGTCGGCGTTAGCTATGTTTTTTTTGGCGATACCTATTTGCCTCACTAGAAAAACCTTCCGTTGAGTAAAATATGTGAAATATAGCCAACAGATGTACACGATAAACTCTGTTTTGAATTTTCTAGTCCAGTAATAAATTGAAAATATTAATTCAGAGAGACCTAAATAAAATCGATTCAAAACTCAAAATTTGAAGAGTCCGCTGTTTCAACGAACCTTGGAGTCACAAGCGTGGTTAAACAACGGCAACCCTAAATTAAACCGCGCAAATTGCTGACATTTTGATAACCTAAAAAGTAATTCAGGTCAAGCGAGTTCGTCACCAAGCTAAAGCTTCAGTATCAATTGTACATCATAACCGTTCGACAATCAGCCTTTTTACGTCGATAAAGATGAACTGGAAGGAAGCGAAGTCATTTTATTTGTCTATGCCAAAAATAATAAAACGTACGGAATACGATTGTGGCAATGAATTCAAAACCGTGAATGATATAGTCGACTGGGGCATATATGTTCGGACTGATGAAGGTAGAACTAGATTAGAGGCATATTTTGCCGAGAAAGAAGCTTACTTAAAGAATAAGAAGACCCAGACCGATGCATCAGTGACCAGCAAGAAGGACGCCTTGGATGAAAATAAAGGAGTCGACAAATTGTTGGCACGCGCAGATGGTGCGAAAATGGAGGTCAAACGAACGAGTAAAGCTGGCGATCAATCAACGGCTGATGAAGTTCCCGCAAAAATAGTGAAGGCTATGAGAGAAACGTCAAGCACCGATGAAAGTTCAGGATCAGGAGAATGTCAAGCTGGTGACGGATCAAAGACCACCAAGGAATCGGTAAAAATGGAAATGGAGTCTGTCAGAGAAACGGCAAGCCCTGATGGAAGTTCAGAAAGTGAATCAACGACCACCGAAGATACTGTAAAAACGGAGGTGGAGGTTAAAAACGAAAGGATAAGCACTCTAAGTAAAGCTACCGATAAATCAACCACCACCGACGATGTCGCAAAAATGGCAAACGCTGGTGAAGGTGAACCTAGCACATCATCTAAAGCTGTCGTCGCTGCTCAACCGAAAACCGAAAAGAAATTTCCAAAAAATGATGTCGTGAATAGCAAGGTATCATTGTTCATCGGGGACATAACTTTCCTTGAAATCGATGCAATCGTAAACGCTGCTAATACCGTTTTGCTTTGTGGCGGAGGCGTTGATAAGGCGATTCACCTCGCAGCTGGTAAGTTAATGAAATGTTCCCAACCTGATAAATAATTGACAGTTGAATCGAATTCCTTCAGGCTACGACCATCTCCGAGCTGAATGTGCGGCATTGAAAGATTGTAAGATTGGCGATGCGAAAATTACTGGTGGCTATAAACTACCGGCAAAATATATCATACACGCTGTCGGACCAAAGGGCGAATTTCCTGATGAGTTGAGAAGTTCCTACAAAAAATCAATGGATTTGCTAAAGGAACATGAATTGGAAACGATTGCATTTCCTTGCATATCAACCGGCGTTTTTGAATATAGAAATGAGGAAGCTGCTATGGTTGCATTGGAAACGATCCGAAATTGGTTGGACGAAGACGAGTACGCTGCCAAAGTTAAGCGAGTAATTTTTTGTTTGTTTCTTCAAGATGATATCGACATCTATCACAAACTGATGCCAAAGTATTTTCCATTCGAGTAAACAGTTTGGTGTAAACAGATAATTTACTTGCTCAATAAAAGGCACTGATATGAACATAACGTAACGCATCTAAGTTTCTAAGAAATTTTTGGATTTAGTATTCTACAGGGTATGGGACCGTCCATAAAAGACGTTATCCTAAAGCAGGAGTGCGGTTAATCGAACTGGGAATGAGCGGTATATGAGGTGATGGAAGTCCACCGTCTTATCTAGAAGGAACTGCTCCTTCTGATATATTTTAAGCTCAACATCTAAACTGACATATTAAAAATTTGCATTGCAAGATCCTCAGCCTAGAATATAAACGCTGAAGTGAAGGTAGTGCCCATCCACAGTTACACACGAGTCCACAGTTTCAGGTGAATGAGGTTGCACAGATATTGAATTCTTTGCGTCAGGTTACAGCTTGTGGTGAGTTCGGATTGATTTCAAACAAACGTGCCAGGTGAATGAATTTACTTTAAATGGATTCGAAATTCAACTGAGCGTTTGTATTACCTTCCTGGTTTATATCCTTTGCACAATAAGAGGTTTAAATGCTCAAGCTCTGCTTCACCCACCATAACTAACTTGTAACCTTTGTTGGACTGAGCTACAAACAAATTTTCGTTCAAAGAAAATTTTAAGAATAGGAGGGTCTGTCATTTTAAACAATCATAGAGAAGGATACATTCTCAATTTGGACAGTAGCAGGGCTTATAATTCGGAAATTTAATTCAGAAAAATTCCGAATAATTCTTTCAAATTACAAAAAAAAAATAATTCGAATTTTCTAAGATTTTCGCGAATTTTCTCGAAAGAGTTTATCAATCCGGTACTCTCGAATGAATTTTTAAATTGAGTGGATTTTGTAGAACGACGATCGAGCTTTTATTGGAAGGTAAATGGAGTGCTCCTAAGAATACGAATTTACGTCAGTCGTGAAAATCCTACGAGTCTTGAGTCAGTCCTCGAGATCTAGGAGATGACAATCTGTGACATTTTGCTAGTTATCTTCATCCTTCAACCAAAATCGTTGGGCTAACCGAAAAAATATTCTGAAGACAGAACGTCTCACATGCAACGACCACCCATTAAGAACTTGTTCCAAGCGTATCGTATTGTATCGTTTCTAATCGCAAAAAAGGTGCTACTGCATTCAATCACCCATTATCCGCAAATAATTACAAGATTACGGTACAGAAGCTAATTTACTTTCAACTACCTTTTTCATGTAACCGTTTGATAGACCACAACATCACAAAAAAAAATTCTCGCCGAACAAAAACTTGACCAATTTGTTTGCCAAGACAGATTTCTCGTTTTTTTTTCAGTCGATTTTATTCAAAGCATAAATTTTATTAATTGGCCGGTAATTTAATTTTGGATGTGGAACTCATTAGTAAACATGTTTTTTTTCTGCTGATAAAATTGTATTAGATAATGACAATTCGTCGATCGGTTACATAACGTTCAGATGAATAATCCCCGGCATACAAAAAGCAACAACTTGCAAACACCGACAAAACAAGACACCAATTCTTTGCTGCCACTTGTGTATTCATTGTGCAAAATAAGTATATTATGAAATACAGCCAGCGCAACGATATAATACACAAGAAAAACGGTAAGCTGTACAAATGATATGCCACTAAAAAATTTAACTAAATCGACATAATGGTAATGCTGGTAATGCTGAAGTACTTTTACTCTTATAAAAATGGTTACTTTTCGCTCGGTAAAGGTTCAAAGTCATGTTGTTATTATGGAGTTCACTGTTCACCTTCTATTTTGGTGTGCAGCGCACATACTTTACAATGTTTTAAGATTTTTGCCGCGCGGTAATTACACATTTATTTTTGATTATGACTTGTAAGCGGTCAGATTCATAAATTTAGTATTCAATTGAATAGTGCCCGACATGGAATAGCCAAGTCGTTTTTTCATTTACTTTACGTTTCGTAATATTATTAAAATTTGCGTTTGATCGGAAACTTTAACATAAAAAAGTGGAAATGATCACTTCCATCTGGTCAATTATGGTACTTTCCACCAATAGCGCTAAAGTGCATTGCACGGAATATTCGATGAATGTGAGAAGAAACGGCGAGTTCCTGTTGAGTAGTCGACGTACTCACCGTTTCTTTAGGAAGTCGTCGTTTCTTAAAATGTTGTAATAGTACATTACTATACTAGTATCACGATGAGTAAAAGTACCTCGGGCTGAAGCCCTCGGATACTTTTACTCATCTGGATACGAGATATCAAATTATTTCACGTGTAAAGTATAACGTTTTACTTTACGAGCGAGGGAAAAGGTTTTCACTAGTGAGGGAATAGCCACTTTACCTCACTAGTAAAGTAAAAAGAAATTTTATTTTACAAAATGTTAAAGAGGTGAAGAAACGGTAACTTGAAGAAGTAATGCTGAGTTCATGAAGAAACGTCGACAACTCATCATTTATTGAAGAACTCGCCGATGATACTCATGTCATCGAATTTTCAGTGCAATTCAAAGTGCGTTGGTTCTAAACCAAAATTGGCTGTTGATTGGCTCGTTTCGATCTGATTTACTTATGGGTAAAAGCAACGTCTTCCTTTTTTGAATTTGGCATATGCGCCAGTTCAAATACACCATTCATACTCAATGGTGATCATCTTTTGACGTCGACGGTTAAATTATGGCTAATGATCAATGCACCCAACATAGTAGTAGGGTATGGTGATGTGACGAAACACTTTATTTAATACCATTAATGATTTGCCATGTAAAAAATCCCACTTTCGCATCTAAGCTGTTGCTTCTTATCCTCTCCGATTTCTCTCAAGCCGTAATACGGTGTCCGTATGCTATTTCAAATGGCAAATGAGACGAAAGTGGGATTTCTTATGTGTCTAAAACAGTAATGGCATTAACAATACTGTTAATGGTAATAATGGTATTATTATTGGTATTAAATGGAGTAGTATTTAGACACAACAAACATTCTATCACAATAACTATGGGATGTACTTTGGTATAATGAACGTATTTGATTCGGTTACTTGTTACTAGCCTTTTTGTTGACTTTGTCTAAGCCATCTGTTATATATTTGGTATCTGTTGGCCTTCTGTTGCATTTCATAGCAAAAAGTCCGGTAAAAGTTTTTCATTTGAAGGAAAAGATTTCTTTTCAGTCGATTGGAAATACTTAAACTAAACAAAGTAACAGACTCGATAACAATAAAAGTTTACAAACTCTTAATAAATATACATCAAAAGAGACCTTAAGGATTGATTTCCACTTACTAAAAAGTACTCCGTTTGAGAGACAAAATTGATTTTTTTCAATTTTTGCTTTGTTTCTTGACAGTTTGCTTTCTCACGGCTTTCACTTAGAGTACTTTTTGTTGAATGGAGACCACCCTTAACCATCGAAGACCTAAAAGTTCTGCAGTGCTATATCAATCTCTGATTTCTCTTACTTCTCTCATTTCTTCATAGTGAGAGATGTGAGAAAACTAGTTTGTCGGTGTAGGCTTTCAGAAAATTTCGGAAAATTCATCTAATCAACGCACTGCTCCTAGCATGAACATAAGAAATATTTGGAGGCGGAGCAGTGCGTTGATCTAATTTACAGTAAATGACGTTCTATGTAAGGTCGGTAATTGATAAAATGAATTTTTTGTTTAGAAAAATCTTACCTTTGGTTCGCGGCTTTCAAATGTACGTACAGTAGTGCTGTTAACGGTTTTATTGGGACGATACTCTTTATAGCGTTGTCGCATTTCGTCTTCACGAACCATAAACTTGTCCTTCTCCTGTTTATTTTCCAGCTTCTTTTTCGAAGAGCCGGTAAATAACTGTTTGACCTGTTGATTAAAGCAATGGAAAAAAAGAAAAAATTTGGTTCACTCCACTGTCTCAAACACACAATTGTTTTCCTGCATAGCAAACCTTTTCTAATCCCCCGATTTTCTTTTCGCTCTTTAAAGTGCCACTCTTATTGATCGATTTTTCAGTTTTATTACTCTTCAGCGTTCCACTGGGATACTTGTCCAGCCTAGGATCGAAGTGTGAACCATCGTCGATGCTCCTTTCACGGAAAACGAAACCGAAACGTTTCGCCTGAAGTTGTTCGGAATGTTGTTTCTCACGCTTTATGAACAAGTCTGATGCTTTGATGTCGTCACGAGTGGTACGTCGCTTCCATCTTGCAGAAAGAAATTAAGATTTTAGACCTACGATCGAATTGTCTTCGGCTTGTGAAAACATTACCTGGGTGACACACCATCGTTGAACGAATCTTTGCGATAGTCATTTTCAATGCCCGAATCTCCTTTGTCGAAACTCCGTTGTTGCTTCTTTTCCCGTTTTAGCGATTGGAACTTATCGGATCTGTTAGCAGACTGTTGAGTTTGTCTGTAATTTTGTTCCGGCGACGAACGATTCACTTCGCTAAATTGGGAATCCAAACTTTTTGGTTCAAATTCTTGACGATATTTTTCTTGGAAGTAGCTGGTGTTCGGTTCCAAGTGTTCACTGTGCATGTAGTCACGGTTATCTTCAATGTAACCCAAATCGATCTCTCTCGGCGAATTCAGTTTTCGTCGTGTGTGATATTCCCTGGTGTGCGGTATACCATCCACACCCACAGTAGTCTCCTTTCGATACTGATCTCGATAGCCATCGTGACCGTCATGATAATACCGAGTTTCGCGTACGATTTTCGAGTTCGATGCCTCTCGAGATGGTGAAACATGCGATCGTTCCGGTGAATATTTGTTTGATTCATTGTATCGATGGTACTGGGAATATTCACGTTCAGGTGACCGGTATTCTCTTGGATGACTTTGTGCTCGGCGCTGATAATATTCATTCGAGTGACCATTCATTTCCTTTTCATGCGAGTCCGATCTGATTTTGGTATCCAAAAGTTCAGTCGACCTCTGCCTATTGAATATGCGTGACTCAAGCATTTTCCGTCTATTGCTCAGGTCGCTCATTTCGGGAAAATGTTCGTTTCGGCGCTCTTCTGTACCGTCTGCTCTGCCTCTGTACGAAGCATCCAATTGAATTCGAACTGGTGACACGACATCACGGATAACAGGAACAATTGGTGGTTCGTCATAGTCACGCCTAGTTTCGAAACCCAGTCCTTCATCTTCGTCGCTATTAGTCTTTGCTGTTCCATTCAATTTCTTATCAAAATAGTCGCCGTTGACTTTACGTCCAATATCCAAGTGTCTAACTGGAGATATGGACCGTTCATGCTTTTCGATATTTTTAAACAAAATGTTTGAGTGACTAGAACTTTCTGGTTTCTTTAATCCAACGGAATCAACGGTATCACCAGGTGATTGACTAGCAAATAGTTCACGGTCCTTTGAATTGTAACTCGAATGAATCGTTTGCTTCGATCTGCCGTCTGTGTCACACACAACCTGTGCGTAAATAATTTGATCATTTGGCCGCGTATATGAAAACGCTGGACCATGTAAATGAGGTAGCGGTGAATATCGTTCCATTGATAATCTTTTTACGATTCCGTCAACTGTAACGCCTTTGGTCAACGGAGGTTTTTGTATCGGCTGTTGCGAACTGTGCATATCCTCGGAGGATTTCGAGTGGTTGACGATCGACGTTATCGTGTCTTTTATGGAATCGGCTATCGGTTTTGATGGTACAAGATCTAAGTCTTCTTGACTAGTATATCCTATGTTGCCGGGTGGAAGATTTACAGTTGAACCATTTCGGTTGGCACGACCAGGCTTTGCGGGAGACGAAAAGTATGATTCACGCGGTGGATTCTCAATGATAGGACTCAACGGTTTCTTCTTGGATATTACAACGTCATCGCTTTCGCTGTTATTCCGTTTTCGTATGGCTTTTCTAATGGCTTCTTTGGATTCACCAACGTCACTTTTACTTCGCGTGATTTTCTTAATTTGATTTTCTTTCGAATCAATTTGATCTGAACTTTGGTCACCTTTTTTACTAAAAATATTGAAAATCGACGGTCGTTTCGATTTTTTGGCTGAAGCGTCACTTACACTTCGACTAATCGGTTTCGCTGCCTTTTTCCTAGTCGGTAGTGAATGGAATTGACTTGTGTCGTCTATATGGATTCAAAATGTTCGGTTAAAGTCAAAATTTACATGCGATCACGTTTCCCCTAATCTCGACGTACTTACCGTTCTTTCGTTCAATTCTACCACGACTTTTTACATTTACACGTCCGCCAATAATATCGCTGCCACCCTCAGCAGTACATTTAACACGTTCAGCTTGGGATAGTACTAGCGCAGCTTCTTTCAGTATTCCTTCTTCGGTTAGATCTGATGGCAGTTCACGTCTGAGTTGCGGTGATTGTGTGTGATTAGCATGGATTTGATGTGTTGGATGGTTAGTGTGTTCATTGGGTCGCGAACCTATAACAAAATGTTGACGGGATGTTAAAACAAAAGCAGCCGATTTTTAAGTTCACATTCGAAAATCTAAGGCTGAGATTGATGTTCCACCAGGGACGATTTTTGAAACGTTTTCCAGAATTTTCTTAAATTTTCCTACAGTGAACGACATCTCAAATGTCTCACTGTCAAATTTTTCTGAGAATTTTATTGTGTCATTGCAAATTCACAATGACATTCTCTGAAAAAAAATGACAGTGAGACATTTGAGATGTCGTTCACTGTAGATTTTCATATATTTTCCTAAAAAATATTTCTGCGAAAATTCGTAAAAATGTAGGAAAAAAGTGAGAAAATTCGGGAAAAATGTAGAAAAATTTAGGAATTTTTAAAAAACTAGTCTTTTTGTTATACCCAGAGCTCAGCGGTGTCTAGTCTAGTATAAATATTCAATGTTACAGGTTTTATGTCACAGCAACAAAATTTAAATGTTAGACATCACCAAACTGTTTATCAAGTTATTTACAGGTGTTTATACAGATGAAATGGAGAAATAAGTTTCTTTAAAGTTCAGGGTTACAATACCTCATAAATTACTCTTCTAATTCGTCCATTCTTTTTTTTAAATTAAATTTCATTGTATCTCAGTCTCCCTTTGCTTTAATGTTTTTTTTACCCTTTTCCAAGTCAATACTGGTTCACATAATTCAAGATAAAATCAAACCATTTTTTTTTCGGTAAAATTCGATCGAGGAAGACTAAAGTCAGATAAATTAGTGTGGTAGTAGCATTGGATTTAGAAATTTAACGATTAATTCGACAAGACAAAAAAACCAGTACCACAGGAAGAGGAAATATGTGTCGTCTTCAGATCGGTATTACTGGTCGAGTATAGTGTGTTATAATAATAGTGCTGGTATGACGTAAGTAAGACTTACTGGACATCGCTACTTTCCGAAATTTCAGCATCTTAGGCTCTGTGATACTGTGTGGAGTTGCTCAGATTTATATTTTTTTGAGACGAATTAAATTGCGTTGAACCTAAGAAGACAGTTTACCAAAGATCAGTAAACAATTTGATTTTTTTTTGTTCTTTTAAATTCGTTAGTGGTGGTTGCGTTAAATTTATGATAATGATTGCGGTTCAATCTGTTGATTTTATTAATCAGATGCAGATGTACAATTTGAATATGGATGGGTATATGTTGCGATCTTGAGGTGTCAGTTAAATAATAATAAAAAAAACGATAAATCCATAAAATTATTATTCATCTTATTGCAGAAGTTAATTTGTTAAATTGAAAAATTAGAAACGGAAGGTCTGTCAACATTGTATGATATTTGATATTCAGTGTCGTTTTCTTTAGGAAGTAGCAAATGTGTATAATGTTAATGCAGCTAACTGATAACGAAGCTTAAATTGAATCAGAGTCGTAGCTACAAGATTAATCGGCGGACAGACTCTTTTCGAAACGGCTAGTCATCTGTAATCGACATCAAAGACAAAACAAGCAGTGATATGGACTCTCAGATAGACACATGTTAAAACGAATGAAGTAAAAGATTCGGTATTGTGTATATGACTGGAATATGTTTTAAACAAAAGCAATTGTAAATGGTTGACATTTGTGATAAAAATAATAATTGAAAAACTTAAACTCGTTGCTTCGACTGCTTCTAAAGGCTTCTAAAGGACGATGTTCTCATCACATTAGAGTCTTATAATTATAAGTTATTGTTTTGAGCGACACCGTTCATTAGCAACATGAACTAAGCATTTAGAGGCGAAACCAATTTTATTTAAATGTCAAGGAATAAAAAGTTGAAAAGACCAGTTTTCGTGTGAGGCGAAGCCGAGGTCAACAATTATGTACGAAAACATGACTTTACATTGTTATCCAGAGTTTTGTAATGGATTTTACACCAATTCTATTGTTTTACCTAGCCATTTTCGAACGAACGGTATCAAGATCATGTAAATTCATTTAGTCACTGACCACCCGGGAAATGAGTCATTACTTCATTGACATTAGCGTTGAAACTCACCCGGGGGCTTAGTAAGGAAAAATAACTGACGTCTGATGTCCTTGTTTGAAACTTCGTTTTTTTCCATGTGTGGTAGCATCCGTCGCACTCGGCTCACTTGGCAAAATAAACAGTTCCCAACAAGGACGTAATCTACAATTACTTCCAAAAAGTTATTTTTAATCCTAGTATCATGCATGTACTGACTCACTTTCGGGGGGTGATGCAAGTAAAATACAAAACAAGGAGTTTCATCATTAAAATAGAGTTACAAATGAATTGATATTCAATTACAAGAGGTCCATTGGATTTCTTTTTCGCTGGTGATACTTGAAAAGGTCAAAAGTTTATGGTAACGTATCGTTGCACAGTGCATACAACGATTTCCTGCTCAGACAGCTTCCAACGATCATAGCGATTATGACAACGAGTTTCGAATCAAACTTTTCATTTCAAATCGTAATGACAATTTAGTAAAAAAAAAAGTCGTCTGATTAATGGCTAACTTATAACCAATATTAATTATTAAATCGCTATCGTAATATCGACGCTATTCTGCGCGAAAATATATCGTCATTGATGAGAAACAAATAGAAATGATTATGCAAATTTCCGCTTAGTGCCAATATTCCTATTCGCATATACACAAAATAGTTATACAAAATGTAATCGTCTAAAACCTACCTATCAATTCGCATGTTCTTATATGTGATAAGTTATACACCAACAAGGTGTATTATATTTGTCATATAATAACTTTTCAACAATAAACTGGTTTGCCAACTTAATAAAATGTTTTCTTCTCGTTATTATATATGTTTTGTGCTGTGAATAACTTAAGTTTTCGACAAAACTTCCAAAAATTCATACATTTTTTTCCAACGACTTCGATTTGTTTTTTTGTGTTTTGTGTGCGAAAAATGATTCTTTTTGCTATTTCAGTTTTAATCAGACAAGGTCATTTCAAAGGTACAACCAACGACATTTTAACATCAAAACTTTGTGTTCTGAAGTGTGCACTTTACATGACCTTTAATGCGAAATGAAAAAACTCCACAATGAGAATACGTAGGCGTGTAGCCAATATGTTTAATTTAAATGTTTTATACCTGTTAACATATTGTTAATAATCCATTTTTTTGCTGAATTTTTGAACGATAGTGGTACACCACCTTTTAACCATATCATCTGTTGTCGTCAGAAATGACGAAATATAACGTGATGGTCGACGCTTTACATGGTCTTATATGGCGAAATGTATGTTTAAACAAATGAAGGAATAGACTTTCCCTGTCTGCGGTATTATTAACCTTACTTTTTAACCACAAACCACTTGTTTCAAGTACATGTTTTGACGCCATCAGCTTCATAAAAACCCTTGAAATTTCTGAAAATTCTGGAAATCCTTAAAAATTATCGAACATCTTGATTTCAAGAATTTTCATGGATTTCAAGAGCTATCAGGATCTGAGCTATCTGAATATTAAAGAATTTAAAAAATTCTCAAAATTAGGCCCTGGGGCATGTACAATTGTACAATGTATTTAATTAAATCAAAAGCGATAAAAACATGAAAAGTCTCGTGTGTTTATAGACCTCAGCTTCGGCCCGGAACTACAAAATTCACACCACAACTGCACACTTCACAACTGCTCGTTTGTAAAAACACATGAGTGAGTTGGCGAGAATTTTAAAGCTGTTTGTTCTGGTTTACTAACCGAAAATAGTCCACATGTAATATGATCATTTTTGAAGAGGGAAAATTGCTACGGAATGGTCAACTTTCGGATGGCGCAGGATGAAGATAGAATTTATCTCAATTGAACTTTCAAAAATTGTCAGGAAAAATGGAAATTTCAAGTCAAGTGAAAACATTGCTCTTGTTGGAATTTCCTATTTTCTCTCCTCAGTAAACAAATAGCTATTGTGTCAAACAATAAGCTATAATTTGAACAAAAGATGTGAAAGAACTTAAGAATTATATATTCGCTTGTCGTTTCTAAAAGGTTAAACAGTCAAAAGTTTAAGACTAATTTTCTCAAGTGAAACTAATATACATCAGGAAACGATCTATTGAATTTTAGATACAGATTTTAGAAAGCAATGCATTTTACTTGACGTAATTTATCGTTGCACTCCTCATAAATAACTGACGTCAGCGACGAGGTAAGATATTTGTTGTTAATTCAATAATCTTCGATCAATTAGCAATTGTATCCATTTTCTATGGCCATAACGCAGAATTAATTAACTTACGTAATCAAAACAATAATAAATTTATTGCAACTATCTCTAAACCGACCCAGACCAGGATTAAAGATCACATCATTTCTTACATTAAAAAGTTTCTTTTGTTAATATTATTAAACACAATCAATCGACTACGGGAAATTTATTGTGAACATCGCATTATATGGTGCGACGAAAACGGGTGTGGGATGGTCTTTTACTCAAAACTCTATTCGTATGTCTGAAGAAATTCAATGTGACCTTTGCGAACTCGCACGTGTAGTAAGGTTTTGTTGTTTTGTGTTGGATCATCCTCGTCGCCATCATATTGCACTTAATTTAAGTTAATTAAATAGGACATTTAGTATGATTAAAGTGTCGCATTCAAGGTTTATTAAATTCGTGTTTCAGTTTCAATCATCTACATACACACACTGAATCAAATTCGATTTAAAAGAACGTTCTTTCAATGGGCAGTGAAGCAAGTATAGTATAGTATGACAACCATACAATAAGCGATGAAAAACAGTTCCAGTTTTACCAGTGAAGTTACAAAAGTTTTGTAAAGGCTCAGAAACTTGTCAGATTCAGTTAAAGAGTGAATGCTTCAAGGCTCTGTAGGCTGTAGTGGATCAGGTGAAAAAACACTTATTTCAAAGTCGCCGACTGTAGTTACCATTTGACTACTATAAACACTCAAAATGCGGCCAAAGGTCACATTTAGGACATATGAAGCTTCATCAAGTCACAGGTTATTCAAATTAATCTTCCCAGTGACAGACCCGGACAGGCGACTCTCGATGGTCTTTTTAAATTTTTTACGGAGAAATAACGGTGCTTTTTTTGTGTGGGCTTTTTTAGCTAGTCCGGTCCTGCCCATCAATAACACACAAAATAAATTGCGGGTCTGTTACTTCTGAAATCTACTGAAATCTTTTACTTCATTAGTATTACCCTACATTTTGCTATAAAAAATTCTATTCGTCAAAGCTCGTCGTTTATTTTTGTCATCGCTGTTCGAACGAAACACTACCATGGTGGTAAATATAAATGTTTACCATTCTTACACTTCCTCTAATTTGCTTAAATACCTCAAGTGAATGTTCGAGTCGCTAACTGAATTGACAATGATGTTTTCAGTTTCTTATTCATTCCGTTTTTTTTTCGAACTCAGGTGGGTATAATTCAACTTTTAAATTTCTTATACAATGTAACAAACAAAAAGTCATGTAACTTATAATTTTGGTTCAAAATAAGTTGTACAAAAAAATACCTTTACAACAGTAAGCTTAAAACACCCACAATTAAATTCGTCGAAAAATTGCGGCAGCATTTCATTAATTTCATTAAGGTTTTTGTGCAGGTTCCAACATATTTTTTAACGTACGAAAAAACAAACAAAGTTGATTAACTTTCTCAGTTTTTCAGTGTCGTTAAAACCGTACATTCTTCCACATTAAATCAACAAAAAGGAACATCGTCATCGTCAAAAGTAAGGCTCACTGGCAAAGTTCAACGACTCAATGTGCTTGTGAACTATATAGAAAAACATTGATTGATGTTTAGGTCAGTAAAGGTCTCAAATAGAGAAAAAAAAATATATTTCGCTTAAACAGTACGTATAACATTCACACCGTGTTGCCATAAAATATATGCCAAGTTACCACTTGAAAAACTATTTTATAATTTTCGATAATCAGTTGCCTATTAATATTATACCTGTTGCGAATTAATGATGTATGTAAGACGGTAATTTAAATTAGTCTCTTCAATATTTTAATATTATTCATTTTGAATAAATTAGTTTGCATTTAACATAATATTAGAGTTAAATGAAGCGAGTATTTTTGCGCCGCGTCAGTTAATTGGCGAAGACAACTGAATTAAACAGATATCAGTCAATAGAAGCAGGTATGTAGAAGTGTTATGTAAGGGAAATATTAAAATTGTTGCGCAAACGATTATGCTTTCTAACAGAACAGGAATTTGCAAACATTATGGATGTTGATAGGCGCCAATTTTTTTTTTAATCAAATATTAATCCCTACCTCAGGTGCTTTCGATTACGTTTCAGTTAAATTTTCATCCCTGCGAGGCGAAAAAGATTTGAAAATTTGATTTTTATTACTCCTAAGAATGGCATGAATTGAATATCACCACTGGTGACTATCAGTGTACTTATCGAATCCGCTACTTCTATTGATTCAAGAGTTTTTCATATTGGTACAAAATCTTTTACTTCATTAGTTTTAACATTTTGCCATAAAAGAACACATATTAATCAGGTGGGTCCGCTGTAAGACTTATAAAAATCCCGAGGGTAGATATACGTAGAATCCTTTTATGCTAACAGAAAATTATCAAATTCGTTGAAAATACTCAACAAAAATCCTTTGAATTTTTTTGAATTATAGGAAATTATTGCAAAATTCTTTTACGTGCTGCATGCGTCGATAACCGAATGTTTCAAGCACTACATTCGACACCCTAAGTATGTGAAATCCATTACATAGCTTAGGATAAAAATGAAAAGTCTCGTTTTAGTGTGTTTATTGACATCGACTTCGCCTCGGATTAACAAAATTCACACAAAAATTCTACTTTTCATCTTTTTATCCCTAGTCATGTAAAATACTATTGAAGACAAAAAATCCTTAAAAATTAGAGAAAAACAAAAAAATAACCAGAAAATCCTCAGAAAATTGTCTAGGGATTTTCTTTTAGAAAGAATCCTTTTGCACTCAAAGTACACAATTATCTGTCACTCGACAAAAACGCTTTTCCTCTGAATATTCTGTTTAGCTACGCTTATGATGGCGATATGGATGTTTTATATAATATCTGACAGTTGTTATGACAGTTTATACTCAGATAATATATGGATTACATATTTCTTTGAGTGTGGAAGACCTCCCTGTCAACCATTTGATTCGGAAAAGTTTACAATTTTCGATCAAGGATTTGATCTACTCGATGTATGTTTAATGCTTACATTATAATCAGGGACTATTTTGAGAAGACAACTTTTCCATATTTTCCTAAATTTTCCCACTTTTTTTTGGAAAATTAAGGAAAATCCAGGAAAATATGTGAAAATTCAAGAAAATATGAAAAAATGGTCCCTGCTTATAATAGTTGCTCTACTGTATACGTACAATGACCAAACGTGTGTTATGTATTTTTAATTGAAATGAAAGTTGTGAGAAATTAATCCGACCGCGAAGTGTTAAAATGGTAACCAAAAAATAATACATTCAAACACAACGAACATTAAACATAACTAACCTATCCGTTTGACGTGAACATCCCTATTAAACGATACGCGAGGACCATTATTTTGAGATTTCTGTGAATCTGTACGCTCAACGCTGGATTCCATTTTGTGACATTACCTCCTTGAAAGAGAAAAGAAAAGAAAATGAAAAAAACACAACAAATGAACACTTAAATTGTCTCGACACAATCAATACTGTACTGTTTGGAGTTAATGAATCAGTTTTTTTGTTATTTGTGTGCATATTTACATAATCCATTACAAAGAACAGACAACAAGTTAATGTTCTGAAAATGATCGAAAATTGAAAATGGTGGAGGTTATTTGTTTGCTCAACTTGCAATGAATTTCTTTAATGGAAGATAATGTTAAAGGTTTATTGTTAAACAGACATGTGTATATTAGGTTCGCTTTTTTTATTATTATTATTAATTATATTGGATGTAATGGGCAATAAATTAAATTAATTTTCAAGCAGTTCATCTATCCGGTTCAATCTCATTGTTTGAGAATTTTCTTGACATCATTTTGTTCGTAAATTATGTCGATACGAATGCACATTAAACATTGCGTAATTCATTCCTAATTTATAATCGTTAGAAGCATTTAACGAGTTAATGTACCATAAGTTACGATCGATGAAACATAATATAAAACGTTCACAATGTGTTTCTCTGCCAGGAAAATAATAATTACTGTTCTTGGAATTATCTTGACTTCATAAAGTATGTGGAAGGTCATAAAAGATAAGCTTTCGAAGGCAAAGTTCATTATATTAATTGTACGACGCCTCTTTAACAAGCAAATTCGGTCTGACTTATTGGCTTGAGGAATCTGTACGGGTTTTCTATACTTATTATATACCAATTAAAATAACGGATCCATAACACAAGTTTGTAACACCTTTCATAAACGGCATATGTTATCGACATATAGTAAAATAGAATCTCTCATAGTAAAAAGTTTAAATCTGATGAAGTAATAGATTTCGCAGTGAAAGCCAATTAAATTAGAACAAAAAAGTAAAAGATTCGCTATTCTGTTTCTAAATGGTGAAATGAATTACAATCCAGCTAAAGCCCGGATTAGCTGGTTTGTCATATAAAAGCCGAGTTACAGCTATTGTGAGTTGTTTTCTCAAAAGATAATCTAACCAGAAAGCCGCAGACGTAAGGTAAATTGAATGTACAGCTTTTATTATACAGTTAAAGACATTGGTAGAATTTTTGAAGTGCTTTTTCCGATTTTAAAGGGATATCTGTTCTACCTTTGGGAAAAATAGAAAAAATCTTGTGAGAATTGTTCAAGTGCCTGGGGAGAAAGAAGTGTTCGAAGTCAGTTTTTTATTTTGGATAAGAGACTAGGGCCTACCAAATCAGGTCTATCTATAAAGTCAGTCAATTCGATTCTAGAACCTTTTCTATATGTTTTTTTTTCGAAAAATCCTCTCAATTCGATTTCAAGTAGGGACTATTTTTAAGAAAACATTTTCCGATATTTTCTTGAACTTTCCAACATTTTCCATTTTTTTCCTAATTTTCAAAAAAAATGTGTTTGGGAAAATTCGGAAAAATGTAGTAAAATCTAGAAAAATTCCTTAATTTCAGAAAAATTTGTTTGGAAAAATGTAGGAAAATTCAGTAAAATATGAAAATTTTAGAAAATCCAAGAAAAATTTGGAAAAATGGTTTTTCAAAAAGATTCTCTGATTACTTGACTTCACTTCATACGTGAACAAGTGCCTCGAAATCACACCTTTCCAAATCAACGTTCCAATCAAAGTTTCTTCGAAAACACCCACTGGATCCATTTTCTACATTCCATCAATGAGAACAGCTGAGAACAGCCAATTTACGGATATTTATCAGCGAATTGAATTTTTCTCTATGCAGAGCAGATAGATTTTAATTTCATATCTTCTCGTCGTTTCCCAACCGAGAGTGGAATATTTATAAGTATGCTTTAATGGTATACTTTAGTTTCAACAATTTAACAACAAGACCACCTAAGACACCACAATGTGTATGCTCTTTTTATGTGTTTCTTTACGCGCATATGCAGTCAATTTATGGACGCATAAACAAATTAATAATTACCTTATAAAACACGAATAAATATTAATGGCATTTTACATTATAATGCACAAGTACGTCTAAACTTCGAGTTTACAACATTGCATGTACTTAACGATTCTCCAGCCACAATTATTATGACCTTTTCGACTATATATATACATGTGTGTAATGTATAAATATGTGATTTGCAAATAATGTCTTATGGGGCAGAAACTGGTCCAATTAAGACAACTCTTATAAGTCTGATAATTAATCTCTGTACAATGGCATGGTACTTTCTTATGGTGCATTAAATAAATACGCACACGCATTTTTCACCATTTACCATTTCTATAATACGGTGTCCATATAGTCGAGATGTTATTCGTAACTATTTATAATATTGAAATTCAAAGATGTTTACTTTATTTTGCTACAAATTGTTCAGTTTATATATCCACCACATTTCATGATCGCCCAAAGTTACATTCACTTTACGATATAGCCCACACATAATATTTATTTATTTATTAATACTTGCGTTGGTCATTAATTTGGAACTGATTTTGGAAAGTAAATAAAACAAAACAGCCGTTTCCGAGTGACACACATTGCATCTTAATGAATCCAATTGGGGTTCTAGATGATTACATTGTTTTCCAATTAGCCTGAGCACAGAAGATTATAGTGTAACCATCCTAAATTTACATGAAAAAACTATCGTGGATATGGGACAACTTTCGAACCGAATTCTACTCATAATAACTGAAAATTACCGTCATTAAGGCTGTTGGGATTTTTTTTATTTCATTTCCTAAATCTATAAAAAATATTGCCATAGAGTCAATTGGTTACAAAAGGCAAAACAAAGAATAGTTTTCAAGTATTGCAAATGGATAGTCACTAAACTAACGGTATGTGCATTTATATTGCAAAGATATGAATATGTTCACATCAGTATCGGTATTTGCTTTTACATTGCAAATGGTCTTAAGGAAACAACAAGTCTGAATCTGCTACTTACGATGCTGAAACTGTTTCTTGTGGACTGTTCACAAATGACGTCACGCTGTTTATTAATTATTTTCGACCCGCAAAAAGGGTAAAAAATGAGCATAAAATCTTTGAAACGTCAAGAGTGGTAAGTAACGAACATTACAATCGCTTAATCTGTTACATCCTTTGTTTAAAGTATTACCTGGTGTTTGGCATAACATGTATTACGTACGGTGGAGGATTATATCTCCGTTGACGGTCGGCTTTGAAGAGCTTTCGAAGACTTTGAGCTTCTTTTGGATTACATTGGAAAAGTGGAATATTTCGGTGTAATGTCAAATTAGCTTAAAGCTATCTAAACTTCTTTAATAACAAAATAACAAATACGATACGGAGTATTGGCTTAACACAGCAGCATTGACCGTGACGTGTTTAGCCAATACACTATATCACATTTGTGTATGTGCATTACAAAAAACTTTGATCTTCTTTTGTATTCCAGTTTTCCGATGGAATTAAAAAAATATATCAAACCATACAAAAGCTCTCCAAAGCACACAAACAAATGCGATAACGTGTTTTGGCTTAACACGTCAGATTAACCTCACACTTGATACAACAACAAATTTACCGGCAGGTGTGAAATATAGCTACTATACCTTCATTAGTTTAGAAACGTTGTTATCGATAACAGATGTAAAGACGAGGTGTCTAAAAGGTTAACAATGAAATGTTCAAATTATGGAACGAAATGTCTGTCTTCACCAATGGTTCGAATATGACTTCAATCAGTATATGCCTGTGTTAACGTTCATATAAGTAATAAAAATCATGAACTTTATACTCGACTGATAAGTCAATTAGTGAAAACACCTAAAATTTATGTTCCACTAGAGATTGGCTGTAGATAATCGTAAGCCAGAGAGGTGCGTGAAAATAGGAAAAGGATGCAGTTCAAAGATGTTGATTGGTGGACAGTAGATTGGTGGCAAACACAAAACTTTACCTCGAAATCTATTTAAAACAATTGGATGTACTTCTAGCGAAAGTGAGAAATTTTCAGGAAAAACATGCATATCCACTGTTCTACTGACTCCGGGGGAAAATAAACTCCGGAGCCGATGTTTAAGTTCGTTAGATTTTCTGTTTAGTCTCGCCAACAGCGTAATAATTACGGTGTAGTTTAATGTTTTTTTTTACATATCGATGAAACCCATTTTTATTATTATTGTTTCTTAATCATCGTGTTAATATCTTTCATTTGACGTTTCGGTCATAATTCTAGGCCGAACCGAAACTTTGTGAGATATTGTCTCTTAAGTTGTATTGCTGGCTTTGGGAGCAATTATTATCTTGATTTTGTATAGCTTGCATCCAACCAAACCATTTGCATATCAATACAAAATCAAGATAATTTGTGAGATATACATGAAAAATAAGCAAAACACACTGTTTTGCCCTGTCTTACTAGCTTTTTCGACATCTAGGATCTAGGAAGCGTCATCAAAACAGTGATACGTTGGCTCCTTCATACATCAGTGAATCCTCTAAGAAAGCAGGGTCTATTGCAGATAAAGCGGAGAGATTTAAGCATAATCATTATATACGTCTTAAAGAAAACTATTTATTTACCCCCCTTGCCTTTGAATCATTAGGTTGCATGGGTCCAGAAACAAAGAAATTTATTGACAAGTTGGGATCGTTGACTCGTCCATATATTTCAGTAATAAGAGAGCAAATAGTCTAAAATAGTCCGCCAGAATTGAAAAGAACTGGCGAAAAATTCTCAAATTCTGAATTGGACAATTTTCAAGAATCGTGAGAATACTCAAGAATCTCGACCCAGACAGATTATTTTTCGAATGTCGTGGTCGAACTAATTTGTCGAAATCGAAAGCGATTGTTTTGTAAAGTCTGGAACAGTCTACAATGTGACATTTCGAGTTTTATCGATTTCCGCTCTTTTACCCATACAAATCACAATGGCAAAACAGCTGAGATCTATATAACATGAAATGTGACTATCCCAATCAAAACTCGGTCTATTACAGTCTTTATGTTGTATAGCGTTTTCCCTTTCTAATACGTTTGGTCACATCTTAGACTGTTCTCGAGTGCATAAAATAATCGCTTTAGATTTCGACAAATTAGTTCGTCCACGATGTTCCGCTTCGTCTAAACTCATTCCCATTCATTTCAATTAAATTGTGTGTCGGCTAACAAAGTATCTTTTGAATGCGATTATCAACAGACAGATTAGTTGAACCTTTAGATACGAGGGCAGCATCTTAGTTTAATTTATTATTTAGCGGTATCGTCTTGAGAAACTAACAGCTTAGTTCATCGCGAATAATTCGACCAGAAAGTATGGCTAAATATTGTGACGTTTTTTCAATTTGTGTGTTCGGCCTTGTAGTTTTAATTATGGGGTCGATATGCATCTGGACGTGCAGTTCACACATATCAACTACGGAGACTGAAGATTTGAGTTATTTGGAAGCGGACAGTGAATATTTAAAGAATTCGGAAGCGGAAGGAGAATTGATTTTTGTCCATGTGGTTTGTGATTTTTTTAAACTTGCCAACTCATTGTGTCGAGACATTACACCGCTTCCTCCAAAACTATTTAGCTTTATCGGCACGGTGATCGAAATCCAGTTAATGCCACACCAGGTAGTAGTTACACTGATCTGTCCTACTGGCCAGAAGGATGGGGACAATTGACTGCTGTAAGTTGATGCAATGATTTGAATACTTTACGTACTGCACGCATCGTTTTCATTTTACAGTTGGGAAAGCAACAAGGGTATGCGTTGGGGCTGTGGTTGCGACGCAGATACAATAAATATATCAGTAATGAATACGATGGAAGTGAAATTTATGTGAGATCATCCGATGTGGATCGCACTATAATGAGCGCCCAAAGTGTATTGGCAGCAATGTATCCACCGCGAGGGAAACTGATTTGGAAGAGAAATTTGCTGTGGCAACCGATACCCGTACATACTGTACCAGCAAATTTGGATTATTTGGTTGCAGCAGTAATACCTAATTGCACGTCGTATTTAAATGCGACCAAACGGTACCTCGCTTCGGATGAGATGAAAGATTATCTAAAATCGATTCAGCCGATTTTCGACAATTTCACGTTACATACTGGAGAAATCATCAATACCTTATACCAAGTGTCAGTCATGCGTGATGCATGGCATTGTGAGACCACTCATAATTATACGTAAGCGTGAACGATAAGCGCCGTTTGTTGGTCAGCAATTTAAGGAAATAATTTTTTATTTAAGAATTCCGGAATGGGCGGCAAATTATTACCCGAATAATGATGATATCGACCAAGTATCCATCAGATTTTACAGTCAGTTCACTGGAACGAAGTTCATGTCCAGATATGCCAGCGGATTCTTGCTCAAGGACATCCTAGATCGGTTCAAATCGAAATCAAACAATACACTGACACCGAACCGAAAAATGTGGATGTTCAGCTCGCATGATCTGACTCTGTTCAGCTTTTTACGCTCATTAGACCTTTCAGATGTAAGAAATGCTTTTCCGAAATTCTTTTTCTTTGTTAAATGTCTGAAAATCGTTTCGTTGACAGAACCAGTTGGTCCCGTATGTCTCAACTATAATTTTGGAAATGCGAAAGCGTGACGACGAATATTACGTTCAGATATTTTATAAAACCTCAGACAAAACGCCAGAACCAATTCAGATCCCTGGATGTGGAACACAGTGTCCGTTATCGAAAATGTACGAAATCTATGACCATATCATACCGAAGAAACAATTTGATGATGAATGTGAGATACCGGAACAGACGGATCAGTTATAAGTTAGGTAAATTTGTGCATTTTTTATTATTATTTATTATACCGGCTCGATTAAACATCACTTTTGTATCATAAAAAAACTTTGGCATTTTGGTCACTTCAAACTGATTTTCCATAATTTTCTACTTGTGACATCTGTTACAGTAAGGGGTCGTTCATAAATTACGTAACGAAACAACGATACATTCTGCGTGACAAGTAGGTTCCTGATTGTCGGGATATTATTAGCGAAAATCGTAGTCTCCTGATAACGTGACTGTACCAATACCAACAGGAAAAATTAAGGAAAAAATTGGAAAATTAGGAAAAATTCGAAAGAGTATGGAAAAACTCATTTTTTTCACTAAAACCCAAGAACTGGGTTAGGAACAGTGACTGATACTGGTACGTTAACATTTAGCTGAAGAAATCCATTTTTATTCATATAAAATACAAGTAAGTGACTGGGTTAGGCTCAGAACGACTGATACTGATACTCTATTAACTTATAATCAAGGATCGGAATCAGGTCAGGTTACCTGAGCCTGTCTTTACCTGAACCAGATTGATTTAATTTTGACCTGATCTGACTCAATCTGAAATGTCATTTGACCTGAAAATAGAAAATAGCCCGACCGCGACACCACCAGACTTCTCAGGTTCGCAAGTCACCTGACTTTTTTTTCATTTTACATTTAAATTTCTCATTAAAATGTATTTAAAGTCAAGTCAGGCGATATCAGGCTGTGTCAGGTCAACAATAAATAAGGTCACGTTCGGGTAATTTTAATGAGAAATCTGAACATAACCTAAAACTTTTCACGGCCTGTTTCGAATCTTAAAATTATAAGTCAATTTCTAAGCGCATGATAAAACAAGTGGAATTGAGGCTCAGTCACTATGGACCGGGGATTCCCAGGAATGATTAGTTTAGAAAAATTATTGTTTTCTATTGCAAGATTTCTTTTCAGTTAGTGGTTGCTGCATTAACCCAATTTTGTAGCTTTAGTTTGTAGCATTTGAAAATTACACTGAAAAATCGACGGCACGAGAAACAACGACTTTCTCAAGAAACGGCGAGTTTCTGAAGAAGCGGTGAGCAACAGCATTTTGTATGGCCGTCAGAGGAGTGATGTAGATCGACAGAAATTGTCACAATTTTAAGAATTTCGACAATTTAAATTCAAGTTCTTAGTTCGAGAATTTTCAAGAAATTAAATTTTTGAATTTTACAATTTCGAGCATTTCTAAGTCAAAGGAGAATTAAATAATTTTGTAAATTTCAAGAATTTGGAGGATGTTAAGAATTTGAAGGACTCTGTGAATTTTAAAAATACTGAAAATGACACGAAAATTTACATTCTTGAATCCCTTCAATTCGAGAATTTTCAATAATTTCAGGATTTTTTTTTCGAATTTTGAGAGTTGAAGAATTTGTGAGAATCATCAAGATTAAATTTCACACAAATAGGCCCTGTAAGCGCGGTACCATACCTTATGTTGTCACGTCTTTTTCAATTTCAACAACATCAGACAAGTAAATCGATTTGCTGCTCAACAAAGCATAACAACAAATTCAAGAAATTCAAAATTCGATGCCTTAAATTCACTTTTCCCAGATATCACAGCAAATCGATCCGGACTATAAAACTATTTATACGTACAAATATCTGCCAGCGTTATGCTTATTTTATTAAAGAAAAAAACAAAGTTCCACATTAAAAATAAGATTTAATTATACCATAGTTCAGCTGATATGAAATTACATTATACACGTATAGGCATAAAGTCGTAAAGGAAAATTCTCTTTATAGTATGCGCTTTGTATTTATGGTTTTTTCTTTCTTATTTTCAAGGCCACGGCTAGAGAAACACGATTCATACGACACATTATCGATACATCTTATTTATTTATAAAATGTTAATAATAACACACACAAAAAAAAACGACCAAACAAAAAGTATAATGTGTGAGAGATGAGAATTTAAAGGGGGAAAAAAAGATGTGAATAAAAGGTAAATAGGTTGAGATTTGTTGGTTATGAACTTATAAAATAAGATTATCGCTTTTAAAAGCCTTGTTTCGAAAAAAAAAACCAAAACAAAAATGGGAAGAGAACGAAAAGAATACACACGGCAATTTAATGACCCTTTGTGTGCTTCAAATTCAATGGTCTGATCGTTTGAGTATTGGCTGGCGCCGACAAATTCCATATGATGGGAAATTGTGCGAATAAGAGATTTTTCGATTTTTATTTGAAGAGAAAACTATTATAATCGTATGACGTGAATGGTTGCATTTAAAATAGAAATCATTTTGCATCATTTATTGGCCGCTAGGTTGATCAATGCAATATAGATTGAGTATGTACCTGGATCGAATTTTGGCAGAAGTTCATAGTTACAAACATCGAAATAAAAAGGCTCCGACTTCACGAGCTTTTGAGAAAGCTTTTGATATTTTTACACTATTGGCGCCTGAATATTTTAGAAAAGGCCATCCATCTGTTATCGACAACGAAGGTAATTATGATAATTGAGCTATAATGTTCTCTTAAATAGCAATATATCTTTGCTAAGACAAATGAAAGGATTGAAAGGAATTTGTACCAAACAATTGACGATAGTTTTTATCAAATGAAGTAACAGATTCAATGGTACGCTTGCCTTTTGAAAATGATAAAAATTGACTGTCTTTAAGTAAGAAAGATCGAAGATCAGATTTTTTTTTTCACTCACTAGTAGACACATCGAACATTTCTTAAATGTAGAAATCGGACATCGTACTGGTTCGTAGATTTTTATTTTGACGAATTTGGCGTTTGGAGGTCGAGCCTCACTAATAAAAAAACAATCTCCAAACCAGGGCTGGGCTGGTTCAGGTTCCAAACCAGAGCATTTTTTTAAAAGCATTTTCATACAAAAATCTAAATTTCCTTTTGGTAATCAATCACCTGAAATCGCAGTAAGGTCTGCTCCAACCCATTTTAAGTGACAACTTTGTTTTATAAAGAAATTTTCAGCTAAGAATTACAAATGCGATAGCGCCTAATTGGGGTTTCTAGGTGGTATAACACGGCAAAATAATATTCTTAACAAAGGAAATTCGTCAAAATATATTTGATTTCGAGCAAATTTCTTTTCACACACTTGTGACACGTATTTATTTGGTCTCACCTGTCCATTGGCGATTGATTTATTGATTTATTTGGCGTCGCCATTAAACAATAAACGACAGCCAACGTTTTATTGTAAAATTGCGATGCCATTAAATATATTTTGACAAGAACCGAAACAAAATCCATCACTACTATCTTTATGAAGTCGATGATTCACTGCAGTTAACATGTAGAATGCAGAATAAAGATGTTTTTGGAGATTAGTACTAATCACCACAGCTTTATGACTTTTTACGAGAGTCATTTCCCCAATCAAATCCCGAGTATATTGACATTATTCATTTATACTTAAGTTATCCAACTCTGCGAATATGTTCAGTATTTGTGAGCTTCTTGAAAAGAAACGAGTCAGTGACCATATTCTGAGTAGCGATGAAATTACGGTGTACCTTCGTAATGATCGGGTTCCTTTTAATTGGAATTTCCGCAGATGACAATTTCGGATGTCGTAAAATAGATTTCAATAAAATTAATTCAATTAATATGTTCGACCAGTGTTCTAGTGCTAGTGACTTTGCGATTACATCATATGAAGATAATCCTACTGTTCCTAATTATCTCGATGCCTTGTATTACTTAAGCAATACTCAAGTCGGATGGTCATGTATTTCTACCATAGATCATTTTACATTGGAAGCAGATACTGAATTTTCCACATCAATTTTTTTGCAATCTTTGATTATTGACGACATGTCGCATGTAGAGATAGAAGTAATCGATCTTGACGATCAAAGTTCAGTTTTTCCTGTTATAAATGCTGTAGCCTCGCCTAGGTATGTATGGACACCGTACAATATCAAATTGGGAAGGAATGTTGCAAATGCTAAGGTAAATCAAGAAACGGTTACTGCCAGACCTCTCTTATGTATTCTTCAATGTGTTCTAATGCATAACGGTGAAAGATTAGAAATAATGTTCACACTGGTTTTAGATTAGCATACGAGCTTTCGTCACTGCACAAGCAAAGTTGGCGATTCAGTACTTACACATTCTCAATCCGAGAATCGACGAATATTGGTGTGAAATAGATGGTGAAACAACAACCGAAGCAGAAACTACAACCGAAGAAGAAACAACCACCGAAGGAGAATATTCAACCGAAGCGGGAACAACAACCGAAGTGGAAACTACAACTGACGAAACAGATAATACTTGCAGAGCTTGTTCTTGCACTTGTACTTGTAATTAAAACCTAAATTGCAGTTTTTAAGTACTTTATTAACAGAAACAATGAAACTTTGCTACAAACAATGCAGTCAGAGATCTGAGATTTTATTTGGTACGTTTTTTTCGTTCTGTCCTTTGGTAGAAGATAGTTTGCTAAACATAGCAGATCTCTGTTGCCTTACCTCCATACGCGTATAAATCTAGTGCGAAACTCTAGAAAAGAAGAGCATTCCTATTGCCTTAAATTTTCTCTGTCTTACTTAATTTCGAGTTACCAGAGCCATTTTGCCGAACCTTTCTTTATTCAAAGCAGGGACTATTTTAAGAAAATTAAATTAACCTAACTTTCCGATATGTTTCTCTAACACAGCAAGTGTCTCCGTTGTTTTGATGGCCTTTTCAGTTTTTTTTTATTTTTTTAATCTTTTTGAGCTAAACAGATTATGTTCGCATGGTATTTAAGATAAACCAGAATTCAAGAATTTGTGGTAGTTTTTAGGTATTTTTGGAGTTGTAGGGAATTTAAGTCTCTAAAATAGACCCTGATTAAAAGACGGAACAAACAAATTGACCAAAATCGATCGAAGAGGATTTTATCGAAAGCTTTTAGGCATCTGACCTTTATCAAAAGCTGTTAGTGCGTCAGGTGCCAACAATTCTTCAATTCAAAGTCATAAGGGTCGTCATTGTCTTCGCCGGCCGAAACGGCAACTTTGTATCAATAGAAAAATTTACAAGCTTCGATTACTGTTCAAATCGATATAGCTCACAAAAAAGTAGAAGCAAAAACCGAAGCTTTCAGTGCCGGCCACTGGCCATACTGGGAATTAAGTCGTTTCCTGAAGGGTCCTTTTCATTTTTCTATTAAAAATCTTCATTTATGGTATGGCTTTATAGACTACACGATCGGCCTTCAGGTAGTCAGTCCGGCCCCGGACAATACTAATCGTCACTCCTTTTTATGGCTGTTGCTATTATCACCAATAAAACTCCGACTTTAATTGACAACATTTATTATACTTAAATAGCAATCGGACACTGACAATATGTTCAGTACATTAGTGCTTCTTGGAACGCCAGTGTGGTTAGAAACAATATTTTGAGTATATAATCTTTGACACGGTGTGGTGTTTCCGATTCATAATGAATACGGCGATGAAACTTCAGTCAATCTTGCTGACTATCAGATGTCTTTAATTGAAACGTCCGCAAATGATAACTGGGAGTGTCGGAAAATAGATTTTAATAAAACTAATTCAATTAGTGCGATTGAAAAATGCATTGGATTTAACGATTTCGTGATCAAATCATTTGAGTATAATTCTTCAGTGATTCCATACAGTCACAATTCTGTGTATTACTTATCTACCGACAAAGAGGGATGGTCGTGTTTTTCAACCACAGAGCTTTTTACGTTAGAAGAAGATACCGAATTCTCCTCAGCCATTTATTTGCAATCCAATGTCATTGAAGATATGTCAGAAGTAGAAATTGAAGTAGTTGATTTGGATAGTGGAACAGCCATTTCTGTTGTGAATGCATCAACGACACGTGATTTTGAATGGAAGTTGTACAGAATGAAATTAGGAAAACAAATTACAAATGCTAAGGTATGTCAAGAATTATAAGACACTGTTAAGCGCGTAGACTCTTATTCTTCAGTTTGTATCTATTCTGGTGGAGAATTTTTTCCCCACATTTCTTCTTATTTACGTTACTGTCTTTGCAGATTAGCGTACGAGCTTTTGTCACGACGTCGGCAAATCTAGCGATTCAGTATATGCACATTCTTAATCCGAAAATAGACGAATCTCTATGTGACATAGACGATCAAACAACAACCGAAACAAGAACAGAAGAGCAAACAAACAACAATCAAAGAAGAAACAACTATCGAAGTAGAAACATCGACAGAAACGAGAACTGATAGTTGCGCATCAGCTTGTTCTTGTACTTGCTCTTGCGCTATAGATATTCAAATTTTATCTGAGATTATAACCCATATTCAAATGAAAATTCTGTCAGTCATTGCATCTTTTATCATTAAATGAAAACATTTATGAACCCGACTTGGGGTTTTATTATGGATTTTACCTTAAAACAAATGAAGTACAAGATTTTTACAATTTAACATTTTGTATATGTCACTATGAAGATTCTTCATTGAAGATTTCAAATCCAAAGGTAATTTGTGGATAAAAATGGACGGATTGAGTCTTTCTGCGGTTTTGCTTTGACTCGAGAGCATTGGTAAGATTTATTTCACCAGAAAAGAAAATTCGACAAAAAATCAATGAGTGATTGTAAATCGAATACTAAAAATCAATGAGATTCGGAACGAACTCTACAGCTGCTGGTGAAAATCTGTTTTTCTGAAGTGTTGATGATCCGACCCAGTGTCCCAAAATGGCATAACATTGAGATTGAATATTTATGTTTTCAATCACAATCACACCTGTCCTTCGGATTTTGCCTCGGATTGACAATTTGGATAACTTTCGCTTAAAAATTCACATTTATGATTACGCCTCATATATTTTTTTGGAAAATATAGCTAATTACTGAAATCCAATGAATCAATCCTACTAATCGATACGAGTTAAATTCGCCGCAGACAGCCGAATAAAAAATGTTTCGAGAGATAGTACTAATCGCCGTTGTTTTATGGCTTTCTGGTATTGTTACTAATCGGACTCTGAATTTATTGCCAAACATTTATTACTTCAATCATCGGACTGAACAAATATTTTCAGTATTTTCGTGTTTTTTGGACAGAAAATATCTAATTGGCCGTATTTCGAGTTCGGTAACGCTATTAATTTCAAAACTTTAATTCTTGTAATGAATACCGCGATGAAGGTACAGTATATTGTCGTGACGATAGGATGTCTTTTGATTGGAATTCCCGCAGATGATAATTTCGAGTGTCGTAAAATAGATTTCAATAAAATTAATTCCGTTAATATGTTCGACCAGTGTTCTAGTGCTAGTGACTTTACGATTACATCATATGAAGATAATCCTACTGTTCCTAATTATCTCGATGCCTTGTATTACTTAAGCAATACTCAAGTCGGATGGTCATGTATTTCTACCATAGATCATTTTACATTGGAAGCGGATACCGAATTTTCCACATCAATTTTTTTGCAATCTTTGATTATTGACGACATGTCGCATGTAGAGATAGATGTAACTGATCTTGATGATGGAGAGTCAGTTTTTCCTGTTATAAATGCTGTAGCTTCGAATATGTATGTATGGACACCGTACAATTTCAAGGTCGGAAGGAATGTTGCAAATGCTAAGGTAAATCAAGAAATTGTTACTGCCAGAGCTTTCATATATTCTTCAATTTGTTCTTATACATAATGATGAAACATAAACATAAGCAAATCTTATTTCTTCGCGCTGTTTTTAGATCAGCATACGTGCTCTTGTCACAGCTCAAGCAAAGTTGGCGATTCAATATTTGCACATTCTTAATCCGAGAATTGATGAGGCTTTGTGTGAAATAGATGATGAAACTACAACAGAAGAAACTACAACAGAAGAAACGACAACAGAAGAAACTACAACAGAAGAAACTACAACAGAAGAAACGACAACTGAAGACACGACAACTGAAGAAACGACAACTGAAGACACGACAACTGAAGACACGACAACTGAAGAGACAACAACCGAAGAAACAACAACCGAAGAAACAACAACCGAAGAAACAACAACCGAAGAAACGACAACCGAAGAAACGACAACCGAAGAAGCGACAACTGAAGAAGCGACAACCGATGAAACAACTGCTTCACCAACAACCACTACTCCGACTCCTCCAGAAACAAATGAAAATAGAGTCTGGATAATTACGTCTTTTGTGTTCCTTCTGACAACAGTCGCTTTAATGAGTGGCTTCATTTATCTAATATATTTGTACAAAACAGCTCTTGCAGCGAAGACCGCTATGCTGACCGCTGCTGCATTTCAATCAACAGCAACATCATTGCCAAGGTTGACAGTAGCGACCAGTAGTCAAGGTAATCAAATTATAGTTGGAATCGAACACATCAAACAGGGTTAAATTGTGAGGTATAATTAAGGAAAATTTGAATAAATAAATGTATGTTAACTGTTAACATTTCGATTATGATTCGCTAGACTTGTTCGTGTATAAATTGGTATCTTTAGGGCATAAAGTATCACTGTCGTCTGCTGAGAAATTGAATTGAATATTAGTGCAAAACGTTGAAAGACTGATTAAATTTTCTTAAGATCGAAACAGTGGTTCAACATCTCAGTACGACTTTGTTCATTTTCTCTATAGAAGTAACTCGCACGAACATTCATGAATCAAGTGTTTATCTGAGTAGAGACAGACAAATTAGCCGAAGATAATTTACTATGAGGATTATTTAAACAAATGGCCGATCACATCTGTTAAGCAATTTGAGATAATTCGAACGACAACAGATGTAAAATTAATTTAATTAGAATGATTTAACACTAATATACCACCAGACGTAATCATGCAGTCGTATCCTATTAATTAAGCAATTTCACAGAAGGTTTCCACTCTTCATTGTGCCACATATTTTGTTGTTTTTGTTGCTGTTGCTTCGGCATCGTTTTTCTGCTTTAAAGTTAAACTACAGTAGAAAATAATTGACCAATTATTTATAACATGAGATAGCTTTTATAATATGCATGGTTCTTCCCGCGTGGAAGAGGCAAAAAAAATCTGAATGAAAAATAAAAACCAAAAACAATAAAAAAAATTCAACAACAAACCTTTTTAAACCATAAAGAAATTTGTGTTCTTCCTCAACAAAAATTTGCGTACATAAAAACCGAAAACAATAAAAATGCTTCCAATGTCAAAACAATTTTGTTTCGAAATAAAATTGAAGACAATTTTTCGTGGCGGTTCGTTTTAGCGCAGCTGAAATATTTTATTAGTGGCTGATAGAGGATAATGAAAGAGATTTTTTGTGTTCGCAAATTGCAGGCTTCTTTTTTGCACGATAATGCGATGTCCGTACCATTCTTTGTGTGTACGGATTAGAAGTTGGAAGCATTGTAAATATTATGCGTTGTAAACTAATGTTGTTTATTGCATTATAAAGTGAGTATTAGAGCTTTTTATAGCCTTGTGAAAATTATATTGACTTTAATTTCGATGTTAGGTTTCAATTTAAGTATTTTTTTGTGTGTCTGTGTGCGCGCAAAACAAATTAAATCTGCTTGCAATAAAATCGTTTATAGATGCCACTTCGTTGGCATAAAGCCACGGACGAAGACATCCATAAAATTTATCCATGACTCTCGATAGATAACAGGCTTATACCTTCTCTTATCGACAAAAAATTGCCTTCGGAATTAAACTACACCATTAAGATTGAATATATTGATATCCGTGGAAACGTAAAGTCCACAAGTTGTGTTCTTCAGGGTCTCTTAATTTCGGTATTTAACGACGTTCAATTTTTCATTAGACAAAGTAAATTGAGCAACTGGGAAATAAATTGCTTATTTGTGTTTATATCAGCCAGCACGAACAATCAGGGACGATGTGACATCAACAAATAAAGCCCGGAACACATCATCACGTCAATGTGAAATAATTAAAACCGGGTCATCGGGTTAAGTGAAGTTAGTTCAGGTCAATGAAGAATTAGTTCTTCCTGAATTCCACAGGTTGTATTTTCACTGAACTGAACCTTTTACGAAATTCTTAAACAAAAATCGAATAAACAAAGAACCAGAATGATCCGGTTGAATTGTACTCCCTAATCACAGGTAGTTCCAAAACGGAAGAAAAAGACCAAATGTCTGAGAGAGTATCGGTTCAATTTTATTGAATGTAGCAAAAACGGTGGTGAACTTTACTTAAGCAAAAGAGACGATCTTAGCTAAAGACGTCGACGTTTTAGGTTGCCCTGGCTCCGCAATGTAAACGAAATTTGTAACTGTCTAGAATCGGTCACTGCACGAATAGCCACTGTATCATCGAATGCAATCATCTGTTATCGACAACGACAGCAAATAGATACAATGACCTACACATGGCTTGTGTTCTCTTATGTAGTAAACTGAATAGTAGAACTAATGAAGTAAAAGATTTAAGAAAATATCTTGAACATCTGAAGTAACAGATCATTAATCGTCATACGTTTACATTTTCAGAAGGTTAAGAAACTTTGAATAAATCCAACAAATTTTGACGACATTTTCTTAACCGTGAACCTTTAATTGAATTGTTTGAAGCGTTTCAAGCACTACACATTTATGTGTATGTATCTATCGAACATATTATGGTGAACCGGTAAGTATATTTATGATTACTTTATAGCCATCACTTGATTTACTGTCTAAAACCTAACTTCTGAGTATGAACTTGTTTGGAACACTATCGGATGGTTTATGGACTTTATTTGTTTAAACAGCGACGCAATATGTGCTTGAACTTGAAGATGATAGCGAATAGCACTTCAAACTCAATGAAAAGAATACATTACCGCACAATTGTCTGCAGATACACAACATCATGACTGTATTTAAGCGGTAAAATTAAACACTTCCAATGTAATTTCAAACACCTTTACCTTTTTATTATACACGTTTAGTCATTCAACAAACATGAATAAACTTACAAATTTCAAATTGTTTGATTTGCTCTCGATTACGTCATTTAATTTCATTGAAAAAAGAAGAAGTGTAAGAATACACACAAGCAAGCTCATCTCACTTAGCAATTGGTTTCAAGTGAGTGAGGGATAGATTGAATCTGTCGATAACCAATTGTTACTTGAGATGGTGATTTAATCTCATTTTGCGCTGCTGAATTAACCTCGACGATAACATTCAAGTGAGATAAAAAGCCATAATTTTTACATAAAATTCACTTGCGGGCGTCAATTACGGCGAAGACTAAATAGAACTCTGCATATAATTATTGATGATGGTTTTATGCAAATCCGTTTCTGAATTAAACGAAACCTAAATTCAACATATGGCTACGGCGCGAATGTCGAACGTGTTTTATGCGACAAGAGCAAGACTCAAAATAAATAAATTTAAAAAAAAATTAAAATAAATATTCGACATAACATGCAAAATACAGAACGTGTATCGCTCATAATATGGGATTTGACATTGATTTTACTATTTTTGTCGAATGGAAACAATGTAAAATATAGCGTGGTTTCACAGTTCATTTTTATGATGACTTTTTTCGCGTTCGTTTCAAGAATTCTACCTCGATAAATTTTATATTTTAATAACAATTTTGTTCTTGTTCAAAAAAAAAAAGATAATTGTTCGGAGAAGTGTAGGAAGTGAATTCCTGAATAAACAATGCAATTTCTGGACCGATAAATCAACGCTACAGTTTTTTTTTTGTCAATTTATTAGAGGTGGAGAGTTTTTTTAAATGGAAGCTTGATGGAGGCTGAATCTATATTTCCGTTTATGTGTAATGTGTAAACAATTATTGCTTATGATTATTCGGTTTGCATCTTTCGCACAAATTAAGAAGCTCCAAGTCAAGAGTCAAAGTTATCAAAAAATTTCGTTGGAAATATCCAACTGTGTAGTTGCATCAAGACACACGTTATGTTACCATAACTGCTAGCATTTATAGAGACATACGTTTGATCGCATGTCTTTAGTCTTTACCTTTAACAGACGGCAAACATATTTCAGTTTTATTATTGGATCTATTACTTCATTTGATAGATGTATTTCCAATAGAATGATTTCAAATCTAGTACTTCATTTTTTAAACATATTTTTGATGGTAGTTTGTCGTTTATTGATGCAGTCGTTATCGTTACAGCTGTCCGTAACAATGTATTTAGTTGCTCAACAACTTCTATGTGATCATGAAACTGTTTGTTTATGTGGAAATCATTGTGACGACGACAAAAATAATGACAAGCGCTGTCAGTAAAAAAAAATGAAGTACAAGATTTTAAATCAACAGATTAAAAATACTTTGATCGATAGAAGCAATAGACCAGATAATAACAATGGGTATATGCTCGCCGTCTGTAACAAAAGAAGTGTCAAATTTTTCTTTAATCTGTCGAAAATGATTAATACATCAAATCCTGTGCTCAAGACATTCATTTAGCAACACTTAATGTATGAGTGATTTCATTTCATAACACTTATGCACTCGAGATGAGTAAATAATTTTATCGCATACGCGGTGTGATTTAAACAAACATTATACTTCTGTAAATTGTCAAAGTGTCACTCGCACATCTTGTTGTCTCGTTTTCGCTAAAAAAGAATATGCACGTATGACAAGCCGTCTCGGCAAGCCTCGACCGCTTTGTCATACGTGCATAATATTTATTTGTTTTGCACTCCCGGTGTATCTATTTAGGAGTGAGGAAAGAAACGTTTTGCAAATTAAAAATGAGTTATTCGGCGCTACGATTTGTCTCACCTCAGCGACAAAATAGTTATTTATGCAACAAGTTGTGAAATTGGGTTGTTTTCGTCACTAGATGTGATGTTATCAAACGAGCAAGCAAAATTCATAAAACGATGCTAATGTTTCAGCATAGTATTTGGCTGCATATTTCCGTGTTTTTTACTTTTCGTCACTAGTTGTGAAATGTAATAACTTTTTGTCACTAGTGATGAAATGTAGTGACGAAAAATAAAGCCACAAGTAAAAAAGACCCTTCATACGTCAACGTCATCCAAATGAGGCATGAGAAAGTTCAATTTTGGCAGCGCTGTTGCAGAACAGTATTTTTCGTACCAAGACAGGAAATGACGATTTTTTCAGCACCAGTCCTAAGTTTTCCTTACGAGCGAAGCGAGCAAAATATGTCGTATTTCAGTTGCCCGGTGCACAAAATGCTTTTTTAGGCACACGATGTGTACTGTCAGACTAGGCCTGCGGACTTGAATGACAATCTACACATCTATTGCTTTAAAAAAACTATTATCACTCGGTTGCATAAATAACTATTTAATTAACTGTCCTCCTAGTTCCATACAAGTACAAGAAGTCATTGTGTCCAACGCTGTTCAATGTGATAATTACCATCTCATTTAATTCGGTCTTTTGATCACCGACACCGAAAAACCAGTTATTATACGTTTCTTTCGTTCAACTGAACGCTTTTAAATTTTTCAACAATTAGTAAGATGTATCAAAACAAAAATTCAATTATCAGATATAAACATTCATCTCAAACGGCTCAATTAAAAATCAATAAATACTTAAGACGTCAAGTCAAAATGTGTACGTTATATGGTGCTGTTGACTCGCATTCAAATGGGAAACATCTCGAATTCAGATAAAAAAGTCACTTATGTTTATAGATTTTTCTGACAAGAAAGTTAAATATGCAAATTAGCATTTCTTCGAAGAGACTGAGTCTTTTTTCTTTCAATTCTCTGTATTATAATTCAATAAAATCATGTAGAGCAGGAGAAAAAAAAAGAAACGTTAATGCATAAGCAAAGCAAGTACACACAGCACAGCGTAAGTATAATATTTGTTAAACGAAGAAAAAAAAGAGTTATTTGTTCTTCGAGTAATATGGAAAGGAAACGAATTATAATAAAACGGTTTTTCGAATGGGAGAAAGAGTGTTGTGCTAACATTAAACTAAAAACCAATCCAATTTTTATGTTTAATTTAATTTATAATATTTTTATCGTCGCGTCGCTTAGTTAGTTAGAATAATTGTGTGCTGATTTTGTCGCGCGATATCTCGCAACTAATTTAAATGTTTATAAAATAATAATAGAAAATAAGCGAAAAGAAGGTGTGCCGCTCATATTGTACCGAATAATTAATTTGAAATTATAAGTCTGGAAAAAAAACTACTTTTTTCTCGCTTGGTGAGAATGATTGTGCTTTTTGTTGCGGTTTCAATTCCAATTTATTGCTACGTCATTTTCATTCTAATGTAAGAATAATTGTTTTCACGGCACTAGTCGATTTAATGCTAGGTAGGGAGGGCTGTCCAAGTATAATTTTTCATGAAGATTTCAGCTTTTGGCGCCGATAAAACCAATATGTGTGCATGAAGGTACGATCGATAGATTTGATAATTTGGTAGATTATATGTCGTGGTTCATAATCTTCACACCAGAGTCTTTATGGTGTAAAACTTGCTGAGGTCAATGTGGCACCCTTTATAAATGCTGATCTGTTTAGACCATTCCTCGAAATTGGCATCTTTCCCTCTCACAACTAAGAAGTCGCGCATATTGGTACATCATTAGACTATAAATTAATAGTTAAATCGACAAACTGGTGACATCTTAGCGAATTATAGTCAAAATGAAATTTTATTCAATTAGCTCTGCTTCTAATAGGCCCATAAAATAAATAAATTTTACTTCTCCTATAATTCGTTAATGTGACTCGTCCCGTTTCTGCATTCATTCATATACTGAAGTGATATCTAGCACCTCGCAAACGAGTACAAAAAATCGATAGAAAATTAATTAAAAGGGTCTAGAAAGCAGCTTAAATTTCAGTTCTAAGTTCTAACAGTACCGCTAGAGTCAACCAAATTTGTGTCTAAATTTGTTTTCTAGCCTTTCCACAAGATGGCTTATTTGCACAAACATACTGCTCACACGGATTTGTCAGTTACGGTGGAAGAATTATAAGAAGCTACATTTTCAACAATTACAATCCAATCGACGTTATTCATTCCACATGCAGTTTACACGTTACAATACATATACATACGTAAATATCGTAACGTTGGTAGTGCATGTGGATTGTAATTGTTACTTCTTATAATTCGGAGACTGTACCTTGCTTCATCAATTGCGACCGATTAATTTCAAATCTTTTACTTCAATTGTTTTAACATATATTTGAATATAAAGGCCTAAAATTTCGGAAGTTTATCGTACATTTTTGCCTTGGCTGTCGATAGCAGATGACAACAACCGCATTACCTTAAGCATTTCATTTTTCAGTCACATTAAAAGAAAAATCGTTCCCACGATGGAAGAAGGACATGATTGAAGTGTCTTTGACTTAATAAAGACATAAATTCCAATTATTTGAACTGAATGAACCCGACAACCATGCAATAAAAATTTGTCGACATAAAATTCGTCTTCGTCATGGAAATCGATCGTGTAAGTTGTAGGGATATTAAATTTTGCGTGATATGAATAATTCTACAGCAAAAAAAATATTAATTTAATTGCATGAGTTCAATAATGTTTCGAACACAACAACACACCAAAAGCATAAACTTTACTATAGCGCAATAAACCGCTTGCAACAAATTCCAATGACAAATCTCCTACGCATTGAATTCAATTTGTTTAAATATTTCATTAACGAATTCACGTTGTTTAAGGTAAACAATTTTAATATTGAGTGGAACACACATCTGTGACATCATTCACAAAATTACCATATAATATGAACTGCAACGATTTTTGTTTGAAAAAATGTTTCTTTAAGATTATTGCGATGACCGGACATGCTCGTGACATCAATTAAGAAAACAACAAGCTGTACAGGTTAACACGTACTCTAAGTAAATGTGAAAGAATTAGCTACTTGGTATGCACTCTTGAATTCATTTTTTTTTCGAACACGAAAACTGTGTGTGAATGTTATAGCTAGGAATAATAAAATGTTTGCAAAACACTTGACTGCATCACTTAAGTAAATGGAGTTGTACGTTATATCGACGTAGACACGACAGAATTTTTAAAAAGAAATGACAAAAATTGTTTTATTTGTAATATCATTCGATTGGATTAAGAGAGGCTTGAGATGCTTGGTTTTGAGAAACTCTCAGCTATAGACTAGATGCTAGCTTTGGTTTGAATAACAGTAGATCAATGAAAACGTATAATAAAATAATGTTTAGGACAGAAAACGAGAGGTAAGATGAGAGGGCATCCCTAATTTCTTTGTCACCAGTCTAAGGCCCGGCCCGAAATATTTTGTTCATGACATTCGATAAACGATACCCACCATTATTTTAAGGTACATTCAATGCGACATTACCAATGTATGTTTGGTGACATTATTCACTGAGGAAAAAGAGTTGAAAATCTTACCTGTAGCTGGTAATTTTGTCTCCAGATAATCTTTAATAGCTGGGACAGCTGTATCTTTTGTATGCGGCGCTAAAGCTGTGACATTGTAGATTACCTGGAGCCAAAATTACCAGCTGCAGGTGAGCTTTTTAACTCTTTTTCCTCAGTGTTGCTGAAACCAGTAGCGATCAGAAAAAATATTTTTTTCATGTTTTCGTTGCGTTTCCGATGCAGAGGAACCGCTAGAAGTTCCCCGAAATATTAAACTTTTGATCTCTTTTTTCAGTTGCTCATATCTCAGTGTGAATGAATTTTGAACCCAAAGATCCTCCTTGTCCCGAAAGTACGTGCAAAATATTTTTTCATGTGTCGGGGCCGAAAATGAGGGAGTTTTGAGATTTTTCTCTGGTTTTCGACCCTTTACATGAAAAATTTTACACAAATAACTATTAATGACGTCTCCCTCTCTTGACGTTTCAGTTACCTGGAGAAAGTTCCATAAGAAAAAAGCATGTTTTCGATCAACTTCTACTAGCCACACAACCGTCGAGGAATTTCAAAGAGGTTCTGGTATCTAGAGACCAGTACCTTTCCAGGCGCACTAAACAAATTCCACTGGAAAATGCGTCAGATTTTGGTAGGGCGGTTTTCGGGCGGTTTTCATAAGTATCTCTCTCACTGAATTGAAAATCAGTTCGAAACTACAAAAATATTGGTTCAGTGGTTCGGTGTCCAAAGTGTAAAAATAACAATGGCTTTCCTCTACACCAAAACGTGTGATAAAATAATGTAGCTGAATCATATCCTCAGGACTTTCTGGCTAGAACATTGCCTTTAGGAGTTAGTCTATGATTCATGCCGGATAATTGAATTAATATTTGTTGAACATTATGGTACAACTATACACACGGTTCGCCTTGGAAGCATTTGTCTTTTACAAATGTCTCAATGTTTGTTCAATTATTTAAAGTTTTCGTTGATTAGCAAAATGCATATCTAATTTTTATAAATAAAAAAAAAACTTTTGCCCAAAGCACTTGATTCAATGAAACACCATGCAAACACTACAACTATATTCTAGAGCTAAAAATCGAAAAATCGTTCTTCATTTGCACATAAAATGTACAAAAACATGATTTTGCAATTACCATTTTGCTATGATCTTACGACCTGTAAAGTGGTTTGTGTGTTATTGCTTTTTCCCAATAAATAAAAATGTTTTCACCTGTTGTTTCTTGGCTGCATTTTATGTATAGTACTACAGTGTTTTATTATGAACTGGGTTATGGTGTGGATGTTGAAGAAGATGTAGTGTACTGTACCACATCTCACACAGAACGTAAATCAATATAAGACATAAATTTCAACGGCAGGAGTGAATAAAATTGTATAATTTTTTTCGAAAGAGAGTTGATCGGCTCAGCAGATATGATTGAATTGAAGATTTTTATTAAATATAAACTGTATGGTCATTATCTCTTGACGGATTTGGACACGACCTTTACAAATAAATAAAGATTGGAACATGTTTATTGGTCTATTATTGGCAATAATATTGTACAGAGAAGAAAAAAAGGCCATGCCGACCGAAATAAATATACCTGAGAACTTATTGATATATTATCTGTTTGTATGTCCAATATAAAAGCGAGTGCATGCAGAATGAGAATCATGAAAAGGAGAATATCGAGAGTCGAGAATGTTTAACTAGTGGTAAACTTGTGGCTTATCAAAACTTTTGCATTTTGTAAATTATTTTTAATTCCTACAATAATCTCGAGGTGTAGGTACTACGTTAACTCGTTTACGCATGCTCTTTTTTCGAGAAGAAAAGAAAAAACTGTACGAATGGAGTCGTACAGTTTTAATTTCTTTCTAACACCTGCGTCTATCTCTATTTAGCATCCAATTTAATTATTATTCATAGATGACACGTTAGTATTTACTATCACATTCACACTGGTAACCAAATTTCAAGCAGGTATAGTACAGCCGGTTTTATGAAATCTCTTGTTTGTGCTTAGTATAGTTCTAAACGGTGATATTCGAAATATCGGCAGAAACTATCATGCCTCCCAGGCCAAAACGTTTTCATTTTACTCTAAGCTACACATCATACGCGAAGGAAACAGGACTACCCGATGAACTAGTTTGCAAGGGAGTAAAGGTAAGAAACGGTTCATCTGTCGTCGACAACGATGACAAGAACAAGCGATGAATTCGGGATTGCATTGCCTCATAAGGAAAAACGTGTGTTAAAACCAGTGAAGTAAAAGATTGGTATCGAACACAAAGCGACGCTTTAAACATAAGAATATGTAGATTTAATAAATATGTCGCAACGTTAACGTTAATTGAAACATAGAAACTTAGAAATAAATTCGTCTTTCTAATTCATTGATTTAAGTAAATAAATCGAATAGCAAAGGCATTTCAATACAAATCATTCAGGTAGCAATGAATCTCGTTAAAATCTTGGCGCTGTTGACACTTTTCAATTCATTCAGTTAGTGCCTAATTTCACAGGTTTTGCTAAATGTGTTGCGAAAATATACGATTCGTATGGTATCGTGATATAACCCCCAATATAATTTCAAGATAAAGCAGAGACACATGTGTAAATGGATGTCGATTACACCTCGAACTCGTTTTATTGCTATTCTTCGGTCAGTGATATCGCCAACAATGAGCGATAAGTTCTAGTTAATAGGTTTGATGAAGTAAAAGTTTTACTATTAGACGATACCCTACAGATGGAAATATGGACCTAGATCTTAATTTTTTAAGGATTAACATTACGCATACGCTACCAAATCTTTTTTGGGACTAGAATTTAATTCACTGACTGGAATTAAAAATAATTACTATTTGGAAATAGTTATTTTTACAGTACAGTTGTAATCTTATTATCTGTGTACAAACAATACACATTTATCCACTGAAGTGACGCCTGTAAAAAGTTATCGACTAACGTGGGTTGGAGAACCAATTTTAAAACATTCAGTAGATTTTAAGAGAGTGGAAGGCCTGGACCATTTTTATTTTGAACAAAAAAATACTTTTCGCTGTTTTTATAATCATTTCTTCCCATTCATTCTCCAACATTATAGAATTAATTCAGGCCATTAAAATAAAAGCAAACTGCACCACAAGAAAGTCATTTTAAGAGACACTATAAAAACAAACCAGGCCAATTCAAAAGACAATTTAAAATTTAAATTTGTCCTGAGAACTTAATTGACAAAGATCATTTTTCAGTTTTTTTTTTAAACCCGCAGAATGTTTTTCTTAATACGAAAAGTAGATCCAAGCTGGATTTTAAAAATTCTTATAAAATCTGGCAGTTAAAATGTTCGTTATTATTATTGGTTTTCGTTAAAGCGTTATCGATTCACCGAATTAAGATTTTTTTTTGTAAATATTTTTTACAGGAATGGAAATTAATAATTAGCATCCAGAGAATCACATTATGATGAAATGTATTTTTTATACTACAAAGGTAGCGACACACGTTAATACAATTAATTAGATATGTTGGAATGAACGATGTAAGTTTATTGCGAAAAAAATAATTTGTAAATTGATTATAAACTAAACTAAAAAAAAACTCCGAGACTAAAACTTACCAAATTCAATTCGTAAATGGTAATCCTTTCAATTTCAAAATGTTAATCCAAATATAGAAATGATCTCTGTTTGCACAAAATATTTTTTTTTTCTTAATTAAAAAATTATTTCAACACCTCTCTTGATCAAAGTTGCAAGAAAAAAATCGAGTCTCTTTTTAACACTTATTTCAAAGATTTAGATACAATTCTGCATGTACCATAGATAGATAGCGTACTTTTAGCAACAAACAGAAAACTTTGTTACACACAAAATGTGAATCATTTACAAAATTTTTTTTTGTTAAATTAAATAAATTTTTATTTTAATTTATTCCAGCGTTGAGTGGATCGTATACATTTCACGTACAAAAAAAATGTCTCAAAAATCAATTGTTCTTCGTTATATTGACATTTCAAATTTTATATTTTAACCAACCGAAAAATTTAGTTTATTAGAACTTAAAACAAACAAAAAACAAAATAAAAAAGTAAAAAACAAACACGAAATTTTATAAAACGAAAAAAAAATGCAATTGACTTAATCCATACACGTCTTCGCGCAATCGCGGTTCGTAAGCGACTGCGCAATTAACATTTATTTAAGGTAAAAATGTGCGAATGCTGCTGTTACACTCACAACACCATACAGGTAAATTTCAGGTTGTTGTTGTAATTTTATACGTTTTTCGATTCTATTTTATTATTCGGTCGTTTTTTTTGTGTATAAAACTCATTTTGAAAAACGAAAAGAAGCGAAAAACAAAACGCAAGTCAAGTTTATATTTCGATTTTCGTGAATTAAAAACTTTTGCGATATATAAATGGTTTGAATTATTGTGTCTATAAATTAATACAAAAAAATAAAAATATTTTTTTTTCTTTTCGTCTAAATAACTGAATTGATTCACATTATACGAAACAAGTGGGTGGGGTGACGTGATTTTTAATACGTTGGTGGTGACGTGAGTGACGACACATTTTACTGGTTTTTCGAGAATTTTAGCAAAGGAAATGTTAAACGATGCTTTACTTTGTTTCGTTTATTACATATCAAATGTGTCGCAGAACGTTTGCTTTGAATGGGAAATAGAAAGGTGTAAATTGCTAAATAATAGACGTTTGAAATTTATTTGTTGATGCGTTTCTTCGGCTGTGTACGGTATATTTGGCGAGAACTTATTTAAATACTCGGAAGAGGACGATCAAACGATCGATGAATAATATTGCCAATTGAGGTTGGCTAAATGTAGAATTGAGATTGAGATTGCAGCAATTTAGTGTTGTAAATTTTCAGAAAAGTTCAGCTAAATACAAAAGTTGCATCATCATACGAAAATGAAATGACATCAGCTAAAAGAGTGAGAAAAGCTTTCTTTGTTTATCTACAGTTTGTTGACCTTAAGAGAACGCAAAATTCAGATTTATCAAAGTTTTTCAAGTCATCGATATTGCCAGTCAATTAAGCGATTCTCACAGAATGATATTTTGACAAAAAATTTGAATTCGCTAAGGTGATTTCAAATTTTGCGCCAAAAGATCATAACCTGGTAACATCTACAATAGTTATTTGGATCACAAGGGACGAAATTAAAGAAATTCAACCGTGTGCGAGAGTTGCTGCCCGCGCCGAAGGCAAGGGCCGCAATCGCACAGGTTGAATTTCTTTACGTCGTCCCGTGTGATCCACATAACTTTTTATCACGAGAACTACGAAAATTGTAATTGAGGAACATAAACTCGAAGAAATGCGTTATCGTATGATGAATTAAACCAAGATATGCTGACATTTGCGGGGGTCCAGGGGGCGGCAGCCTCCTGGTAAAAGAAAATGTATGCGAGTATGAACTGGCCTTAAGGCCAGTTCATGGTCGCATATATCGCAAAAATGTATGCGAGTATGAACTGGCCTTAATATTATCAACCATCACAACAATCAATATTGATCAAAGTAAACATCTTGACAAGATTTGACTTTCGCATTATATTCATAGACTTTCGTATTATGTATTAACCGATATCGATACATAACTTGCATTTTTTTACTTTCGCTTCCCGTTTTCAATTTTCGTAGTTCGTGTGATGAAAAAATTTCAAGTATGTTCAGAACAAAGACCCACTGCAGTGAGAAAATCGTTGTTTTGAAGAGTGTGGAGTTTGTATGCTGAGCCGAAAGCGAAGTATACAACCACACGAGTCAAAACAACGATTTTCCGCACAATTATGTAAGTTATTTTACCTCTGAAGTGCGGCGAAAGTTAATTTTTCTTTTGCGGGCCCCCTGCGAAAAATGAATTTTCGCAGCACATAAGAAGTAAATACTGTTTGTAGGTTGTATTGGATGCTGCGAAAGTAATTCATTACATGTGCATGACATGTGATAAAAGTAAACTCACAATTGTGTTTTTGAGCAACAAATTTCGGTAACTGCGTAATGAACACTTGCCGAAAAACAGTCACCGAAGCAAGTTGCTCAAAAAATCACAAGTGAGTTTGCGAGTATCAAATAGTTCTTTCCAAAGTAGTGGAGTACGTAGCAGCATCTAGTGTAGTCTGGTTTACTACCTGCACTATGCGAAAGTTGATTTCCACATATGAAAATAAAAAAAAATGATCCGAGAACAGTCCACATGTTATGGATCATTTTCGCAGGGGCATATTACTATATAATGGTCAAATTTCGCATGGAGCGGGTAGTATAATAACTTCTTGTACAGCCTCCTGCAGCAGTTGTAAAATTCATAAAAGGAATTTTTTTTTCCAACTAATTCAAAAGGATTTCTTGTAAAAACAGTCATGTGTTCCATTTGACCATAAAAGTCCTGTCGTACACTTACAAAAATGCTCTTCTATCCGTGGTTCCAAATTTTTATTTCTCCTCGTCAAAATAAAAATTTGGAACCACCACGTACTGTGAGCTTAACATAAATTTAGCCATATTTCATATGAGCGAAGCGACGAACAAGTATTATAAACAAAGCTACACAATAATATTGCCAAGTTCGGCCTTTCTTTTAACTAGTGATTTCACTATATCTTATTCTACCGTGTTAACATTCGATTGCATTTTTGTTACCTTTCCCAGACATTCAACTCATAGAATGTTCTAAATGCTATCGCGTCGAGTATATTAAATTTTCCTTTTTTTCTCGAATTTTCTTATGTTTTCATAAAGTAATGACATTCTCAATAACAAGAGTTCGGAACAACAACAGAAATTAAAAAAAAACCTCCCGACTCGTATATGGACAAGATCAGTGTAGCAATATTTTGCCGCTTTAGCAGGGACAATTAATTAAATACAATAAAAAAAACCTTGTTTCTGCAATTACTTCAAAAATAAATTCTCAACGTAAAGCTATCGGGTATATTATGAGAATGCATTAGATAAAGAATGTTAATAAATGAACATATGTACACGATCTCGTACCACCATTCAGATGGTTTATACATATATATCTAAAGTTGAAATGAAAACAAACGATGAGTGCTTTTATAGCCTGGACATTACACATGTGCATGTGCAATTAGATTATCCATAACATAATTCTTGTAAATATGTTGAAGCCGCATCCGATTATTCAATGATCATCATTATAACTCACAAATACTTTAACCATTTGCAAAGATATGATAAAAGTAAAATTATTATCTTAATTAATATAATTGTGTTGTGAATGAATGAATGAAAGTTTCATATGGATGAATGACGGACGACGGTGTATAATTTTACATGGAAATGTTTCGTACAGCATCAAACATTGTAATTTCAGCTATATATGTTATTGCGATCAATTAATAACAATAAGAATGATAGGTATATGCCGCTGGTGTAATGGAAGGCTGAGTAAGTTCTTTTCGTTACTTAAAGCTGTGAGAATTTCTTTGCAGTTAGAATTAGAAATTTCGTTCTACAACAGGTAATTATGGTTCAGTCGTTAAAAGGGGGCATTCACAAAGAACGACGACGAATTGAGACCCATCTTTTACTTCACTGGTAGATAAAAATGTTTTGCATATAAAAGTTATAAAAGCAGACTTTGGACTCATTGTTCTCTTTTTCATCAAATTTTAATTATCAGAAATTGGTAACCTTTATGTTAGAAAATCTAGGGCTTCACCATTTTTTCTATACTGAAACATTCCCGTACCCACGTTACATGTCAAATGCAATGGCTTTTTTACACCAAACATATGGATAAAATGTCGAAAAACTCTACACTTAACCCATTTGTCAGGCACCTCTTCCTCTTTAATGAACGCGCGTAATTTATAAATTGTCCCTAACAGCAGTGAATATCATCGGTTCTGGGTGGTTTTAATGCTAACGATATACTTGGAGGTTACTTCTCTTTATCCATCATTATCATTAACCTTTTGGAAATGTGCAAGCTTAGAATTTAATTAGAATTACCATGCATTATCTCTAAAACCAGTGAATTACAAGATTTTTAATCAAATTCTCAAAAATAGCAAATACTTATTGATTGACACCTTACCGTTTATAAAAGGTTTCAACGAACTTACTTCGTAATTCGTATTATGTTCCTTAAAAGGATAAATGAGTCATCGAAAATATTCCAAAAAGAACATCGTAAAGACCTTCAAAGTTGATGGTCACGCGACATTTTACAATAAAAATATTTGAAAGTGCTACCGGTAACAAACCTACCAAATATACGAAAAATCAATAAAATTGGTGCAAACTTGTTACGAAATTGGAAAATTATTGCAATTTTACTGAGTTTTTTTTATTTCAAGAAGCTTATTCCGATGTCGAAGAAAAAAGTTCAACAACATCGAGTAAAAGCTTCTTTTAAACACGCAAAATTTAGATTTACCTTAAGATAACGATCGGTAAAGTTCATTGTTTATTTTTGTCGACGTTGTCTTCATCGTGTTAATATAATTTTAAAAAAAATTCTAAAATAGATTAAGGTTAACAACACGCTTACTTTGTGCTTATTACGTAGGTGGAAGCACGTGTTTTCATGGGGTAGGATGTATCAATGCATGTGTGCCAACTTCTAAAAATAAAAATATAAGAACCCAATGCGCTTTCTATTTATTGAAAACATTTCCAGTCAAGTGGTGGGACCTAGTATTCGTCGGCCATAGGAAATCTCAGTAGAAGTTAGACCAGTTTCTTTTCTTCAGTACTTCGCTCGTTGCACTCCATTTTCTGTAAAAATACCTTCACTCAGAATAGGTGTAGATTGCCCCGTAATTCGTCATATTATCACAGAATGTCGGTTACGCGTTTTTGACGGCACAGTAACGAACGGTTGAGAAGTAAATTCATATGTTATCGACAACGATGACTCAAAAAAACGATGATTTATGACTAGGGCTTTCTTGTATGGTAAAATGAATGTAAAAATAAACGAAGTACAAGATTTTGGGTTAAGCACATCCGAATATGATTTAAGTCGTTTTTTCGCAGTTTGAGAATGTATTCATATTTCACTAAAATTTACCAAAATTTACTAAAAAAAACCTGGTGAATTTGGTGAAATATTCTTCAATATTAGGCTCTGGAGAGTGAAAACAATGGTTCGAGGACATGTCGTGCTCGGAGGTTTTTCAATTAACAATTCTAGCGAGAAAAGCTCGAAATAAAAAAAACTTTTAAAGGCCACCATTCAATCGAGTTCATCCCATTGGTCCGACAAAGCTGTCAAGACATTTCTTTCAAAAAAGAAACTTTCAATTCAAATCATTCGGAATTATTCATATTGTCATAAAAATTTCTCTGTACTAATAACAACGGCCCGTACAAGATTATAGACACATTTTAGAAATGCGTAGGAGTTCTGAAAAATATTTTATTGAGGTAGGCGATCTGACGATTTATCATGCAAAATCTATGAGTGTGAATAAATTATAATCGTAATATGTGCTCTTGTTGTTATTTTTGCTGTTTGTTAGGTAGTTTATAAAATTACTGGATCGCGCTCAATAAAACGAAAACGTTTGGTTCTTTGCTACTAAAGTGGTTTTTCCTATTCAATAAAAATCCATCTGCTTCCTAGATTCGCAAAACATCGATGTACACGTTACATATAAAATGCAACAGTTGAAAAGAGTATTCTGCACATTCTTCTGCCACATTCACATGCATCCCATTCTACAAATAGATGTATTAATGATGGTTAGGAGGAATATTTAAGATTTATTTCAAAATGCTTTGGCTTCCTGTATGGATGGTGTACAAAATATTTGAAACAAATATGCGCGTTTTACGATCGGTTTCACATCAGAAGGTATGAAATTGCAATTTTATTAATATATGGTCATGTGGAGAGAGAGATATCCGAAGAAGATTCACCTTATGTTGTGTGTAGTACATGTTGTTAATGACTTCTTTTTTTTGCTGCGCTAACTTTATATCAATTGACATATCGCTGGAATATGTGCGGCTTTAGAACTCTTACATAAATGGATCTTTATATGATACATACATACGTAAGTAATGAGCTTGAATGGATTTCATGAATTGAGTATTTGAGATCGAATAATTATTTATTAGTTATTCTTATGCTTCCTACGTTTTTATTATTTTATTTTTTTTTATATAAAAAGATGTTAAAACACATTAAGATTTATGACAACCAGAGAACTTTAACGGGAGGACTTTAATTCAAAAGTATAGTTACGACGAGTACACTCAATGCCATTTTTAGTTACGATCCCCATTGGTATAATAGATTTAAGTTTCGGAAGACTGAGAAGTTATTCATTCAAATAAATCATAGTGAATAGAGCTGTGGGAAATGTGAAGGAGTAGAAGAGAAATTTGTTGCAGTCAGTGACACAGTATGTTAAGAAGCCGTCGTTAAATTAACCGGTGTAAATCAATTATGTGTGGTAGGGTCAGTGTATGTGTAGTGCAGTCACAGTCTTTGATTCGCCAAATGTTTACTACCAGCACAAGAATATGACATTTATCCCAACGACTTAAGTGACTTAGATTACATTGGATGCTCCGAAAGTATTTCATTGAATGAATGATAAGAAATAGTTACTGAATCACAGGGCCTATTTTTGGAAAATTCGTTAAGAAATTTAGCATATTTTGGAAAATTTAGAAAATCAATTTCTCAAAAATAGTCGTTCACTCAAAAATAGGGTGTAGCGATTTCGATATTTAAAAAAATTAAACTCTTGAACCCACCTGGTCCTATACGAGGACACTATCCACCTGGTCCTGTACGAGGACACTTAAACACTTTTTTAGAAAACCCAAATATAAAGTTTGTTCCGTAGCATCTACACAATTTTCATTCCGGACGCATATGACTTAACCAAAATTGAAAGAAGTGAGAAAATGTTGAGCTACAGTGCGACAGGTCGGACATGACTAAAAAAACGTTTGCCTCCCAGTGAATCCCCAGGTCAAATGAGGAAGAATGTGGCAAAGAGATTTTTCCAGTTGAGCTCCTTACCGCTACAAGCTCAAATAATTCTAGGATTTCGAGCGATTTTTCAGTTTTTTTAGTTCTTTTTGGGATCATCGTGGTACTCGAGGGGTGACGCACTTCCATTTAATCCATTTAATCCATTTAATCCAAAAAAAATTTTAGTTTTACCGAAATAATTAGGCTACCCACCTGAAGAATTTGTAAAGTAATTGCGAAAAAAAGATTTGCACGATCCCCAGCTCGTTTAAGTACTCGTGAGGTATAGGAAAAATTTTTTTTGTTAAAAATGGTATTAAATTTATTTAATCCATTTAATCCATTTAATCCACTTTACACCAAAAACTCCTAAAAGTGGATTTTTTCGCTTTTTAAAATTGTAGTATGAGTTGCAGTACGTGCTGGGGATCGTGCAAATCTTTTTTTCGCAATTACTTTACAAATTCTTCAGGTGGGTAGCCTAATTATTTCGGTAAAACTAAAAATTTTTTTTTGGATTAAATGGATTAAACGGATTAAATGGATTAAATCAAAGTGCGTCACCCCTCGGTGAAATCACTAATAGTGACGTGTTCCGCGTCTGAACCGAAAAATTTTAAAAATTTTCTCAGATCAATTTGCATGGAAGAAAATTTGAAGATATAGAATGTCTTGAAAGGAAGCCATTTTTTGAGTGAAAATTTTCTTTGTTTACATTTATGGGTTCAGACAGACGCTTAGAAGTTTCAGTTATTTTGTAAGTCAAAACACAAGGACTCGTGTCAGCTTCACACTTTAAGAGTTTTGTGACCGATTTAACTCATCCACAATTTTCAACAAGGTTGGTCCTTCAGTTCTTGGCAGGTTCATTCGACACAATAAACAACAATTACGACAACAGAGAAGATAAAAATTTATTCGGAACAAAGTCACAATTACTATTCAAAGTCAAATCTTCAATTTTAATTCAAATCATGACGCAAACACGTGGATAAAATTTCGCGACATGATAGGCTCTCAGGCCTCAGCTTTTCCATTATCCGCAAGGACGTAAAATGGACTTTTGTATAGCTTTCCGCGGTGTCTTCGAATCATACAACTCATTATCATCCAAGACGTGTCGCAGCTGAAATTTTAAGAAAATTTTCTTGTTGACATTTCAATCACCGAAATCAATTGAAAAAAATTCAATTACTTGTCGCCATAAGGACTCTGTAAGTCATTGCATTTACTAGCAGCCAGTGAATAGGACTCTATGAGTACTTGGCACAAGTCAGAAAATGGTACGTCCGTGTTCGAAACACCGACCACTGCACGGCAGGTACCGTTACGAACCCCATGGGGTAATTGATGATTAAGAGGATCGAATATACTCTTTTTCGAGTCTTTCGATTTTTTGTTCATGTCGGATGTGTTTGTGGTGTAATTGAGCCGTAATTGCTTCATGTACAACATATATTGATCGTCGTCAGGGGCATTATCAGTTATCTGGCAAGAATCAAATTATTTGTTGAAAATCTGATGCATCGGATTAGACATGTTTTATAACAACTCGACACTTACCATACCCATTGTACGTAGTGTACAATCTACAAGACATTTTCGAGTACTGCTCATATGTGGGTCCAATCTTTGTTGGCTACGCAGCACATTGAATGTTTCATTGCATTGCAACCACGTTGCATTAATTCTGTCAACTAATGCATTGTATTGATGTTGCAACACGCTTTTGAAACTAAAAGCTGGGAAGCTGTGATTGCTGCCGGTCGTTCGAGAAGTCTGTAAAAATTCGTAATGTCGAAATGGCGTCCAGATTATCGTGGAAAATTCCTTCGTAACTCACATTTACAATATCTGTCGTAGTTGTTTCAGGATTTGCGAAATTAAGGGACAAATTAAGCGCTATGGCGCACACAATTAAACAAACGGTAATTGACTTCATTTTAAATGCTTAGAATATACTGAACGTTACAGTAAGACTGATATGATATTCGAACACTGGACAAGCTAAACGAAATTTTTCCCATTCTCGTTCGATTTTGTGATTCGAACGTTGGCATGGTTGACAATGTCTTACGTGTACACTTAAGAGCAATACGTTCTTCGTTGAAATGGAATCTACATTTGGGCGTTAATTAAATTATTGGAATGTCCTTCTAAATAATCAAACCTATCTCTACATGGAAAACATGGTGGTGAACAAGGGATGGGGAAATCGGTGCAATTTGGGGATTGTCATACCACAATAATTTGTCGAACATACCTCTGTACATTACGTACCTGCTTCCGAATGTTTAGTTTTGACTCGTGAGGGGTTGCACGACGAGCCGAAGTCGAGTTTCGTAATCCCACGATTCCACCAAACAGGCGCTTCGCTCATGTGAAATATGCATTTACTTTGCCTAATCACGTAAAGCACAGTACATACGCGAGTCCAAATGTTTTCTATTGTCCGTAGTACATACATTACGTACCGTGCTTTACTTGCTTCTGGTCGGTAAATGCGAACAATATATACTCAAAAAATTGCGTTTGCCGACCAGAAGCAAGATTTCATTTAACCGGTCCTATTATCTTATTCTGTAATAATTTATTACAGAACAAGGTCACAACTGAAGCATGTAATAGTATATTACATGCTTATACACGATAAAAAGTACACTTTATATCACTGCTTGTGACAGCACGTGTGATTACTCCACTCGCCTTCGGCTCGTTCCGCAAACCTCACACTTGTCTAAACAAATATTTACAAACAGCTCCGACCCGAAGGGGAGCCTCGGAAGTAATAGTATATTACATCACGGTTTGTAAATATTTGTGCCTAAACAAGCATTTACAAGCAGTGACGTAACACATTTTACTTTACTAGTGAGGTAATGTAGCCTTTCCCTCACTAGTGAAGCCCCTTTCCCTCGCTCGTAAAGTAAAACGCCATACTTTACACGTGAAATAATTTGATATCTCGTATCACGATGAGTAAAAGTATCCGAGGGCTTCTGGATACGAGATATCAAATTACTTCACTGGTATAGTAATGTACTATTACATGTTTGTGGACGGTAAGTGCATTTTTCCTGTCACAAACAGTGATGTAAAATGCACTTTACCGTGCATACGCATGTAAAAATAGTTTAAGACAATTTTCCTGTTGCAGGTAACTTTGTCTCCAGGAAATGTATGTTATCAGCTACAGCTGTGGCAGCTATTTTAGGTTACCTGGAGACACAGCTACCTGCAACAGGTAAGATTTTCACTTCTGTTTTGTCAGTGTGCTCTTAGCATTAACATACAAAAACTGAACATTTGGAGTCGGATGGTATCAGTATAGGCTTTGTATTTCCTTCGTTAAGAGATCCATGCTTTGAGTTAAAACACACTACAAATGCAAGTGCACACGTACATATGTGTAAAAATTTGGGGCGTTTTGACATCGGACATACGAATGTTACTGCTAGGAGCAGTGCTATGTCGAATCAATAATTCTACGATTCAAATGGTAAGGTTTGACCGATTGACTAATAAAGATAAGGATTGTGACACGATGTTTATTATGACGGTATCGGTCAGGTTGACACAGTTGGAATCTCTTATCTAAAACCTACGTCTCATCTGAAGCCGAGTGCCACGGCTTGATATCATTAATAAAGTATATCACGTGCGCAAACTACTTGCATCTCTTTCGCACGTGACATACTTTATGAACGATCACTTACGCCCAGTTCAAAGGCTGTGAAGCCATAAAGTTTCTCTTTCCGACATCTCTTATTTTCTGTCTTATTAGCAGTAACAAAGACTTTTTGCAACCTCAAAAAAGCCTTTAGCAAAACCGATTCGATCACTTTAAAATCGAACTACACCCGACACCATGGTAGTGACTAAACGATATAGAACTGCGACAGCAAAAGAAAATCGTTTATTCGCCACGAAATCACAGTGACAAAGTCAAATTTTTAATTGAAATACGACGCAACGGCATCGATAAAATCAGCAAATGTTCCGTGTAGTGTAGATCTTTGTGTCAAGGTCTTGACAACGAATGCTGCATCGCTTGATTCAACTAACCCCGAGACTGACCCGTTTGACTCAACCGACTCGTATCCGCAAAAATAGGATAAAATGGACTTCTTTTGAATTTCTGCCGGTGTCTTCGCATCAAGCAACTCAACTTCATCCAAGACGATTGACAGCTGAAAATTTTAAGAAATTTCTTCGTTGTTCTCATTCCATTCACTCGAAAAACAATCAAAAAGAATCAATTACAGGTCGCCATGAGGATCCTTTAGATTGACACAGTGTTCAGCATCAGCATTCGCCACAAAGAGTATGTGGCACATGTCAGGATAAACTTCTTCCAGTTTCCAGGGATTATCCTCATCAAGAGTATAACAATCTTCATCGGCTATGTCGAATGATGTGTAATTATCGCGAAGTTGATTGATTATGTCAATATAAACTGAAGTATCAAGGTCATCATTCGTGACCTGTATGCAATAGAAAATCATTTGTTAAACAGATATTACAATGAGCCATGTTTGATGATAACGGCACTTACCACTCCCATCAAACGCAGCGTACAGTCTACAAGACATTTACGAGTGTTGGTTCCAACTGCTGTACTTGAAAACATGTCGACTTGATATTCTGGCTTAGAGAATATTTCGTTGCATTTCAGCCACGTTGCATTGATTGAATTCGCCAATGCATCATATTGCTGAAGCAGGCTACTGTTCCAAGTAGCAGGATCGAAGGGTTGCTCTTTTTCTCGTTCGAGTTCTTCCGCGATAAATTGAGTAATCTGCAATTAGATTCGTAATAGTCAAGCGGCATCTAGATTATCGTAGAAAATTCGTCTCAACTCACATTATAATGAACTCTCTGTACTGCAATATCTGCACAGTTTAGATACAAATTAAGCGCTAAAGCGCACACAATTACACAGACGGTAATGAACTTCATTATGAAGCTTTAGAATACTGAACGTAACAGTAAGGCTGCTGTCTGGATACTGGAAAAGGACGCGAAATTTTTTCGTTCTGAAATTTCGATCTGCTGGTTTGAACGTTAATATGTTGGCAAGAATGGCAGTCTTTTGTGCAGATTTTTAAGAGCAATACGTTCTTCGTTGAAATTAGCTCTACTTTCGGGCGTTAATTAAATTATTTCTTCTCGATGATTTGTGTTACAAAGTATGGAAAATTCTTTATCAATATGAACAAAGCACTTCAAGCATGAGTTGTACTCTAAATAGAGTACTGAGACTGGACAGTGTATCAAACAAATTTTGGCACTGTAAAAAAATCATACAAAATAGTACTCTATTTGACAGCTGTCATTAATAGCACTTTTGCTTGAAATTCGTTGATAAGAAGAGTTTGTTGTTTCATATCGGTTTCTGCGATTCTGAGGACAGATAAGTATTTTCCTTTCACTTCAGGAGAGGCAGGGCCTCCTTTGCACCCGCTACGGTTCTGTCAAAAGCGTCCCTTTCTATCTCATTTTCAACCATATCTTCCCACTCTTTCGCACGCGTGATGTTGCATTCTACGTCTGAACGCAACAAAAAAGAAACAGCTTCATGATTGGACTTGCTTCTTTAAAAATGTCTTCCTCACAAAAAGGGGTTCGAAACCGGAGAAACATTATTTTAGTTTGAGGCTCAAGCACGACAGAGTAAAGTTAACCCAGCAGGAGCGCCGATTTGACTAGGGACCTGAATAATACAGTAGCCCTATATTTTTTGCATTTGAGTTCATTTTCATACAGTGTATTAGGTCCCTTATTTGACGTTTCAAAAATGAACCGCTCCTGTCTGGTTTATTTTACTCTGCCGTGGGCTCAAGTAAATGGATGATAAATTTTTGATTCAGAAACAAAAGGATAGATTTGGCCTTATAAGTGAAAGCTCCCCAAAAACTACATACTCAAGTCGTGCTCCACAGCTTAGTTTTCTCTAAAGTAAATTATCATTGATTATTAATCAATCATTTTCAGTCTTTCCAACATTATTATTAGCTAAACAAATAAAAGTCTAATAAACTAAGCATTTAAGGATGATTACCTATCTGTTATATCGACTGCGACGATAACACATGACCATGACAAGCTATGCGTTGAGCTATGGAATATTTTAAAATCTATCACAACATGCATCTGTCATCTATGAAGTAATAGTACATTTTATGCAAAAACTTTCGTAGTTGTTTGGATCCTTATATTTTTCCTTCGGCTCTGATGTAATTCACTACTACTCAAAAACGTGAGTAATTTTTTGAGTAAAATGCCTTACAATTGGGAAAATGATGTATTTGCATAATGTAGTTTTTGTGTGACATTTACCGATCGAGGCGAAGCTGAGTACCATCACCATCGTTTGTGCCATTCGTAAGTAATTTACTACTAATGCGTCAGTATGCAAAAAATGCTCAGAGCGGTTAAAGTAACAGACTCAATAACAACGCTGGTAATATGCTTGCCGAAATCACATCCTAAAAACGTTGTCGATGACCTTCATAAATTATTCCCTACCATTGTTGGCTAAAATGTTTTGTATCGACCTTGAACGTTTCCCATAATAAACCCATTACAGCATTGTATTCCACTAGCATACCAGTGTTATAAATTTCCATCATTTAATAGGAAAGAATCAATTAAATTTATGCGTTAAATGTGTTCCAAAAAAGGCAAACCAGCAAGCGCATGCACCATTTTTCCTTTGCAATAACCAATATTTCCCCTTCAAATACAATGTGTACTGTACTGGTGTCTTTGACACTATGTTTATGTACCCCCATTGTACATGTAAAAGAATTTCCCACCTAGATTGGTTTTGTGTTCAGTCAGCCTTATCCAGTGTGCTCTTCGCCTCCAGACGGAGTTGTATCATTTATGTAGGAAGTTAAATATTTTCATTTCTAATTTTTTCGTTTGCACTAGTTTCTGGATTTCTGGATACATTCCGTTTTTGTCAAGCGATTATCCAGAGCAAATGGGAAGTACAGTAACAGTGATAACAGTAAAATATTTCAGTGATAATTAGTTCAAATTTCAATTAGTTTTAAATGGAATTTATGTACAAAAATGTTGAACCCAATGCTTATTATATCGCTATTCAACAAAATGTATTGATTTAGCCTAAAAAAAACGTGCTGCAGTTGTGTCCGATAAACAACAGTGTCGTGTGGTTAGATAATCTTTTAAAGCGTTTAGTGGTTCTTCGTTAACCGAGAATTTAAGACTCAATTCGGGCTTCTTGAAATTATCTTTTTTTTAAATTATTTTTTCGTCAAACTTACTCACAATGTCAATAATTCGGTGCTGCTTTGAAACGGTGGAGTTGCCAGAATTTATGGACACCATGGCTTCCAAATGCACTGATTCATGTAAGTGAATTTTCTCACGATTAGTCACAAATTATCACGTCTTTTAACACTAACCCAAAAATGCCCTTCCATTAACATCATCGGCGTTTCATTAATTCAGTTAAAGAGCTAAAAGTTCATTAATCTCTACCCTTAATAAATAATGAGAAACCCGAATATTTAACGATGTTTACAAAATACTTCACATTCCTTTTTCAACTATTTCTTATGGTTTATTGATATAGAAACGTGCGTAACGACATTTATTAAATGAATTGAATTTGGATTTGTTGTTATGGAACGTAATAAGAGGCTTTTAATGTTGTCGCTGGGAAATATTTTGTTTATTGCTGACATATTTCGACAATCAATACAGTAAAGAAGAGTTGATTGATAAGGGTTTCTATAAGAGGTTCGTAAAGAAAGTTCCGTGGTGAAACGATTAAGTAACTTCTCTTTAAGTGACTCCTTCTAGACGGTTCCAAATACTTTTCGAATCTCGATATCTTGGCATCAATTCTGGGAAGCTCTTTGAACAATCATAAACATAATTTATGGATTCCAAATGATTTTGATATTCACTTCTCTAGTTCCGTTTGCATAAAGCTCAAAAATAATAGGAGAATGGAGTTTAGAAACTAAGGGTTAAATCTTTATTTCTTCATCAAAAGTCTGCTGTCACTGAATTACTTTTTCATGAACAAACTTCACTGCAGTGACATTTCATGGGAATGAATCAATGTGAAGTTGTTACACAAAAAAATAGTACAGTGAGAATGAAGTACTATAAAAAAATGTGGCGCCTTTACAGGCCAACCGACTAGGCGAATAGGCTCGGACTGCAACTTGGACTGCACATTAAATCACTTTAATATAGACACTTTGTCACAATTTTCAATCGCCATTTCCCCACTTAAAGCATCTTTCCATCCCTTTATCCAGGCACTTTATCTTACATGGCACTTACTTTTCCTTTAAGGAGTCAGTCCGGCTGTGGCATTTTTATAGAATTCTGTTATGTTTCGTCATAAATTTACTAATATCGGGGCTCTATTACTTTGTGAGCCAACTTCACTGCTATGACATTTCATGGATATTCACCAACAGAGTGAGTTATTTCATATAAAAGAGAGCATGAGAAAAAGAATGAAATACTGAAACAGATTTTGGTGGCAATGGTGGTTTCCCATAAGCAGTTGCACAAAGGAGGCCAGAACATCGACGCGTTAATCTTTTTTATGTCCGAAGAGTTATACGGCGTAACTATTTTCACAAAAACACATCTGCAAGAATTTTAAGAGTTTGAAGAGAGGATGGGTGAACGTTCTGTTCAAATGGATTATTTTGTCGATATTTTATCTGCCAAGATAAGGGACAAGTGGGTTGGCCTGTAGAGGCGCCACATTTTTTTCATAGTACTTCATTCTCTGCAGCTTATTTTCATGTGAAACAACTTCATATTTGTCATTACAGAAATGTCACCATATGAAGTTGGTTCACATGAAAATAAACGCAGTGACAGCAGTAATTTTATGACAGAATGTACTAAAATATGGGAAAACTCTATTACATTTCTTCTTAGTTGCGAAACATCATTCTTCTATATCGAGATAAAAAGACTCACTAAAAACCAATGTTACAAGCCGTTTCACAGCATTGCTTGAGCGACTGTTGGTTAACCAACACAGCACTGGTTCTAAGTACTTGGAGGTGAATCGTAGTTTTCAGTTTTTCCTAGAATATTGTCTATATCTCTGACCACCTCCAATAATTTAATTGAATCCGCTCTGTTAACTTATCAATACGATGGCACGCCTCTGTTATATAATTTCATTCCAACAAACATTTTAAGACTTCTCAACTCAACCCAACGAAGTAAGGAAGACATAATTCATTTAGCGAATGACTAGAACTCATTCATTTTACATTTCACGATGATAGAAGGAACCCAACAAAAGTGTCAGTGTTGAGGATAAAACAAAGTGAGAAATATAGCGAAGATCATATTGCCAATTAAATGGGGGTGAACGCGTGGATGAACTTAATGAAATTAAATTTGAAATTCTAATAATATTTTCCATAGCCTGGCAAATTTTGTATATTTATCACATCACGTTTATATGCGTAGAATGGATAGGTAGGATCTGTGTGTGATACAAAACGATGAATCTTTGCATTTCGGAGAACAGGTATTTTATGCTAATATTGTCTGACCGGCTTGAAAATTAAATAAGACAACAGGTTCAGCGAATCACTAGATTAACATCATTTGGGAGATTTATACGCTTTTTTGTACGAATTCCCAATAAATTGCGTCATTGCAGTTTACTATATCAGAACAGTGCCAACAATGACTTCAAACTAGAACAGGATCCTTGACATATGAGAGGTTTCAGTAAAGTAAATCGTTCAAAATTCATTGTCGTATATTATGTAAATTTCGATATTTTAATTTGATTTTAGACCACAAACCGAAACCACAATATTATCACTAGAATATAGTCCGCTGCGTCCATTTTTGAAAATATTTTCAGCCTTTCAATTATTCAATTTTCCTATAAGACCACATAAGCCAGAGCTAATTCTTAATTAATAGTTGTTGTTAATAAAAGATCATGCATCTGCTAAATTGCTATAGAATAAAGAAAATTTAACTTTTCTCAATGAAAAACAAAAAATGGGCTACGCGGTCCAGTACGAGATCGTTTTAGAAGCCTTGTCTCTTATTCATCTCCTCTTTTCTTCATGGTCTCTCTTCTCCATCTAATCTCTTCTACTACTCCTCTCCTCCATTTCCTTTAATTAAGAATTTTGCTCTAAATTACATTTCTTTAAAATTGAGAGCAATATTGATAGACCTCTACAAAGTACAAGCCCCGCCCTTAACATCTGTAGACATCACACTCCTCTCACCTTCAGCTCCACCAGCAATCCGGCATCTTGTGTTGAAACCTTAGTATTCACTGCCATGGAAACAGAACTCTCAATGCTAAAAAGTCGAACACAAATCTATAAGACGTTCTCCTTCGTACGGATCTAAGAATCCTTAAAACAGAATAATCACATAAATGGCCATGGCCATCGTCTGATTATCATATTACGACACTAATTCCGATCTGAATCATTCAATTTACCAACGAGTTCATTCAATTAAAACGTGTCTGTCGCTCTAGATGTTAATAGAAATATCATTTCATTTACTTAATCCGTATACACACTGAAAGGGTAGAGCAGGTAGGACAGCACATAAAGTGCGGTTGATGGTTTTCTCCCAATGTCCGGTATGTTCTTTCAACACACTCCAAGAACGTCTGTTGTTGGAGTGCATTGGTTCTTTGTGAATTCGTTTTTATTGAATTGAGCGAAATTAACAGCAGTTTATTTGACTTGATGTTGTATTAAACCAGTAAGATTGGTCGGATGCAAAGGGATACATAGTAAACAAACCAGAGTGTGTTCAATTTGAATGGTATTCGACAGAAAGCACACGAGCAATTTTTCATTGATAGGATCGACAATTATGCTACGTTTTCCATTGTTTAGCCTGTGGTGAATATCGAATTACAGTGGAAAACGACGCAAAATTGCTTTACCTCACTCAATACAACATCAAGCCAATTAATCTTTCTGACCAGCAATACAATATTTGACCAAGACCATGACCGATAAAGCACGTACCTATCTTTTGTTATTTTCACCGCATAATGGAAATCTTCCCCAATCGACTGTGTAACCCTTTTGACTGACCAAAGGACCTCTTTTTTTTGAAAAATGCGCGCGAATACCTTTTTAATTTTTTGTGAATAACACTGTAGTTTGTCTATGTTCCTCACCGGATGGCGCGCAACCATTACACAATTTTGACAAACTGAAACTCTGTAACATCGACACAAAATATAACTCAAAACAGACAGTGATGTCAGAGTAAATAATTAAATGTCTGAGTCTTACGTTGTGTGATGTTCTTGAAGAAATCAATTTAAAATCAACTTTTCACCACAAATTCCTCGTTTTGCTGAAGTAAAACAATGCTAGGTAGTAGAACTATGTCATTTTGTATCCTATATTGCGTTCAAAGATTGCGTTTTTGACTTTTACAAAGACTAACTGAACGAATTTCTATTTCCATAGGCTGTTGTGGCTGCTGCACGGCATTACGCCCTCGATACAAACGACTCGTCGACAATATATTTCCTGTAAACGCCGAAGATGGCTTGGTCAAGTCGAACATGGAGAAGCTTACATTTTACTCGCTCAGTTCTCCGGAAAAGCTGGACCGAATCGGTGAATATCTGTACCAGAAGGCCACCAAGGACATCAATCGAAAGCGATACAAGTGAGTGAATCCACGGATATGAGACTGTTCAATTGTTAATATTGATTGGATTGTAGGTTGGTAGAGATTGCAATGGAAGCTATGGATTTGTTGTTGATGGCATGTCACGCACAAACGTTGAACCTTTTCGTCGAATCATTCCTTAAAATGGTTCAAAAACTGATGGAAGATTCGAATGCCAAACTACAAATTTTGGCGACCAATTCGGTAAGTTCGAATTCTTTGTCTTGACTTGATGTAAACCTAAGCTTCTGAGGTCATTGTCACTTGTCTGGTGCTATTTCACCTTCGTAAACTAGTGATCCAACTCACTGCGATGTTTTTTGTCATTTCTTCAGATTATGTATTTTGAGTAAGAGTTGAACCTTCGATGCTATTGGTACACTGCCAGGCATTCACCCCTTAAATTACATCTTCAAATTTTATCTCAGTCTCAATACCCAGGCGGCCTAATGACTTATCATATCTGAGTTGATGCCCTGGAGTTTGCCCTCCTCTGACTGTTAGACTAGGAACTGTTTCTGTCGCTCCTCATTTTTAAATCTGCGGTGCAGACTCACAGACGTTATTAGGCTAGAATTATTCAAAGCTTTAAAAAACCTTTCTGGAAATAACATCGAAAATCAGTTGAAGTTGTAGCCACTACTCGTACTCTTCTGGAAACATAGATTTAATTCGGCTGATCTGCGCTCGTGGAATTATGGCTCTCCTTTCTTTTAAATAGTTTGTGAAGTTCGCCAACATTGAAGAAGATACTCCGTCCTACCATCGACGATATGATTTTTTCATATCGAAGTTCTCGTCGATGTGCCATGGTAACAATGACAACATCGAGTTGAGAGACAGCATTCGGATGGCAGGCATTAGAGGATTGCAAGGAGTTATCCGTAAAACGGTGTCCGATGACCTGGTTGAGAACATTTGGGACAAACAGCATATGGAAAAGATTGTCCCATCGTTGTTGTTTAACATGCAGGTAAACCGAACTTCAATTTGAATGTAGCAACGCAATTCTGTTCTGACTAGCAACATGTTCCTTGTCATTAGGTATATCAAATAACGTCATTGAATTCAACCGAAGAAACAACTCCATCGTCACCGCCCGTTTTGGCCGAGGCAGTGTTGCGTGAGCTTGTCAGTCGAGCCTCATTCACTCACATCAAATCCGTGCTCCGACCGCTGCTGACTCATTTAGATCGTCATGATTTGTGGTCGTCAAATCACTTTGCTATACACACCTTCCGCATCGTTATGATCTCCATTCAACCGCAATACTCGTACACCGTGGTGGAAACGTTAATGCAACATCTCGATCAAAATATGAAATCATCACCACGCACCAAAACGTCGTTGGCCGTTGTGCTATCGAAAATTATTGCCATTGCAGCTGGCGAAAGTGTTGGCCCGTCGGCATTGGATATCATTAACAATTTGCTGACACATTTGCGTACGAGTACGTTAAGTACGCAGAACGAGTCGGTTATGAGCGACGAGTCACAATATCAGGAAGCTTTGATCAACGCACTCGGTGAATTTGCGAATCATCATCCGGATTATCAGAAAATTGAGATCATGTTGTTCATCATGAACACAGTGCCTGATCTATCCAAGACAAGGTGAGTCTCGAATGAACTTTGTTATGCTGTCCCAATTTCGTTCAATGGGTTCGATGACTGTCTAAGCTTTTATTGAACTTTGTTTTTTCCTGACTGACCGTTTGATTCTTCAAGTTAATTGAACGCTGCATGAACAAACATTTTTTGGTCCACATCTCCCTTTTCCTACCACTAATTCATTCAAATGTCTTACAGCAAAGGCGATCAAATGCTACAGAACATCCTGCTGAAGAGTTTGCTGAAGGTTGGCGTACAGTATCGCACCATATCATTCGAGAAAGCATTCCCCGTCTCATTTCTCCAACCATTGCTACGAATGGCGCGCGCTCCTCACATCCCCACCCGGCTTATTGTGATGCAAATATTCCAAGCGCTGCTTGATCGTCATCAGAATCAGTCAGTTCTAAATGTGGTGAGCATTCGAAATTACGCAACGCTAAGTCTGGAGAATCCATCACGTTCCGACATCATATTCACGCATAAATATGGTTCGAATATTATGCGAGCGTTGCTGGACGCGCTGTCATTGGACAATAGTGTGGAAGCGATGAATTCCGCGTACAACACAGCTGCATTGATGATAGCGGAAATGTGTTGTGGTGAATCGATTCAAGAATTTTTGTTGTTCATCCTGGGGTAAGTTTTGAACGTCAATGCCGTTGGTGCGCAGTGATTTCAATCGATTCTTTTTCTTCAAGAATTCAACAAATTGCGATAGCGAACAGCGAACTGACCTACACTCATAAGTGTAATTTGCATGCAATTGCTGTGTCATTGTTGGCATTACTCGGACGAGTGACTGGCGTTAACAATATCATGGAATATTGTGATAAAATCATCGAGAGCCGTCAGGAAGAAGCGAATCACTTGTTACCAGGGCTAATGGATCCGGACAAAGACGTCATCGATAGTTCTAGCCTCAATTTGCCGCACCTTATGATTGACAAGGTACTTTGAAATCGTTGAAAACGCGTTGGGATCGTTGTACAATCAACCGTTTCCCTTTCAGCTTGCACTGTCCGAGTGTCTACAAAACGCCGGCATGGAAAATACCCGAATTCAAACCGATGCTCCATACAGTCTTAATCAACTGGATCAATCGCATCAACGACATTCTTGGGTCGAAACGCGAGGCAGCATTGCCGAATTCAACAGTTACGCGGACAGCGACAGTGTGAACAGCTCTCCGGTATTACCAAAGAAGCCCGTCATTATTGAACTAAATTTCGATGCGATGAAACGAGCATTGGCCGAACCGACCGAAGCATCCAAACGTGAAGCGCGTGAAAAGCAACAGCAGCTGGTGAAGACGTTCCGTGATTCGAATTTCGATGATTTGATGCGACGAACTGAACCGAAGCATGAAGTGATACAGAATCGCTTGAATGATTTGTTCAATTCGCTGGCAGTGGAGCGACAAATCACTCAGGATCACAAGAGCCAACAGTCGAACAAGCCCATTTATGAGAAACATTTTCCGGAACTGTTTTATTATTAGAAAGTGTTGTTGGTTGTGTGGTACACCCACACAAAATTTGTTATAACGGTGGTGATGTAACTGGAAGATGATTCTCGCGCGCATCATATAGAATGTGATGGTGTGTGGGGATTGCGGTGGAACAGGCTGAATTTAAATTAATAATTTTTATCTTGTTACTGAGCCTTTAAATATTTATTGCTGTTGGTCTTTCAGAATTTTAAATAAATGTGTCGTAGTGGTGGTGTTTGGGTTATAATTACACTCAACACACTAAAATTGGCAAAATTGAATCGCTTTGTGTTTTTGTTTAAAAAAAAAGAAACGGAGAACTCCGTGAGTGGACCTTCAATAAACCAGGACTTATTTTTACTAGGCCTAGGTCCTAGTTTTAGGAAATTAGTTCTTGCTGAAAACTCCATAAAATTCTTAAAAAATCTTAAAAATGTTTTCATTTACAAATTTACAATTGAATTCAAAGATTTTTAATATTTCGATAAGAAAAATCCCTGATGATGACTGCGTGGCAGTCGAAACCCGGTTGGAAGTAGATAGATGGTAAGTGCAATTTAAATAAAAAAGTTTGTTTTCTCGTTGACTCAGAGTTTTTTCATTTGAATAGAAAAAATATTTAAAAGTCCCTTAATAAGATTTTTTAAGAATTTTATGGAGTTTTCAGCAAGAACTAACTTCCTAAAACTAGGCTCTGGGCGTAGATTCTCAAGCCGTTCGTAAATTAAAGAACTTAAAAGTTCTTATGGAATTACATGCAACTCACGGTGGAGTTGAACAAAACTTAAATAGAGCCGCGACACCACCTCCGATTTTTCTTCATGTTCTTATTGAGGGACTCGAGTACTATAAGGAACCACATTCAGTTCGCAGATCCATCCAGCCGTTTCGGAGATCCGGCACACATTGCCATGACAACCTGACCACGTAGCCACATCCAGCTGAAGTCGAAATTTCAACATTCTTAAATCGTGATATGTCCAAGATGAAGAGAGTTTGAAACTCTTTGAATGGCGATATTGGTAGAGGATTCCATGGATTCTATTGAGCATAAGGTTGTCGAGGGAAGCCATTTTAACACGAATTAGCTTAGAATTAGTCCCTATATCCGTTGAGATAACAATCTGTATTCAAATTGACTCGTCGGTCCCTCACGGCCATGTGTGCCGGTTCTCCGAAACGGCTGAATGGATCCACGATCTGAATGAGGTTCCTTATAGTACTCGAGTCCCTCAATTAGGACATGAAGAAAAATAAGTCAAGTTACGAATATTATGAGTTCCGAAAGTACGAGAATCTTCGTTCTGAATAAAGAAGTTACGCAAACTTTTAGTACAATTTCAGTTCAGTTCATATTTTGTATTGAAATGCAGTTGATGTTACGGACATTTTTGGAGATACGGGTGAAAAAATGGCGGTCTGCGTTAAGGTAAATAAAAAAGTATATTTACAAAGAACCTAAAAAATGTCCGTAGAACAATGATCTCTTGCTCCCTATGATTTCCCTTCTGTTGTAGTGGTAAAGTTTTTGAATGAATTGTAGAAGTGAGTATTCGATCTCGTTGTTTTCAATACACTTAAGACTTTTTCAAAACTTATACCACAGCTCTGCTATGATGTAGCAGTGCTATGCTCATACTCAAATACACACGAATTCCGACCCCCAAGAGTACTCCTCAACGATTTAAAGAATTGTCGATCAAACAGTTCCCTCTGACATTTTACTTGCTTACCGTTTTTAGAAGATGCACCATTGTCAGTGACATTTGGAGTTTAAGAAAATGTCAGGATCTGAATCCTAATTTATGCGTCAATTGAACTAGATGTGCTACAGCCCCCTCAACTCTTGGTACACGACGAAAGTGCTACTGTTTCACCTTGTTATCATTCACTTCCTACATTAGACTACGTTCTATCGAACGTATGACCTTAATACATTAACAAACTTTCAAGGGAAAAAAGTTTAAGAAGATTGGTTGAGTAGTTCCACTGATATCCTAGTTATGCCCTTGAGTGATGTTGCTGCCCCGTTATTGCTAATATACCAGTTGTTACACCCCTTACTATTTATGTGTGAATCCTGGTGCTTTGAACATTTCAATTCTGTCGCGTTTCCTAACAAATCGTCGAAGAATTTATATGGAAGAGATAAATGCTGGTCATTGACATCAGTTCAAATTCTAAAATCTAAATCTATTACTCCTTTTGTTAAATACTAACTCGATACAAAGTATTCTACTCACTGTACTTCAATTCTGCAATGTAATTTTTCGGAGAGTGGCAGTAAAATTACAGTGAACGACATCTCAAATGTCTCACTGTCAAATTTTTCTGAGAATTTTATTGTGTCATTGCAAATTCACAATGACATTCTCTGAAAAAAATGACAGTGAGACATTTGAGATGTCGTTCACTGTAAAGAAATAAAAAACTCGAATCAAATTGATTTCTCTTGGGATTCCTGTATCCCCGAACTCTGGAAGTAAAAATACCGAATTTCCAGAACCGCACCTGACAAATTTCGTTGTGAATGTATGGAAGATATTTGTTCAAATTGTAAGAAAGAAATTGGCTTACGCCATACGCAGTCCACATCATCAGACGGCAATTGTCTTACCGGAGCTGAAACCCATCACATTTCCTGACAAACTATCAACAAAGGAGGGCGACTAATGTTATCAAGTTTGTAGACAATAGTATTAGGTGAATCTCACAGGAGATCTTTGTAAAATATATTCTGAACTAAAATGGGTGAATCTCTCAGGAGATCTTGTGAAATACAAATTTATATTGAAATGAAATGGGGAATCTCTTCACGAGACTTTTTATATGTTTAGTTAGAAACAGCATATTTAGTCGATCTGTATACCAACCCTTAGTTCTTTGTGTAATTGACCTTATCCACTTACCTGTAGGAATGAGCGATAATGATAATGATTATCGATAATTATCGACTTTTTTATCGAAAATTATCAAAAAATATCGATAATCGATAATTATTGATATTTTGATAATTATCAAGATATCAATAATTCGATATTCGATATTTCGGTCCGAAAGTCCGATATTTATCGATATATTCCGATATTCGGTATATTATCATGAATTTTCAGATAAATATCAAAATATCGATATAGCGGGTATAGTGAAGTCGGAGTCGGTAATTTTTCGGAGAGTAACAGGGACCACTTTTAAGAAAACATTTTCCCAAAATTTCGCAAACTTTCCTGAGATTTACAATTTTTTCTATTTATTTTTTTATTTTTGGAAAATTGAGGAAAATGTAGGAAAATTCAAGAAGATATAGAAAAATGTTTTCCCGCAAATTTCTTCTGGATTGGAGGGAACACAAATTATTTTCGGACGCACTCTTCTCAATGAAAGATTCAAAATGTGAAACTATAAGAAATTGAACGAATCCCTACCGCTGCGGTAGTGACATCAACCGCATAATTTCGTAACTACGCTGTTCGTTACGTCAGTCAAAATTGTTAGCAAAAATCGAACACGGTTCTCATTTTTTTGGGTTAGAAAAGTTTTTTGGAATTTCATCGAATATCGTGTCGTTAAAATCCTCTAAATAACAAAAAGTGTTTCTGGATACGTGTCCCACACAACCAATCAAATCCATATTGTGTCTACAGACTGATCGTAACAAAAACAAAAGTCCTGAAAGTTTTACATTGCAAATGCAAATAATATTACCGAGTATTTACCGTCTCAGCTGTGCATTTTCAAAATAGAAATAATGAGTGTCCTACTTCGATCGCAAAAGGTTATCCACGGATTCATAAACTCACAACATACGGTGCAACGTAAGTACTTATTACAATTTGTCATTGGCCAAATTGGACAGAAATTAGTTGTCTTAATTTCGCTACATTTCACCCAAATCGCATCATCGTCTTTTTCGTAAAAAAAATGAATATTTCAATCGGAAAGTTACTGAAGAGCGCGATTCATCCATTGGAGTGTTCGTGATCGTATACATACTCGTCTTATACGTGTGTGTTATAGTTATTTACGTAATCAACATCTGATGTCCGGTCAAGTTCGCATGTTGCCAACAAAAAGTGTTTCATTTGACAACAATTTCTGTGGTGTACGACGTTCAGACGATTTCTCAAAGTTTCTAATTTTCGCCAAAATTATCTCGTGAAGCCGGTCGTTAATTATATAAATCATCAGAATCAGACACTATGGCTACAGTTTAGCGTTATGCATGTTCATCGTTTCAGTGTCAATGCGAGGGCAAAACATTATTATAAATGAATTTTGCGATGCAATTTCTTTATTTATATTTAACTGTTACCGCATCCAAATAATGAATTGCAATCGTTGCTCATAAGAGTCAAGTACCTAAAAGTACATAAATATTACCGAAGAAGATACGACTTGACATGACATCATAATGTGACATATTATTTTCGTGTCGTTATCAATCGGTTAACGATATCCATTAATATTCTTGTGCACAGACAACAAACATGTGAATTAACAAAATTAACAATTCGACTCATTGTTGTTATCGATGATTTCACAGCCGAGTAGCAGGTTCAGCGGAGAACTTAGATGAACTTTGGACTCCATGGCCTATTTTAGAGTAAATTAATTCCCGAAAATAACATTATAGCGAAGTCCCTCCGTTGTTTTTATGTCCTTTTATGTTTGTAGAGGCCAACCGATTAAATTCGGATGGTAATTAAGAGAAACTAGAATTTAGGAATTTTCGGGAAATTAAGGGAATTTTTGTAATTTTCGGGAATTTAATTCTTCAAAATAGGCCCTGTCAACTCTGAACAATTTTTGCGTATATAGTTATTCTAGTAATTATATGTATCCGAATATGCCAATTGTGTTGTCATTGGAAACGTCTAACACTTTTCCTGAAATAGCTGAAATGGCACATACAAATTGACTGAAATAGAAATTCATCAAATTTTGTGGGTCACACAAAATTGGATTCGTTTTCTTTGGTACTCAAAAGTTACGCACGTCATCTGTTCCGAACGATTTTCTTTAATTATAGCTTCGAAGTAAATGACCCAGCAGTCTTTTAGTAAAAAGTTTGGTCTCAGAATTGTCTATGCGCGTGTGTAGCAATGAAATTTGCAATCTTGCTGGATGCTGGTCTTATTATGCTAAATGAATAATAGCACACAATTATATTGAACAACAATTGTACATACGTCGGTCATGTGATCCGTAATTCTCATGTTGATGTTTGATTCTAACCAATCTACACAAAGAGTCACCTGTAAATCGAACAAACAAGCGTATTTTCTAAAACAAAAACAACCGTGACACGCTCAAGAGATAAGTAAATAAATTCGCGAAAACAAATGGAAACAGTGGAGCCCGGTATTTTCTGCGCCTTAAAGTGCATTAGAGGGATTCTTTTGAAAAACAGCCTACCGAAATCGGACGCATTTTCCAGTGGACTTTTTTATTTGTGCCTAGAAAGGACTTCGACTCTAGAACCCAAAACCACTTTCAAAAAAATTCTTCGAAGCTTTTATGGCTGGTGAAAGGTGATCGAAAGCCGAAAATTTCAACTTCTCATATTTCATCGCATATGCATCCAAACCCCATAAGACCCTATTTGGCCCAAAAGCACATAAACTTACCTTTCAAATGATACCCCACACCACCACGTAACTAGAGAAATATTGGTAAGAAAAGTGCAAGTTTTCTGTAGAAAACTTCAACTGCACATATTTCAGTGTGGATTAATTTTAAAACCAATGAGTCTCTATTCGGCTCAATAGTACATGTGATTACCTTTCTAATGACACCCCACACGACCCTGTACGGCTCGTGTACCTGGAGAAATTTTGGTAAGAAAATTTTCGGCTTTCGATCACCTTTCACCAGCCATAAAAGCTTCGAAGAATTTTTTTGAGAGTGGTTTTGGCTTCTAGGGTCGAAGTCCTTTCTATGTACCTATAAAAAGTTCCACTAGAAAACACGCCCAATTTCGGTAGGCTGTTTTTCAAAAGAATCCCTCTTAACTATTTTCGAGTTAATATACCACAAGTTAATGACCACTCGGGAAATCTGGGCGAAAATTTTCACGGTAGTACCTAACCACTACGCAAATTCTATTATTTTAGAAATCCCGGGTGATTTTGTCCTTGTGCTATTTATGCTCGAGGAGGCTTCCTCTATTGGATTTATGCGCAGCCCTTGTTTGGTCAATAAATTGTCGAACAAACAGTCATTCAGCTGCACCGTGCTTCTTGTTTTCTTGAAATTCTAAGTTCTTTGGGCCTCGATGATCTAGAATTTTGAGGCACTTTTCAGAGTAACCCCAACAATGTTCTCCTCACAAGTTGTCTGAATTCTCAACCTGAAAACATTTCTTCAATAACTGACAAACGAAAAGTACGGTCTCTGTCATCTCAGACGAGTTGATGTTCTCGCTGTGGACTTCTGAACCTAATTCCACCACTAAGAGTATCCAGCCAAGTGTAAACGCTAAGCTCTTGAAAGACAGTCATAGGCTATGATTCACAGCTGTATTTCAAAATAGGACAGCTTGAACAGAGTTTGATGAGGATTAACACAATTACAGCTACGATCTCCGGCCACTTTCCGCTTGTGTAGCATTTCATTGCCCACGTCCTAAGTCTGTCCAGGTTACACCATAATTTGCGTGGAAGTCTGAATTGTAGCAGAGATCGGAGCTGATTCACTATGTAATCATTTTTCCTTCCACTTGGATGTAAAATCGGTAGCACTCACAACATTACCATCAAGATTGACGAGTGACGCAAGTTTAGTCGTTGTAGAATGTGCAGCAAGGTCAGGATTTGCACGACATTAGAGATTTTGTGGATACAATCATATTCTTATGCAAACACATCCACTGACTCATTGTTTTGCTAATATTCGCTCAACAAAAATTTTCGTTTCCGTTTCAGATGTTACAAATGCCGGTCCCATCAGATGGCAACAGTGCAAAATATCACACCATGGGATTCATACTGGAAAATTAGCGAAAAATCATTCGCCACTCGTCTGTAACCGAACAGTATTACCAGCACTGTCTTACACTACCTCATCGTACTTACCCTGCTCGACTGCATTTGAAACGTCGCCAGCCCTATCGAATCACACAAATGGCTTTGGAAGCATCAGACATTTTACTCTGAGCTCTTCGCGACACGAACAGGCTTCGTCGAAGGTGGAAGAGACTGTCAAGGCTATTCAAGAAAAGGAGAAAACAAAGGATGTTCCCAAAGTGGACACGGGTTCTTTTGTGCAAAAGGCTGTTGAAAAGAAATCAATCCAACAAAGAATTTGGGCCGAGCTTGTCCACTACTATCACGGTTTTCGGCTGTTGTTCATTAACGTAAATGTGGCGAGAAAGCTGCTGTGGAAGGTGCTGAACGGGAAATCGCTGACTCGAAGGGAACACATGTTATTGATTCGCACCACCGGCGACATGTTTCGATTGGTCCCATTTTCCGTTTTTATTATCGTTCCGTTTATGGAATTACTGTTGCCGGTGTTTATCAAGTTTTTCCCTGGCATGCTGCCGTCAACATTCGAAACCAAGCAGGATACAGAAGACAAAGCTAGAAAAAATCTGAAAGGTCAATTGGAAATGGCGAAATTCCTCCAGCAAACATTGGATGAAATGGACGTTCAGCACAAGGACCATAATTCGTCTGCCGCAAAGGAATTCATAACATTTTTCCATAAACTTCGAACAGCTGGTGAATTGGCGACACCTGAAGAAATTATGAAATTTTCCAAGTTATTCGAGGATGAAATTACATTAGACTCGTTGACCAGGCCACAGCTGATCGCAATTTGTCGAGTATTAGACGTCAGCACGTTGGGAGGTTCCAGTAACTTCCTACGTTTCCAGCTACGAATGAAACTTCGCTCTCTCAGCGCCGATGATCGATTAATTCAAAAAGAAGGAATCGATTCACTGGAGCTGTACGAATTGCAAAACGCATGCCGATCCAGAGGGATGCGATCGTACGGCCTATCAGAGTTCCAGCTGAAAACACAGTTGAACGAATGGATCAATTTGAGTCTAAACGAAAAAATTCCTCCCTCGTTACTACTATTGTCACGCGCAATGATGTTACCTGAAGATGTGCCAACAGCCGAGAAACTAAAGGCCACCCTTTCCGTATTACACGATTCGGCTGCCATACAAACGAAGGCCGCAATTGGCGAAAGAGAAGGTAAGATCGACAACAAAACGAAGATTGACATCATTCGGGATGAACAGCGTAAGATCATGGAGGAATTGGAAGAGGAGAAAGAAACCGCAGCAGCTACGACCGTTCAGAAAGTGGACGATATCCTGGTGGACAAGGCTCCGATCATCAAAGTGGAATCGCAAGCACCTGCGGCTGATCTAACGGCAATATCCAACAAAGATATTGACGTTGTGGTCGATGCATTGGGTGAAGTTTCCAAGGAGAAGAAGACGTTGCTGGTGGAGAAAGAGGAGATTCGAGATTTGAAGGAAGAAATTGCCGAATACAAGGAAGATGTCGAGGAATTGCAAGTGGTAAGTTGTGTGGCTCATTGTTCGAAAATGTCGTCATCTAATGACAAATAAAATTTTCTTCTTCGTCTTCAGATTTCGAAGATGGCTGAACGTAATGAGAAAATTACACAATCAGTGGCCTCTAAACGTCTACTGAAGAAGGTCGACTCAATGATTAGTAAATTGGACAAGGTGCTTGAGGATCTAGAAAGTAAGGAAAAGAAACTCCAGGAAGGATTGAAAGTCGATGGTGCTGTAGATGCTGATAGCAAGGCGCCCGAATTAGTTAGAATCGATGAAGTAGTGAATGCCATTCGAAAGGTACGATGACTCGGTCACTTTCAGCGCATATGAACGCATAACACTTTTCGCATTACCATTTCCAATTCTCAGATGCAAAAACTACCCGACGAACCGAAACTGCAACAAATCCACAAAATGTTGGGCAAAATCGATGTCGATAAAGATGGACAGTTGAAAGTGGACGATGTGCTAAAGGTAATTTTGTCGATTTTCCGATCAGTTTCGTTGTTGTTCCATTTCATTTCCTTCATAAACACATCCCACATCCCACAGATAATCGCTACCATAGGCAAAGAAAATGTTAATCTAAAAGAAAACCAAATCGACGAAATAATCGATTTGATATCGAAAGAGGAGACACTGGAGAATGAGGTGAAAATCGAAAAGGCGCTGGCCAAGAGTAAAGAGGAACGAAGAGCCGCAAAAGCGGAACGAGAAGAATTGGTCGATAAAGCACCGGAAATTGTGGACAAGCCAAGCGAGTCCGTGAACCAAACATCGAAACCGGGCTCGAAGGTTAGTTAAACACAGACACACACAAATTGAAGCGATCATCTAATCCGCACAATTCCGGTATATAACGAGACAAATAATTAAAAATTTTGTGACTTGCATTGTGTAACACACTCAGTTGTTGTTTAATTGTTCAACGCTTCAGTCAATAAACCACGAAATTGTTTTTAAATCATTCAAATCACTGAATACCGTTGGGCCCATTCCAGATAGACGAACGCATAAGCCTTAGTGTTAAGCAGAATGCAGCCGAGGCCGCTGAACGGCAAAAAGACAAAATTATTCCATTGTCTAGTGACGTTAAAACTCCAACACTTCCAACTTCCGGCGGTGCTATAAATCCCAAGGAAAAATCCATGTAGATTAGAATTCGATTAAAGTTATTCGATTCGAGCAGAAAGAGAGAGGCAACTGCAGTTCAAGGTCATGCCTAAGTGAAAATTCCGGTTTTTTTGTACATTTTTTTGGTCATCACTTCATTTTCTTTCATTTTTGTTTTTTTGAAAATTAAAATTATTTCCTTTGATGAACGAACCGATTACCTTAATTTAGCACTAGATTTGCATCCCCCAGTTGCGTCATTGTGATTTTTATTTACGTTTTTTCCTCTAATCATTGAATGATGGAGCGAAATAAATTTTTATGATTTGACTCTAATAAACTGAACATATTATTGATCACGGAAAGTTTTTATTTTTATTATTTTTACTGCGACTAATTTTACGTTCACTTTCGGATCGATTAGTACAGATTACGTCCTTCCAAAAAAGGAATATTTTGACGAGTAGAAAATTTGGAGCCCGCACCGAAGGAAGCTATAATCTTACTAGTCAACATAACGAAGTCCAGTCAATTATGTCGTCCATATCATGACAAATAGGCACATCCAACAACAAAACATAATGAAAATTAAATGTGCTTTAAAGTCTGCGTCATGGGATAGAGGAAGTTATTCACTTTATTGCCTGCCCCATGCGAATGTTGATCACTACATGATGAAGAATATTTTCGGTTCATCTTACGTGAATTCCGTTATGATAATCGATTTTCGCATGAGGCAAGGAATAAACCAGAAAATACATTTTTTTATTACTTTGATCTGTCGAGAAGACCCCTTCGGGTCGAGCGTCCTCACTCAGCAAAATAAAAATTCGGAAGCAAGGATGTAATTACGCTTTAGTTTCCAACTAGATATGCATGTAGGTTAATTCTTGTTTATGGATTAGTCGTCAAAATGGTGGAAATGGGTATCGCTGGCTTTATTTCTACACAAACTCAATTAATTTTTTTACTTGGCGGAGTAAAATGACGACATTTTTAAGAACAATATTTATCGGCACCAGCCGGTGCACATGTTCAGCAGATTCTGTGAGTATAGATGTCTAAAAAGCACCGACCTGAGCTACGAGATATGTAATGAAGTATCATTCCTACCTTTTCCTGTCTTGTAAGTCTTGTAACTGTGAAAGTCGGTTACACCTGGTATAAGGTATCACGGTTAAGTAACAGTAATCAAAATCGGTAAGTGATAGTCCCGTTGCTGTCTTCTTTTCTCGAGTGTACCAAAATTTAACAAGTTTTGTACTGAAGGGGTTAGAAAGTGACTTGATGTTCGAGGAAGATTAAACGTCTTTTTTAAATGTCTGTGCAAATTTGTTCTCGATAATATTTGCACACCTCAACCTTTGTCTCAACAACAAGCGTAAAGAAAACATTTCGATGGACATCGCTTTCAGTGCCAATACGTTCAACAACAATACATAAATTCGACTGACTGGACGTTGTTATTCTGTACAATGCGAACGAGACTTTGACTTTCTCTTTATTTTTTCACGCGTGTCCGGTGATTTGTTGATTTTCTTATTTACCATACGAAACCCAAACAAACAGTAAATAAATAACCGACAAATTGTTGGTTCCAGTGGCCATTATAGCACTGGATGTAATTAGCACTTATAGGTAAAAATTACCATCTCATGTGGTTAACGATTCCACGAAATATATAAACAAAATACAACCAATGATAGGTATAAACCAACTAAATATTCCCTGTACAGAAGCTCACAGACCCCTCAGAATACTTAAAAAAACGATTGGTTGAACCATCTGTTGTCATACTAAACTCCGATCTTAGCCTGAACCCGAATATATTTCAGGTTCAACCCGAACCTGCCATTCTTATTTCAGGTTCAAGTAAATCCCATTTTAGACTAAAATAAACCTGACCTGAACATCAATAAAAATGTCGGGTTCAGGTTTATTCACATGCAACCTGAACCTCCCCAGATTTAATTCAGGATTTCTCGTTTCAGGTCAGGTCACACTATTTCCACTATCAACGCTCCGGCATAGATTTCGCCCTCACTTCCGGCGTAAGCACTACCAAGTCATAATAAGTCTTATCATAAAAGACGACCGGTGACTAAATGTAGTGTCATCAACAAACGGATCGATGTAAATGTCTCGAATATTCTCACGTTTTAACGTTATCGTCAGACCGTTAATATTGCAGAGGAAAAAATTTGCATTGTCACGTCATGTATTTGGCTAAGTGTTTATCATTACTAATTTGTTAGAAAAACACATTTTCAGACGGTAAAATGGTACAAGGTACCCGTATTTAGTATATTTATTACAACTTACTCTTTGTTTGCATACATCCAATTCATACGAACAAAAATGCGATAATCTGCCTACCTACAAATCAATCATCATAAAAATGTGGGAAAATCCAAATGGAATGAATGAATTACACGACCAATAAGCGAATAATATTATTTACTTGCGACAGTATGTGTGCGTTGTTGTGTGAATATAATCTGACGATCTGGGGTTTTTGCTCAAAGTGCATGCAAATGAAATAAACCTCACGATTTTCGGCTAAAAAACTTTATGGCTCATCTTCCAATCTTAATTTTCACGTTCTTTTCGATTTAATCCGTACATAAATATTCGATCTTTGATCGTGTGTGACGCATAACTTAAAGAAGAGGTGGTAGCCGCAAGAAAAATATGTTGAGTTGATACTCGCGGAAAACTTTTAGGTGCTAAGGAAGAGATATGTACATACCTCATACTGTGGATTGAATTGCATTAGAGCGTATGGTCTAATCTTACGATTATTTCTCATACGGCTCATCTGTTATCGATAACAACGACAAAAATCATGACAAGCTCTGGATAATATGTTCCTTTATAATACTAAAATTCATGTTAAAAAAATTGAAGTACAAGATTTGAAATCAACAGATTAAAAATACTTTGATCGATGGAAGTAATAGATCCTTATTAATGCTGGTCATATGCTTGCCGTAAGTACAAAAAAAAATGAAAAACCGGAAAATTTGAAACTTTCATACAAGACGCACAATATTTGTGGCCACTGGTAAGTCTGGGCCTGTCAGTATGTCTATTTGGTGCAGCTATCAAAGGGAAATATTTTTCTTTAAACGTTCCAAGTCCCCCGCGACTAAGGTGATCTGTGCTTCGTATCAACCATCTAATAAGATCGGTGGAAGAAGATGCATGATACGAAATACCTCAATGAAGGATTTTACTAAGAAACCCAGACCCGCTAGGTTACTTAAAATACTCTTTGAGCTTTAACTTGACGCTGCCATAGTATTCTGATGATGCAGTTAGGGGAAGTTCAGAAAATTGTTAGCTCTTTTATCGAATGTGTAACTTAACGGGAAAGGTCTAAAACTGTAATACTCGTATCATATGAACGGTTCCGTTGAATGCCTGTCCAGTAACAAAAAAACCCTTCACCGATTAACATACATTTATAAGCGGTCTTCACAGCACTGCTCCTAGCATTAACATAGAAAATATTTGGAGGCTCTCGGTATAAGAATACTTTTATTTCTTTCAATAAACCGGGAGTTTTGCTTTCTTGGTGTGTGTTAAAACACATAAACATGCAAGTGAGCATGCATATATGTATCAAAATTTGGCGATGACATCTGAAATACGAGTGTTAATGCTAGTGCAGTGCTATGGAAAATACTTCGGCATTCGCTGATTATTTCAGCTGATGTTATTAGACGCCGGCTGAACTGTCTATAGCACGTTTTATATATCGATATGACGATTTATGTTCAGAGACCGTATGCTTATAAATATAATACGTTTGGGTGAAACTGTTCAGTAGTGTGACAACCAACAACGCTTGCGATCATCATTAAAACATTTTATACTTTCGAACAGTTTAGAATTAAAAAATCATTAAAATGGTGAGTGTTTCTGTTTATTATACTGTTGATCAGATGTACAGTTGTTGTGTGACGATGCTTTATTACCTGAATTCGAAAGTGTTTTCTTTTCAACAACTTTTCGTTTCTTCAATTTTGTTTATAGAATCGCCTTTTTGCAATCTCATCGTTTATGTGCGTCATTTTGGTGGTATCAGGCCAACGAGCCCCGTTCGCTGGTTCTAGACCAAATGGCTATAAAGACAAATTACAAACGGATAATACAATCAGTACAAGTAGTGATGCAAACACCAACGTAATAGTTGATCGTTTTGGTGGTAGCACAAACACCGGTGGTGTAGCTGTAACAACAGATAGACTTCCGCATTTAGCTCTTGGTGATCGGGAAATCGTTGATCGTTTTAATACGTTCCCAGTTGACCAACGACCGTTTTGGCTGGTGAATGCCGAGGCTATCGAAGCGCAGAAGAACCAAGGCAGACCCAGCACTCCAACAAATCAAAATGTCGGGGAAATAGGTAACCGTTTCGGAAGTGGAGGTCAACCGAATACAGTCAATGGAAACAGACCAAATTATCCGTCCGTTGTCTATCCACTCGAAATGACACCAGACCAACGGGTGCAAACACAACAGATGTTCAACAATCAGATCCAGCAAACAGTCGCGAACAACAACAATGTTCGTGTGAATTCTAATCCATCACCGAGTCGAATTGTTATTCAAAAGCCTGTTGCCGCTCAGCAAACAATCAACAATGGCCCTAAACAAATTCCGCAACCGGTTCAGGGACGTTTTCCGAATTCTGGTTATAATGGTTGATAACGTGAGGTGTTTGTTAGCATATATGTGACGTGATGTTTTATCGACTCTCAAGTACCAAAAAATTCACTATTTATAAAGCGCTTTAATATTTAATGTCCGTTTCGAATGTGTTTGTACTTCTTAAATTATAAAAATTATTTTTATTTCGCATTTTAGTTTTTATCATCAGTTTGTGTGGCTGGCTGTGTGTGAATGACCTTTAACATTTTTGAGATAATAAGACAGAAGTAAAATTGACGACAAACAGAATTTTTCTTCTTTGCATCAAATCGTACAGTCGGAGAAGTCACAATGGACTGTACCGTGGAAGTGTGAGGCAGGTCCTCTTATTCACTTGCAAAAGGACTGATATCGTCGAGGGTGACACTTACAGCTTCGATTCGCAAAAAAATGCGTCACTAACGGCAGATGATGAGGAAAGTGAAAAAAACTGTTTGAAAAATTCGTTATTAAATACCACGAACGATGGTGCGCCTAGCACTCGGTCAAATGTTACACTAGCTATGAGACCAAGTTCAACAGATGACACTATTTTACGTTGGAAAAATTTAAAAATTGGTCATAGGTACGTTTGATTTATTTCCGCTATGCGTCGCACCCTTTGTTGCAAATCCCCAACATTATTAAGGCACCTATTGCTGAGTTTCGTCAATTGCGTTTGCTGCTGGTTCGTTTGTTTCACTGGCTCCAGTTCTCGTTTTTTCAACGGGTTTTGAAAGGTTTAGAAGTATGTACGAGCGAGTTGGATCTTTGGAAACGGGACGAATTTCGATCGTGAGTGCATCGAGAAGGTTTCTGTTTTGTTTGACTTTTTGTTTGCTTGCTTGAATGTAGACTGAATTTTCACTGTTTTCTTGCTACGTCTCGGGGTTCCCTTCACAGTAGCTTTCCGTTTATGCCCAAACATTCCATCAGTAACTGTAAATTTTCAATGCTCGTTCAATCGAAAATTTACTGCTGTCTTGGGAAGGGATCAGTGATCAGAAACAACTGATGATAGCTGGATCACGCTAGCCTCAGACCGCCACTGAATCCCGAGGTCGAAACAGCGTCTTTGCTTCATTGTTTTCACTTTACGTGATCCATGAGGGTAAAGGAAGAGCTTTCCTGCTTTGCTGGTTTTTGGGTTTGTAAGAATTTTGACTATTGACTCTTTGAATTCGGAGACATTTTGCCTTTGAATTCTTGTTTGCCTGTTTCACTTTTTATTTGTAAGCATTTTGGTTGTGAATTCTTAAGAGTTTATTCGTAGACATTTCATCTTAAGTTGCTTAAATTTATAGGCATTTCAGCTTTTTAAATTTATTTAAAGCGCTGTTTTTGTCACAATCGCTGCACCAAGCTATGGATGACTGACATCAACTGTGAGTAGTTAAGGGTAAACTAAGTGCGGTCCGTCCACTGTAAATGTTCACACGTTCATGATCTTTGGGATCGAGCACAGGCACCAGCTCGTATGTTGCAAGGTCAAGGTCAAGGTCATTTCAGCTTCTTAAATTTATAGGTTCTACTGTTGCATTTAGTCCGTTGCTAAATCGAAACGTAAAAAAACCGGCGCTGCCCTTTCTATGGTTCAGTGCTATGTTCTGAGTGATTTACATTTTGTCGAAATAAATTTATTGTCAAAACTTGGTCTGCACTGGGGTGGTCAAAATCGTTTTTGATTTATATCTCTGACACTCGCAGATGGGCTTATCGGAAATTATAATCATTGGTCTTACGCACACGTTCGACTTTTAAAAATTTACCGCGTGTGAACGGTGTAGGATTCATTCTAAGAAGAAGCAGAATTACAAACTTCCGTTGAACTTTCTTTACTATTCGTGAGACCATATGCGTAGCGCACCGGCTCTTCCATTAATCCACAATTTTCGTTCAAGTGTACTACAAACAAATCTCTAGAATTCCACTTTTCATCGCTTCCTTTTCATTTCTTTTACATTTGAGACCATTTTAAGTGTTTATTAACATATTGGCCACGTTGGTCACTTACTGGAAGAATTTAGGATATTTTCCCTAAATTATTTTCTTAAATTTATTGTTGTGTTCACCTGCGTCACGCCGCTTTACTAACGTGGTGCCATGATTACAATCCAATTCTCTTTATTATTCTGTCTTCAAATCGCATTTTATCGTCTCCCCCAGGTCACACAAGTTGTGATGAACTTGAATGCTTTTTCATCGCGATAAAAAAAATATTTATTATTCTTCGTGCATGATTTACGAGCAAATTAATCCGTTAACATATTAATTAGGCTATGTCTGAGATCAATTATAGAACTATTAAAAACATACCCTTCAAGGAACCATAGAACACTAATCAGCTGCAACTCATTCATTTCTCTATTGAAACTCGTAGCAAATAAGATTTGAAATGCGTCGAAAACTGTTCTTTTCATTATTTTTAAAGCACTACTTTCGACCTTCATCATGTAATAGTACATAGGTTACATTGGATGCTGCGAAAGTAACTCATTACATGAGGTAACAGTTTTGTGATAAACATAAACTCACACGTTTGAAGTGCTTAAATACAGCAACAAGCTTCGGTAACTGTCTTTTCGACAAGTGCAACGAAGAAAAATCGTTACCGAAGCAATTTGATCAAAAACACACTAGTGAGTTTGGGAGGGTCATAAAGTTGTTGCCGAAGTAATGAAGTACGTAGCAGAACCCAATGTATTCTGGTTTTCTGTCTGTCCCATGCAAAATGTAATTTCCACACAGGAAAATGAAAAACAAAAAAATGATTCCAATACAGTCCAGTAATGGATCATTTTCGTAGAGGCGAATTGTTATGTAATAGTCAACTTTAGTTTAGAGTCTAAACTTTAGACGGAAAATGACGTAACGTTTTCGCGTTGACCTCGGTTTCAACTGCTCCCAACTTTTCCGTCGTAATGGATCGGACTACCTGGCTTATTTTACTATGCTTGCTTAGTACTGTTAGCATACTCTCTGTTGTTACCTTCAAATATTCAAACGATCTTTGATTTCCTAGCGAGAGATTTTTACTATAAATTTTATACGACACTGATCGCTGAGTAAACAAACTATATTTTATCCCATGCCACGTACAACAAAACTTAACGTCTCTCAATATCACGAGAAAATGTTGTTGAAATTCCAAGCACATCAACCAATTATCGTGTTCAAGTTCATTTTATTGCATTGATATGACGAACGCATGCAGTTTCAGTTAGGATTTCTGTTGTGAACACTTTCACTTCGATCTCTCTGAACAGTGATGATACCATGTTTCCAACACTTTGAGAAAATGTACATTGATCGAATAGTGGAACTAAACATTGACCAAGACTTTCGATGGATCTGCAAAAAAAAAAGAAATTTTATTTTAACGAAGGATGTTGTTGATCCATTTGCGAGCATTCAAAGACTTTTATGAACAGCGGTTAAAGTGGTCAGATTGATCAATTTTCCCATATTTTCTTAAACTCACCTGCGGAGATGGTCCGATTTCGGCAACATACTGAATATCGAAGCTGGCATGCTCATATTTAAGAAGCTGATCGCAAAAACATTATAACACTCGAGAATTTCGTCTCTCTTCTCCATCGCACATTCTATCACTTTTCCGTCCAAAAGGCGTTTCACCTCATCTGATTCGTTTCTGCAAAAGTAATGGTTCAGCGTTTGGTATATCGCCCTTTCGACACTTTGTCCTTTCAATTCCTCGTCGTCGTAACATTCGCTGTGAATGGGACACAATATGTCTTTGCAGCCGAGAAAAGCATCCACTTTCGGACAATATCTGTAATGCAGGTAATCGAAAACTTAATTTTGAACGTTAGTGACGGGGGAGAGTGATTGAAACTCACTTCCTTGTCATTGCAGCTAAATCGATTTTTTGCTGATTGGAAACAAGAAAGTCGTCCATCTTGCTTAGATCCAATTCGGGAAATATTGACGCGATATCTTTCCGCATATCGTCTTTGGTAATCGCTGTTACGGTACAACTTATGTAATCCGCATAGAGGTGTTCATTTCTATTAAAGTCCACGGTAACGCCGGAGACATTTCTACACTTCTCACTCCACACATCCTCCAAAATTTTCTGAAAAGCTATCTTCTTTTGAGTGCCCTCGATTGGACCACAGAAAATTGGTACAACTTGAAGAGAACCGATTTTTTGTTAATGGCAGATTCGTCTTTAACAAGATGATTTCTTACCTAAGATAGCTACAGCAGCACATACAACTTTCCACATTTTGAATAGAGTTTAATTGTGTTGCAGTGACCGAATACAATAAAGTTCTCAAACAATTTTAGAAAACGGAAAGAATTTTTGTCAAAACTAATCGCTTGACTTGCGAAACCAGTTCTGGTCATTTCAGATAATTCTTATCGTGTTTTACTGCACACGGATTATAATGGCACAATTACAGTCGAAATGAAGAGAGTGTTTTGTATGAAGAGATACTTTCATGCTGCGACTGATTCACACTTTGAAGTTCCGTTTGGTGAAATTAATATGGTCGTATTTGCAAAATCTTTCAGAAACGGCTTGTCGCATCTGTTATGTAAGGCAAAAATAAACGATGAGCTGTGACTCATCCTTTCATATAGATAAATGCGTCTTTAAACAAATGAAGTAAAAGATTGTTATCCAAGCAAAAGACTTCACAGATTTAATCATTCTTACGCGTGTATCGTCGTTTCCACAAGATTAACAGTTGCATCATCGATCTCTCCAAACAACCTGATTGTTTTTACCTTTTACCTCAAAAGTTAGAATTTTTCAGAATTTTTAAGGATTGAAGTTTTGAATAATAAGCTCTGCCCTCACATGCGAAAATTTTCTGCTTTGTGTGGAGGTCGATTAGCAGGTTTGATGCAATCGGCAGCTTGAAGTTATGAACTGAGATACTCAGTGGTCGATTTTATGATAGTCTCAGCGTCAGTTGTTATTTGTTCTGACCTGTATTCCAACAGTGATATGGGGACTTATATAAAAACACCCGTTGCAGTGTATACGAAAATATATTCTATTTTGTTGACCGTATACACTTCTCACAATGTATTCAATGCCGTCTCATATTTTGTATTCCATTTAGCACTAAGCTACTCAATTTACGAATCGGCCTTCTCCTGACCGGTACGTTGGAAACTGTCCATGTGCTTTGCATGTCTTTGACCAGACGCTCAATATTTTTAACAGCTTTCGAACAGGCAGCCATTACAGCCGTATCGTTATCGATATTTAGTGTGGTGATAATTCGATCCATAAAGAATTGGTATTTGCTGAGGTGTTGAAACGGTAGGAATAAGTAGCATTCAACTCCTGCAATGTCATCAACCTCCTTCTGTCGTAACTGTGGACGGTGTGGTTGAGTTAGATTTTGAGTGGAAATGGTAGATGTAAACACCTATTACGAACCTCAAAGAATTCACGGTATGGTCTCATGCTGCACAATGGCTGAGTATTGCTGTGGTTCATCGCATACAGTAAATAATTGCTGAAAAGTCCCTCCTGATTGATAGATATGAAAACTATCAATTCCAAACTCACTTCAGTCTGATATATTCTCATCGTAACCTACCTGAGTAAATTTAATAAAAACATTGGCTAGTTTGGTGATGTCATCTTTGCAGTCGGATAACTGCCCGTAAAATGTATTTTCATGAAAGTCTCTGATCTGTCTAATGTTTCCAAATATTTTCCTAATTTTTTCTCTCAGTGTTTCGATAATGTCCGTGTGATCGTTAGGTATGTACGTCTCAATGCCAACAGATAACTGTCTAATGTATTCACTTTCGGTTGCTAACATTTCGTGAATTATTTCGGAAGAAGTTTGATTGGAAGTGTCTGTAATAGTTTTGGTTTCTTCGCGGTGAAGTGATGGAGGTGTTGGAATTTTGGCTGCCACTTTTTCGTAGAATTTGTCGAAATTTTTGATCATTTGCCGGAATTGTTGCTTTCTTTGAAAATAGAATTATAAGATTTAGTGAGTGCTTACGGACAGATATAATGATAAGACATAAAGAAAGCGGCCAGGTATCGTTAATGAATCATATTTAAGTAATTAAATTCATAAACGGGACATGTCACATCGGTGAATTACAAGTAAAACGAAATTAATTCGGCTGCGTTTCGAAGTTTTTTGTTTTAAACTATCAAAATAAAGTCAAATCAATAAATTTCATTTTTCTTATAATTTGACAATACGTGCCATGATCCGTTTATCCATATAGCAAATTGCATGTTCAAAGTAATTAAGTGAAAGATTTTTCATCAATAAATTACTCACTCATTATACTCGTCCGATTGAGATCCAGATACACCATATTCTCCACCTGTTAAGGTTCAGAATTATGCATTTGAAAAATTGTCTGTGTTAATCGGTAGTATTGTTCGAAGAGGATCAGATTTTCAAGTCTGCATAAAAGTCTTTGCTCGCAGGAGTTGATGCACATAAACAACTGTAGGTTTATGAACAGATAAGAACCTAGTTATTCAACAAGGGTCTTTAATGTCGGTCTTTTAGTTTTTTTAGAACTGTTTCACTGATTCACTGATTAAAGTTTGGCGAAATTAATATGGTACTTTCTGTTATTGAGGGCAAACACAAACGATGAGCTGTGGCTACTGACCTCTTATCTCATATAGGCTAGTGCGTCTTTAAACAAATGGAGTAAAAGATTGATAATCAAACTTTGCTCGATACTTTAAACAAAAGATCATTTTAACGCAATATACGCTTGTCCATTCCAAAAGGCTGTACCAGAGATCAACTTTTAAAGAGAATTTTGAAGTAATTGTACAAGATGTTGCAAAAATGATTTTCCATTCACGAATTTCGCAGCTACTTCAGACGGGTCTTTTAAAACCGATCCTCCAAAAAATATTTTATTGTCTGTCTCATGCGAAAGTTGATCATTACACAGCAGTTTGCCTTCTGCGAAACTGATCCATTACATGAAGTACATTTTCAGTCATTTTACGTGAATTCAATTGTGATATAGTCAACTTTGGCATGGGCAGGCAATAAACCAGAATACATTGAAGCTATGTAATTCATTGCAGTGAGGTAACAATTTTTTTTCGAAAAACAGTCACTGACAGTACCACTTTTAAGCTTGCTTTTATCACAAAATTGTTGCATCTTGTAATGAATTACTTTCGCAACATCCAATGGAATCTACTATTAGTTCAACGAAAATTTAAAACTCACTCTCAGCGCTACTGTTACTTCTTCGATTCTCCCCATTTGTCGTATTAGCCTCCTTGTCGCTTAGTAAATTCAATGAATCGTTGCTGGCGCTTCGTTTGCAACTTCCCAGTGACAATTCTAGCTCTTTGGTCAGTTGTTGGATCGGAGCTTTACTTTCAATGATTTTATTGTAGCTGATATTGGATATGGTTGACATCCTATTTTCTTCGTTTCCGCTCAACACTTGTCGCACCTGCTTCAACATTTGCTGAATCTTATTGGCATCGCTGCTTACCTCAACTTTGTAATTGTTTCGTTCGTACAAAAGAAATTTGTTTTCATTAATGCATTCGGTATGACTAGTTCCGTTCGGAAAGTAAGCTTTAAATTGAAGCTTTTCCGATGATAGCCGCTCAGTGCAAACGACACAGTGTTCGAATACGAAAATATTTCCCTTGTACTTCCTCTTCTGATTGTGATCGAAGATGTTGAATTCGTTTTGAGTCAGAAAATTTCCCTGGTTCATCAAATTGATCTGAAATGGACAGCCAATTTAATTTGGAAATTATTTTTCGAAAGTAAATCGATTGAACCTTGCTGTCGACAATTTCAGTCAAAGCCATCGACTTATTGGCAGTGTTTAACAGTTTCTTAACGTCGTGTAGCGCTTTGGATGTTGCAGCTATTTCCATGAAGTTGGGTTTGTTGTCTTTGATCTTTTTCAGTAAACTTTCGATAAGATTTTGATACTTGAAAAAGCGTTGAAACGGTTCTGTTAGAAGGCTGTGCAATCCTAGTTTATCACCAATCTGGCTCTGACGTTCCTTTTGGATAAAAGTTGAACAAACGTCATGGACTGTTGCGTAACGTTCAAAAATTTCCATTTGAAAAAGTTACCTCGATGAACGTTTTAAAAGCGCGGTTATTCCTTTCTTCATCTGACCGTTTCTTATTCATAGCATACACAACGTAAATGTAAAAATTTCCAGCCTAAAGGGAAAAACGATCAAAAATTTGGTTACACATTTTCAAAGATTTTAAATTGAATTACCGAAATTCTTAAAAATTAATGAAAATTCTTAACTCTTGTTGACCATTCCTAAAATTATCAAGATTCCTTAAAACTCTTACAAGTTCTAGAAAGTGCCCAGAAATTTTTGAAAACTCTTAAAATTACTTAAGATGCGGAACCTGATTCTGATTTCGACCCGAACCTGAACTGATGTTTCTTATACCTAAACTAGACCTAAACCTGAAATTTTTGATATCGAGTTCACCAGAATTCTGGTTCGAACACTGACAAAAAAGTTTCGAAAAACTCAGCTGTCCCAGGTAACTTTGTCTCCAGGTAATCTACAATAGTTGCCACAGCTATAGCGCCCCATACAAAAAATACAGCTGCGGCAGATAATGTAGATTACCTGGAGACAAAGTTACCTGGGACAGGTAAGTTTTTCGAAACTTTTTTGTCAGTGAACCTACTTACTTACTTACACTTCCAGATTTGACCCGAACCTTAAACTTTCAGGATGGATCACGTCCGGTTCGGGTGAGCCAAACTTTTTCGTGAAATTTTTTGGTTATTTCCGTTTCCCATTTTCCCGTCAAATTACCGGATACTCTAGAGCTCTTTACAATAGCTCTCGTAGCTGTAATTTATCATATAAAAAGTCCAGCAACGGCAGAAAGTACAGATTACCTAATAACAAAGCTACCTGCCCCAGGTAAAATTTTCAAATCTGACGAATTTTTCAACTTTCTGTTCCTATTCACAAATCAACGTACATCCAATGACACGTCAGATGTTCCGACATACTCGTTCAAAATTTCTAACGCTTTTAGTGAATGGCTGGTTATCATTAGACATTATGGTTCACTTACCGCAATGTGCGATGAAAAACATTCCAGAATACGAATTAAGTCCCTGTTGCACTGTCTCAAATCCGGATAGAAACTGTCTTCGTGGAATGCTTTAATTTCTTCAATATTCCCGAATACAGCTTTCATAAATGGGTCGCCCATTACCGGCCGGGATGTTTCCACATAATTATCAATCGTGTAATTCAACCGACTAATATAATTTTCTTCAACGGCTAAAATTTCATCCACAATGTTTGTCACTCCGGATGGCTCGCAAATTTCATCGTAAATGTGCTCTCCCCATTCTTCTGCTCCGAAGAATATTGATTCAACTGACGAGTAGTCATCTGCGGAAGCTTCATTTTCACTACTGGAGATTAAAGTGAATTTCTGAAATTATTTGTTGAAACTTAAAGCTGCGCTAGGGATTGAGTCTGAGTGACTACCTTCGAAAGACATACGAGTGGAGGTATTCCATGTTTTCGAGAAAACATACTTCTCGATCAATGAGTTCATGAGTCTTTACAAGGTAATTGAAAAGGCTAATTGAATTAACAAATCAAACCAAAGGACAAGTGGCAAAAGAATCGCGTCAACTAGTATTAGTTAAGCGTTGAGCTTATTATTTATTTTAAACTTATTCACGTTTACACAGACTTACTTTATTAAGTGGTCAGCGCTGATATCGAATAATTCGTAAGAATCCACATTTTCAAAAGTTCCATTAGTCGATAGCTCAATTGTGTTTCGTATGTCTGCGTTATTTATATCTGATTCGCTCTTGCTAACTTTGATCGATTTACATCCTACACTATCAGTGAGTTCAGCCATAACTTTCTCAAAATTTCGAGCTTTGTCTGCCACAGATAAAGTACGAGGTTTGGCAGGGACAATAGGCCTTTCCTTCTTTTCCATATTTTTTTACAGGTATTTCTTATGCACTCGACACACTCGACACTAAGTACAATTTATAAACAAAATGAACCGAATTAATCCCGAATGAATCACATTTGAGTCACTTGAACACGGCTTAAGTTTTAGTTTTATTTTGTTTATTTGGCAAAGCACTCACGAGCTCTGCTCTGTGAGGTGCTTTTTCACAGGAAATTGTATATCAGACAAATCAAAACTAATCTAAAGCCTTTGCTTCGACACGAACAGTCAGTTCGCTTTATTGTACTTTATTGATGCTCTGCGTTCGTATTAATCGGCGATGATAAGACTGTAATTATTACACTGCAAATGTGTGTAATATGGATGGACTGGAGGCCATATACTCGATAGAAAATCGTTGTGAATGAATAATTGCTCTATGATATTTCGGAAGGTGGAAGTGTACAGGATGCTACTGCTACCTACTTATTAGAAATGCCTGTTGTTCATTGTCGATTGTCAAAAACAGACAATCATGTAGCAATAATAGTTATTTACGTATCGATTGAGTAGGCCGAAAGTAGGCTAAGAGGACCGAAAGTAAAGAAATGTCAATTCAATTCGCCCGCGAATTGACAGCTTTACTCAAGGTAAATATAGTGAGGAGGTAATGCCATATATAACCGAATCAGATGTGCGGTGGCACGAAAGTTCGATATAAACGCCATCTCATCCCTTCGTTGAAAGCAAAAAATGGAATAGAAAGTCGGGCCATCTGTTGTGAGATAGCAAAAATATTTTTGTGAAATACAAGTAAATCGTAGTCAACCATTTTAAAAAAAGATGTCATTGGCATCGAACTTATGTGCTAGGCCGCGCGTCTGAATGGCATTACCTCCTCACTATATTTACCTTGGCTTTACTTTCGGTCTCTTAGCAAGCATACAAATACCTTTTCAGCTACACGTACGGCAAGTAATGTTAATATTGAATCTATTACTTCTTCTGATATTTTTTTGACTGATTGAAATAAAATCTCATTAATTCATTAGTTTGGACACACATTTGACTATAAAAAATTGGAAAAGCCCTAGCAAACAGCTTCGTCTTGTCGTCGATATCAACAACAGATGATAATAGCCGTCTGTAAAAGTTCGAATTCACCACAGAGACAAGTGTCAAATTTGGAGCTTTTAGTTATAAGAGCTAGCTCTTTGTATTATTTCTATAGTATGTTTTACCTCATACAACGATAACAGCTTGTTAACAAAATATTTTCTATGCTCATGGTAGGAGCAGTGCTGTGATTTCACCAAATATTCGGGCGAAATTAGTCAATGAAAGTAAATAGATAGGTATGGCCAAACGTTCAAATTTGTTCTAGCCGGAGCACATATGGATTAGCATGGCGCCACCTCAAACGAACTCATTTCTTGTGCAAATTTCCACTAGAAATGAGTTCGTTTGAGGTGGCGCCATGCAAATTCGTATGTGCTCCGACTTGTATGGACTGGCCATACCTACTTATCTACTTTCATTGAAATTAGTTACAGTTCCATATTATTGTAAATGAGATGCGAAAAATTACTGCTGTCCGCTTTAATCATCGAATAATTTCAGAAAAAAAGGCAATTCAATTTAAAAGCAGAAAGTTAGGTAACCTTTTAGGAACGGCAAACTTATCGTAACGACGTCATTAAATCTAACTACATCATTTATGCAAAGCATCTTCTAGTGTTCGATAAAAAATCAATCAGTTCAATATCAGAGCAGTATGTTTTCAAACCAAATAGTACCAAATCCATTCATCTTCGTTCTCTTTCTACCATACATTTTAGAATAGTATATGTATCTTTCGCACTCACACACTGTAATGGATTTGGTACCGTTTGGAAATTAGCTCCTCGGTCATTTAACATTTCGCCATATAAGAGAACACTTTAGCAACAACTCGATCACTTATTCTTGTCGCCGTTATAGATATCAGTTGACAAGCTGTTTCTATAAGAAAAAAAATTAGAAAAATAAAATCGAATTATGAGCGAGCGCACTTCTGGCCAAATGTTGTTAATTCTTTCGATTTCCTCAAAAACCTACAAAATTACTTTTACATCTATGGGGGCGGGTCTTTCCTTCCCAAGAGAGAAACATTTATTTAGCATAAAAGGTGCTGCTTACTACATAACATAAGTTGCTTAAATTACACAGCATATTAATCAATCCAATAAACATCGTCGTAACAAGTCTCTCTCGCCCATTGATTCCGAGTTCAGAGTAAAATGGGATGCATTTCCTGTTGATGCTTTCTTTTTCGTCCTTGATTGTTCGGTCCTGGCTGATATCGTTCGGTTCATATCGAATCGTTGGATCCACGAAATTTCTATTAAAGTTTCAATAATAATTTCAAGATTGTTCTACCGTTCGTCGCTCGCTACAAAACAATATTGCAATAAAGTGCTCAAGTATCGAAGTGCATAATATACTAAACTATTGCAAAAACGGTTATGTCATCTGTTATCGATAGCAACGGTCAAAATGCAGATGAGCTAGCTATTGCGGTTATAATAGTCAAAATGTCAATACGGTCAATACCAATGAAGTAAAAGATTTCTGTTTGTGGAAAGTGCTAACGAATCAAGTAACAGATAACAGCTGTCCTAATAATATAGAATTGAAAGGTTAAAAGTAAACTTTAGTTAAGATCGACGTTAAGATGAAATAAGTTAGTGAAATTTATGTGAATTCACTTCGTAGATGCGCGTCATGAAGGCAGCTCTCGCTGCCTTAGCCTCAGAAGTGCGATTGAATTTGTAAAAAAATATTTCAACGATTTCTTATAATGAGAATATCGAGAATGAGAAGATTAAGGCCAGTTGAAGGTGTTTACTACCGCAAAATGTGTACACAACTTCACCTGGCCACAAGGCCAAAAGAAAGTCCTCAGCGTCGGCTCTAAATTGTATTTTACGAATTCAGAAAAACTTAAGAGAATGATCAAGCACACCCTGTTGTTTGGTCGAATTCGCATTTAATTATTCGATAAAGCTTACTGATACTTATGACTGTAATGCACAGAAATAGAGTGAAATAATGTGCGATAAAATACTACTTTGTAGCCTTATCTTATCATCATTTTATGCTTTAGTAAAAGATTTAGATATTTTCACTCAGTCGCATTTTTGGTTCTATTTGAAGTTATTTTATTTACTGAAATTTCCATTGTAGAGACAAATTAAAAAATTGAAAATTTAAGTACTCTTCTTCTCGTTTAATTGTAAAAATAATTCGGTTGGTGTCGTGAAAAAAAAAACAACGGAAAACTACTGAAAGTTTTCGTAAAAATTGATCAGCGTTTCAATGGCCTCATCACGACCTACAAAAACGTTGTCGCTAGTTCAGCAAAGAGCTCGACAGTTTGAAGCTCTGGCAACATTAGATGCTAAACCTAAAGAGTGTAATTGGTGGTTATCTGATTTTAGAAATTCAAAAAGCGATCCGTGTGAATGTGACCCTTGCGAAAATTCGAAAGCAATTAGCGATACTGATGATGTGGTCGCCGATTCTGAGAAACTAGTGAGTGATGAAGAACATGTTGATGATAATCTGGTTGCTGATGTTGAGGAACAGGTGGAAGATGAGGGAGAAAATGACGAAGTGTTGCCTGATGATGAGGAAACGGCAACTGAAATCGAACAGAATGATACAAACGAAGGAAATGACGATATAGACGAAATGCCTGTTAAAGGAAAAGTCATAGAAGCAGTTAATGATAACGTCCACTTTCAACGTATGTCCATCAAACATCACAAAACAACATTAGTTCATCCAATTGAGGATGTGGGAGCACCATTCACGGACGAGGAATAGTATAAAAATTACCCTGAAAAGTCGATTCGATTAACTCAAACGTTACATCCGTTCCATAGCGATTCATTCACAGATGACGACTTGGAGTACTCGGATCTTGAGGAGGAAGATGCAGAAGAAGCGGTAGTGGAAGATGTAATCAAAGCTTCAGACGAAAATCTACCGGAAAATGTAACAGAGAGGTAAATTATTGGTCGTACTGGCTGGTTCTAGGATTCTTCGCGGAACATATTGACAATATGGAACTCTTAGTCCTAGCTGATCTTCAAACTTAATTACGCCCCAGCTATTGGCTGGGTTATCTGAACATATAAGCTAAACCTAGTATTTCGATTAAAGTTTGGTGCTGGAGCTTAAACTGTCCTTCCGCTATCAGTATCGATCAGGTCATAAAGGTCTTACACAAAATACCTTCTTTTTGCAGCAAATTGGCGAATATAGTTCAGGAACTGATTGAAAACGAGAAAACGTACATCGACAAACTAACTACAGGAATCAAAGTTTACGTGGAACCGGTCCGCGGTAAAAACTTACCTCCTTCTTTGCGCGGCCAAATGTATTACATATTCGCGAACATTGTTCAAATTCGGGACTTTCATGAACAAACATTTTATCCGAGCCTGCTTGCGTGTAATGGTGATGTTCTAGCACTGAGCGATACGTTTTCTAAGTTTATACAAGTGAGTGAGACCGTCATTCTTAAGAGCAAATCCCAAACCGAATCGGTGGACAATTGTCAATTTACAGAGTGGTTATTTCTACAGCTACGTTTTGTATGCAATGAATAAGAAGCGTTCCGAAAGGATTCGGGATATACCTGGCAATAAAATCTTTTTTGTGGTACGACCTTCAAAAGTGATACAGACACGTTGAAGCAGGCTCCTAACAATTTAGTTGCTTTCAGGATCGCCAGAATGAGATGCGGGATAAGTTAGGCATTAACAGTTTCCTGATGGAACCCATTCAGCGGCTGCCCAAGTATCGATTGCTTATTGATCAACTTGCGAAAGTGTTGAGTCCGTTTTTAGAAGTTGAGAAATCACGATTGGCTGCATGTTCTCGAGCGGGTATGTGATTCACACGTTGATTTGCCAATTTACTGTCGTATCAATCTCCATTGTTTGTCGATTTAGAAAAAAATGTGCAGCGACTGTTGAACACAGTAAACGAATCAATATCCTTGAATGATATCATTGATTGCAATGAGGTAAGGCTGCCAGGGCAGCAATGGGTCTTTTACTTTCTTAACCCGACTGTTACGTTTTCCGAACAGATCAACCTATTCCACCAAGGAAAATTTCTGCGACAAAATGAATTCGATGTGTACGATCAAGAGACACGGCGCCGCTACCGCGGTAAAGTGTTCCTATTCGAGAGGTCCATTGTATTCGCCGAAAAATTGGACGAAAAGGTGCTACACTATCGTGGACACTATCCGAAGGATGTGACCGGTATACGTGAATATGACGAAGCCAAGAAATTTGAATTGTTCATTGGAAAGTCGGGAAATCGTCAAATCGAACTGAGCTCAACTGAATTCGGACTGATTCAATCTTGGGTGCAACTAGTGAAGGATATGCTTGTCAGATCTATTGAACAAGGTAACCAATTTGCTCTTGAAATTTAAAATCCATGATGACAAGGCCGCTGTGACCACTTGTCATCCCTGCAGAGAAACGTAAAATCGCTAAGAGAACGCATGACATTCGAATCAGAAACAGTCTACGAGCCACCGATGTTATTGTACGAAAAAGTGGTGCTAACTATGGTAGTGCAAGTGCAAGTGGAGGTTCTTGGACAGGAAGTAGTTCAAGTAGTGGTGTGTCCAGTAAATCTGTTAGCCTGGCATCGAGTGCTTATGCAAGTGGTATAAGCAACATCAGTAATATTAGCGGCTATAGCACTGCAAGTGGTGAGTCATATCTGATTTGTAAGTTGAACGATTTTCTCTTATCTATGAAGTGTTTTACAGCCGATTCAGATACAACCCGAACAACGTGGTATACGAACATGGAGTAAATATTTTCAATTTAGAGTCTAGTTTTGTGTGTCGTCATTGTTTTGTCCCTTAATGAAAGAAATTCCAGTTAGCTATATAGTAACACACCGCACAGACACTGTATTTATGTGAGATAGTGAATGTGTATTAACCCTATTACGTAACAGCATACTTACCTTCATGAAATATTACACGGTTGTGGGATCATAATTGTACTCTTCATTAATCAGTGTAAACAAACAGCTGCTCGTAAAATGAAAGTGGTTATCAATTTGTCCTTGTTCTCCCATTTTACAGAGAACAGCAACGGCAAGAGGATAGCAATAGCAATAATCAAAAAACAACGGAAAATTTATTGACCTACGAGAAGCACTACATCTATTTATTGTCCCAATTCGTTAAAGTTGAATTGGCCGAATTGTCCGACGATATAAAATTCCAAATCAGAACGTACATGCAAGTGACGAGTGAAATTCTACGACTTCATCGTGAACAGATCTATCCGGATTTGAATAAATGTGATCAAGACATTGGACTGATTTGTAATGTGTTCCGAACAGCCCTCGACTACAATTCGTTGCAGGTCTATGAGACATACACTGGATTTGTACCGCGAGCGTATCAGGTGAGTTCTAATCATCTTTCTTTTATTTTTATTTTTTATTACGAGGGTGGTTGACAGAACTTTTGGTCTGTTTGAACTTCTTTTAGTTTGCTAGGAATCATTGTTTTCCCTTTTTAGAACATTTTTTCGAGAATGATTCAAATTTTACTAGAATTGTATTGACTCACATTTCACACTCCACGACAATAATCTTTAGTATAATTACGGGATCTAGTACTTCTTTTCGTCAAAGTATTTGTTGATAAGAAATCAGTTGGCCTGAATCGTTATTAATAAATTTATTGGTTTCGATTCAAAACGACCTGACGATAAAAGAGCAGCTTTCCGCCAGCACTTGGAAAAATGATGGGTCTCAAATAAGTGATCCGATTCCAGGAACTTAGTTTTAATACCGTCACCATCAGGTACTTGTATTATAATTTGAAAACTTAGACAAACGTTCCACCAAAGTTCTTTAACGCTTGAACGTAGATGAGAGGGTATGTTACACCGAGGTGCCGCTAAACTAGAAAATCCTAAAAGAAATTCCTTGGAAAATCCTTCGACAATTAAATTGAAACAAAAAATCGATCCATCAGAAAATCCTCAAAGAAAACTTATCAGAAAAGAAAACATATTCTTTGGAAATCCACGAAAAGCCTCAATACTTGGGGAAAAAAATCCTAAATATCGAAGCAAATCCTTGAAATCCAGCAAAAATACCAAAGAAAATCCTCCTACAATCACAGAAAACCCTTTGAGGATTTTCTATTTGTAAATCCTTTGTCAAGGATATTTACAAATATCCGACATTCGTATTAGTGAGATTGTGAATTTCACTTATAATATTATGAGTTGACCAGTCAATTAAGTGCTTCCCAGTCTATGATATTTTGCCACAAAATTTAAAAATCCGTCAGCGAATTCAAATTAATTTCACGCCAAAATATCATAGACTGCGAAGCACTTAATTGACTGGGACAGTCGATGGCTTTAGAAACTCTGATCAATCTAAAATTGTGCTTTCTAAAGATGAACACACGACACTGGTCAACTAATATTATAAGTGAAATTCTCGATCTTCCTAACCAACAAAAGTATTTTGTCGCGAGAACTACTTTAGCATTAGTCATCTGTTATAAATAGCGACGACAAAAATAAGAGTTCAGAATAACCTTTTCCTCCTGTTCCAAAATGTATATTAATAGTACTGAAGTAACAGATCTTGTGTCAATCTGTTAAAAATCACTTACAATTGTTAAAAGTTTCCTATGTGCAGAATGAGCACCAGCTGAATATCACCAGTTGGATCTGCTAACACACATATATTGTATGATAAACAATAAAAACACATTTTTAACAATGTCTTTACTTCATTCATACGTGTTGTGTGCGCGCATAGATGATGTTAACGTAGAAATGCACTGTGTGTAGGTTGTCTTTGAATTGTTTTTAATACATTCTACACATAGGAAACTTTTAGCAATTGTAGATCAAACGAAGTAACAAAATTCGCGTTGATGATATACATAGCCACAATACCATTAGCCGAGCGAGTGGCAGATATTTGTAAACGTTGACAAAGAATTTTCAAAAAAAGCAATCTCTAGGGATTTTCGAGGTATTTCAAAAAGACAATCCTTTGAGGTTTTTTGAGGACTTTTCTATTTTAGAAGGATTTTCAGAGGATATTTTACTGATTCTGGATGGATTTTTTCCATTTTTTATAGATTTTCTTCTTTTTATTTAATTTTCTTATCATTTTTAAGCATTTTCTAGATTTTCTACAAATTTGAGGATTTTTTTTTGTAAAATTTTAGGGATTTTCCAAGGATATTGTTTTGGCTGATAACGGATTTTCTATGAATATCTGCAGCTGTTCAATTTAATTAAAAAAAAAAACGTTTCTTTTTAAACATATATCGTTTCTTGGTCCAATGGTTTCCACTGAGTCCTGAGTGGTTAGTAGATTGGTTGATATAATAAAAATACGTTTCTTGTGTTATTTACTTTAATAGTTTTTTTTATATTATTTGTAGCACCTTTTCTCTTCCTCATACATTGAAATTTTCTTTGTTAAAAACAGCTTAATTCATTAGTTTTTACTTTTAAATATAGACTGTTCGAATACGCTCATTTCGATTACATTTGCGAATTTATTCGTTTTCGTTTAGTTTATAGATAAAAATTTAAGATTACAAACGTATTTTAGAATCAATCTACTGTCGTTATTCGTAGAGTTTTTAGTTCATTCTTCAATTTATATAAGTTCTCCTGAAATCATTTTTCGTTAAAATTTAAAAATTTCAATTAAAAAAAGACGAATTTCGAGAGATTTCTTACTCAGGCAAAAACACACGACTACAAGTAGTTTTACAAAAAGGCAAATGGAGTAAGAATGAGGGTGAGCGGCGGGAACACTCGACTTTACCACCAATAAGTAACCTCTCGATACATTTCGTATAAAAACAAAACTCTATTCATCTAGATTGAACATCGTTTAACAGTGACGATGCTTCACAATATCTTGGAAAAACTAAAAATTTCATCAAAATACAGATTTCGTTTTGTTGTTAGGATCATTGTAAATAGTGTTGAGGCAACGCTCTTCAAGCATGAGTGGAAAAATGGAAAGAAAAAAAGAAAACAGTACTCTGTTTGACAGCTATCACTACGACCACTCATACTTGCAGCGCGTTGGTTGAGGATATTAAAGGGACACGTAAAATGATTTCTGTTCGTTTGGTCCTCCCCCTATGTATAGATTGTACTTTAGAATGTGTAATATATATCGTCAAATCATTTTTATAAAAATAGTTGTTTTTTGCATCAGCAATTATACTCAATCCAAGGCTTTTCCATCTATTGAATGACAAAACAGTAAATAAATAAATTCCGACTGCTAACTTCAGTTACTTTATAGAAATTTTAACTTTGTAAAATGTAGAACATTAAGGGATTAATAAACACTACAACATGTAGATCAGGGTTATTAAAAACAAACACTTTTGCGCATAAATCAGCTGATGTATGATTTTCACGTTCAGCTCTTTTCCATTTCCTTTACAGTCTGTGTGCTAAATTTTCCTGTCGCTCAGAGCACTGTACATACATTTTGTTTTCGTTCTGCAACACGCTGAACAACATAATGTGCTGAACGTTTGGGTATTGATTTTTCGTTCTTGCATTGTGCGATGTTTATGTTTACTTGGATAAAATGAATCGATATTTTTTATGGACATTACACATTGAAAAAGACTGAAAAGATTTACACATTTAATCACGGACACGGACATTAATATTTACTTATTGAAAGGCCTAAAGCTTTTCCGAAAGAAAAGAAAAAAAAACTTTTCGTTTCGTCGATACTGTATGATTGGCCTTCGGTGGAAAAGGTTTTCATTCATTCGATAGAAATGACAACGGCCTTTGTCGTTTTCTCTTTATTTATTGTAGGCAATTCGATACAGTAGTTCAATCATACGGTCATGATTTTGACGCTCTAGCCGTTGATTTTCGACAATAATATGCAAACGATTGTTTGTTTTCTCCATTGAGTTCAGCATCTGCATTTGGATCTGATGTGTTTTTTCCGTTTGTTTGGCAATCTGTTCCAAATAATTCAGTTTTTGTCGCTCGATATCGCCGCTTCCGCATTCTGCATTTTCATTTGATTGCTGCTCTGGCATCGGTTGTGATGGTGTATCCATTTTTGTTTCGATTTTATTTTCAAGTTTAAATTTGCGAATTTCTACCGTGCTCTGTGGAACAAACGACTTATTTATAGCGACAAGATTTAGTTCAGCTGAAAATGCTGAGTAACACAAATTGTTGCAATCGAATGTGTGATTCGGTCGGCCGAGATGCAGTTACACAATTATGCAATTTTCTTTTCGTGCAGAAAATATGGAAACTTTTCAATAAACAAAATACACTTTTTTATCACTGTCGGTCGTCGGAGACTGCACACGTATATAGTCTTGCAAATATAAACTACGACTAGTTGTCGTTTTCACGCATCCAAATTATTCAACTTGCGCGTCTCTGCGGCGATGACAATACTCTTCTCATTCTCATATGGTTGGTCCATTTATCCTTTCAAGTAGAAGTAAATATGAATTTTTGAATGTGCTAAGTTATATACAACCACGTACAGAGGATGGTTTGCTTTATCATTGCAAGATAGACAGATCTCATTTTAGACATATTTTGTGGCATCATCGTGGTGATACATGATATTCTTTTATTGAATGTTGGAGCTCATTACTTAAGTTGTTCAAATATAAGTCTGAACTGAAATTAAACCTAACTCGGTTTCATCATAAAAATATATCAAACGCTGTTGTGGTAGTTATTTGTTTTTGGAATCTTTTGTGGAGGATACATGAAATAGGGTGGGTCGAATTTTACATTTCATTTTATTTGAAAACGCCTGAACCCTGATTGCATTCAGGACGGTCCGGAGTCCGGAGAATATTTTATGAAAAAAAAAACTTTCTTGTTTGAATACGTTTTTCCCGAGCGATGCCTCTAGATCGATTAAGATTTTCGCTGAATTATTTCTCTGACATGCTGAGGTGGTAACCATTACATATTGACTGGAGTTAATAGCTGAATAATGTAGCTTTTAAATGTAAGTAGGGCGTTGGAGGTCCAGGTCTCCATTCAGACGATGTAAGTCAGTAAGTTCTCCCGATCATGACCAAAAATTTCAAATTTACTTTCGAAGAAAATGGACAAATCGTGACATAACAAAGTCGTGAGAGGTGTGCTTGAATAGGCAAGCTCATAGAGAATCTAGGGGAGTGGGGTAATCTGGCACACCATACAAATTGATTCTGTGCCAGATTCACCTCTAGGATGTGTGTGCCAGATTCCCCGATGCCAATCTAGGTCAGGCAAGATTTCTGAAATTACTTGAACGATTCTTAACACAGAAGATATTGCAATGTTGGGAGCAAACAGTGGAATGAGATGATGATGTTATTGGAAAACTGTGGTAGAACGCCCTTCATCTAAACTGGCACAGTACAGCTCAACTAGATTTTCGAGAAAAATGTGTCTGCGTACCAAGTTTTCTTAGTCCCCCCATTTGCTTCCTTAGTCTCAAATTATTTTAAAAATGTTCTGGGTTCAATGAGAAGACTGCCATTGGAAACATGATATTCGACTCATTAAGTGCCTTACAACTCTGTCTATTCGAATAGGAATGCGTGAGGGAGGACCAGACGGGCTATCTATAATACAACAAATAAAAAGATCCTTTCCCTTAAAATTTACCAGCTAGCTTTTCTCCAGTAAAACGCCCGAAAACCTTAAAAAGGCGAATTCGTGAGGGAATTTCATATTTTGTTCGGTAGTTGACAGGTATCATTAGAAAGTCAATCGAAGTCATCGAAATGATCCCGATATGACGGTATTGTTCCTCATCCTACTTTCAAAATTTTTGCGGATGGCCAGGAAGCCTGCAAGTCCTTTACGACATAATCGCTGAATTTTCCTAGTCATTTGTCCAAATTATCACCAAAAGTTTAACATGAAATCTTTTACTTCAATTGTTTTAGCATTCATTTAACTATTTATGACCACATTTACAAGCGGTTATCGTCCATTTTTTTCTATTACTGACGATAACAGATGGCTAGCCGTTTCTGTAAGGATAACTGCGATTGCTTTGTACGCCAATGATATAAGATTCAGTACCCAACTTATGTCATTATTGTTGTACGCGAAATGCTTTGCTTCGATAATACAAATGACTCGTCTCTTCTCTACTATCAGTAAAATTAAAATGTCTGAAGAACAATTTGAACAGTACTTTCTTGATCACCTACAATTCAGAATGACACAAAAATTATATTTCACTCTCGAAGTACGTTTATTTAACTCCGAGAAATTTTGTCAGTCAACTTTGCAATTTGCTTCGACCTTGTTATGCTGAGTAGTGTTATTTCGTGCAGAAACCCCGAACTTCTTTCTTTCTGTTATTTCGGGTTTTTTTTTATTACATTTGCTAATGGATTTGTACAATTTCTTCTTTCTTCGCCTCGTCTTTTATTCATCTCCTCTTTTCTTCATAGTCTCACTCCTTAGTCCAAGAATTTACCTTTCAAAATCTAAGTTACATTTCTTCAAAATTGCCAGCAATCTTCATCGACCTACACAAAGTACAGGGTCCAACTTTAATATCCGAAGCCATCCTCTTCCTCCCACCTCGTCTCTACAAAGTATAACGCAAATCCATAAGATCTTGTACTTCGTACGGGTCTACAAACATTCGATAAGACAATATATCAATTAAACATTAATTAGGCTATCGTAACATTGTACTGTCATGGGAATGTAGTCTAAATGAATGAATGAATAAATATTTGATGAAGAAAGTCTCTGTGCAGTCGGTTTTTAATTTATGAACGTTACATAAATGCAATGAGATTGAACATTGAGATAGGAAATATTGCAATCAGAGGACAGTTGCGTGGAAACTGGGAAAAGACACAATATGGCTGTGGCAAACCTAATAACGAAAAAAAAATTCCAAAATTTGGCCATTGTAATTTGCCATTTATTTCTCGGCGGGAATTTCAGACAAATTTATTTCATTCATGACCCCAACATTACGGACTACCGGGTATTACAAGAAATCAATCTTCAATGTCCTAATGTGAGTTGGATAATCAGCGACCTGCATAAACCGAAACCATATGACTTCCATGTTGATCGTAATGGTTACGAAACGCTTCAATTGTTTGTTATCGAACCTGAACAATATTTTGATGAAATCGATTTGGTGCAATCATTCATTGCTTACTATTCAATTTTCGTTTTCGGTTCAAACTTTCACCAGCCCATCGACCAGACGGAAACGCTAGTTACTAGAAGAAGTTCCCTGGCTATAGTTCATAATACAACGAATGACACAGTCCAGTTGTTCTTACTTATAGGGGGATATGATACGACTAAGAGTATTTATTTTAACGATAGTCAATTGAATGCATTAACACCTTATGCTGCTTTCGAAATGACATTCGGGGAAAGAGAAAGGATGCGTGAGCTGGGCATATTTCTCATTGAATCGTTTTGCTATGATTGGAAAAGCAGAGAAGGTAATGGACATTACTATCGCAACTACTTCTTGGCAAACTTTTTCTTCAGACAAATGAACATGAGCGTCTTAAAAACGCTACGATATCAATGTGATCCGTCTGGTAATGAACTATTTTTCACCTACCGACGTATACCACAGCCAGTTTACGATGAAATCTCTTTCGATTCGACATTTGTAAAGGTCAGGTGAGGAGAGCGTATCGAAATCATTTTACGTAAAATATTTAACGAGAGTGTTCTAATTTAGCAATCGTCCGTTTCTCGAAGAATTGGAAAATTTGACCATATTTTGCTTAGATGCAATAAGTCTCAGAACATTCGTATATCAATTCCATAGCTTAAGGATTCCTAAACCTACCACTGAGTCAATCGATTCGCCTTTCAGAACCAAGATTTTTTTCGAATTTATTTACGGCGACGATTTCAATCGTTCAAATGTTCAACAAATCTTCATGATGATATTGGAAACTGCATGCATATTCTGTGCGCTCATTACCGTTTCCGTTGCGGTGTTGACTTTCATTCGTCGAAAAGCGAATTTGCCTGGTGACGGCATTGTATCCGTTTTCTTTGATGTATTAATCGCAGTGATTGGTGGCGGTAATATTGAATATCATCATAAATGGGAGAGGGCGTTCTTTGTCATCTTACTTTTCGGTGCATTTCTATTGAACACAATTTGCGTTGATAATTTCCTGTTCTACACATTTTCGTTTGGCAAAGAAAATCGCATGGATTCTCTGGAAGAAATGGTTGAATTCAATACTCCAGTGAGGGTGACCGATTTCAATTTACTTGAGAGGCGAACAACTGTTGAAGACATGATTTGGTTCGTAAGATCTGAACAATTTTTTTGCTGTCTCTCTGGAATAGTAGGTTACATTGGATGCTGCGGAAGGAATTGATTTCATGAGATGTAACAACTTTTTGATAAAAGCAAACTCAGAGTTTGCATATCCGAGCCGAAGGCTAGGTTTACAATTACACTTGTCGAAAAACAGTTACCGAAGCAAGAGTGAGGTTGACATTATCACAAAGTTGTTTCCGAAGTACGTAACAATCCTTTGTATTGTGAGACGTGAGACGTCTCTTTTCGAACCTTTGAGACTTTTATTTTTACGGACAGTATCCAATGTACTCCTGGTTTACTACCTGTCCCATACGAAAGTTGGTTTCTACATAGTAAAATGAAGAAATGAGCCGAAATGTGGCCTATATGTAATGGATCATTTTCGCATGGGACAAATTGCTATATAATGGTCAACTTTCGCATACACCAGGTAGTAAAACCATTTTCCAATTGAAGGAAAAAATTGGGACCCAAAGTCAACTTTACCACTGATCGTATCGATGAAAATAATTCAAGAGCATTCGTTATAACGGAATCGACAGGTCGATTCGGTCACACCGGTTACGAAAACGAACTCTTATTTTTTGGTATAATTTCACTTGAATTGATGAATGTAAAGATAAACCGAACGCAACTCATCTTACAGGTGAGGTAGATATTCCAGTCTTCGTAACGGTGTACGATGTATTGCCGCAAAAATTGGCTACTACATTTGAAAAACTGATGCAATCGCTCGTGGAAAGTGGACTAAACAAGTTCTATACTTCATACGCATCTTATCTGCAGAAAATTCGAACGAAAAGTGAAGGGATACAAGCCGATGCCTATGGACCAATAAGCTTCGATCAAATCTATTTTTACTTATTAATGTATTGGTCGTGCTTGATGATTGCAACGGTTGTTTTTTTGGTTGAATTGATTGTACATCATTTTCAAAAAATTCGCCACTCTCGCTTGAATTTAACTTGCTTAAAATCTCATAACTTAAAGCCTCAATAATCACAATATGTTTAGCGTAAACTCATTGCACGGTGGGGCTGAACCACATTATTTTGAGACTTCCGTGAACATGGGGATATTGGTTTGGAAATGATTGGAGAATGTTTTTTGAGTGATTTGACCGCAAAATCAAAATCTTTTGGGTGGGAATGCTCGCAAAAGCTATATTTGTTGCTCAAAATGTAATCGATGGAACACTCCTGATTATGCCACGAATCAGAATGTTTTAGAATAATGTTTTAAGGTTGTAAAATTATTTGTATGACTCAAATAAGTCTCTACCATTCAACTGAAACCCATTTCACAGGTAATTAGACGATAAAAACTTAATTTTAAGATATTTAGTGTCCCCCACGCCCCTCCTCAGCAAAAAAGAAGTTTTTCGGAAATGTACCCAAAAACTAAAAACTCACATCGATTCAGGGACCTTTCGGGAGCTCAGAACAGCATTCAGTAAAATCGGACCAGCTCCTTCCCTATACAAAATTTTTCATTTCATGAAATTTCATGCACCCCTTCGAAACCATTTTGTCACAAAAGTTCAGTGAGTGGACATATTTTGATCGAAGTTAATTTGTATCTTATAGTCAGACCTTACCTTACCTTACCATACCTAAGTATGTTCAGTGAGTGGACATATTTTGATCGAAGTTAATTTGTATCTTATAGTCAGACCTTACCTTACCTTAGAGTAAGAGGCAATAGAGTTGCAATGAATTTTATTAAAATAAAAAAAACGAAGGCTTAACCCAAGCTGTACTTGAAGAGGTAGCACAGACAGATATTGGAGCTTATTTTTTTTTTTTTATCGACGCATTTTTTCGCGTGTTACTCTTTTGGGCGGTTTCCCCCTTCTTGCGTTTCCCCCGTGAGACCTAAGGACCTCAAACTCACTAGATCACTTTCATAGAATTTCATTGAACTTTATGGGGAAAACATCACACTATGGGGACTCGTCAGGGACAAACGACAGTGTCGATGGTTTTGTGCTCTTACTTTAATGCTTTTTCTACGGTTTGGTTTGTAATCTGCAGCCTGATCAATAATAAAAGTAATTAAAATAAACTTTTCAAAATCAGCAAAATCGATAAAAATTAATCACCAAGATTGACTGTGTATTGACTGGTTCAACTATCGCTATCAATACTCCAATTCAATTTATGTATTTGAAAATTCACTACCGCGCTGAACATAGCAATACATAAAAATGGAACCTATGGTTACTCATCAGGCAACGGTGTTGACTCTACTGATGTTTGCCTTGATGACTAAATGCCTGTGCCGGCACTGCGAAGTGGAACTCATCGACAGACTGAATCAGTTCCATAACTTCGATCATAACATCTTTTTCTTGGATTCTAAAATCATTAGTAGCCAGAACTTCGCCACCACATGGAATTGGGAAATTCTCCGCGGCAACAAGTCAACGCCTCAGACTGTCTACGTTGTTGACAATGGCAACAATACAAAACTACCAATAGTCACTGCGGTAGCCAGCAAAAACACATTTCTCATCGTCGTGACCGATAGTTTACACATTGACAATGAATCATCACACTTGCTGGCTCAAATTCGATTAGTGTCTCAGTTAAATAGCACTGTAAAAATTGGTCTATTTCTCCATGACACCCAAATATCAAAGATTCCTGTAAGGAAACTGCTTCGATGGAGTTCGAAAGCCGAAATTTTCAACATTTTCTATGCATTCTACTTGAATGCCAATGAGACCGATGATACGGAATTCTACGTTCTTAGGTATAATCCGTTTGAGAACGTGGCTGTGATTGTGATTAATGTGACAAAAAGTGACTCGGTTGAGAGTTTCTTTCCGGACAATAAATTGCTAGATTATCATCGACGTCCTTTTCGAATACTTCAAGTGACAGGACGGCCGATTGTGATTTGGGACAGTGAATTTTGGTATACTTTAACTGACGCGCTAAATGCTTCAATTAGTTTCGTTTCTCTCAGTACCAGAACACAGAGATTATCTGCATCAGCATTTAAGTATGGAGATGCAATCGGTAACTCAATTGCCTTAAAAAAATCAAACACAAAAGTGTATCCGCATAAACTGAGTAGGCTCCTTATGGTCGTTCCTCATGCAAAGCCATATTCAAGTTTCGTGGAATTTTTGAAAAATGGAACATGGACACGTCTGCTCACGTATTTCATTATTGTCATCTCTGCGTCAACAATTCTACTAACGGCCTCTAGATACTTCCAAGAAAAGAAAATCTCACTTTTCGAGTCTACAATTGATGTCATAAATCTTTTGATCAACGATGACAGTGCCATCAGATACCAACGTCTTCGAAGAGCTGACGTTTGTGTAGTATTACCGTTATCGTTCACCGGGTTGATTGTGGCCAACGGTATTTTGTCACTCTTTCAAAGTTTTCTGACGGTGCCAACATACCAGCATCAAATTGATACGATCGACGAGCTGTACAATTCATCGGTGTCGATCATTCTAAGTGATATTACATGGGCATCTTCAACCGTTGCTACGTTAGAAAGTCTTACAAATTATGGTGGATGGAAGGAAAAACTTCATGATAAAGTAATTCACAAAGGTATGAGTATTTGTGACAATACAATGGCATTCACAATGGTGGAAGATCAGACACGGGAGTACATGGAAGCGCAACAACAACTCAATTTGAAACTGTTTCATTTCATTAAGGATGTCACTTTGGAACGAATTCCACACGTGTACGAATTTCGGCTAGATTATCCGTTTACCGAGCGCGTTAACGAAATTATTCATAGATTGCAAGGTGCGGGATTGTTTGAACAGTGGCACGAATCGAGATATCGAACATTTTTGCGAGTCATGTTAGCAGACTGGAAAGCCTGTACTCCCGATATTGTTGACGATGACTTTGCTATACCAGCTGTTGTTTATTGGGGATGGGTTGCAAGTATAGTTGTTTTTGTCTGTGAAATAATTTGGAAAAAGTTCATCACACAAAAGCTGACGATTGCCTCAAAATGTTGTTGCAAGAAGCCACGTTAAAATTTCCGTTTGACGAATGGTACGTCCAGCGGATTAAAAAAATCTAGAAAGCAAATGAGTCATTATATTTCGGCGGAATATTAGCCAATTTTCGCACAAAACAGAGCTCCAGTTCGAAGCCTTCGTTGGGCGCGATGAACATTTTTGCCTGTTGTGCAGAGCAACCCCCTTTTGCCACAATCTACAAGATATAACTACTCCACCAAACCTACAATGACCACCAGACCATCATATCCACAACCCGGTTTGCTTTCCATATAATAAGCATTTAATATCGCACGTCTACTGTGATGTGAGTCCTCTGTCATTTGTCACCACTCTTGCTCCATCTTCTACAGTTACCCTCTTTTTCTATCTCTCCCTTAGTTTGCAGACGATACTCTTATTAGTTATAGTTATTCCTGTAAAATAATCAAATGCAACTGGTTCAAATAAATCCATCATAATTTTTCCTGTGGTTTCCTTTCACTTTCAGCCATTATCGTTAAGAACTGTGTAAAGCGAGGGGTGAACCACTCTGAAATAATCACCAAATAATCCCAAATAATCAAAATAATCAACTTGTCATTTAGCAAATACCATCCAAAATGTTAAGTTTCGAGGCCACTTCCATAATATGACGAACAAATGAATAATGACAAGTTTTCAAGCGTGCAGTAGCCTCAAGAGTGACTCAAACGTCCTCAAAAAAAATCTCAAATAATCACTAGACAATCACCAAATAATCCTCGAAATAATCACGAAATATATTTATATTTTCTTTTTTGCTCCAAGTTTTTCCTCAAACTCCTAATTAACGTATTACACCACTAGGGTAACCAAAGAAGTTATTTGGAGCTAACAGCGTGGAAAATACGTCAAAAAATTGAAAAATCAAGTTTCGTGTCATTATTGACCTGAGCCTCGCCTCTTATCAACAAACTTTACACGAAAACAGGACTTTTAGACTTTTATCACTTGTTATGTAAATTTTGAAACATTATTTTGAGATTATTTGGTGATTATTTGTAAAAATAATCACCAAATAATCCAAATAATCCTTCAAAGAAAGAGTGGTTCACCCCTCGATGTAAAGCGCTATAATTAATATAAGGCTCGGAACAGGTCAGGTCAACCTGAAACCTGACCTGAAATATCTGTTAACCTGACCTGACCTGAAATTTAATTACCTGAACCTGACCTGATTCCTTCAGGTATTTTTTCTACTGACCTGACCTGACCTGAACCTGACCTGTTCCGAGCCTTAATTTAATAAAAAGTCCAAAATACTAGATCACGACGACAAAGTCAACCAAAACTGGACTTTTAAATTTGATATCGCTCAGCTCGTCATTGTCATGTAATTGTAATTTTTCCTAACTAGTGTTAAAATATCACGACTTCGTCGTGTATTTCCACCGTCGCTTAGGAAAAACGTTGTTCATAACTTATGCTAAAAGGTTTTGTTTAGCTAATTGGATTCCAGAACTCGCCTCCGGCTCGTGCTGGAAACTTCTCATTCGCTAAAAAAGCCTTTCAACGTGCGCTAGGAAAAAACTATTATGCAACAAGTTGTGAAATGGTTTTTTTTCGTAACATGTGCCTAAAAAAGCATTTATCATCGAGTTGTATACAACGTTTTTCGCAATATAGGCAATGGAAAGTCTTACTTTTCGTCACTTGTTGCGAAAAAAACTAATTACTCACTCGCCGTTGGGCCTAGATGACACTCTACCAGCGCACTGTCTAGCACCGAAGCTGACTTTGACGTCACTCAAATAGAGGACTGAACCGATCAAAGTTGGCTATTCTTTTTCATACAATGGCTGTCAAAAAATTAAAAAAAAATAGTCAACAGGTGTGTTTTTGGCCTTCTAATTGAGAGATGTCAAAGTCAGCTTCGGTGCTTGACAGTGCTTTGCACTCTACCCAAACGATTTTATTTTTTTATTTTTAGTGAGAAACTGCACCTGACAATGCTGATGCGTTGATCTAGGATGAAAGCTATATTTATTTGACGTGAACGGAGTCACAGGTCAAAAGGAAATATGTTTGTTCCAAGTAACTGTAAACACGAACTTTGACAACCCGAACAACGACAATTTCATCCATAGCAACGTCGCTTACGTGATATTTCATACAAATCGAGCAACGTCGCCTACGCGATTTACACTGAGATATTATTGAGGTTATGGTTATATGGATGAAATTTGACAATTCATATGGCCTTGGAACAAACCTATGGTTACCGAGTCTCACATTAAACGTTTTATGCGAAATCTGTCGAATTACTTACAGTGAACGACGTCTCAAATGTCTCACTGTCAAATTTTTCTGAGAATTTTAATGTGTCATTGCAAATTTACAATGACATTCTCTGAAAAAAATGACAGTGAGACATTTGAGATGTCGTTCATTGTATAATAGGGTGCATGGTTGGTCAATTTTGGACATTTAAGAGTCAACTCCTATTCCCTATTTTATGATTTTTCATTTCCAAAGATTTTTGAATATCCCACAGCGATTTTTCGGTATATATTCAACTTTGAAGGGTAGAGTATTTTACGTAACTCCAACGAAAGATGACAATTCATATTATCTTGGACTACGCCTTGCCGATCGACAAACCTGACGTGAATACTTGACTTCCCAACTTTTCCGTCCTAGCCACGCACATATCAATTCTAGTGGGCATATCTTTGACCATGACCATTCACACCACTTTGATCCAATTCACCCTGTCTGGCACATAACTGTTACATTTAATAGATAGAGGCGAAAAGACGGCCAAGTTACCTGGTCCGAATGATTAAAAAAAATCCCAGTAATGGCCCTGAAAACAGTTTGGCTGTTTGTATAGACTGTTAATTTATTGTAGACCTTCGTTAAGTACAGTTGTTTAAGTTTCTTTTAATTTTTGTCTTCAGATCATCTTAAAGCTTACTGGTAACAAAAACTTCAAGCATTTGATGAACTTACCGGTAAAACAAATCAAATATTACGGAGACATGTTGGGAAAAATGCTGCACGAACTGAAGGAAAGTGATCATATCAGCAATATTCGCAACGAATTGAAAGAATTGGCATTGACCGACATGGAATATTCAAAGTTTCAGAAACGCTGTGTAGCGAATTACAATTTAAATCAATTGGATCCGGTAAGTTTACAATGGTCTGCGATTCATTTATGTTCAAAATTGGGAGATCTAACCATTCCATTTATACATCACAGACCATTGCCGAGCAGTATGGCCTTGTACTGTTAGCAGAAAAAGTAACTGTCGGTACTGCGGAGCATACCTTATTGATACTTGAACGAGGACTGGTGTGCGTCAGATCCCGTATAAGTTCGGTAATGAAATTTCACTTGTCTCGACCTAGTTGCACAACATTTATCCGACGATTTCCATTCAATTTAGAAAACTCAAGAGGACAAGTACACCAGACGGTTGTTTTTGATCGATCGGAAATGCATCAGCTTTTCAACCGACAAATATCCAACGGCTGCTAAATTCTACGACATCTGTTCGAGGGACGTCAAATACAAAGTTACGTTTAATTCGTCGGAAAGGAAAACTAAAATTATCGTCGAAATTAACAAAATTAAATCGAATTATTGAGAGAATTTGTTCGTTTTCCATGAGCGCCTCCTAGACCAGAAACTAATTTTTTTTGTTGCCCGTCCAGACGGTAAGTATTTTTATACAAATTTGAAAATCTCACGTTCATAGTCTAGTCTTTTATGAATGAACGATAAATATGGTGTTCTACTGGTACATGTCCGGCGACTGGTGCCGCCACCTTCTTTGAATTTTTATTATTACTTTAAAACATCGGTACCAACGACAGTATAAATATCCATACCGACAGAACATTATTGGGATACGGTTGAATGTGAACTGCAAGCGAAAATTCAACTCTGCTGTCCGTGAATGAATGAATTTGTGTTGCCTTGACTCGCGCAACAATATCCGACAAATTGGTGTAGCGTGTGTTTAACGGAAATCCGCTCAACTGTGAAGCAATTTGTTAATAGACTGTCGAATTGTTAATAGACACACAAAGAGAGAGAGAGAGATACCTTGTACGACGATGCTATTGCATTAATCTTTTCCGTGTACGATTTGTGTTCGTATTCGTAACAGACGTCCTCTTCTAAATTGACAAGAATTTCCCGTAGCGTCTCACTCAAACTCCGATTCCAGATGGTTTTTCGATTCGATCGCCATGAATTGATTTTCTTGACAATTTTCTGCTCGATCGCAATTATCAGTTCAGTTATGTCGTCACTGTTCGAATACGGAAAATCTCTGTCGTGCACTAGCTCAGTCGGTGCTTTGGTCGATTTATTGAAGCATGGTCGCCAGAATGCAGTGCTTCTCACCTCGAAATTCGTCATGTAAACTCGATTCTCTTTTTGGATATTCGCCCAGACCTACGGAATTGTTAGCCATATCAATCAGACCGTTTGTTGCGAAATCAATTGCATTACATTCTCGTTGCTGATCAAGCAGTAGACTTTGGTTAACGTGCAATTGATGTCATTCGCTGAGTACTTTTTACCGGTAAACGGATCGACCAGAATGAATTCCCCGTTTTCCTTGATCAAAACGAATGTCGTATCACCATTGGGAAAAGCATTGCCCAGCACGAGATAGGCTCGATATCCCAGCGATAAATAGTAACAGCATAACAATACACCCAGATCTTTAGCAGATGCCGTGAGTATCGTCATGATTTGCTGCAGTAAACGGATGGAGTTCGATGCTTGAATTTATGCTTCAAATAGAAAATTCTTCCTCTTACGTCATTAGTCAGCCAGATTCCCTTGAGCTTCGTACAAAAATCACCAATCTGCAGGACGGGAATCATCGACACGAACCGCCTGATGAGGAACTCGGCTATGTTATTGTGCTCAAATGGTATGTCGATGGCGCCAACCAAGCGTGTAATGCAGACCCTTTTACCATTCGAGAGACTAACGAACGGGTCTTGGCAACGATTCGGAAATTCTTCTCTAAACTGATAGTACCACTCTTGTACACGGCTCTGAAACACATTACGTCTGCATTGCCAGATACTTTTTACAGTTTTTTCGGATTTACCTTCACATCGCCGAGCTCAGTACATTCCAAATTGGATGTGGTCAGTTCAATGGGATCAAATACTGGCTCAAGACTGACGGAAATAGTGAGATACACCGAATTCCGAATTTGTGGAACACGTTCAACCGACGAATCAGGCCATACGACTGGCTGCTTAGAGTAGCCTAACAGAATGTTTGGTGTTGTCATCTCGAATATGCCTTCAATCTGGGAATGATGAGACGATGAAACTGTTTATCCGAACAAACCAGAAACCGAATCAAAATTTACTCTTTGCATGGAATAGATGGTGTAGATGGGAATTCGTAGTTCTGCCAACCATTTACTGGACAGTCTCTGGTAAATCTCATTTGCTTTGAGTCGATCCTCGTCAAACAGCTCTTCGACTTGTTCGTCAAATACTTGCAGGCATAAGTGCTCTTTCATACGATTCTGTGAGCCGGTTACACTAACGAGAAACGTTACAATTACCAATCCTGTTATAGACTTCATATACGCAACTAACCTCGTTGATATTACAATCTGTTCGTTCCATGTTGGATTCGATCCTTCAGCAGTAGTCGTTCTCATAGTTTTTCCTTTGTATTGTACAACAACATACGGCAGAACTGCCCCACTTCGTTGACCTACAATGAGATCTTTATAGCGTTAAACTTCGGGTTGATGGATGGAGAACTGACTGTGTGACGATGATAATATACTGGATCTTCTGGTGGGAGAAATTTGTTCGGCTTGGCGATGTGGTATCCCTGACGCCCGAAGCACGTTGACTATTATCTTGAAATTCTCGACATGACTTGGCTTAAAAGTGACTCGTGATAATGGGGCATGCCTTCGTAGCGGATTTAACGGTCGCTTCGGGCCGAACATACTAATAATAGAGGAAACCAGCGACCTGAATGTTCATTAATTGATGAATTCGTTAACAATTTTAAACTTTTGGAATATGCACACAAATATTGGAATAGTGCGTTGGATAGGGGTCGGTGTCCTGAGCACGAAACACGCATCCCAATGATTCCGCTGCAGCCGTTTCATACAAAAAAGTAGTAAACCGGACAGTTATTGGGGCCGCAAGTGCAGTTAGTTCAAACAAGACTCCAAAGGTTCCCACTAACCATTGGTGGCATGTTTAAGTAATTTTTGTCTTCCTTCGATGCTGTACTACCAATAGGAAGTGAATACTTTATGAGTGGTTATTTGAACTTACTGCACCCGCGATACCTGCTGCACTACTTACTGTCCCGTTCCCTTTACCTTTGATTGTTATTATTATGGTGTCCAAAGCTTAGTTGGTGTGGAGCTTCGGTGCACTTTTTCGGGAAGCGACTATACCGGATGTGCGTTCCGTACTCAGGGTACAGAGGCCTATTTAACACATTTGTTTACAGAGCCTGTGTTGCCTAGATAATTATCTGGCTATTCTTTCAATCAACATACCTAAAGGACAGTGAATAATCTCCGACCAGCAGATCATTCAAATTGATACTTTTGTCAATAATTTCGCAATGATTCTTAATGACATCAAATATTTCCAGCAGGTGCTTTTTACCTTTGTGCCGTTGTACATCAATCGACAACCAATTCAAATCTTCAATGATATTTTCTTCGTGTTCGTCGTCAGTGTAACAAATTTCTCTGTCCTCGGAAGGAACGAATTTCTCGTCTTTGAAGCGCAGGTGATTGTTGAATCGCGATGCTAGAATGTGCAATCGACGTGAATCTTGTTCCGATGGCTTGCAAAATTGAAATACGTTTTCGTTCAAACGGAACTGTTTGCCGGGACTGCTTGCCTCGCCGGCAATTACATCATTTCGCTGATGGATTATTTCTATGAGTGATTTTGCGTCCGGATCGAGAGGATCGATCATGTGGTTGTCATACCAGGTCTGTACCGTATTGGTTGCTTGTTCAATCAGACGATTCTTTCGCAAGAAATGGCGATTTTCCGGTTCGTCATAGTAGCTCCATCCGGTTTTGATTCCGATTTGACCGGATATTTGGTTTTTCGTGGAATCAAAGCTCAGGAAGTTTAGGTCACTGTTTTTGAATGTGTCGTAGGCATCGGGTACTGGTATAATCAGTTTGGCGCATTTCTTCCGCGTTCTCAAAAGTTTTTCCTCGTAAATCTGAAAATTGAATTTGAATTCGGTTGATCACAGTCTATATAGGCAGAATTGGAAACAGTCATCACTTACAGTCAACTGAATATTGGCAGGCACAGTGTTTCGAAACTTGACTGAATAAATGGCATCTAAAATGATTCGATCGCCAGCAATCGACTGGACGTTTCGTTCCGAATTTAATTTCGTTTTATCGAACGCAATTTCCAACAAAAATTTTGAGGTCGAGAAGTGGTCCCTGATTTTTTTCGTCTCTACGCAATCCTCAGTCTTATGAAGTTCCACGCGAATTATCGGTTCGCCAGGAGGTCTCATACACATCGAATACTCAGCCAACAGTTTTTCCCGAATGACGTCAATGTCTGGCTTCACCATTTTCTTAATTAATTCAAAATCGTCACTGTTGTCCGTGCCAGTCTTACGGTGCTTTCTCTCAGTCAAGTAGTCTTGCATTGCTTCTTCGAAAATTTCGTTCAATTCCAATTCAAAGTCTCTGCTAAACACTTCACGATCAACTGATTCGTCCACCGGATCCGTTCGAATGGTTAATTTAATTGAAGTGGAAACAAAGCCTTGATCTGCTCTTAGCTTCTTCAACAATTTCCATTGCTCCAGTATTGACGTTAAAATGTCTCTGTCGATCCTTTGTTCACGATGCAATTGGGTTCGCAAATCACGGATATCATTTCGGTAGGTTCGTTTATTGTCCACGTTCTCATCAGCCGCAAGCATTTGAAGTTTCCTTAAGGCAATCACTTTCTGCTGTAAACGTTCCGCCACTGCCATTGTCCGTCTCAATGTGTACTGTTTGTAGCGATTCTCAATATTTCTAGCCAAGACCTGCTCTTTGTTAAGACAAGGATGTGAGTGGAACGTGACATCATGTATGTGAATTTTGAGAATTTTTTCTCGGTTCAAGTCGGAATGCGCCTGGTTTCCTTTAATAGAATGTGGACGAGAGTTGTACAAGATGGTGGTAAATTCTTTCTCTGCCACTGATCGAACTAATCGAGTGCTTTGTACAAAACTTTGTAGACCAGGAAGCTGATCCGTTTCCGTGACCCAATCATTCGAATTTTCCTCACTAAATCGATTAAGTAACAATGTCATACCTTTGCTTCGACTTGGTTTAATTGGTTCGAAAAGTCCATCATCCCTGGAGCACTGATAGTCTTTCGGCCCATCACTCCTCCGTCCATCTGGATAATAAAGCAACTGGTCATCGTCGAAAAATATTTTTCCTTTTTTACACTTTTCGACTGGACTTTCATCTTCAATTTGGACAAACGATGAAGCTAGCTGCAATCCATTATCATTCGTTCTCAAACTCTGCTCGGATCCATTGTTTGGAACTGCGTCTTCAGGCTGAGTAAGGACGACGTTGTTCACGAAAAATGAAATTTGCCTATCAATTGTCTGGGCGTCTAAATCGGAATCATTTTTTTGCCTTGACAATAATGCCGACTGAACTTCTAACTCTTCTGTCTTATAGTTTGCATTTAATTTTGGTTTATTTTTCGGTAATTTCGATACTATAGGTTGGGTATGCGACTTTTTTCTCACGTTTAAGAAATTTTCGGTTTTTTTCTTCTTGCGACGCCGTTTTTTTGCGTTTAACATTTTCAGGAAATTATTTTCACGACACAATTTTAGCTTACAATGTTATACCACTCAATATTATGTACACATTGAACACATCCAACTTAATCGACAATTTGTTTGTTTGAACACCTGTCTGGTAGCTAAGCAACGAAAGAGGTGCTATACCTGTTATACGCACCGAACATCGTTATTATTCGCTTCGCAGAGAAGGGTAATATAATTCATTTATATGAGTGGTGTGCTAGCTAATGATGAGGGGACACATAACGAGTAAGTAAATGATACGCATTTTTTCCTAAGCATCCTAAGGAAGTCCGATTTAAACTGTCATAGACGGCAAGCATATTACAAGTTTCACTGTCTGATCTATTACTTCATTCGATCAAAAATTTTCAGAGATTGATTTCGGAAATCTTTTACTTCATTTGTTTTGAACATGTTTTTTGCTGTATAAGACTTCATTAGTCAGAGCTTGTCGATATTATTGTTGTGGGAAACTGAGTCTCAAAGTTACACATGAAAGGCGCATTCACCATGTCATCACATGAGACAATCACCCTGTAATCCAAGGGGGTAATCACTAGTAAATCAAGTAAATCACGGTAAATCACAAAAAATTTTGAAAATTTTTTGAAGAATTTTTAATTGTCACTGGATTACATTTCGAAGTATCGTGGTCGTAAACATATAGGATAAATTTCATGAACTAATACAAATTGAAGTAAATAGATTCAAATTTAGTAGAAACTTCATTTTTGATTTACTTGATTTACCGTGATTTACTGAGCTAGTAAATCAGTGATTACCCCTCGCTGTAATCGACATAATTCGGTCAATTATTAACACAGATATTGCATTATGCGCGTATAATGTGAAACGATGGGTTTATGACCCAAAAGCATAATTTTGTTGCATATATCGGTCAAGCGATATTACTTGATCAATTGAATCTAGAAACAAGTTTCAGTTATTTTGCTACCGCGATACAGTCGAGCGTCGTTTGGTACGAGTCATATTAATTTTGTGAAACCGCTAAGCCCCGGCAATCAGAACTGTCAAACTTTTACCCACTTTTTTGACTGCTCTTATCCCAACACCCTGTCAAATTTTCTAATGACACTCCACACCACCCTTTAGGTTTCATGTTCAAGTATTTGAAAAGTGCATGTTTTCGATCACCACCCACTAGCCACACAATCGTCGAGGATTTTTTTTTTTGAAAGTGGTTTGGTCTCTTCGGTTGAATACTTTCTAAGCACAGGCTGTTTTTCAAAAGAATCCCTCATATAGAAGTATACGGGACGGGTCAGGCTTTGTCAAAAATTCATCTCGATCCTTATCTCTACCGCATAATAGGCATTCACGCCGTACGCGTACGTGCGCCTCAGAATTTAAATGTTAAGTGAACAAATGAATACAAAGTTAATCGAAATTGCTTGAAATTGAAACGCTTGAGAGTGGGAATTTAAGGCTGCTTCAAATATGTCTCCGCACATTTCATTTTGAATTTGCAGCGCACTTACGGCGTCATTTACAAAAGACAACCTACTTACTTACTTAGCAGCCTTTGTCAACCCAAGTGAATCCGCAACAAAAGACAACCCATACTTTTATTACATTTATGAGGATTTCCCTTTAGCTCGTAGCCTCGAAAATTATCCTGATTTTACTTTTTGTGCCGCAATGAGTTTTTAAACAAACAAAATTAGATTTTTTTTTTGTATTTTTACCATTGATCGATAAACGTTCATCATTGTTATACTTAAACTTTCATTAAATCATGTACGTCTCATCCTTCGCACTTTCATTTCAACGCTTTTCAAACTGTAAAAATCTACTTCGAAAGTATGTCGAAAATGTACTCCAAATATATTATCATTCGATGACGATCCTTTGGTTGAAACCGCCCGGAGTTTACTCATCCAAATTCCATTAAGGTTAGAATGATAACATTGACGGTACCTAGGGTTTGAAAATTTCATACCTTTTTAATATAAGGGCACAACTTTCTCTTCTTTTAGTGTTAACTTACCACCAAGCACCCTTACATACAATGGCACAATTAGATGTGTGGCCATCGTTCTGTTTGTCTTTTGTTGTGAACATAGCTCCATTGTGATACGTAAGAGAATCACTAATTTGTCCGTCACTAGTGAAATTTCCAATTTCGAGTTTGTAGTTTTCGTCCTCCGAACCAATGCGGAACGGAGAATATTTAGCAAAACCAAACTCGTTCTCTTCAAAGCCATTCACTTCAATTTTCAACTGATAATCGTTATTTTCAGTCAATTGGTGAATGAAATTATTTCCCAGCCAATGCTCACTACTAACGCTGCCGAATCCATTTCGATATTCCACCCAGTTTCTAAAAAAGTCCATCAATCCATCAAATCTGACTTGAATGAGAGTCCATCCACCGCCGTCCGTTTCCATGTCGCACCACACTTGAAACGGTCTAAATGACGATTTCGGTTTGATACGGTAAACGCCACTCAGTTTATATCCTTTTGTCAGTGCATCTTCACAATCATTAAAATGGATGAAAGGGCGCTCAGTTAGTCGTAATAGACTTTGTTGCACATTATCTTCAAACAAGCCATCACTTTTAAACTGACAAGAAAATTCCTTAGTAGATTGACCGACAACTAAGCCAACGATAAGTAGCACAACAATTAACTTTCTATTCATTTTGAGAACGTTAAAAAGTTCAAGTAAACTCCTGATAGTGCTTTTGCCTAATTCATCATCTGTGACATGATGTCTGTGAAGGGTTAATAAAATTACACAAAACAATCTATGAGTTCTATCAGTGTACCAGTAAGTACAAGAATAAGAAACTTCGCTGCAAAACAAACAGGCATCAGTGTTGCTCAATCATTTTTATTATTTACAGTTGATACAGATTTCGTAATGTTTATTTTTAAAATACCGACCGCACCAATAAAATACACAAACTTTGCGTACATTAGTCTCACTAAGCTCGCAAAATAAAGTGTTGTATCCGAGTTGTATGTGTACTGTCAACATGAAGTGGATTAAACGTTGAAGGTCAATGCGACAATTTTTTTGCTGGACAAGATAATATTAAGAAAACGAAAAGTCATCGTCAAATTAAATATTTAAGTAATGTTAGGGTTTCCATATGAAGGAAATGATGAGTTACTTAGAACTTGGAGACAGACATATTTATTTACAAGAATACCAAACGAAAATGGTGTCTGCTACAGTTTCGAACTTTGAGATGATATAATGACTTCTTGACTTGCATTTAATAATGATTAATGTTCAAAAATATCACATCTCGTCATCAGGCCATGGCGACAGTGGCAAGGAAATTCACAACTGCTCTTCATTAGTGGAAATATTTCCAGTTATGGATCAATAATCTAGTTTTGTTATTGGTGTGATGACTTCCAATCTAGGGATTGTGGTAAAACGATTGCGAAACCATTATCTTACCGTCCCCACATTTTTTTAAAATAAATAATCTGGCATTCCTAAGTGATTACAATTTTGCTAACCGAGAAAGACAAACCGAAATATTTCAATAATAATAAATTTTGACTATAAATGACCAGTCCTAATCTTAACCTCGGTACAGAAACATTAATCTAGTTCAGTTTAGAATTGCAAAAGTAAGCTGAGTAAAACTCTTTAGTTAGTGAAGCTGACTAAGCTTAACAAATAAAAATTTTCTTAATTCTCGGGTCAACTAGACGAAGAAAATGTTCCAAAGAAATATTTTACTTGGATTGATAACGCTAACAGTCGTTGCATCAACTTACAGTCTGGACATTAAAACAGTTTTGGAACAACCGTTGCTGGTACCCACTCCTAAGGTTGTGGCCACTTCATTGGTACTAACGTTCCCACCGGGTGATGAAGGAACACCGCCACATTTCCATCCAGGTCCAGTCGTCGGATATGTGATTAAGGGTTCATTTTTATTCCAGGTTTGCAACTAACTAGTGGTGTTTTCATTGACCTTTCAGAAACGGCTAGTCCTCTGTTATCAACAGTAAAATGGGCGAAAGTCTGTCGTGACTTATATAGACAAAGAGTTCAAGCAAATTAAGTAGTTTATGTATTTGAAGCATTCTGACGAGTGAGCAAAAAGCCCTGAGAGTAATAGTAGATTACGTCCTTGTTTGCAACTTTTTATTTTGCTAAAGTTGAATTTATAACTATATTTATGTGGTTCTACACACTGAGCCGCCGGGAAATGATCTTGCTTGCTTGCGGCCAGAAAACGACTCATTGCAGTCTCGCTCAAAACCTGTTTTTTGCGTTTTCTGGCCGTCAACAAAATCTATCTTGATATCTGCTGTGATTTTTTTTTTCAACGTATGTGATATACCCCTCGCCTTCGATTCCAAATACAAATTTCCCACACGCCTCAAAAAATTTTCCAGTAGTGTACCATTAATGCTTATGTCAATGAAGTAATTACTCATTTTCCGGGGGCAGTGAGAGATTTTGTATCACTATGTGACAAAACAAGACCCAAATTTACTGTTGATATCACTACACTCTTTCCGTTTTCAAAAAGGTTCAATCTTTCGTTATTATTACCACATCAATTTGTCATAACTTTTAATAGGTCGGTACTGAGTCACCTCGCATAATAAAAGCTGGAGAAGCGTTCTATGAAACAGATGGTATTACTCATGTATGGGGTGCTAACGCTTCCGATGATACACCTTGTGAAGTTGTAGTCACTTTATATGGTCGACCTGGAGAGCCAATATTAACACTGGTGGATGGTGTAGAACGTGCTAGCCGTGCAGAGGCTCTAGCTTTAGCGGCACCAAAAGTTTAAAAATTCGTCCAATTGTTGACTTTTTCTTAGTAATAATGAATTAAAATGAATATCAAAATGTGGCTGAGTTTGAAAATTACATTTATATGTCTCTGTGTGTTAAGACTAACATTATGCATCAGCTCGGAGAGGGAGTTTGGGTTTATCTTTGCTTCGACACATAAAAAATTATATGGACCTGTGTCCAAATGTTTATTTTCACGAGTTGGATTATGATCCTAGCCTTCGGCTCAGGCATGAGCGCCGACGGAGAAACCTCGGCGGCGGCTAGCCGAAAAAAAATTCTCGGCGGCGGCGAAAAAATCGGCTTGAGCCGGCTTAAAACGGCTCGGCCGGAGGTTCCTTTTAACTTTTTTTCAAAATAAAAACGTTTAGATAAATTCATGGAAAATGAACTAGTAAGCATGAAAATGAAATTGTACGGAAAGCGAAAATGTAGGTAGATTAGGTTGTTCAAAGTGCAAGTGTAACTGGTCTTGTTACAAGCAAGTCTCTAAGTCTAAGGTTCACTAACACGTCAAGTTTTATTGCCTCAAAACTTGAACTAAATGGAAAATCATGCTCCGGTACACTCATTTAACTCATTAAGAAAATGGTTTTCGAGAAGAAATCGAAAGCTCACGAAAATCAAGTAAAAATTGAAAAGAAAAAAAATCGAGAAAATTCGCAAGGATCGATAAAGTTTTCTCAAATTTGTGAATTAACTGATTGTGCGCCTTCGGCTCGTTCCGCAAAGGTCATACTTGCCAAAACAACAAACTTAGAAGCGAGGACGTAATATACCATTCTGGAAAATTCAAGAAAATTTTCAAAATTTTCTTAATTTTGAAAAAAAAAACATAGCTAACGCCGACCCGTACGAAACACCTATTCGTATCAAAAGCCTTTAATGTGAAACTCTTCATTTCTCTTACTTCATTTTCTTCTCTGCTGAAAAACTATTCTCCCTTTAAAATCACTTACATTATCCACTCTTTGCCTTGTTATCATATACAACTAAATTGCCGGAGGCAATATAGACAGCCCCGTACGAAGACAAATTTCATAAATTCCTATTTAAACAGCTATATACCGCTATATTTACCTATATTTCACTGTAAATAAACATTTCACAGATAAATATATGCTATTATATAGCTCTATATGCCTGTATATAGCCCAATATAGCTTTATATAGGTATATATAGATGTCCGTATATGGAATCCCTGAAACCCCACACACATAACAAATTATTTCCATGTTAACAGAAACTCTCTAAGTATCATTTTTCCCAAGATATTTCTATTTTACTAAAATCCAATATGGCCGCCGGCAGCCATTTTGTTAGGAGACCGGAAATAGTACCGACGCTTTACATTCGTTAATACCTTTCAAACAAAAAAAAATTCATGAAATTCGGTCAAAATTTACTCGAGATATTGTCAAAATACCCACGTTCACTGTACTTCCGAGTAGCCAGATAAGAGCTCACTCTAAGAGACCTAGCTCACGCTCCGGAGAACATAATTTCATAAATTTTTTTTCCCTGATTGGTACGGTCAATACCTATCTAATAAAGCTAAAACAGACGAAATATGTTCAAATGTGGCCGACCTACAAGCAAAAACTGCTTGCCGCCCTGTGCCTGTTCCACACCAAGGGGTCTAACTCACGAGTCGGTCATTTGATTTCCATAAACTTTTTTTTTGTCGATCGGTATTGTAAATACCTTTTATTTGACGTATTACTTACAAGTTTAACGTTTAAATGTCCGGAGATATCTTCGAAAAACCGTAAAGCACTTATTGGGCCACAGCTCGGGAGGGGTCGATCCAAAATCACTCATCTTCGAACTGTCTTTTGACATTACCAAACGGGAAAAAAAAGAATTTTCAAAATCGGATGCGTTTTACTCAAGTTATCGTGCAGACAGACAGACGGACAGACGGACATTTTTTTTTTCGCGGATTTGGCATCTCTAGACAACCACAATAGGTTTCCCCTTACTCAGGGAGTCCAATTCGACGTGTTACAAACGTATGCGTAAACCTATAAGACCCCAGTACTTCGTACGGGTCTAAAAATTCAAAATGTACTTGAGCTGCTTAGGAGCAACAGGAATCTCGGTTTTCAAAATTATTTCACCCATTCACCTTTCGAAATCTTTATTTCATTTTCCAGCCGTTTCAAGCCGGCTTGAGCCGTGTTTTTGGCACCGGCTCGGCTGCGGCGCGGCTTGCTCAAAAATGGCCGGCGGCGGCTTAATCGGCGGCTTATTTTCGGCGGCGCTCATGCCTGCTTCGGCTGATCACAATTACCAACTCGTCAAAATAAACATTTGGGCATAATTTTTATTAAATCAAAGGTTGCACGTGGAACATGAAACAGAAAATTCCAAAAGTTAAAACAATTATCACAAGGTTGAGGCCATCTAGCCAAGTCACAACATGTTCACTGAGTTCTTAAAAGTCAGTCATAGCGCCACGGTATTTGAAGATAGGACAGTCAGTAGGGACAGCCAGTTTTGTTCGGATGTGATCAGATGTAAATCGGATGTAGTAAATCTCGGCTGAAATGTGATTGCCCTTTCATGTATTTCGGATTTTGTATGGATATGTATGGTATGGTAGAGATTTTGTGATGTCAGTAGATATTTGTGTCATCTTTCTGATGTTTGGTGACATGATGTTGCTGGGAGCTGGTAGCTATCTGCGCAACGTAACATTTGGAAAAATAGGGAAACTTCCTGTTTTCTCTCTATCTGTCAATATAAGATAATTGAAAAACGGATGGGAAAAACGTGAAGTCGCTTCATTCTTTGTTGAGTTTTAATGACGGGCAGGTGTTGGTTAAACTGGTTGAAAAAAACCAATTCCATTTCAACACTTTTTATACTACAACACTACAGACCAATTATACTATAGTCGATGTCTTCCTAACGTACTTCAGTACTTCACACCAAGCAAAAACTGCGAAAAATCTAATAATAATTCCTCATAAATGACAAAACCGAGCCGTATCGTCCCGATTTGATTGGATATCGTCAATAATTCCTATAGGGATTAAATAGCAGTTCTACTATCGAATCTATTAATTCATCTGATCTAATTATTTTCGACCAATTAATTTCAAATCTTTTAATTCATTTCTTTGGACATGTTTTTGGGTTTAGGGCCGCACTAGAAAGAGCTTGTCGTTTATTTTTGAAGTTGTTATGAAAATTAAGGTGAAGGCCTCAGTAGGAAAATTTCGATTGGAAATCGAAAAAAGTTAACAGAAAGGTTCTTTGAATCGTTAAAATTGCGTATTGAAGCTACGCAGACTAACTTTTCCTTTTCTGTATAATATTTTTTAGTACAATAAATAAAAATCATCTGCTATATTACTTCCTAAAGTTCCAAGAATACATTCCGCATTGCCTCTTTGTATAGCAATAGAAATTTTCTGCAACAGATAATCTTTGGAACGTGGCTCCCCTGATGCTCTCTTCATTAATGATCCCAACTTGTCAATAAATTTCTTTGTTTCTGGTCCCATGCAACCTAATGATTCAAAGGCAAGGGGGTCAGTAAATAGTTTTCTTTAAGACGCATATAATGATTATGCTTAAATCTCCCCGCTTTATCTGCAATAGACCCTGCTTTCTTAGAGGATTCACCGATGTATGAAGGAGCCAAAGTATCACGTATTGTTACATCCCATATAAGTGAGTTAATTTTTTTTATCGTGCTTTATGTAATTAGAAGTAGGAAACTGTAACCTCTATTTTTTTCTTGAAATAAATGGAATAAAAAAAAGGTCTCAGTGGAAACATTTCGATTTGAAATCGAAAAAAATCAAGAAAAAGGTGTCAGTAGGAAAACTTCGATTTGAAATCGAAAAAAATTAAGAGAAAGGCCTCAATTTCGATTGGAAATCGAAAAAAATTAACAGAAAGGTCTCAGTGGAAACATTTCGATTGGAAATCGAAAAAAGTTAACAGAAAGGCCTCAGTGGAAACATTTCGATTGGAAATCGAAAAAAATTGAGAGAAAGGTTTCAGTAGGAATATTTCGATTAGAAATCGAAAAAAAAAATTAACGGAAAGCCCTGTCCTAATCAAAATTTATATACTTTCACTAGCGAGCGAAGTGAGCGAAATTTTGTAAATAAATTTTTCGTTAGTTGTACATTTTTATATTCCTCTCGAAAATTTTCCCCTGAGCTATTTCCCCAATCTTTTTTTTTTCTTTTACCAAATCTCTGCTCCATAGGCAAATATCCCAATTGTCATACGAATCGAGGGCCTAATTGGAAAAAATCGCCCGAACGGAAGGGGCTTTTGACTTTTTCCCCTAAGGGCTTTTTTGAGCCAGTCCGGGCCTGGATGAGTCGATTAAAAAACACGCTTATTTTTCTTTTAAATTGTACCAATAAAATAATTGACAATAGAATATGGTAATTTACCATTGGTAAATTTGCATGTAATTAGTCAAGACTGTTAATGCATATAAATTAGGTGTAACAATAAATAATGATTAAACTTTAATAATAGAGTTAGTTTTGCAGTTGGTATCGGTACTAGCCTTTCGATAACGACTTGTTTGGTTTGTGTCAATTTGAATTTTTTCATTAATTTCAACATTGCAAGCTTACGTGTAAGAATCACTTTCTTTTCACTCAATACATCTATTAGCGCAGGGTAAGTTGTGTTTGTTGCACGTGATACTTACTTTGGTAGAAGACACTTTACACCACCGTTCTGAATGTGATCACAGTAACTGTGATGATAATAGTTGTTTTCCTTTTAGCCTTTTAGCATAAATAAGGAACAACGTTTTTCCTAAATAATGTGGGAAATAAGCGACGAAGTCGCGATATTTTAACCCTAATTAGGAAAATTGCTTTATACACTAGGGTGTGTCGATTTCAATTATTTTTTTTAGTCATTCCGGGTTCCGCCCTACCGCGATTCACCCTCGCACTAGCAATAATAATCAGCAAAAATTTTTTTTTCCTAAGTCAATATAAGCTTGCACCGTCACTTTTTCAAAAATTTTCGAGCTACACGAGATAGCTGGATTATGGGTCCGAACCAAAAAAATCTACAGATGCTTTTGCAAAGTTTTCACTCTGTACGGCATCTAGAGGGTCTACTAGAAAATACAAAAATTAAAAAAAGTTAAAAAAATGTTTTGCCGTCATTTTGGTATAGCATCAAGTTTCACCGAGGTGGAATTTTCAAGAATTTTGTAAGTGGAAAAGTCATCTCTTCTGGGTGAATTTTTTTCAAGCTATTGTTGTGATAGCTCATTTTGTAGGTATTTCAATAGCGCATCCAGCAAACATACAGTTTAGATAGATAAATTTAAATATTTTTTGGTTTCGCTGTTGGAAGGCCCAAAAATTGGGCATTTCTTCGAGTATGGAGACAATTAACATTTTAAATACAGCAAGTAAATGAAAAATTTTGACAGAAATTCAAATATTATTCATGAATAACACATTTAAAAGCTGAAAATAGTAAGATTTCGTTTTTTAAGAGAAGCCAATTTGTTATGTTTTCGAAAATACCCAAAGAAATGCCCCATTTTTGGGCCTTCCAACAGTGAAACCAAAAAATATTTAAATTTATCTATCTAAACTGTATGTTTGCTGGATGCGCTATTGAAATACCTACAAAATGAGCTATCACAACAATAGCTTGAAAAAAATTCACCCAGAAGAGATGACTTTTCCACTTACAAAATTCTTGAAAATTCCACCTCGGTGAAACTTGATGCTATACCAAAATGACGGTAAAACATTTTTTTAACTTTTTTTAATTTTTGTATGTTCTAGTAGACCCTCTAGATGCCGTACAGAGTGAAAACTTTGCAAAAGCATCTGTAGATTTTTTTTGGTTCGGACCCATAATCCAGCTATCTCGTGTAGCTCGAAAATTTTTGAAAAAGTGACGGTGCAAGCTTATATTGACTTAGGAAAAAAAAAATTTTGCTGATTATTATTGCTAGTGCGAGGGTGAATCGCGGTAGGGCGGAACCCGGAATGACTAAAAAAAATAATTGAAATCGACACACCCTATTATACACCTCAGTGTGCGTCTTGGAAAATATTCAATACATTATGGTGTTGTGCCAAATTTTGTTTTGTTAAATTTTTGCCTTTGGCGCGGGATACAACCTTCATCCTCTAAGATAAACCAATTTTTTCGCAGATACGTAATAATTATACCAATCTCATTACTAACTGTGATGGTAAAGTCAACGTACGTATATATTCTCGTTTGAAAGTTATTCAAATCGTTCCCGCTGCACATCACCTCGTTTTACAAACATTCACACTCATTCACATATCCAAATTCGTGCAATAATGACTCACTTCCTTGACCAAATATGTAACATACTATTACGGTTCATACAAAAACTGCAATACCGAGCGTGCCAATAATAAAAAAAAAAATCTCCGTACATTGGTATCCCAATGTAATTCTGTCAATATAAACATTCAAGTGAAGTGGATTAAAGGTTGAAGGCCAATTATGACTTGTTTTGTAGAACAAGAAGATAGCACAAGAAAACGAAACGTTTGAATTACATTTTTCGGCGACATTAGGGTTTCGAAATGAAGGAAATAACGAGTGTATAATATGCATACAGAGGAGGTAATCATACACTCGTACGGTACACATAACTTTGGGGAGAGAACTTCTTCTTCCAACGAAAGTTTTCAAAATTACGAAACCTTTACATTTTACTGGACTGACCTCGCACTTTTTTGGACATGTTGATCTGGCAATCCTAAACGGTTACTATTTTGTTTACCGAGAAAGACGAACCGACGATATTTCAATAAAAACTATAAATGACCAGTCTCAATCTTAACTTTAGTGAAGGAACATAAGTCTATTCAGAGTAGAATTTCAAGTAAGTAGAGTAGAATTTTAAGGCGCTCAACTGCACAACAACAAATCGTTGATGGTGTGACTACAGAGTGATGCTAATACAACATATTAGCAACTCTCTGTGTGACTATCCGTTCGACTAAGATTTTGATTTAGTCTCAGGAATCTTTCTGCTGAGGATGATTGTAATGATTATGCAATCGAAATATATATACAGAAAATTTTTTAGTGAATTGTTTTGTTTCATTTCACTCAAAAAGTGAGTTCAAGAAACGGTGGAAGAAACTCGAAAAAGACATATAAGATTTTCAAATTGAGATTTCTACTTATACAATTCCCCAACTCTAAAGTCCGCTTGTAGCATTGAAATTGCGCTTTAACGTTCCCCTAGCATGTAAATTTCAAAATTTTAATACAAATTGTATTCAGCTGTGAGGTGAGGATCGACTACACGACAACAAAATGCCACAAAAAAATGTTTTACTAGGATTGATCGCGTTGGCAGTCGCATCATCTGTTTACGGTGAGGACATTAAAAAAGTTTTGGAACAGCCTTTGGTAATACCTGCTCCTAATGTTGTTGTAACTTCAATGGTTATAACGTTTCCACCAGGAGATGAAGGATCAGCGCCCCATTATCACTCAGGCCCAGTAGTGGGACATGTGTTGAAGGGTTCATTTTTATTCCAGGTTTGTGTTTTTGGTCTATTTCTGACCATTGTTTGTTTTATCAAATCGTACAATAGGTTGGAGATGAGTCACCTCGCATAATACCAGCTGGAGAATCGTTCTATGAAGTAGACCGAATTACGCACGTGTGGTTCGCCAACGCTTCCGACAATTCGACCTGTGAAATTCTAGGTACGATACTTGGTCGACCTGGAAAACCAATAATAACATTTGTGGATGGTGTAAACCGACCTAGCCGTGCCGAAGCTATCGAACTTGCGCGAGCTGCATCAAAGGTTAATCCGTCCGATTGTCCAGCGTCGTAATATCTTCACCGAGGGTCAGTCGCTTGACTTCAAATTTCAAATGTGAATGAGATATGTTTCATTCGATTAATATACATGTGCATCCGAAGTCTCACATAGTTTGCTGTTTTCATTACTAGGCCCCACCTCTTGGGTGGGTCAGGTCCCTTGACTGGCTTTTTTCTATAATTCCAGTCTTAGTTTTCTAACCATTTTTAAATGAGATCACAAAATTAAAGTCACATGAAAAGGTGATGTCTCTTTTATTCAGAAAACAGCAGTCATCACATGCTTCATTTTACTCATATTTATTTAATTTCCTGAAGAAACAAAACGAGCTATGAGTTGAAGGTCCAGCGAGCGATGTCTTACTCCTAATATGAGAGTCTCCTATATAGTCTACTAAAAGCGCTGAACAGGTGGCGCATTTCTTGCCTACCTCTTAAAAAAAAACTCATGTGAATTACGGCCCTCGCTTCACTCTGGCAAAATTCACACTCGTGCAAACACTTTAGGAACGAAAAAATTTCTTTTAAGAACACGATTTCACGCAAAAATTGTCGTATATCGATTACCAGTCCAATAAAGTCAAAGGTTCGAATTTAACCACACGAATTACGATACTGGTCGAAAACACTTAATATTTTCAAATCTGCGATTTTTGAAGCCTCCGAGAATTACTCAAGTTACCGAGTTATCAAGCAAGCAAGATTGTTCTAGACTTCTAGATTGTTCGACCAGAAATCCAGATTCACTTACTCGTAGAATAAATTTTTTTTCTGGAAATCCGTTGCAAAAATGTCGTGGTAACAAGTTGTGTTTACAATTATACTCCAACCTCACTACTCCAATATTACTCTTTTTCGAACTTAAAATCGGGTAAAAATTACTTAAGTTATCACGATAACAAGGAAAAGCGTCTGAGTATAATTTCTCCCATATCTTGTAACAACGATCACAAAATTATATTTACATGAAAGATCAATGTCTCATTTATTTAGAAAACAAGCAGCCATCACATCCTTCATTTTACTCAAATTTAATATAATTTTCTGCAGAAACAAAAAGAGCTATGAGTTGCTGGCCCAGCGAGCGATGTTTTGCTATTTTGCTCTATTACGAGTCTTTTTTATTGTCTCCTAAAAAGCGCTATGAGTGTCAAATATCAGAAAACATACAAAACATACGCTCTGAGTGGAAGATCCAGCGAGGTACGTTTAACACCTAATATGAGTCTCCTATATAGTCTACTAAAAGCGCTGAAAAGGTGGCGTATTTCCTGCCTACCTCTTGAAAAAATATAACTCGTGTGAATTACGGCCCTCGCTTCGCTCTGGCCGCAAAGTTCACACTCGTTCAAACATTTTACGAACGAAAAAAATTCTTTTAAGAATACAGATTTCACGTAAAAATTGTCGTATGTCCTAGATTACTAGTCCAATTAAATTCCAATGTTCGAGTTTAACCACATGAATTACGCTACTGGTCGAAATTGATTTTTGATACCTCTTGAATTACTCGAGCTATCGGTTTCTCAAGCAAGCAAGCAAAAACTCTTTTGGGAAGTACTTCATAATTGTTAGACCAGAAATCCAGAATTTCACAACTCGTCAAATAAGAAATTTTTCTGGAAATCCGTTGCAAAAATGTTGTTGTATAACAAGTTATGTTTACAATTACTCCAAACTCACTACTCCAATATCATTCTCTGTCAATTAAAACAAAAAATTTGAAAATCTGGTAAAAATTACTCAAGTTATCGCGCGGTAACAAGAGAAAGCGTCTGTGTAGAATTTCTCCCATCTCGTTGTTCGAACATTATCCATCTGCAAACTCAGCCTCAAGAGTTTCAATCTTCGTCGATTAAGACAAAATCTTTGAAAATCGGATAAGAATTATGGAAGCTATCGCGGTAACAAGTAAAAAAATCTCTTGAGAATTACTCCCATCTCTTTACTCCAATATTGCCCATCTACGAACTTAACCTCATGATTTTCATTCTCTGTCGATTAAAACCAAAATTTTGAAAATCGGTAAAGAATTACTCGAGCTATCGAGTCCACAAGGAAAAGCGTCTGTGTAGAATTTCTCCCATCTTGTTGTTCTAACATTATCCATCTGCAAACTCAACCTCAAGAATTTCAATCTTCGTCGAATAACACAAAAAAATTTTAAAATCTGATAAGAATTAGGGAAGTTATCGCGGTAACAAGGAATAAAATTCTCTTGAGAATTACTCCCATCTCATTATCCCAATATTGCCCATCTACGAACTTAACCTCATGATTTTCATTCTCCGTCGATTAGAACCAAAATTTTGAAAATCGGTAAAGAATTACTCGAGTTATCGAGTCCACAAGTGTACGGACGTTTTCTGTATTTAACGTTTTTTTGCCAATGTAGAACATTTTCAAAATATCAAAGTGAACTTAGCGTTACGGACATTTAAGGGTATTTTCTTTCATAAGACCCTGACTTTCAGTCAAGGGAACAATTTCAGTTTTCTTTTTATTTGACGGAGAGAGGTCAGGATGTTTGTTCCTATGTTTGCCACCCAGACGCTGATTAAGCATATTGCCTACTTGTTTTAAAGACCACGGGGAAAATCGAGATCCAAATTCCTTTGCTTCGTTACCTTAGTTAAGATCGCAGGGCTTACTATTCGGAACTTTAATTCTCAAGAGTCAATCTCATCCAGGCCTCTCACACCTCCTTATTTCCTTATTTTTCCTTTTTTTTATAAAAAACCTCCTTATTCCTCCTTATTTTATTAAAAAATCCTTACTTTCCTTATTTTTCGCAAATTTCATCGACGGAATCAAAATTAAGAAAAGAAAAATTCGCTGCGTGGCAAATATAACAATTTTGATTATTTAGCACAAAGAACTCTAATAAAAAGGTAGCTCAACACCAGTTCCAGTTCCAGCATGACAGGTTTAACATATATTTTTGTTGTTCCATGCCGCCTCTCGGCTCGAGAATCTCGAGTAGAACTATTTGATTTAACATGTAAATCCCCCATAACATTGTCTCAGACATACGTCCTTATTACAAACCATTGAAGGTTTTAGCCTTATTTACATTTACTTCTTTCAAATTTATACTTTTATACTTTCACCAATTTATTATTTTTTCGAAATTCGAACGGGATAACAAACAACAGCTTTTGCAGTTAACGAGATCAAAATCTAATCCAGCAAAATTTTAAACTTGAGGGTGGGGTCAAGTAACTGTGGATTTACATAGCAACGTAAAAGTGACAGATGCAAAAATTTTCTCATACGGCAACTCGAAATTTCATTCATAATTTTAATTTTATGAATGAAATTTCGGGTTGCAGTATTTAAAAAACATTGCATCTGTCACTTTTACGTTGCTATGTAAATCCACGGTAAGAATTCACGCCGTAAGTACGTCTTAAATTTCAAAAATTTTGTCGCATCGAAACTGATTGAAAACTGCCACCCTACATCAACGATAAGTACGTCAAAATAAACAGTGATGCGTTTTATTTTGAATTTTGAAGCGCACTTACAGTGATAATTGGTAAAGCTAAGCTTTGCTAAGAATCTAATTCAAACCTTAAACGCGCCCAAAATATTCAAATTTTCATCGTGATAAAAGTGAATTTTACGATACAACTTTACAAAAACGATACGTCAAAATAAACAATAATTCGTTTTATTTTAAAGTTGAGGCGGACTTCCGACGTTAATTGCTGTATCTTAGAATAATTTCGATTTTTATCGAAAAATTTCTCCTGAATTTTCCTTAATTTATACTAACAATTTCCTTATTTCTCCTTATTTTTGTGCTAAAACCTCCTTAATTCCTTAATAAGGAGTCCAAATTTAGAGTGAGAGGCCTGATCTCATCCCTTGCTTCTCCCAGAGCTGCGGAAGTTGACTAAGAAAATTCCTTTTAGATCATTATTTTGATATGAAGTGTACTGTAGAATCTACAGTTGAGATGAACGTGAAAGGTATTTTATTTGTGTGTTGTCCTTCTTCTCTCATCAAAAAGAATGTGTTGATGTCAAAGAGTATTCTGATACCAGAGCTATACCAGAGTACTGACATAATTAAAACAAGCTAAGTACTTCCCTGACGACGACTTCCTAAGGAGCCCTTAGTTACAATAATAATCTGAAACTCTTATATGGAATTTTAGGATATTTTTGAAATATTTGACATTTTTATTTCCTGGAGCTCGTCGAGACCTTTCCAAGAACTCGCATTTCTTGAAACTCAACCACACGTTTAGATAAAATTTGAGGAAACTTTCACTCAAATTGATCATTGTTTGTAGCGTTTTTTACAGTGCTACAGCGCAAAAAAGTTAGTTAAATTTCACCCGCTTTTTAAAAACTCATCGAGACCCTTTCAACGAGCAAGTTAAAATCGGTAGAAACTTCGGCATATTTTGAAAATTCTCAATTTTCTAGGAAATGTTCCTTTCCACTTCTTACAACTAACTTCATTCCACATATCTCCGGAACGATCCAAATGCGCCAAAGTTCATCCTATTTCCTAGTACTCGATTATAACTAAACAAATAGAAAGCAACTCCGTAATGTGATTGTAATTTCTTTATTTTATCGCTATGTCGCTTGAATATATTGAACAACTTTAAAAAATATTTTTAAAAAAAATGAAGAAGAAGAGAGTGAAAACAATAAGGGAATTATTAACAATATAAAGAGGGGCGGGCGACCAAATTAAATTTTGTAAAAATAAAAATAAATTAAAAATTGGTCTTAATTTGCTACCACTATCTTCCACAGTAATATTTTTGTTGTTTACATCTTAGAAACTAGATCAGCATTAACCTACGCACGACCCTCCTCTCGGCAAGCAACGGCAGCGACCAAGGCTGCGCCTCTACCACTACCATCCTCCGATAACATTAAGTCGAACGATATTTCGGGCTTAACAAATTGACGAATACGCTTCATCATCAGATCATGAAATTTGGGATGAAATCGGTACACAGAACCGTCAACACCAACCTGCCGATCAAATGCATTCATGACAATTAAATCAATCAAAGACCGATCGGAATATGAATCAATTACCGTAACACTCGGCTCATCCATTTTGTTTATTAACGCTGCGATACCGGCCGATACCAAGTGTGCCGCCCGACTCGAAACACATTCGCATATATATCGAACATTGGCACAATCCTGTTCGGTAACATTTTGCAGACCTAATTCATCCATGACTTGCATGCAGTTTGTATAATTTCCCGGCTTGTCGGATTCAATTTCGGACACATATTTGGTGAAGAATTGACCGCGCGTTCTCAGCAATTCCGAATCAACGCCGTTGAACAGTAGACCCTCTTTCGTAAATCTGTAGATAGCCAATCGAGCCAATTCACCCATGTACATGCCGGATATCATTTTCTCTTGACTGAAACAAAACGGGAAAATGGGCTATTCGTTAACCTCACTTCCTTCGCGTAATCAATCGTATCACTTACATTTGCTTTCCACGATTAATACTGTGCTCATCAATGTCTCTGTCGTATTGTGTGCGGATAAAGTCTAATACGCCATTGTCACCGAAAGCACCCCATTCAGTGTTGATCAAGACATGTTGCTTTTCTGTTGTCGGACCATCCCAGTTCTCAACGTTTTTGATTTTTTCAACGTAGCATGCATTACTTCCGGTTCCTGGATTCGAAAGGAAATCGTTACATTTGTCGCTCGTTATTTAAACAAAAAAACGGCAACGCTCGCTTCGAATGCCATTTTGTTGAGCATGAAAATTTGTGGATTTTTTCAGACATTTAAAAATCTGCTGAGAAAGTTAAGAGACCGTTGTCCGAAGGTAGAAGTACAATTGAAGAAAACCATTTTTGCTATGATTAAATGCTTAGACCAACGCACTTCAAGCAAAAGTGCTTCGATTGACACCTGCCAAATAGAGTACTATTTTGTATGAAATTTTATCCCCAAGTGCGTTGCTTACAACCAAAAACATCTTTGGACTCCACCTCAAAAATCTCATTTTACGATTTACGACCTAAATCGTTCCTTAGTCTCTTTATAATGGTTTAGCACCCAACGAGTGCACAAAAAAGCCATTTTAGAAGGGATTATAATAATTTTTTGGTCGTAAACGTTCTGAAGACAACAGTTGTTGTCCTTACTCTTGCTGGTTGTAAAAATGTTCCACAATTCAACATGCTCAACAACATTACAGTCGAAGACGTTGAAATGAGTGATGTATTTTTCAGCAGAGGCACTGAAACAGACAAATGTGTTCTTACATCTTTCGACGGTTTGTATGACGTACAACATGTTTGTTTGTATTGAGTGGATCAGCTGAAAAACAGCTGATACGAAATGTATCACTTATTTCAAAGTCGCCGACCGTATGATAATAGAAAAAAAAAACAATAAAAAAAACTACTCGAAGCGAGCAGAAGAACATAAGGGCTTTGACTGATTGGATTGTTTATTAATCGCTTACTAGTATTTGCTGGTATAAATCCTTGAAACCTGTACTTTATATCTCAATTTAAACGACTTCAACTATACGGAAGAATAACTCAAGCTGATCGTGTGACAAAACAGTCCGTGAAAAGTATAATTTTGATAAAATAATCAGAAAGAGTGTCGTTAGTTGTGACCTTGTAAATTAACTTTGAAATAAAAAAAAATTGGTTGCATAAGTCACATAAACATGGATTTATCAACAATGTAACCCCCTGACCCATATCTTGTCAAATCGTATTAACAACGAATGTCGTCAGTACGGTGATAGGTGCAATCTTATCCATTCAAATTTAAAAAAAAAATAAAAATTTCAGCGATTACACCAGCAAATTTGTGCTACATTTTAATGAACTAGGAAAACGAAACCAGCAGACTGGTGTTCAGATTATAACTTGGCTTAAAATAAAATCAAATGAAATTGGAAGAATTTAGAAAAGTATATATTTAGTGCTGTGTGTGGACAGTGATAAATCAGAGGTAAAAATCATAAGGCCATGCCCAGAATTCAGCTTTTTTTTTCATGCGGAAATTTTATTGCAAATTAAAATTAATCAAGAAAATAATAGCAAAACCAAACCACCGAAGGGATTAGTAATAAAAGCCTGAACCAACAAAAAAAATCCAATTCAAAAATTCAAACAATACAAACCGAATTAGGGACAAACACAAAATTCATATTCTCTCCTTCTGTATATTCAACATACCGACAATTAATCCTATTTTACAGTTGTGATTTTTCCATGCACATGACATCAATGTACCCGTTGTATCGTTGAGAATAGCACATACATCGATTTGAACGTCCTAAATTGTAATATTGGAATTCGTTTTACTTTTAAACAATTTTTAAGCAAATTTCTTGTTTCAATTATTTCTCTTTCTCTAACAAAACATATGAATTGTCGGCCGCAAATAATATGGTTTTTTCATGATGTGCGTATATGGATGACCTTGGCGGAATGACCTTGACGTTGTCTTTGTGGTTCATCAAAAAAATATTCAACCGAAAAAAAACCCAAAACAATTACAAGATAAGGGGAGGATTCGCACAATTTAGTAATGAAATAATTAGCGAGATTACAGACAATAGGAGAAGAAGGTATTACGTACGTACTCTCAACACTTCACAATCCTATAGATTAGTAGAAGTGTGGAGTGATAGCGCGGCTATCTTATTCACTCATTGTTTAGATCGAGTTATCATTTGAAATATTTATGATAATAAATAAATAAGACCAGATAAAGTGGAGTAGAGTGACCCCTCCCAAGAAAAACGCATTGGTTGATGAATCATCTACCTTGTGAACCAAGCCTGTAAACTTTGGGGAAGGTCAAGCAGATCGCTTTTTAAGGAAATGCGCGCGAACACACCTTTTCCATATACACAGAAATTCACCAAAATCGAATTGGCGTAGTGTGCTCAATTTTCATTATCAAAATAAATGGTGTTCTATCTTCGCAGGGCATATTGTTGTGAAATATATCACTAAATTTCACCACATTTTACTGAATTTCACCAAATTTAGTGAAATTTGATGAAGTGTTTAGTGAAATACCCGCGGCATCCATTTTTGAAAGCTATTCGAAATTCGAACTGGAACACTCTATTAGCTAAGCCCTGGATTACATAACTCTTCGAGCGTTCACCACCGACACAATTAAGTAACTTTTTCGAAAATCCTTTGAATGGTGTTGTCATCATCGAAGCCCTAGATTCAGGGTCTAATGTTGAGAATTATTTCACTAATTTTCACAAAATTTTACTAAGAACTTCATCAAATTCCGTGGAATTTATTGAAATAATTCTCCTTAGATCCAATATATCAATTTTCCATCCTCAAGTTGTCAGTAGAATGTGCAGGCAGACAGGTAATGTCACAGGAAAGTTATAAGACTTTGTACCGGTCTCAAAATCGAAGGGAAAAAGGTAAATCTTTGACAACGCAAAATTTCTATGCAGATATCTTGATACCAAATCTCAATTGAAACTTTTGTTTTCCGGCGGTTACGCTATCAATGAATTCGCAATAATCAATTTTCTTATCTGCTGTCACTGTACAAATATCTGAAAGTAATTTCATACATTTTCCTGTTGCAATTTATTATTTGTGGAAGCAGTCAGTCCAATCAAAAGATAGATCCACTACGTGGTATGAGTGTATTGATTTTGAGTGCATTGTGTGTCGATGAACCTTGAGATAATGGAATATTTTACAAATGAATGAATGAAATGAATGGAAATGAAAATAAAATGAAAATTTCAAGTGTGCAAAAATAATGTTCCGATACAAGTGCAATAACACTAGCCGTAACTAATATAAAAATAAGATTTCTACTTATAATTTCTAAGAAAAAAGCCATCACATTTTTTTATCAGTACCACTTATACTGAGACGAGCACATTTAGAATTTGTTTTTAGTATTTTTTTGTTTGTTTGTTTCATTTTGCTGAATAGAACGGTGCACAATGCGTAGAAAGTTAAATTTTTCCAATTTTATTCTTTAAATATGTTGAGAAGAAAAAACCAATAAAATAAAATCGGCTGCCTTACCAATGATTATACCAATTTTGCAGTTATGATTTTTATGTGCACATGACATCAGTGTTCCTGTTGAGTCGTTTAAGATTCCCATGACTGTTATTTCAACTTCCTATTTATCAAAAGATTTTATTCGAATTTTATTTTATTGCTCCTATCATGCTACAATAGTCAAGTCATATTTCATTCATCTAAATATCGGGAATTTAATCGAGGAAGGTTGAACACCATTCACAGAGAAGAAATCGTTAAGAAAGTTCAACAATTTCGTCAAAAAAACTAGATTAAGCTCTAGGGCCTATTTCAGGAATTTTATCGAGTATTTTCGTGAATTTTGAGAATTTTCAAGAATCTAATTCATGAAAATAGGCCCTGCGAGCCCTACTACTCAAAAATGGAGCTAAAACTATTTCCTGTCGTACCAAAAAAAACTCTCACCCGTTCATCTTAGTTTCCTCTAAAAATTCAAAATATTTTGGGCAACGACTGTGTGAATCAAATCCGTCGGGCCTTATATGGAAAAATTTTCTAAAAAGCCCTTCTTCATTCATACAAAAATGAGAAAGCCCTTCGGGCAACGCCTATCCGTGCCAGCCGAATGATGCAATGAAATTTACAAAATCGGACGTGAATTTAAGTATCTCCTGCCATTCAATGAAAGTCTAGAAAAGGTATGGTCGATCGGCGAATTCGTCTTAAACGCACTCACATTTTATGTCAAAATAATATGAAAATGAGTGCGTTTAAGTACGAAAATCAAATTTTTATGTCCTCCTGGCGGACAATAGACCATACCTGTTTTACACTTTCATTGCTGCCATTAACCATATCTGCATAGTTAAATGCAGAAATGGGACGTGCCACATTAGCAAATTATACGAAAATGAAAATTCATTGCTGACGAGGCTGACGATGTCAGTAGACATTTTGTAATAACAAAAAACATCGTAAGCCTATTCGGAACGGAGCTAAATCAATGAAATTTCATTTTTCTTATCAATCGCTAATGTAACACATTCAATTTCTGTATTTAACTATTCATCCGTGGCTGGAATCCATGCCATGGCCTGCGCAATTTAAATAAGGCGACAGATATAGATAAAACTCTCTACACATTAAAAAGTCGGCTTTCTTCTGTCTGCGATTAATTAAACTTTGGTAAGCCGTTTATAATCCACCGGGGGAAAAACCGCTCTTTCAATTGAATTTTACTGCCTACTTTCGAGCTGTAGATAACGATTAAATTCCATCGAAGAATAAAACATTCTTTGTGTAATCATTGATAAATGTGTCTCGCCTCTCTAATGACAAATTTACGAAAATGATTGGCTTTGAGTTTCGCAACGCAAAAAAACGTTTTCAAATAAAAAGAAAAACTCGAAAGAGAAACCTTGAACATTTTCATCATTAAAAAAAAATGAAAATTAAAAAAGAAAATTTACCCCACGTCTTGCAATAGCATCTTTAAGTAATTGTACCACATCTTCGCCAACAACTCCTTCACAATTAAATCCCTTTGTCCATCTGACTAGCAGACCCTTTGTCAGTCCTAGTTGCAACAGTGGAAAGGAAAATGTGAATCCTAGCGGTAGTCGCTCCGCGTATACACTGTGTTCCTAAACAACAATCAAAAGTTTCATTCAAAATGTGTTCTCAAACTGTTGAGTCAAAAACGATCTTACTCTCATAAAATTGGCTAAACATTCAGCAATATGATCAAATAACTGTTCACCGCTACCCAACATAATATTCTGTGGCACCGCATAGATTTTCGACTGCATTTCGAAATCGTTTTCGCCTTTCAGATGAATGATCAATACTCGGAAATTGGTTCCGCCCAAGTCAAGGGCTAGGAACTTTCCTCGTTCTGGAACGGAAGAAAATCGATTCATTAGTGAACTGATGCATTGCCATCTCTCGTACACATACCTTTTCCGTTTGGTAGATCTTGTATGTATGTAACATAGCATTTGATGTCTGCATCTTTGTTTTCCTTTTTACTTAATCCTCTATTGACTTCATGTAGCACCAAGTCCATCAATTTCACAGTAGCCTTATCATCTATTATCAATTCCTGGCATCTCTCTTGAATCTGCAAAGAAATGAACGAAATTTTTTCGGTTAAATTCATTTCGCAATTTCTCAGAGATATTTATTTGTGGGTGAACAACATTTCACTTTTATACGATTACTGGTAAACAAAACTTGAATCAAATAAAAATACTACACAACGTTGTGTTACGATATTCCGTGGGTGGCACGCTGACTATTTTCATTTATGTCACGAGTGCTCGTTGACATTACGTCAGCATCATTACATACAGAATAATAGTTAATGAAATGACTGTTATTAAGTGTGTGAGTATCGGTGAAAATGAAATAAATTGGAAAACAAGCAAGTAAAAAGAGATAACCACGTAGAGTAGATAATTTTAGGAGGTAAACAATTTTCTTCATAAAAGAAATAGGAGCTGGGGTCAATAAAAAGCATATCGTTCTTATGTAAACCTGCACATGCACATTGTGTAGTACCCATAATTAAAGTTAATTTATTCAAGTTGCAGGTACTAATATTAATCGAAATTTAAATCAAATTGTAACACCACCTCGTTAACGCAGTGACTACTTTGAGGAAAGCGTTTTCCAACATTTTCACAAGTTTTCCTAAATTTTCCGATTTTCCTATAAGTTTTCCTGGAAAGGCTAGACAAATTCGGGAAAATATAGGAAAAAATTCAATTTAAATCTAATCTAATCTAATTTAGCAAACATTCTGAAAACATTTTCTCATATTTTCCCGAGATTTCCTGCATTTTCCAAAATTTTACCAAAAATATTTTTTAGAAAATTATGGAAAATCTAGGAAAATGTGGCTAAATTCGAGAAAATATGAGAAAATGTTTTCTCAAAACCAGTAATCATGCAAGGTTTTCACGAATTCTTATGAATTTTCTTGAGCTTTCACGATTTTGTGAATGTCAAAAATTACAAAAAAAAATCGTAAAAATTCGATATATACACGGTGAAGAGTGTCTTGAGCGAAGCCGATCAATAAATTGAGTTTTCTTTTAACAAAGAATTCAGAAATGGGACCAAATGTAACAGAGGCGTACGCTCATTTCCACTCCAAAAGCGTACGTAATTTACAGATTTCTTCACTTTCTGCTCAATCAAAGAAATTGAATCCTAAGTTGCTTTATGTTTGAGAGAAACCACTTAAAAACGTAACTCGACTTACAAAAGAACGAGAAGGGGCCCTTCTGAAGTTTCACGTAATTTATTCGTGATTAAATTGTTATTGGTCTGAAAGATTGCGAAATGTTTACCATTACATCTATTCCACCTGTAAATGCGAAGTATCAATCGAGACATCGCTTCGATTTAAACGATTGTAGGAAAGTTATCAGCAATCATTACTCGAGATTGAAATACCGATGAGGTGACAATAATACCGAGAAAAGAACACTCAGATATGCTTTTATCTGTCGATCAACTTTGAAGTTGACTTTCAATGGCGTAGAGCGAACAAAAACATACTTTTTTTCTGTTCGACCTGACTACTACTACTAGCAAAAGCTATAATCAAATAACATCGTGTGACGATGGTATCAATAAATTTTTAATGAGACATAATTTACATATTGACGAGTGTGTCGAGTGTTACACCTATAATCAAACTGAATCCAAGGGCAACAAATTTGAAATAAAAAAGAGATAATGTCATACGAACTAACGAAAAATGAATAGAAAGATTAATTAACATGCAAAAGATAAAAGTTTGTTTTTTGTAAATGTCGCGAAAAAGTCAACAGTCAAGACTAAATTAATTTATTTAAATACCTGTATGGAGATATCAGCTTTAAAAGAATGAAATTATGAATTATGACGCTCATAATATGCGCAGACATTGAGTAATTATACCAGACAACATATAATCCCAAACGTTCTTGGAATTTTGCGATGCAGTTCCATGTTAATCGTTTAGCAAATATGTGTTTGAACAAACCTTGTGTCTACTACAATGTAGAATCTACAAGCATCGAAAGCAATGATAGAAATCAGGGACTATTTTTGGGAAAAGATTTTTTCCTTTTTTCCTAGTTTTTCAATAATTTTCCTAATTTTTCTTACTTGTCCCTCATTATCTTTCCTAGGTTTTTAGAATTTTTTCCTAGTTCTTCTTATATTTTCCTAATTTTTCTTAACTTTCACTATTTTTCCAGTTTTTTTTTACATTTTCCTAGTTTTTCCCGTATTTTCCTAAAATTTCCTTAAATGATTTGTGGAATTATAGGAAAATTCTGGAAAAATTATTTTAAAAAAATTTCCTAAAAATAGTTCCTGATAGAAACAAAAGACGAAGTGTGTCGATCGACACCGAGCAATAATTTGGGTTTTCTTTGATCAAATTTGAATTCAGAATCGAGTATGAAATTCAAGGAACAGTAAAAATAACGTATGGCAGTGGCAGACACCAGACAGAAACAAATTTGTGGCTAATTCTCATGTTCTGCACATCATTCAGTAAATCATCCAATTTCTGAACCCAATTAACGATTGTGTTTGTACAGTTTCACCATATGGCAGTTTATGTACCGACACTGTATTCCAAATTCTAACACATAAAAACTTCCATAAAATAATATTAAACCTTGGGATAGCAAACGAATAAAATTTCCAGTGGCGCGACTGCATGTTCCAATTTCGTATAAACATATGTATATACCCCACCTGTGACGTCTGCCAAGCCCTCCAGTGTTGATTGGCTCAAACCGAGAGGCGCGTTGGTATTTTCATTCATATTATAACTGAATAAAAACGGCAAAACCTCCATGCAATACACATATAGAATATTATACGAAAACAACTAAGAAACGATCGATTTTTGACCTTATAGTGTATGTCGGTCTGAATGCGAGCGAGAGAATTGTAGAGTTGTTCTTTTTCGCTGCCTTTTTTTATAATTATGTTCACTGCAGGAAAAAAAATTATTCAATTTTAAAACGGAGAGTTTTGCCATACGTGCCATACGATGAAGTCTTTTAAATAAATTCGCAACGCTTGCACCTACTTGAACAGACACAGAAATACATTATTGTGCGCTGCGATATATTTAGAGGAATGAAAATACAAAATATGAAATAAAATAAACGTTTACCAGTGCATTGACTCGCGTAGCTGCTGATTTTTTTTATTTCTTTCGTTTCGACATTAGGAATTTTGCAATTCATTATTCAATTGTACTTTGTCACGTCACATGATGACTCTGAACTATTAATTTGTGATTAACGCACTTTATGTTCAACGATTTTTGTTGATTGAATCTAATCAGTCCGAATTGGACAACATTCTAAATTTAGATTGATATTACGGTTCGTCCAGTTAACCGTCTTAAACTGTCTCAAGTGATTCGAATTTGAACACGCTATTTTTCTGCTCCCATATGTATTTATATATACACAATGCACTCCCTAATGACATCCGGTTGAAATGATACAATTGAATTTAGTCGGGCATGAAGTTATAGTGTATGATGTACGATGTCGAGAGTCTAAGAATAGTAGTAAGCCAATTGAGCAAATAGGCCGAGAGCCGGTTTCTATATCAGTCACTCCGGCGGCAACGGTTGGATTTTAAGTGCTGGAAGAGTACACACCTCAGACATTATGCAAAATCCAATTTCAAGATTACATACCATCTTCATTACATCATCAATTTGGTTTTTGGACGGCTGAGGAATATACTAAGCCTACCTTCGTTAGGGCTCTCCTAACACACAAAAACAAAAGAGTGGCTTGTATCGGGAATAGCCTATTTTTGAGAAGTTAGTTTCTTGATTTTCTTCAAATTTCTCGAATTTTATTGAAATTTCCAAAAATCGTAAAATTACGTAAATTCAGAAAAATCAAGAAAATTGAAGGAATCCAGGAAAATTCAAGAATTTTCCGGAAGTCATTTTCTCAAATTTTCCGCAATTTCTCAAGGATTTTGGGTTCATAGGTTCAAGGCATCATAGAGACTGACGACCCTACAGAGGCTCTCAATCTAATAACTTGTGAGCCAATTGTGAACGTAGAATATTGAATTTTTCATTGGATACAACGATATATACAAACCGTACATGAAAAATGGAACAAAATATTTTTATTGATTCGACCAAGAGTAGCCGTACACATGCCCATTCAGACTAAAAGTAAAAAAAATATTTAAACGAAATCATTGTCTCATTATTATAGAGTTACACATTCCAATGTAAGATTACTTAAAGAATCACTTGATGAAAAGGTTCGTTAATAAAAACATTCACATTGACGCAATGTTGTTTCATTTCATTTCGATTACCTAAGCGAATTAAACGGAATTCAATAATCTTTAAATGGCCTATCAAAGTTTAATGATATTGATATGTGAAAATGGTCTTATGGAAATCAAAGAAGCAAAAAAAAACCATCTGATGGTGCATGCTTATCATGACGTCAATTCGACTAAACGTGTGTTTATAGTTTTGCTTGAGTATTGGAAGTTCGTCTAAATAGAAGTTATGCGCACAATCCAAACATTTTTTTTTTACTTTTTCGTGTCGTGTCTATACATCTTTTTTTATGAACAACATACACATGTAGAAGTTCATGGCAATATCGTTGTTGGATATAAGTATAACTGTCTATACCAAGAAAAATGTGTGTTGAGATGAAAACAAGATTGACCCAAAATATTTTCACTCGTTCGTTATAGCGTCGACGCGAATGAAGAGTGATTTGAATTGTAAAAATAGTGTGATGAGTCTGTTCGAATTCGGTAATTTTGTTTATGTAATAAAATTCATTTTATTGTCACAGTCGAGCGCTGTTGTGGTATTTTGTGTCCATAATCTATACTATAAGACGTTGAGATGAAAAGGTAGTAAGACCGACTTACAGGAAGAGGAGAGTCTAAGTTACCGTCGGTAAGATAATAAGGGATGTTTGTTTCACAAGTCACCGGGCCGGAAACAACACAAACTATCTTAAGTTATTCAGATTCAAAGCAAAAACCGACAGCTATTTTCGTAGTCTGAGACCTTCCATAGTTATTTGCTCACCAAAGGGAGAAATAGTTGAAAATTTCATTTCGAAGTACTGTCACCCGAGAAAACGATATTTTCTGAACGCAAGCGAGAAAATAGTCATTTTCTCACCTCACCTGAAACTTCGTGAACCTTTGTTGTGAAATACGTTGTGTTGAACTTGCTACGCTCTGGCGACAAAACACACTTTCGAACTGAAATTTCCGACCTTTGTTCCCTCGGTGAACAAACAACTATTCATATTTTATTTCCGAGGCTCCCTAAGTTTCAGCTGAGGTGAGAAAACGACACATATAATAAGTTGATGAACCCAACACGAAATTGTAATCATATGATATCAAGAGTAACGACAGAAATAAACGATGAGCTCCTGTTAACTTACAAACACTATAGGAGGAGATTTATGCACTAACCATCACAAAAAGACATTTTCCAAATAAAATGTTTTCGGTTCATGTATTTATCCCCTCATATACGAATGGTAATATTTGAGCGTTATTTTGTATGGGGTTACCATTAGAAATGATAGAATTAACGTTATATTTTCCCGATATTGGTCGAAATTTAGTGAAATAACGGTAAAGTGTTCAACATATTTAAAAAAAGACAAATCTCTTTGGTAAGCCCAGAAATTTCTTTGGAATATATATTTTCGCTAGAAGATACGTTGAACAAAAGAAGTAAAAGATTTAATGATACTGCGCGTTTGTCATTTCTAAAAGGTAGCATTATGAACATGGGTCATTCCACCCATCCATAAGACTATTTGCAACTATTACGTAATAGAAATTTGACCTACGACCTACAATGTCACCAAAAATTCAAACGTTCTCTGACAAAATATAACTTTTGATTGTCTTAAAGTTCCTATTCAAAATGTCGCACTGAGTGCGTAAGGTACTCTCACAAAGTACCTACTAGTATAAAACGCGGAAAACACGGAAATACAATTTTCATTCACTTTCATCATTCTTTCTTCTACCTACTATAAAAAGTCATTTCAATGATGTACTTCTCTTAAGGGTGGCGCATTATTATTTTCAGCTTGTACCGAAAAGCAACGTATGTATATAGAAAGGAAAATCATTGCAATTTTCTCGTGAAGGACAAATTAATTGAACTCCAAACGAAAAAGTAACGTCGCCATTGGCTGTTACCAGTTCTGCACAATTTAATAAAATAAAACAGAGACGGAGAGAGGAAAAAAATGAAGAACGGATATGTTCATCATTTTTCAATGAAATTAAAGCGATAAATTAGCCATGAATTGAATTAGTATAATTTGAGTCTGTTGTCCTAAAAACGAATTTAATAAATTGTCTGTCATTTGAATCGACCACGCAAAAAACGTCTCGCTTTTTTGCCAGTAATTCACTGTAAACAGACGAACAAAAAAAAGCTTATTGCAAAATCCCCGCACTCATTGCATTGTGTGTTACCTATCTATACGATCAGGAATAAAGTGAATATTTTCGGCCCACACTATGTAATTATTTCGCTCTTATCAAATTTATTACACACTCGAATCAAACGAAAAAAACAGTTGTACGTCGACATGCTTCGATTGGACGGTTTTTTATGGACGAAAATTTAATAATTTTTTTTAGCGAAACGGTTTTTTTATCAACTTACTATTGGATTCGGTTCAAGAAATTTGCTTTTATCAATTTGCAAATTTTTTATGTAAGGTGTGATAAAATCCATCCTGGTACAAATCGATTCGTTTGCGGTGTATTTATATGCACAAAATAATTGAGAAAACGAATTAAATTAAACTTTCAGCTATGGGACACTTTCACAATTCATGTAACGTTCATTAAACAGTATTATTTATTGTTGTTCAGCAATGCATTCGGTTCGAATTTCAAATGCGACGACACTTTACTTTTGTCGTTGTTGTTGTAATTGTTATAAGCAAAGATCAATGTGTGTTCTCTCTATCTAGATATAATATTTATTGCAACTGTAAACACTTCTAATTATTAATTCTAAAATTGAAATCGAACACTTTTTCCTATAATTTACAACTTGATCAACCTCTCAACACCATTCAGTTAATTAAAAATGAATTTTTGTTGAACGAAAATTAATGTTAATTTGTCACTTAGTTAGTTATATATACTTTATCGTCGTCGCAACGAGGAAGTTCAAATTTTATTTCAAATTAAATTTATTTCTTCGTTTCACCACTTATAATTATGATAATAAACACTCCGAAAACAGGCACGTCTTCTTCGACGTTTGGCGACCAACTGATTCGGATAAGGTTAATAAAATGTTCTAAAGAAAGTCAATGCAAAATTGGTTGTATGGCAAAAATAAAAAAAAATTGATATATCATGGAGAAAGGTCACCTTGGGTGTTCAAGCGCGTTGTTCAAACAACTATAGGTAGTATACTAACTAGAAACTCAATTGTACTCTGGAACATGAAACCTCTCAATACTAACTATACTCCATAATGTCGGTGTATGCGTAGATATTTACACACAAATGTATCGGGTCTGCTTATCATGAACCAGAGCTGTTATAAATATACGTGATGCAAAACTCTTTCACACCAGTGAAATTATGAAAATATCGTCGGTGTGGTGGTGTGCGGGCACATGTGCTGCGAGTTTAATCGGACAAATACTGACGGAATGGTATATTATATATGGGATTTAGAGGGCTCTAAAAGAGTGTGCATAATAAAAGGAATGTTGTTCCCGGTGGTTCCTTAAGAAAATTGAATTGTATGTGTGGATGTATGGTTGTGTCGTATATAGACGCTTTTCCGAAATGTCCCTGCATTTTGTTTTCAGTGGAAAATTTTCGTTGCACAACAAAAATGCAATTTTACAACACGAGCGTGTTTTACTAAAAATTCCTGCGCATTGCACTCTGACACACCCCCAAAAATCAATTCCATATTTTCCCAATGGTGACGTAACATTTCGAGTGGCGTGGAAAATTTCAATTCAAAGGAAATTTTCGCCATTATATTCTGAAATGAAATCATCATTGAAAAATTGTGGAATAAGCTTCCGTCATTAATTCCCATTAATTACATGCAACACACAAAAAAAATAATAATTGACGTCCGAAGCTAAAAGCTCTAAAGCGAATTTACGATATATAGTCAAACTGCGACATTTCCAAATCGCAATAGAATTGAACAGCGTAATTTATTATCTGAGCTTTTCAGTTATCAATCAACAGATCAGAACACACTCGCAAGATTATGCGGTCTACCAACCGTTTGCGATTTTTTTTTAATGAAAGGATTTCCAAATTGATAACATTATTCGAAAAATCGGCGACTATATAACAATTGTGCAGATTACGTTCAATAATTCTGAAGCGAAAAATTTCACGAGGTTTCTATCGCTAATTACACTAGGCCGTATAATCATTCCATGAGGAATGTGACTTGATCCCATAGATGTGTGAGGTGTTTAGTTTAATCCTTGTGAAAAAAACACTCAAACTCGCAATAGGTCACTGTCGGAACATTGACCTTTCCCAAATCAGAGAACACTTTGGTACTTCTTTCACCTCATTGATGCAAAATCTTTTACTTCATTTGTTTGAACATATTCATTTTGTTCATATATGAGACCACATTAGGCAGAGCTTATTTTTGTTGTCGTTTCCGATAACAGATTAACAGATAGTATTAAAAGTGACATAGCCATCCGTATCTGCGTATGAAATCCCTGTAATATCATTGAGTGTTCATTACTTCTGCCGTGCTGCAATAAATTAATATCTTTCTAAAAAAAACATTGCAGAACTACAGAGCCTTATTCAAAAAATCTGGTAATTACATACAATCTGATGAAATCAAGTGGTGACCGGAAGCGTCACAGTGCTGAGATGCATCACTAAATTACAATAGTTCTTTAAGACAGAACAAAACGTTCTGAAATCTTCTGCAATTTTCCCGTTTCAACAATTTCTAGAAATTTCTAAATTAAAGAATTTTCTAGAAAATTCTATAAATTTTTAGAATTGCTGACAATTTCTTGAATTTCAAACAATTTTCTAAAAAATTTTCCACAAAAATCTATAAAATAGGCCCTGTCTCTAAGTGTTTTCTCGATAGTCAAGACTTGTAGAGTGTATACGCACTCAACCATAAGACGAGCCCATTTTCGGGAAGTAATTTTCTTCTCCAATTCATAAAAATGCAATCAACGCACTTCAAGCAAAAGTGGTACTTTAAATCGGGTACTGAAACTTGACAGTGCTCCATACAAAGTTTTACACTGTAAAAAGAGTGGGGATAAAATTTAATACAAAACAGTATTCTATTTGGCAGCTGTCATTAATAGCACTTTTGCTTGAAGTGCGTTGATGCAATGCAATTGACGTGATGTAAGAGAAATGATTGGATAAATAGTGACCAACTCAGACACTTTTGTAAAATTTGCAGCCGAAAATAAACCCTGAACTCACTTATCTACTCACAACGGAAAACCAGTCAACCAGTGGCATTTACAGTGAGTGTATTGTAAATAAGCACGTGAATCAATTTCTTATCTTCATTAATTTCTGCTGAATGGACATGATGCAATTACTTTTCGAACGTAATATATGGGAAGATTAAAAGCTGATTAATGAAACAATTTATGATGATAATGCCGTTGAATATATAGTGGCATAGATCAAAACGTGACTTCTTGCAGGGATCAACTTCGTTGGCGATTTTGTCGCTGATCGAAGTAAAATGTATTGACTAGTTCACATTTCAAATGCTGTGTCTGACTTTAATTTATAGTTACACGTGGTTGTCCAATACACACATATCAACTGGATCGCCTTATCATATAGTTTGTACGATAAGTGGTCACACGATTCCAACTAGTTTATACCGGATCCAAAGTTCAACCAATAAAGTTTCTTGAATCGCGCACTTTAAGGTTTCTAAAATTAATATCAATTTGATTGTGCCGAACCATTTGTGTTGTTTATAGAAGGTGAAGGTAAATCGAGTTAGCTTAAAGTTGGAATAATTGCGGTGGTCACTGTATACTGTCGTGGAGTGGAAAATCAGAATTCTTTTCAATTGTAAATGTAATTAAATTGTCAATGAAACGTTCTATTTGGTCGAATACATTTTGCTGATAAAAGTATTAATTGAACAATCAACAAGAATTTAAAATTAGAAAAGAAAAGTGTTCCGTCGGTAGTTTCATGTTGCTGGCACATGAATTTTAGCTAAAAATAGCAATTCCTATATTTACCATTCAATATGTAAGGTACTTCCGGTATTGCCCCTACTTTAATATTCAATTTTTATTTGTGTTTTGCACAAGAAGCTCTGTGATGAATCTATTAAGGAAGTACAGCTAAAATGTATACATTTGGCAAATAATTATATGAGCGTCATGATGGGAATAACCGCTATGGCTAAGTTATTATACATCGTCGCCAAGTTCAGTGAGTAATGAGAGTTCATGTAGCATAGCGATAAACAGGCAAAGATTGTATTTTTGTCCAACTATAGGAAACGCTCTTCTCACTGTTCATCTACACTGTTGATATCCACTGTTGATGTACTTTTGAGCACGGGTTGCCTAGATGCATGATTCCCTGTGATGTCGACCCACTTGTCCCATTCTGAGCGTATACAAGAATTCTCGGCTTAGCGAATAAATATCGATGAAAGGAAACTTTCGCATTTTCACTGACGTATTACGGCAAGCACATCACTGATAAAGTGTCTGTCAATTCTTCTGATAATGATTTGAAGAAATTATGTTAAGTCATCGCTTATGTTTAGCTTCGTTTCGAAGCGTCTGACGATGATAATTGCAGTTTTTAATCTTTTCAGATCTTTCAGATTATTCAATACGTTAAACGACCGCAATTTAATTTTTCTTATAATTCGCTAATGTGACATGTCCCTTCTCTGTATTCAGCTATTCATATAAACAATATAACAATAAATCGATACATGGAAACTCAACTCAATTAAAGTTTGTAATTGGTTAGCATTCTACAGTTTTAATTGTTCCACATCGTTCTACATGTTGTCAACAAATGAAGCGTAAAGAGTGTCGTTTCACTCACACGTACGTGTGAAATTGAAGAAGCGTTACAGAGGAGTCCAAGTTTCGCCGAGGATGATGAAAATAAAATTTTTCACATATTGAACAATTCAGACAAATTTTGTAAAATCCATTCTCGGCTTTTAATAGAGAATGGAATCCTCTACCACTATCGCCATTCAAAGAGTTTCAGACTCTCTTCATCTTGGACACATCACGATTTAAAAATGTCGAAATTTCGACTTTAGCTGACTGTGGCTACATGGTCGGGTTGTCGAGGGAAGTCATTTTAACACAAATTAGCTTAGAATTAGTTCCTCTATCCGTTGCGATAACAATCTATATACAAAATTGACTCGTCGGTTCCGCACGGATAAGAGTGCCGGTTCTCCAAAACGGCTGGATGTGGTTCCTTATAGTACTCGAGTCCCTCAATTAGAACATTAAAAAAAATCAGAGGTGGTATCGCGACTCTATTTAAGCTTTGTTCAACCCCACCGTGCATTTTAGCCTTTTTTTAGAAACTGAGGGAAAGTGTGCTTCCAATGTTGCAACCGAATGTTGACCGAAATCAGCGCTATTTATTCTGGGACTCTTTTTATCCATATGTGTTTGGTTAGGCCTTGGTGCCTAGCCCCCAAAACCAGTCTCTAATATTTTTGATCGTCCATACTTGGCTGGTTGTAAGTGGACAAAAGTCGAAAGATGGGGTTTCGTAGTACGGATTTAATTTCCGTTAGGTGGCGAGGACACGGGAGTGTATGGGTTCGTTGAAAAGTTGAGGTCGAGTACTCCTGGGGCAAATATTAACTTCATAAAATTTTATGATAAAAGGCCGAAAAAATTACTTCCTGAAAATTTCTGAAAATCGATGTAACCTCGGTGAACTTTGATGAGTGCTGTGACCTCACTAATGCAATTATTTGATTGAATTATTACTTTTTATAAATGTGGAAGACCTCAGCTTTACAGCGATACCCATATTTAGTAGTTTGGCAGAGTGAAACACCCAATTTTCATCTGTTACATAGTCACGCGCCTAACTACTAAAGCTGAGGTCCTCCACATTCGTAATAAGTAATAATTTAATCAAATGATTGCATTTGTGGGGTCACAGCTCTCATCAAAGTTCACCGAGGTTCTCTAGATTCTGAGAAATTTTCCGGAGGTCATATTTTCGGCCGTTTATCATCAAATTTTTTGACGGTAATATTTGCCCCGGTAGTACTCGACATCAGCTTTCCAACGAACCCATACACGCCAGTGTCCTCGCCACCTTGCAGAAATGATATCCAATTTTTCGACTTTTGACCACTTACAACCAGCCAAGTATGGAAGATCAAAAATATTAGAGACTGGTTTTGGGGCCTAGGCAAGGCCAAGGATTAACTAGGCATATATAAAAAAGTCCCGGAATAAATAGTGCCGATTTCAGTCAGTCGAAATTCAAAAGAATCCCTCTTTATGATTCTAACCAGGGACAAAAAGGGTGTATGTCGTTCCCAGTCAGTAGTATCAAATAGCAAAAATTATGTTCCAAAAAATGAAGTAAAAGATTTCTAATGAATCTCTTGAAAATAGTTAGATCAAGCAAAGTAATAGATCTAATTTGTAAAACTGCTGATATGTTTGCCGTCTTGGAAAAGGTTATAGATATCTCGGAACGGTGGAACCTAAAGCTCGAAACCGTAATAGCCTCTGCCTCTCTCATTTTAAAGATAACAGGAAACGTTATATGTAATTTTCCGTCCAATATAAATGACTCGCCAATTTCATAATGAATTTGAAAACGATATCTTTCATAACGTTATTAAACAATGAAATCAACGATGTGTAATAACAGTTAGTACAATATCGGGCACAATTTCGGTGCAATGTAATTCTCTTTTTACGAGATTAGATAAGTTCTTTGTGGGTCTAATTACGAAATCGAACGTCGTAAAGCCATTTAGTGTACCGAGCTAAAAAATGTTCAAGGAAGTGATAAGAATTTTTCTTTTATTTTTAGTGTGTTCAGAAAATATAATAATTAACCTACGTAATGTGCACACAGTGTCATTGCTGGTGTATACACAATTATGTTATATTATTAGATTAACTGTCGCTGATGCAAATCTTCAATAAAATTGCAAATCGTTATGACCAGTTTTATGATGCAGATATGACCGCTGTTGACAATATTATTTTATTAATCGTTCTATTGCACCGCTATAATCCATCATTTGGGTATGCGGTATTATATTAGCGTTTATACGATTCTATGTTTACGATTTGATTGACGTGCTTTTCATTTACATTTTTTCAATCGGCGAATAAAGTTATTGGCGGCATTTTAATAATATATTTTCCATTATAAAACAATCAAATTGATAACAATTCTATATTACATGCCCTCTCGTACATAATATAATGAACTGTGCAAAATTTGTGCGCGGATTGTGAAGACATAATATTTGTAATTGAATTCCAATGTCCACAGTATAAAATTATTGAACTTCACATTGCTTATCTTAATGGGGCTCGTCTGCGTACCACATGTGTATGGCTACGTATACATGTGGAAACGTGTGTTAGTAACAACAAGCCCAATAAGAAATATAAAAAAATAATTATATCACTGGAAACGAGTCATAAAAAATTATTTAACAACAAAAATGTTATCTTACTGAATGTTACACACTTGCTATCACAAAGTTCAAAGCTTAATTTTTCAATTTTCATATAAAATTTGTGTTTTTTGTTTATTAAAATTTAATTTAATTTAGTTAGGACTATCAATGTTCGAAATATGATTCCAAGAATATTGCCTCCATAAATTTTAATACGCACTCGATAGTCACATTAACCTTACGACCTTCCTAATCTCTGGATTACGTACATATTCGTTGAATGATACGTAGAAAAAAATAAGGAAAATTTCTGGGAATATTTAACTGGGTTGTTTACTTTATTTGTTTTCCAATGACCAGTTTTCAGACATGAAAAACAACTCAAATTCCAAGGTTCATTCAGTTTCAGGCAATTTTTGTTGTTGACAAACAAGCCTCAGAACATTTTAACGGGGGAAATTGTCTCTCTTCCTATATGATAAAATCGGATCGCTGTGGCATCACACACCAATATTAATAATTTTCCATGAGAAAGTTCTGACAACTGTGTCTGATCCAGTTATGCTAGGCTCATTTAATTTCTATTTCATTAGAGACTTTCATTTCGACACCGAGTACTACCTCAATCATTTTCAACTTGACCAATGGTCAGTGAACTGATCATGTACGTACGTAATACGTACTACGTATACATCGAAGGAAATACTCTCGAAATAAAAGATAGTATAGGCAAGTATTGAATGAATTACCTGGAAGACGTTCGCAATATAAAATTCTATTGATAAATATTATTAGTATGATCAGATATTGACCATTTAGAAACGCCCATCTTATCGTAATAAAATCTTTAAATCTGTTTTCTCTTAATGTTTCAACAAAATCTATTACTTCAATAGTTTTATCAAGTGTTACGCTATATAAGTGAACATTAGTCAGTGCTTATTATAGTTAGTTCTTTGTTGTCAGTCGTTGTCGATAGCAGATGACCAGTTCATTTTAAATTGCACTGATGTGGTTGTTAAGCTAAGCTTGTCCGGCTGACAATACAATTAAAAACATTTCCCAACTGTTTCAATCTGAGATAGTCAGATGAAAAGTCAACAGCATCACGTTTTTTAACGAAATACTTTCATTAGCATGTGACTTCGCATGTGACAGAGCTTTTCGCGGACCCGTGTGAATACGAATTAGCATTTCATTTGTGAATATGATTCACTAGAGTTGTATGTGTAGATGGCAGTAATGTCCGCGTTGTGAAATGTCTTAATTGATCTTCGAAAATTACGTCTTGAAGTCCTACAAAATTCAATAAAATTCTTACGACAACTAAGTGTGATTCAAGGAGATCTGCTGTCCATTTCTTTTTCGTTGATCAATTTTCCATAGTCTTTAATTTCGACTTCGTCTTTTAATCCTTTGCTTGTCGTATCACAAGTTATTTTTCTCAAATGAGACTTTTACTTTTCAGAAGCTATTGGCAAGAGGTAAAAATAAAAAAAACGAGAATTTTGACAAATTTATGCCAACAAGGTAATTCCCTTCCAAAAGCATATACCAGTTTTTCTGAATGAAAATTCAAATAAAAAACTTGTTTGTTTATTATTAAACAGTCCACAAGCACTATGAACAATAAGTTATAAATTTTGCGTCTATTACAATTATTATTAATGGCGTTCAAAGTGATCGAGTATTGCTTTAGGTTATAATATAATGAACGGCAATAAAAATTAATAAAACTGTAAAACGTTTTACAACAAAGGTTACATTCATTCCACTCGACATTCTCAATAAACAGAAATATGGAAAAATGTGCAAATATTTTTTTTTTCATCAAACCGTGTGTCTCATACGTAAATTAACTATATTAATGACTTCATTCGTATCATCGACGATAAAACACATTTTTTTCGGGAGGAAAAACAATTTTAATCAAACAATTTGAAGTCAAATATTTACAAGAGAAAAATTAATTTTTTTTCTGGTGCAAAAATGATTATTGCATAACCGTGAAAGAGTCGCGAAGAAGCAGAGCGATAGTTTTATTGGAGCCAAAAAGGCAAATCAAAAAAATAAATAAATATCAAAATAACTCACCTCTTTCGACACACCTTGCGTTGCCATGCTTACAGATTTAAGTGATTGCGTTTAAGTGAACTCTCCACAAAAAAAAATATTTCAAAGAAACAAAAATACCGAATCGGTTACAAACTTTCGAACAGCAAACTATCTTACAATTTTCATTAATTTTCTTTGAACACAATCAATTTTCGCACATATGATCTAACCAAAAATACAATTGAGTTGCATACGTAACCAGTTTGTTGTTTCAATTACAAGTAATGCAGTTGTAACGAATGCACTGTGTTTATATATTATTATTTTCAGTGTACAGAAGAATATCAACCAACCGCAGATATATGGACAGACAGAGAGATGTATAAACAAGTAAATATTTACAACAATAAAAAAATTGATTTTAATTCATGTGATTGTTTTAGCGAAAAATTACGATAAAATTTATGATTTGTTACAGAGATACTGAACAAGGAAAATCAAATAAAATTTTCGTGTCAACAAAAGGAAATGTTGCAAATATGAAAAACGTCTACAGTATCGGCCAACGACCCGTTGTCAAACAAGGCTTAACACTAACTAAAACCGATCGTTTGGCGGTCAAAATAAAGTCACACCAAATAATCGCGAAAATATTCTATCTGCCTGTTCCGATCTTTATATGTTTCTTAGTATTGTACGACAGAGCTTATCGTAAAAATTAGCAAACGGTTTTAATGTTTGGATATATGGAAACATATACCTGTTGCTGCACATGACTTTAAATTATGAAAAATGTATGCAAATTTGACTTTTAGTGGATAATGATGAGTATAATTGTTAATTGTTAATTAACCTGTTGCCGATAGCCAGCAATACAGTTATGAAACGTCGAGAGATATGCATGAACCGAAAACTTTTTATTTGGGAAATATCTTTTTGTGATACAGTGCATACTCTACTCAAATCTAGTACTTCTTTTGATCGAAGTGTTGATTTTCTTCTTGAGTTACGTACTAACGAATGTTAAAAGGCTTTTTTTTTACCTAATAAGAGGTTTGCAGCACGAGCCGAAGGCGAGTTCTAAAATCGAATTCGCTAAAAAAGCTTTTTATCATTAGTTGAGGAGGTTGAGGACGACGTTTTTCCTAAACATTCGTTAGGAAAATAACTTTATTTCATTAGCTTTAACACATATTGTAGCTGCTACTCGTAGCGGGTAGCAGTGAACTCATCTCCTATTTATATCACCGCTGTCGATAAAACAGATGATCTCCAACTAATTGCTGAAGTAGAAGGTCAAGTTTTATATATATGAAATTAACATTTTGTTCAAGTATTTTATGTTTTCTGAATTTGCGTATAAATATGTGAAAACGTGGATCGACGTAACCAACGTATCGGCATTGCGTTGGGAAGGTGGAAAGCGATTATGTTGCCAATCCGAAGATGTGTCCAATTATTTTATGTATTTATTGCGATAATGTATTGTCTGAACATTATTTGTTCAATATGGGATAGGTTGCACCGTTTTAGTAGTAGAATTACTGTCGGTGAAGGAAATTTCTAAATTATCTACTTCTGTGCTTTCATTTATTATATTAGCGATGTATGTTATAGGATCGTATTAAGGGCAAAAAGGGATAGCCACGATGGTAGATTTATTTGACCTTTCCGTGTACAATAGCTCCCGCTTCACTAGCGACATAGTGGTATTCAATTTTTTTGTGGTCATAACTACCTTATTTCAAGTTCTTGCTATTAACTGGTTTTGGACGAGTATTTCGCAGCACATACGTTCCTGGTTACAGGTTCGACCATTTCGATTATCATTCTCAACATCTGCTTGTTAAGAAAGTTTTGTCATTTCTCCAAGACATAATGCGAAATATCAATGAAGCCACTAACCTTCGTTCTCTTCCTACAGATTTTTGGGGCGAATTCCATGAGTTTTTAAAAACGTCTTAGGTTGTGCTTCGGTCATAGTTTAGTACTACCTACTGTGAGTTACCTAAACAGTATCTAATGGTTGATAGCACATTTCCTAGAAAGCTCATGTGTGCGGGATGCTAGACCGACAAATCTGCTACCTTTGAAAATTGGGTTCCCGGAGGGGTCGAATTATTTGCAGACATATAACTGTATCGGTGTAAAATTTATTGTCGATCGTTCAACTATGTTATCAGTGGGCAGAAATGCTGTTGATTTAATAAACGAATAGATTAAACTCCTAAACTTACGACAATTTGTTCGATGTACTGTACAGTACATGATGTACGTGATATTGTCCAGTTTCCTCATTGCTCATTTATCTCATTATTATTGAAAATATAAAAAGGCGGTCCCCAAACATGTACCTGTAGTCGGACACCTAATATTCTTTCATTGATACCCTTTTTTATGAATGAAAGATTAATAGGGTTCGACTGGTGTCCCGACCCTAAGAAAGGTATCCCGACCGTAAGAAAACAAGATGTCTTTTAAAAATCACTATCGACATATCGTCCAAGTTTTTTGGTTGATACGAAGCCATGAAGGAACAAGTAAAAACCTTAGGTTTTTTTCCATTTTCTTGTAAACGAAATTCACGAATCAAAGTTCTTTACCAAAGTCCTTGACTTTAAACGGGGTTAAACAGACATCTAAGACGAAGTTCAACTAAGAGTTAGAGCGGCAGCAGATAACTCACAACTGTATACGAATTTAGCATTTTCTTATCTTCGAAACGATGTGCCTCTCTGCAGAGTGTGATGATTGCGCAAAATATTGCCATTCAAAAAATACGTCGAATTCATTACCCGATGTTTAGAATAAATATTTTTGCTGGAACACCAATTGACGAATGTAAGATTTCAGTTCGACAAAAAACAGTTTTTTGTTATTGATAAGGCGACTTTAAGTCGACAACAACTGCTACACAACATAAACCACATTATGTTCAAATAATTTACTTTATTTATGCTCGTAATTTGTGTGCATAGCATACACTCTCAACACTTTTAAAAAGTTTCCATTTGGTTGTTTTAAAATCTTTGTACACAAGTTCATGATATAGTTCGGTTGTACTGGTCCAGAACCGTGTAAGATATACAAAAAAACAGAAGATTATTGATATCACTACAGGGTAAAGTGTTTTTTGTACATATTCTCTATAGAACGTCGATTATTCCAGCTGGTAGCCCAGTCACTTCGGTGATTGTAGCTGCCAACCGTCTATTATGCTCTAACACACAGCTAGCACTAGCTAGACCCAAATGAACGCAATACAGTTCGAAGCATTTGACTTTACTTTGTTTCGGGAAACAGACTTCAATTAGCCACCTACGCAATTCACGATAATGGCACATTATTCAACGAAATGTAATGTAATGAACGGTACAACTTACTGGTAAAATTCACCCGACAAAATACCCGGAACTACTTGTGGTTTAATGGTTGTCTGTACCGATGTGTTTGGAAGCTCTTTCGGTTTCATCGGACATCCGTTGTGGTCTTCGAACCAAAGAAAATACGAATAGCTGAATGCTGTGTCCTTCCAGATGACCGACATGTGTCCCTTTTGCAGATAAGATCGTGAGAAGTCGACCATTGACCAGATCTGAAAAAAATGGAAAATTCATTTTTATTCCGCCGAAATTAAGTCGGGCATGGACGGAGATGCATATCCTATTCAGAGTTTTCAGAGTCATCAGCTGAAGAATATTGCCTTGATCTCTGTTCAAAAGCCTTTGTTTCGTTCGATTCCGGAAACAGATTCTGGGAAACAAATGCGAAGGTTATCTTTGTGAAGCCGCTTGAAACGCAAGGGACAAGAACAAGAAATTATTTTTCAATAAATAATTGTTTTACACGCGTCCTGATACAGAATCATGCACCGTAAGTTATGCAAATTCTTTTTAGGAGGGGAAAAAAACGATGTTTGTAGTACTTGCGAACATTCCAATGCACAAAAACGATATTTTCGTTGTGAATGGATAAGAAGGCGGAAATAACTCTCACTCTACTGCCTTTTTTGGTCAATTTTTTTACTTTCACCGCACTTAAGACGTAAAATAACTTTCATAATTGTGCGGAAAATCGTTGTTTTGACTAAGTTTATCGACTGAATTAACAATAACGTTTCGGAAACGGCCAGTCATTTGTTATTGGCAGCGATTACAAAATAAACCGATGAGCTCGTGTTCTCTTATATAAGCAAAAAGGACGGTTCAACGGAAGAAGTAAAAGATTTTGTATGAAACAAAATCTTTTACTTCTTGCGTTGAACAGTCCGGCGATAATGTATAAAATAGAAGTGACAGACTTAATTATCTGATGGCGTGGCGATACGATTGCTATTTCAGGAAGGTTAACAATGACCAGCAAACTTTCATGCAAAGCTAATTAAACAAAAAAATCTTTCACATTTACCTTGTTTGCTGTAATCAAAGGATTATCTGCGGCAATGTTTGGAGCGATCAAGCGGCCGGTTGATCTGTCGATATGTATAAAGTGAACTAGCCCAGGGAATTCCTCTAAATATGTGTTATCAACAAAGGAGTTAAGGAAATTCTTTCGACTATCGTATGATGATTTAAAAAAATGACATATCGGCTGGGTAGCACACCCAGCCGCAATGTCATCTCTATGGATTTGAATGTTTAACTAAATCCACGAAAATTTTATTTTGAAAAGGATATGATCCCAAGGTGAAATTTTGTTGAGATTTGACCAGCAAAAACTCGCCAAACTCTAAAAGTCTTCCTTCCACCATCGACGAAATTTCCGATACTCTTTGAATACCGTGCTCACGAGAATTGCATTCGATGCAGGTAACCTAAGTGATTGCGACTTCGTCAATATAAAATCAAACCGAAATTCAATTGCAAAATTACTCGAAATAATTCCTTCAACGCTTCCACAAATCCGGGCAAATTCGATTCGATAGTGACCACCAAATCCTTATCACAATTCTTGAACAGATCGATGTACTTCTTCTTCAAAACGTCCCAGCGGCTAACGAATTTCTTCGTTGAATTGTCGATGTCGGTACTGTTAAATTTGGCCTTTTTCAATGCTTCGACGACATGCTTAACACTAGATTCTAATTTGTCAAATGCCGGTCGCAGTCCGTCCACATCGTTTTGCATCTGTAAATTCCGTGTTTTGTGCATGGCAAAGAATGCATCGTACAAGCCACTCGCCACTTGCAAATTGCCATATTCGATCAACAGCACCAAAATGATGTCGTTATCCAGCTGAGACACGTGAACTATGTGAGGAATGCAACCGGCATACGATCCGTTCACATTTCCTTGAAGGAATAAGAGATTCGTGGAAATTTTCTTTTCCAACGACTCCAGACTTTGGATAAATATTGTGATGAATAGGATATCACTGGGAGATAGTTCTTGGGCCTGTTTGCTGTGTGAGTGGAAAAGTAATTTGATTTTTTGTGAAGATTTTCTAAAAATTGAAATCGCGCTCACCTCGAGAACATGGAAAAAAATTTGTTCCTTACAAACAGACATGCATGACTTCGCTGCGAATGTGGATCTTGTTTCAAATTTTCCGTCGCAATTTCCAACGTTTTCTGAGCAATGTTTTTCAAATCGAGATTCACCAATAGATGTTCAACTGATTCCATTCGTACAGCCTGTAGTTAAAATTGTTGAAATTTACTCTTAGTTTCGGCTTAAAGAAATTTGGAACAGAAACAATTACTTGATCAGTTTCATATAATCTATCCCAAGTCAACAATAGTTTAGTTAGCATTTCCGATTTATGTGGCATGGTTTTTAGTCTAAAATTATTTGGTTAAGAAAATTAGTCACTGGAAAGCATAAGCTCGGAAAGTCGAACCTTTCTGCATTGGTCAGTTATTTCATTTTAGTCAAGCTAGCAATAAAATTCAAAATAATATGTTAACAGTCCCATTAATGGCTCGACATAATATAATGATTAAGTCTGTTACGACTTTGGTTTCAGTTGTATCTTAATATTTGATATCAAATCTTGTACTTCTCTAACTTTATCATTCGTCTTTCTACATAATAGAGCCTTTGTTAGATCTCGTTACATATTTTTGTCATTATTGTGGATAACAGATGGAGAATAAACGTTTCTAAAGGCATACGAAGCGTACCATTAGGTGTGATCTAATGAGGGTGGGGGTCGGGGTATGTCAAGTGTATATTTGATCACAATATCTTCCTTTTGACACCAATTTGGATTGTCTATGTCTTAAACCTGGACTTACCGTCGATAGACAATCATAAAAATCGTAAAACAAATATTTCACGTATCGGTTTCGAACCGTGACCGTAGAAGGTACTGATATGCAACTGATATGAAACTTCGTGAAAAACCCATTCCCGAGCCGAACTCGACCTGTTTTTGAGGGGTTTTCTCGGATTTAAAAAATTTAATTCGGGTCAGGCTTTCAATAATTTTTTTAAATTTATATTTGAAGTGGGTAACTTCTTCAGAAACTAGTTTTTAGAATAATACATTTAGTTAATCTATATCATCATTGCTCGGACATTTCGAACCCAATTTAAATTTTTTGGGTTTCCAGTTCAAAAACTTCAATTCGGATCAGGTTAGGTCGGGTCCCGAGGTTTCAAATTCAACTGGCTTCAGATTCTCGGGTTAAAATTTTTAGCCCCGTACGAAGTACAAAGGGGCTTATAGTATTACGATGCCGTGTGTAATTGATGGAATTCGAAGCAAACGGTAAGGGCAAAGTGTTTGCCTATGTTCATAGATGACGAATCTGCAATAAAAATTTTGTCTGTCCGTCTGTCCGTCTGTCTGTCCCTCACGTCGATATCTTGAGTAAATCAAATCCGATTTCAAAAATTTCCCTGAAAGATAGTCGAAATAGTGAGGCTAAGTTCGAAGATGGGCACATTCGGGTCGGCCCTTCGTGAGTTAGGGCCACCTAAGTGATTTAAGGTCTTTTGGTGATATTTATGGCAAAATAAACGATGGAAATGTAAATGACACGGCAAATGATAGGTATTGTCAATACCATTCCAGGAAAAAAAAGTTTTTTAAAATCGGGTGAGTGGACCGTGAGTTAGGGCCTTAGAAGTGAAATGCTACTAGGGCCCTATGTGTATTTTACATAGAACTCGAGTAAGTTTCATTCGTTTTTCGTAATTTCTGTTTGATTTGGAAGGTAATCGAAGGCCGAATAGAATGTTGTTGAAAAAAAAATTAAATTTGGGTCCTTGGCCTAAGGCCGCTACTAGGGCCCTATGTGTATTTCACATATAACTCGAGTAAATTTCATCCGTTTTTCGTAATTTTTGTTTCATTTGGAAGGTAATCAAAGGCCGAATAGAATGTTGTTGAAAAAAAATTAAATTTGGGTCCCTGGACTAAGGCCACTACTAGGGCCCTATGTGTATTTTACATATAACTCGAGCAAATTTCATCCGTTTTTCGTAATTTTTGTTTCATTTGGAAGGTAATCAAAGGCCGAATAGAATGTAGTTGAAAAAAATTTTAAATTTGGGTCCTCGGACTGAGGCCGATACTAGGCCCTTCAAAAAAATAAAATTTTTAGGGCGATTTGAAATTTTTGTTTCAACGGAACGTCGTACGGGGCTTCGTAATTGCGCTATGCGCAATTTATAAGATGTACACATTACATAATAATTTTACTTTAACTACATTAACCGGCGCAATAGGCTTACGGTCAAAGTAGGGTGATAGTCGCACTAGGGTCACGTACGCAATAGATATACGGGTTTGTACGGGGCTCAGTCGCAGCAAACGCTCCGACTGTTCTGATGGCTCGTTTTATTTTAGGTAAGGTCGGGTCGACCTAATATTAAGAGCTATAGGACAACTATAAGCAATGAGCTATCGCTTATTGGGTCCTAGGTAGCAAAACTGAGCTGAATAAACAATAATGAAGTAAAAGATTTCAGCCTAAAATGATTAGAACGGTGATCGAAATACGGTTGCGGCCTTGTTTAATACAACAAAACTAAGCTGGAAAACATTCATCAAAGGAATGCAAAAATCGACAAACTGTACATTCTATCGTGTCATTACAGTTCATCATCCTCATCATCCTATTTAATGGACTGTTGTTTTCATCAGAGACGAACTTAAACTGTTCTACTTAACGAACAATTGGTCGTCTATGTTCTTCAACTCCTGTGTCAGCAATATTGATAAGAATCCTAGTCAGTGACATACACTATACACAGATTTTCATTGCCTGAACCTTTTACAGCAGGGCCTATTTTAAGTAATTTTATTTACCCAAAATTACCAAAATTACTAAAATTTTCCAAAAATTACTAAAAAATTACCAAAAAATGTCTGGTAATTTTTGGTAATTTTTAGTAAATTCTAGTAATTTTGGTAATTTTTGGTAAATAAAATTACTTAAAATAGGCCCTGTTTACAGACAGCAATCACGCGAATAGTTTACTTATCCAGTCTATTACTTCTTCAATCTAATTTTTAAGCGATAGATACGAAGTTCACTTGTTTTAGCATACAGAAAAATTCGACAAACTGGAAGGGTTTCTAGGCTAAGTGGCAGGTATGGATGTAAATCACTCCACCGCAATAAAACTGAATCGATACTCACAGGTAAATATCCGGTCCACAGATTCGTTTAATGAAACACGAACAAACTCCCACCGAACGCTGAAGATCTTTGATGGAATTCATTCCAATTTTCAGAAAAACAAACCCAAGAAACTGCAAAAGCGAAAAATATTACGACCAATACGGAATGTTTGTCTACCGTGTCTACCTCTTCAAACACAAAATTGATGTTACCATCACACTCCAAAGATGAATACGAATTATCGAATTGACATGTCATGATCCTTTGCGACGCAATGATAGGACTAAATATTTGGATCAAGACATTCGGATTGAGAAAGTCCTTCTCCACCTGAAGTAGATTTTAAATTGAATTTCCAAACGAAAATAAAACAAAAACATAACACGAACCGCATCCGTTTCGACCAGTTCCTGTTCGAGGGCGAGTTCATGCAATTTGGTTTTCATTTGTTCGTTAAACTTGGTGTAAATAACATCATTTTGTTGATCAAATATTAGCAGTCCGTCCATTTTAATTCAGATAATTTGACAGATAAACAAAAGTAGCAAAACTGAGTATCTGACAACTTTGACAATTCGTTTTCGTTGTGTGTATGAATGGATCCCATCCATACTATCGTATTTTGCGCAGTCTCATCATATACATTCATACCTCCATGCATTCCTATTTGTTTTGATTCAAAACAAAAGTGTGTGTTAAGTGCAGCCGTAAGTACGTCATATCAAAAATACTCAATGGCACTCGTGCAAAGAGTTGCACATGAAATAGAGTAACCTTGATATGTCCAAGGCACCATAGATTTTACTTGTCATAATGTATCACTGTAGTAAACAGATAGGGTGAACTCATTCTTGTCCGAGGATTGGTACGCTCACCCTACTTGCTGTGAGGCTGGTATGGCAAGTTCGGTATCGTTGTAAAGCTTAGACTGCAGGCTGATCAGACATTATTGTTTTGTTGCAAGATTGGTCTACCTGTGTATAACAGAGGAGTTCAGTTTCGACGATGATGATGAAAATAAACTTTTTCAATTCAGACAAATTTTGTAAAATCCATTCTCGGCGTTTAATAGATCATGGAATCCTCTACCAAAATATCGCCATTCAAAGAGTTTTCATTACACTAACTACGAAATGGTGTACATGTGTACATGTTTTGGACGATTGATTTTAGGCAATTTCGCTGAGCCTTCAAGCCTTCAAGCGAAAGTGCCTTAAATCAACCGTCCCAAACAGGTGCACATGTAAGTTTTCATGCAGAGGGCCGGAAACCCGAGAAAATTCGGAAAATTGCCCTCATTTTTGGCCCCGAAGCATGAAAATTACAATTTTCACTCACTTCGTTCGGCCTACAATCCGCGAAATTGCCTAAAATCAATCGTCCAAAACAGGTACACAAATAACCATTCAAACTCTCTTCATCTTGGACATGACATATCACCATTTAAAAATGTCAAATTTTCGACTTTAGCTGGCTGTAGCTTCGTGGTCAGGTTGTCGAGGGAAGCCATTTCAACAAGAATTAGCTTACAATTAGTCACTCTATCCGTTGTGATAACAATCTGTATTCTAATTGACTCGTCAGTCCCGCACGGCCATGAGTGTTACTTCTTCGAAACGACTGGATGAATCCGCGAACTGAATGTGGTTCCTTATAGTACTCGAGTACCTCAATAAGAACATAAAGAAAAATCAAAGGTGGTGTCGCGACTCCATTTAAGTTTTGTTCAACCCAACCGTGCCTATTCAGAGTATACAGGGATACTAGCAAAATTGAACCAAGGAGTCAAAATTTGACCAAAATATATGGAAAATGGCAGAATTTAGTCGTGACCTTTTATCAGTTAATACTAAAACAATATGCATTTCAGCAATCAATTTATTTTTTGGTGAGAGAAATATCGTATAAGATCAACTTGACAGTGCTCCATACAAAATTTTACACTGTAAAAAGAGTGGGGATAAAATTTCATACAAAAAGTACTCTATTTGGCAGCTGTCATTAATAGCACTTTTGCTTGAAGTGCGTTGATAAGATGAATATTACAAGAAGTAAATGCTTCAATCCTACATACGTTCAATGCATCACGAAATTTTGCAGTAGTTTCTTCGATCGTCAAATCAAAACATAGCCAACCGGCCCAGACCATATCCCGTTCGTTAGTTAATTATCCTTATTCAAATGTTATTTCGCAAAAGTAAAAGATCAAATTACAAAATGGACTTCTAAAAATGCATACTTATCGAATTTTTTATGACTAAATCTCACGCCAACACTGAAGAAAGCAGACGTACGTCATTTATGAACGTTTCCCAAGTACAGTTTTGTACCTCGGCTTCGGCTCGGATTTACAAACTCTACATTTGTCGAATAGTTACCGAAGCTTGTTAAACAAAAGAACACTTTTGTAAGTTTGCTTTTATCACAAAATTTCACCTCATTTAATGATTCACTTCCGCAACATCCATTGTAAACTATAATCGGTCGGCAGCGGCATAATAACAAAAGTCGACAGGATGCATTTATTTTTCTAAATTATTTGTATTTCTCTACGACAATCGAAAGACAAGATTAGAACATTAATTGTCGAAGCTAAATGAACATTTTAGAACATTAATCGTAGTTTTCTCACGTTACTTTACTTGACACAAATAAAAGGTAAGCCAACCTATACTATTCATACTTTACTTTTGATAAACCAACCAACGCACTTGCCCTGGCTTGGCTAAGCTCATGAAAAAAACAATAGTCATAGCGCTGCTCCTAGCACTAACACTCTTATGTCATACATCAGAAGGCCTTCAAATTTTCATACATATAAGCGTGTACACTGCCATCTTGTGTGTATTTTAAAGAAATGCCTTTTCTGATGCCATCAGCCTCCAAATCTTTTCTATGTTAATGCTAGGAGTAGTGTTAGTGTATTTAGGACATTACATCCGTGATTCCAAATTTTAATTTTGACGAGTGGGTCATAGCTCGACCCGAAGGGAAGAGCTTTATTCCTACTCGTCAAGATAAAAAGCTGGAAGCATGGACGTACTGTATTTTAAGTGATTAAGCAATGTAAATGTACATTTCGCATGAGCAAAGCGACATTCACATTGCTGTAGCACGTAAAAAGTATTTAAGTTGTTTGCATTCCAATGTTACGACAATATATAAATTCACTTTTAGTATTGTTGGCACTTCGATTCTGTCGACGGCGACGGCGACGCTTTTTGTTCTTTTCCTCTCTAGAAACTGAAATTAAAGCGATTTGCATATATCATAAAAGTAGCTCTATCACACATCCACCCTAATAAGATACGAGATGCAATTATACTGTTAAAGCTTACCTGATATTAAGTAGTAGATTCCCCACAATATACAGAGCGGTTGAAATACAAACAAATGGTACGGTGCTATGCTTGGAAACGGTGTTTGTAATATCAACAGAAGCATGTGAATGTATGTAAGAGAGATGAAACTGAAGTGAATTATGTTCCAAACCTATAGAAAATTGTGCGAATTACATTCATCCTGTACATAATATATTATATCAACGAGCCCGATACGAATGCATCACCCAACAAAGAAATGAATAGGCGTGTAATCACCATATAAGGCTTACATTTATAAAGGGTTGATACATACATCATCACTGTATGTTCTGGTATTTCATTTCATTTCATTGATTTCAGTTTTAAAAATGTTATTACAAAAACATTCGCGTAGCTCTAGTATGATGAAATCAATTGAAAAAAATTGAAAAGAGCAACGGATACCCTATTACCCTATAGGTGCTACAAAAAATTCGTATCGTGCTCTAATATAACAAATGAGCATACCTCCCAATAGTGGCATAACGAGATGAAAGACATAAACAATCCACTCTGCAGCATAGACGTTGTTTCTGAACCACTGAACGTTGTCTCAGAGAACATTGAATTGAAGGGATTATATGCTAGGGTTGCATTAAATAAATCGACAATTAAATTCATCATGGTGAACGGAGAACGGCACCTTTAATTGGTAAAGTTAAACATTTTACAAATTTGGATTTTGTAACCTTTATGTTATTATAATGGTCCGTTGCACCTTTGTAACGTTAAACATATCATATATCATCGGTTATCGACAGCGATATGATAGAAATTATTGACAAATTCTGACTAGTACGACCTTTTATACGAAAAATGTATGTTTTAACAATTGAAGTAAAAGATTTTCCTTTGAGCTGTTGAAAATGCTTAGATCGAAAGATGTGACAGTTTGAAAAAATGAATGTGGTCCGTCGTCCTTCATCAGAAACAGTAGACACTTCTAAATTGGTAGATGCTTTTTGCACCCTGAATGCATCTGACGAAACACCCAATGTATGGGTAAAGACTATTTGCACCCGTTCATTTTTCCTTGTACAAACTGGTGCCAATAGTGTAGTTTAGATTATTTGCTACCGGGAGAAAATAGTGCATCCCAGGTAATTTAACCCGGGTGGAAATAGCCATTTCGACGTAAGTAAATCAATATTTTGTTGATGTTAATCTTTAAAGAGGATGCAATTAGCTTTTGTTATAAAAGTCGTTCCTCACTCAAGTTTCTGGTAACATTTACTATGAACATAACAGTTGAACTCTCCTGATTGAAGAAGTTTCAAGTTGAAATTATTTGAATAATACGTAACGTATATAAGGGTATGTTGAAGCTTATTTTCCAAACCATTTTTATGCAAGCCTAACAAAGCATATAATATGAACGAGAAGAAATGTTTTATAGACTGCACTGACGATACTATCCAGCTAGGTGTGTGATGGTGTATGTGCACACCACAATTTAGAAATCTGGAATTTTGCATTCCCATAAATACCTTATTTTAACTGATACAAAAATACACTCTCTGGGAAACGTGTGTCGAATGCTAATGTTGATGCCTTCGAGATTTATATACCAAAATAGACTGCACTTGTGTCATGTAACAATTTTTATAGCACACAAATTTGCAATTGCATTTACTTCAATTACTTCAATTATTATGCACTTCTATGCACAGAGTTCACAACGAAAATTGCCTGAGGAACGTTACACGCTATTACAGGTGGTTAACTGAAGTGATAAAAAGAATGTATTTTGGAGAACAGCTTTAGGGGAAGTATGTAGTTTATCAAATGTAATGCATCATAAAAACCGAATCTCTAGTGGGAACGTTCTGCACATTTCGTAATAGCCGAGGGGGTGCGCATGCATTCTTTTTGTACTGTACCAATTCTAATGTTCAATTACGTTTGTCAGGGTACAGAGTTTCATGGATGTTGGATGGAATTTATTTGTATGCGTTGCATAGTTTAATGAATTCCCTGAATTCCATCGAAAAAAATTTCTCATTTTTCAGTAATCGATAGAAATTCATTTTGAATTCAACGATATACAGTGAAATTCAGCAATAAGGTTACACGTTCATGCTTCCTTGTTTGCATATGCATCTCTGTATAAATGTACTATTGAATGGGAACACGCCCGCATAATACACATTGATGTATGAAAACAAAACTAACGACCAGCTGAAACGAAAAAGTGTAACCATAATGTTGAATCTCACTGTACAACGTCTGGTTAGCATTACATAAGAAATTGTAAAATTTGGTTTGTACAGCTATAGACCTTCCACCGATGTATGCATCTCCAAACCAATCAATTCATTATTGAGATAGTAATATTAAAGTAAGTAAATGCTGTGCAGGTCCAGATTAGCCAGACATCGCCCTGTGGTTGTCTTTCAATATATTTGTATAGAAGTTTCATTTTTCTGCCTTTTTGATTTTTTACATGTCTTCAATGTTCTTCAAGTAATGGATATCCACCAAAATTTTCTCAAAATTGGCAACAATGCACTCAACATTGTAGACAATTTTCTTACATCTTGAATGTTAAAATCAATAAATGGGTGCAATTTCGATAGTGGTGAGTGGCACAAGTCACCCAAGAAAATGCAATTTTCAACTCTTTTCCGAGGTAAACACATCTTTTTTCACAAAAAAGGCTTTCCAAGTTTCAGTGGAGGTCGAAAATTAACTACTTTCTCTCATGCGTTGTAAAAACCAGCTCAGATGGCCTTTACTGCCTGCTCCATACGAAAGCTTATCATTTTTTTTTTGTATCTAATGCTCTTTCTTTATTTTCGAAATGATTTTTAACAAAGTTGAAGTCGAGAAAAAAAAATAATTGAAATTATTGTCTTCCGCGGACCAATATAGTTTTGAGAACAGTTCTTCTTCGTCCGGGTAAGTTTGCTTGAGATTTTCAATTTCAGCCTACAGTCCATAACAGGTTAATATGTGTTCTGACGTCTGTTCTTCAATTTGACAAAATGAACAAATTGGAGAAGGTATTAATTTCATTCTGTTTAAATGTTTGTAAAGAAGGTCATGTCCCGTTATTTTCCGAAAGTTCGCAACGTACGTTGGTCTATCTTTTGATTTCACACTTTTATTGTTGATATTAGCCCACACTTTTCCATCTGATAATTCATTATTGTGAAGCGTGATTGCATTTTTTACGTTCTGTTTGATCATTGTTTTTGATTCATTGAATTTCTTGTTGCGTAGTTTTGATTGTTTTTTATACGTAAATTTACGAACTTTTTCCGGTAAATTCATTTCATATTTTTGATATAGTGAATCTATTTTATTCACAAATGAATATTTCGATTTCAGTCGTTGTTCAGTGGTCTTGAAATTATTCCATAAGCTGTTCGGGGTTCTAATAATTCTTTCGTATGCTTTCAGGGCTGCCTCTTCTCTTGAAGATTGTATTGTTTTTATATCGGTAAACATTTCCATTGAAGTGATCGGTGTAAATTTGACTCCTCCGCAAATTGTTCTCAATGCTTTGTTTTGAATTAATTCTAGTTTATTTTTGACTGAATTACTGGCTGTGATCAACAGTTCTTCTCCGTACGTAAGAACTGGGTGGATGTACATTTTATACGTCAACAGTAATGTGTCTTTCGATGCTCCCCATGTTGTTCCGGTCAATCTTTTCAATAGTTTGAGTTTGCTTTCAGCTTTATTGGTAATTTCTTCTACATGGTTTCTGAATGTTAATCTCTGGTCTAAAATGATACCAAGGTAACATTGATTCAAGATTTCTTCAACTGTCGTATGATTGAAACTTAGATACGGTTTGAATGGAATGTTGCACATACTAAATATTTGGTACTTGGTTTTTTCTGTGTTCACTTCCATTTGATTTTCGATTGTCCATTCATATAACACATTTAGTGCGCAATTCATTATGTTTTCTATGATTTTCATATCATCACCTAGTCCCATAATTGCTAGATCGTCGGCGTATAAGATAATTTCGATGCCAGGTATTGTTCGTAGTTTGTAGCACAGGTCATTGAGAAATATGTTGAACAGAGTCGTGCTTGAAACGGCGCCTTGTGGTAAGCCTCTTTTTACTTGTTTGTACGACGTCGTGTAATCATTATAACGAACCGATATGAATCTTTGGCACAAAAAATCGCAAATGGAATGAATTATTGATCCGGAGATGTTCATTTCGATCAGTTTTTGAATGAGAATGTCCCTAGAAACGAGGTCGTATGCAGCTCTCAAATCGACGAACGTGATAAGAGTTGTTAATTTCGCATTGAAACCGTCTTGTATTCGTTGACATAGAAATGCAGCTTGATCTATTGACGATTTATGTGGTTGAAATGCTCCCTGGGCTGCATGTATAATTTTTCTTTCCCGAAGTTCTTTATTTAACCGATTTATTATCATTTTCTTATAAAGTTTGCAGAGAATGGATGTTAATGCGACTGGTCGATAGCTAACTAATTTGTTAGCTTTTTTCTTCGGTTTTAAAACTGGTACAATGGTTGCCTTTCTCCATATTGCTGGTATTCCATTGAACAAGACGAAATTCAGAAACGCCAAAAGTACAACTTTCGCTTGTATATCGAGATTTAAAATAAATTCTGGTAAAATTCCATCAGGTCCTGGCGCTTTATCCTTTTTCAGGGTTTCACTTGCTACTTCAAATTCATTGAAAGTGAACGGAATTTTACTTTTTCGGATGGAATACTTTCGTATTTTCGATGCACCAGATGAGACTTTCGTGTAATGTTTTAAGAATGCCTTACCCTTCTCTTTATTTGAAGTTAACAGTCTATTGTTGTGTTCAATTGCTTCATTTGATCGTCTCGATTCTGTATCATTAAACGTTGATACTTTTCCGTGAGTATGTGATCCATTAGAACGATAATTTAATTTTTCAAGCTCTTCGTCGAAATTTGATCAAATTCGTCAACTGTTTTTCAACTGTGTTTCAACTGTCGAAAAGACAGTTACAGAAGCGAGTTGCTCAAAAAACATACGAATCAGTTGATGAGTGTCACAAAATTCTTGCTTTATGTAATTTATCACTCTCGCAGTATCCAAGGTAACCTACTAGGAATTTGCATACCAAAAAGTTTCAACAGCATCGGAGATGCAAAGAAATCATCTCTCAGATCAAAAATCGAAACAGTAGCAGAATCCAGCTTGGCTTTGTTGTCCCCGATGAGGAAATTAAAATTTTTTCTATTGACATGATTGAGGCCTGTTTATGGCCTAAAGCTCTGTCGCTTCCATCTTAGCTTCTAATAGGTTCGAGTTACCTATTACAACTGACATGGTGAAGATATCCATTGTTAGTTCCAATATTCTAAAATTTTTGAATTTAGCGATTTTGCGAGAATAAACATTCCACTAATAGGTAATTAATGAAGTAATCAGTCAAAAAACCCTTAAAGGGTAAATGTGACGCAAGTCCTTTATCTTAATTACAAAATAACTGATATCGCTGAGGGTGACGCATTGTGTGCCGTACGCAAAAGTTTTATCAACAAAAATTGACCCAAAAAATTTGTGAAAGAAAATTTTACAAAAATAAATTTGCGTCACACGGCTCAATCCATTTAAAAGTGGAAAATCTTGTAGCGTGGGCAACAAATTTCTCGGTTCCTGCTAGTCCTACAGCTTTTTGATGTTCTACAAAGTTGTAGGGAATAGCTAACGTAGTAACAAAACTGGGGCCTGTCATTTTTTTAGCTTAGGGGGGCCATTGGAGCCAAGGGGGAGAAGTCAAAAAGTTGCTGTAAATATGCTCCGCCGTCCCCAATTTTTTTTTTTTACATTTTTGGTAGTGGACCTGCGTCACGCCCGCTTACTAACGTGCGGGCATGATGAGTTACTTCTAATAAAATCTTATCAGATGACAACGTTACAAAATAAGGTACAGAATTTCGTGATTTTCGTTTTTGTTTTCTTTTTCTAACGTATTCGAGGCTGTGTTTCATATTGTTACTAGGAAAGATGAACGCATAAATTTCAGCAAAACTAAACATTTCTATTATTTATTTATAAACACTTTTCTGGTTACATAATTGAATGGAACTACTGAAATAAGCCGCTACCGAAGAGGGAAGAAGTAAAAATAGTCTACTCGATTCCACACAGTGAGCAACCTTGCAACATTAAGAAACCGGACTTGCATCAGCATTACGGTATTGTCCAACTTTCTGTACGAATTTTAAACGTTGAAGCATACCGCTCAATGATAAATATTACGGTAGCTATTGCAAGTCCGTAGCTCCAGATTTGAAAAATGAAACCCAACAGCTCTAAATCTATTGGTGTCTGATGAGCGAAAAGCTGTTGACGTTGCTTCAATTTATTGTAGGAGTTGCTTAGTTCCTTCTCCCAATAACCAAATAGGCCACTTTCATCCGCTAATCGAAGTAAGAAATTTATACGATTCAAGAACGGAGAGCCAGCTCGTACAAAGTATCGTGCCATGAAAGGAATAATACATTCGTCCATTACGTAGAAAACTGGTTGGCCTTCAACGATGCAAGTATTTTCGTAAAATTTTGCTCCCCTCATTCCGCCTACGAACGCATAATTGACTTCGTGAGAGTCAAGTCGCTCTACAAACTCCAAATAGTGTATGACTTTGAAACGATTTTTAATTGGAGAATGTTTCAGGAAATGTTCCGAGTAATTGTAAACGATGTTGTTCACCAATAATTCGTGTTGGTTCATTTCTAATAGCTGGTCAACAGTTGATATTCTTGTCTCTTGACTTCTGGCAATATTAGTGTACAGTAAGCCCTCGAACACTGATTTAATCACGAGACAATATATTAGACACGAGACAATGACCAATCTGGGCGCAGCATTTTCTGGTACATGCGTTAACGCTTGGTTAACATGGAACCCGAATAGATCGAATAAAAACACGTGGTTCCACGATTTGTGGCGTTGTATCCTGCGTCGTGTTCTTCTAAGTATGAACAAGCTGATCCACACTTGAAATGTTACCACGATCATGGACATCCACACGAATGAGTCCACTGTTTTGGTTATCATTTTGAACGTATTTCGAATTCGGTTGTAGGGCAAAAGTATGCACATATCGTGCCGTCTTAACATAATTGTTTCTTCTATTCCGCTTTCAGTAATTAAATCGACCTCGTAGATCCTTCCATTTAAACTTAAGTCTGCAGATACCATTTCCTCAATTTTTAAGTCCTTTGTTAAAGGAGTTTTCAGAATCAGTGTAGCATTCATTGCCGACGATATTAAGTCAGGAAGAAAAATTTCGTAATTGTAATTTATCTTTTTGGCTTCTTTGGTCAGTGTTGTTATGTAATCTCTATACATGACAATGTTAATGGGAGAGCCGAAAATATTTGAATTCTTTCTGACGAACAATTCTTCCTTCTTGTGTGCATTGCTCGGTATTCGAATGGTTTCATTCTTAAACGGATTGTAAGTGATCACACTTACATCAGACTTACCGTCTTCTGTAGCCACAACCACAGCATTTAATAGATTGTAATTCCAATACATTTCTTTGAGAAGATTTTCATGATCAGCGGACAACCTCTTTTCAGTGACGATCATGTAGAACAAATTGAAGCTTTCCTTCTGTCTAATCTTGAATAACATCGGAAAAATCTGGCTCTTCAGTTCTAATTCCAGTAATATTAGCAGACGAGTCCCACTGCTTGTGCTAACTGAGAAATTGGTGGCTTCATTTTTGAATCTGAAAACAGATTGTAAAGGATGGGCATGACTAAAATTCTACCGTGTAAAGCCAAAACATCGTATCGCATTGTGTTTGTGCTTCAGTGAGCTTTTGAAAATTTTCGAGAACTTTGAGCTTCTTTTGGATTCCATTGAAAAAGTGGAACTTTTTAGTGTAACACAAAAAAAGCTCAAAGCTTTCGAAAACTCTCAAAAGCTCTTAGTTAGCAAGGACACAATTATGATACGTTATTTTGGTGTACCACAGCAGAACTACAATATGTGGGTACTCTTTCGAAAAAAATGAATTTCAGTGGAATTTTCTTCGATACCGGAACTTACGCAAAAATTTTTGTAGACGGTGGTATACAGCACGAATTTACAGCTATAACATCGTCTAAGATTTTACCTACAGACTCAAATTCAAAGTAAATGTTAGCAAACTTAATGTCAATTGAACAAAGCACTGTCGACAAGTAATTCATCAGCTTCTCCCGGTCTAAGTTACTATCCAATCCTAAGTTCTCATGATACAACGCTGATACTCTTGTTATATAAATCAGCAGTATTACAGTCGAAACCGCCGCAACTTTATGTTTCTGTCTCATTGTCTGTCCGAATTACAATTAACACTAAAATCAGTGGTGACCTTAAATTTTGGTTCGAGTTCGTTTGCTGCTAATAACACTCCTGGGAAATTAATCAATAATCGTGTGTTTGCTTATTGGCTAAAGTAATAAGTTTTACTCAACGCAGTGTGCGTCTAGGGAGATAACACATACGTCACTTCGTTGTGTCGATTTTGGTTTTGTTGATCTTTCGCCTTGTTGAGTAAGATAGCGTATGCACGCCTTCGGCTGTGTACATAACTTCCAAATCGTCAAAACAAACATTTTTGGCAGGGGTGCATAATCTACTATTATATAAATGTCACCCGGAAAATCAATCAAATTGATGGATTTATTATAATTTTACCAAGGTTAGCGACGTTTTTCACGTATAATTTTACTTCGTTTGTGCTCTTCTTCTCTGATCTTGGTACAAAATGTTTTATGAAAAAGTCAAGCGTTCGAATGCCGACTATGAGACGAATGATGGAAATAGTCTATTTTGATGACATTTCGGGGGAGAAAATGTCTATTTTCTCCCCTCTTGATGTGATGGGGAATAAAATAGAAATGTCACCTTTAGCTTTGTTTTTTGATGTTCGCTCTGCTCTGGCAGCAAAGACTCTTGTTGGAATTTCTTATAGGTGGATGGATATTCCTCGAGTATATATTGCGTTGTCGCCAAGGTTTTTTTTTGTTTCACGGATATTCAAGTCTGTTGCGCTTCAATCCTTCAATCTGCTACTTTTCTTTTGATTAAAGTACTTTCTGTTATTTGGTGGAAAATCTTCAAATACATTGGTTTTAACTTGCACTCTGCTATATTAGGGTATGAACACTTCAGTGGGTCGCTTATTTTTGAGATCATTGTCAACAGCACATGAATCAATCATAACAGAAAATCGCTTACGAGCTTGAGTTGCTGTCCATAAGCTCGATGGTTGTATCATAAACTCAATGTAAGCATAAAAGTCAGGAACAGTTAGGTATCACATGTGCAGATAGAATTCAAAGTTTCTTTTTATTTCTAAAATAAAAGCTTCTCAATGGGCGACTATTGATTTTAATTAACAAATAAATAGCGTCGGTCATTAGTGCAATGACTTAATATAAAATAAAAATTTCCCAAATCGTAACGATTTGAAAATGCGTTATAACGATGTGATAACACTGATTTGTACAAACGCCTCTTGCGCATGATGAACAGCATCGGAAACGGTTGGAAAGAATTTGAAATAACCATCCGCTGACTCTTTGAGGCCACACTTTTTCATAACTTCGTACACAGGACCTACAGTTAATTGACAATTGTGGTTTTAAAACGGAGAAGGAATACCACAAAGTGATAGAAAACTTACACGAACAACCACTGATGAATACAAGAATTTGGAGTTTGTTAAACTCTTTCACCAGTATTATCAATGATGTGACGCCGGATGGATCAATGTAACTTAACGCCGAAAAGTCCAATATTAGACATTTCAAATAAATTGGTTCATAGTTCTCAGACTTGAGCATCCGTTTCTTCTCTAACGCCAAATCAACGCCAATCTGTTCACAGAGATTCTTTTTGAATGCATTTCGAGATGCAAAATTTAAGCTGCCACAGTAGTGATAGATTTTTATGCCTGGAATTTCCTCAGCCTGAAAACAATTTTTTCTAGAAATCATTTGAACTAGTCTTCCAGTCTTGACGATCACAACTTACCACTTTGTACCGTTCAATGTCTAAGTAGAAATCGGTTTTCGGTATTTTTCCCAACAAGCATGTGTAGGGCTTCGATCCTCTGATGAAAATACAACTGACGCTCAATACAATTCCCACAGCGAGACCAATATCGATGGCTATGAAAACCACCGTAACGAATGTCCCAATCCACACTACAGCGTCCAAATGACTGAGCTTGTAAAATTTAATGAAATCCTTAGTTTGCAGTAGCATCCCCTTCAACGCGACGACGATAACGCTAGAAAGCACACACTAAGAACACGCAGAGTTATTTCCGATATGACAACACATGGCGTACAGTTCGATACCTTTGGCAGACATTCGAAGAATGGTCCACACCATAGCAGTACCAACGTTAAAATTGCACAAGATATTAGCGAAGCTACTTGTGTTCGCCCACCGACTGTTTGTTGAATGGTTGATCGGGAAAGGGAAGCGCTCACTGGAAAGCATGATAGAAATGATCCCACGACATTCGCACTTCCCATGGCAAGGAGTTCCTGATTGAAGTCGACCTCATAGCTCATTTTTTTAGCAAATATTAGAGCCATCGAAACGGAAACGGTGTATGAGACCATAGAAATTGTAAATCCACCAATAAGCAAATCTGACATTAAAGCCGTACTGGGTATTGTAATGTCTACAAGGAAAATATGTTCATTCGTATGTTAAGATTAGCTGGATTACGTCACTACAACGTTGCTAAAATTACTTGGAAATCCTGTTGGTATTTCGCCGATCGGCCGAATCTTGTAGTCGTCTATTATTGAGGTGTAAGTGGCCAATAATGTTCCTCCAACCACTACAATTAACTCAATGGGAACGGGAACGCGACATCGTTTTGCCAGAATTGGTTTCAAGATTTCATTGTTTAAAACAATCAGCAAAATCGTAGCGATCGATATTATAACGGCCAACCCGTTGTATTTCTTATCAATTAATTTTTGAAATAGTTCAATGACTGCCTGAAAATGATAACGAATAACTAGCGCACTTGGTATCCCATCGAAGGTATGTATAACTTACATAAACATTTTGGAAATTGGCATTTTCCTTCTTAAGCTCAATGCCAAACAAATCTTTAAGCTGAGATACGAGCACATGCAAAGCAGCTCCGGTCGTAAATCCAGAAACGAGCGTTTCGGACAGAAGAGATGATATGATTCCGAGACGAAGGATGTACATGGCCAGCTGTGGCAGTCGAGATGATAAATGCGTATGGAATGAAAACATATTTTCCTTAAATGATCACCAATTTACCTGAATAGTTCCAACGATAAGGCAAAGGGTAGTTGCTACTACAACGGGATCGTATGAGTCATGTGTCGATACTTCTTTGCCGATCATAATTGTAACAACGGCAAATGTACCTGTTATGAGTGTCAAGATATTAGTTTGAAGTGATTACAGTTTAACCTCTCACAGACGGCAAGCATATTATATTATATTATATCTTGGTCAAGGTGGCCACCTTTATTCCGTACATCACGAGTACGCTCAGGTAAATTTTCCGTAACAAATCGAAGGGTAATCGGTGTTCTTGTAAGAATGGTACGAGCATGTGGAAAGACCGATAACCGGTCTGAATGCGGTGAGAAACGGTGCTGCGACGATCAAGATCAGACGAAATGTAGATTCCCAGATATTTCGTCACGTTGACGACCTTCATTGTGTGGCCGTTGATCTGCACGCTGTCGGATAAAACAGGCTCCCTTCCTACAGGATCCCTCAACATAATGCTACACTTGTTGATATTGATGGACAACCCAATTCTCACTAACTCTTCTTCTAAAGCAGCGAGTATACACCCAGCTGAACGAAGGTTGTCGACGAGCACGATGATGTCATCAGCATAAGCTAGCAACAGAGGCAACTTGAAGGACGACAACGCTGGGTCGATGGATAACCGTCCACAGACGTTACGGATGGCATGGTTCATTATCAGTACGAAAATGTACGGAGATATCGGACATCCTTGCTTTATTCCCTTCCGCTTACGATACGCTTTGGTTCGGCGTTTCTCCCAGAGTATAGAAGTCCGTTCTTGTAGTATGGCACCGATGATGCGGTTCACGAGGAAGGCTGGAACGCCATAATCCACATAACGATTAAGATCTTAGCCTAAGACGATATGAATGCACAGCATATGTACATAAGTATGAAACGACGTCAGTAATGCGAGCTTGCGAAAACAAACATCAACACCGACTCGGGGCGACAGGTAACAATTATGTGTGCGAACAGGTAATCTCTATATTGAACGAGAAATGACAATATTATGAAAGTAGTTAGTCCGACCACATAGATCGAACGACGGTGGTTGAGTTAGTTACCTTGGCTCGTCCCTGGTATATAAGTCAAGGTAATACAAGTAGTGGCCCCACCACTGACAAAGTTCATCGTACACAAAGTGTCGGAGGTGAGAGGAAATGTGAGGTTGTTCTCTGGTGTACAATGAACCGCGTCTAGGAGAGAGAAAAGGGAGGATTAGGACCTGAATTTCATTCGTGATCATTCAAGTCAAAGTCCTCACGTCCAAATAATCTCATGGGTGAGCCCACAGGGGCAAGCTTGTTATTACAAAAGTCAAGTCAAGTCAAGTCAAGTCAAGTCACAGACGGCAAGCATATTAATAGTTTTACTGTTGAAACTATTACTTCATTTGATCGAAGATTTTCAGAGTTTGATTTCAGAAATCTTTTACTTAGTTTGTTGTAGACATGCTTTTTGCTATATAAAGCCTGCAATGTGTGGGATTCTAATCGTATCGAATTTTGAGACTTTTAAGGCTCGGGCATGATATCGTGGGAACTTGATAGTATTAAAAAAATGTTCTAGCAGAATGTAAAGCATTGACAGTTCTTCAATGTAGCTGAAAGTGCCGATAGTCAAGATGGTGGCCTAAAATCGAAAATTTTACCCTTTGCGTTTTCAATTATGTTTCTTATTTTATCATTTTTTTCGACAAAGAAGCTAAAATTTATTTAATTTTCATTTTTATTATAATTCGCTAATATGCCTTTCTGCATTTAATTTATCAACATCAGCTTATCCTAAACAGAAATATCAACAATCTTTAGACAGCATTCTATATCGAGTCACTGAATTTTATAGCAACTCTTGTTTTCTGTACATAATCCAGAAACTGAAAAAATAGACAAATAAAAAAGACGATGACTCGTCAGACAAATTCTATATTACGCGCCAATGAATTTATCTTAAGTCTTAGCGATATCATCATCATGAGAGGAAGTAATTTTCATTACGTCTTTGCCGCCCCATAAACTTGAAGATTAAGTGGTCTTACTGTGAAGCAAAATAATTGATGTTTGTGTTTAATTAACATTCTTAGAATTGTTCCAAATTTATATCAAAGTAACTCTAAAATAAGTTTTTCGCTTGCAACATCATTTCAGAAAACACTATCAGACCTACCATATAAAGTGTATCAGGCTCAGGAAGAGAATATTTTTGGAAAAACATTTTCCTATCCCATACTTTCTTGATTTTTTCCACATTTTCCTACAGTTTTCCAAATTTAAATTTAAAAAAATGAAAATTATGGAAAATTCAAGAAAGTGTTTTCCAAATGTTCACATAAAATGGTTTTGGGCAAATTTGTAAAGATGTTGGAGTGGGGGAAATTTACAAAAATATGGGAAAATATTTTTCCTAAAATAGTCCCTGATTTTATGGGGAGGTTACTCGTTACCAAACACAAAACTAATCAGTTAGATGATCTACTTACCCATTGAATTATGCCGCGACGTTCCAAAAATGCAATACATAATTACCGGAATGTACGCTGTATATATACCCAGCACAGGTGGTACTTTGGCAAGCGTTGCATATCCCAAACCTTGAAAATTAGAGAGATAGAAAAATGTGGAATTACAATAGAAATAGTAGAGAAAGGCCATGTCATGCCTAGTTGACACATTTTAATCTCTTAGTAAGTGTATCGCAACAAAACATTGAATCTACTACTTCATGTGTGTTAGTCTTTCGTTAGTCTTTGATACAATAAGTATTATGCACCTGTGTCCAAATGTTTATTTTTATCATTTTATCATTTTTTATGTGTCGATGCAAAGGTAAACCCAAACTCTCCCTCTCCGAGCTGATGCATAATATTAGTCTTACCACACAGAGACATTATTTTAATATTTTTAATCATGCTCTTCGCGATATACAAGAACAGAAGCCACAGCTCACCGCTTATTCTTGTCGTCGCTGTCGGTAACAGATTTAACATTTTTTAAAAAATGTTTTTAGCAGTTAATGCACTCGAATTCAATTTGAAATTATGTGAAGCATGAGGTATCATTACTTCTTCATTCTTTGAAAATGATTTAAATTTCTACGACGAGCTGTGGGCAGACTAACTTTTAAACCACTGCAGGTAATGAAAATTTGCAAAAACACACATGCACGCAGTATAGGAAATTCACCCGAAAGTTGGGTTTTTGTGATCGGCTGTGGGTTTGCATAACCTTCAGTGTTGATATGCTTTGACTACGACACCCAAAAATTATAATAAATTGTCTACTCCATTACCCTCAATTATCAAGTTGTACAACATCAAAATATCACTGGAGCCGCGTCAGCGTTATCGTTATATCAACTGTGGTTGCATAGAAACGAAGGTAACATTTCAAAGGTAAACGTTCTCATTGTTACTACCGAGATATTTACCGCTCACAAATTCGGATAATAACAATATCATCGATGCAGATACGGAAAACCGTATAAAGAACAATGGCACTATCTTCCTGATTTCCCCAGCGCGATCAAATATTATTATTTTAGTCAACGGACTTTTATTTGCAATGTCAATATTTTGTGTACACCACACACAGCACTTGTTTGTCTGTTGATCCCGGGGAAATAATCAATATTTTTTTATTCGGATGTTTCTATAGACTAAAGAATTTCCAGCGGTTAAATATTTAAGTTAGAGCCGTGCCTCTTCATTGAGATGTGTTACTACGTGGAGACAATGATTTTTTTTTCATGGTTATTATTTTGAGATCATTGTTACAACATCGTTAACTGCGTACGTAATGGAATATTTCTAATAATAGAAACGCAAAACCAATATTTAAGAGTTGTGGTGCAGTCGGTGGAAGTTTTTGTATTTTCACAATCTTTTTATTGGACATACTTTGCAGCCGGTCTAAAAACTCGGTTGTTGTGGGGTATCGATATATGAGTTTCTAGGCGAAATTGAATTCTCCAATTTGATGCTGAACTGATGCCTCTTCCATAACATCAAATCAATCAATTGATACCACAAAATCTTTTACTTCAATACCTGATAGGTCAGTTTGTGACCAAATTTTGACCCGAACTTGTTTTGATGTTTTGGGTCAGACTTGAACCCCACCTGAAACCTGAAAGACTTAATCAGATCGACAAGTTCAGATTGGGTTGACCTGATGGGTTTGACGTTTTTTGAGCTTGTTATCGAAGAAATGATCAACCTGGAACAACCTGATTTTTTCAGGTCACGCTCGTGTTGAAATTCTTTCCCGATCCAAACAAACTGAACATTCATGTCCACAAGTACACAACAAACCACTTCTCTAATGGCCTGGGGGCTACATAAGGTAACACAAGCTAGACACAACGCTTGTCGATAACAGATGATACAGTAATTTAACTTATCAGGAAAAACTCACTCTGCGGAATATGCATCACAGCAACTGTACAACCGGCAATGACATCGCCAAATAAATCTTCTTTTATATTGTAATGTGACAGCCACACAAAAATGGGAAAAGTCTTCAGGAAAAATTTTTTCGGCTGGATTTTACTGCAAACCATTGATTTGATCGATTCTGTCGGTGAAACGAAATTTCAATGCAGATATAACCCACTCTTCCCATTTTTAAATTTACCATTATTTTCCGGCTTGGAGTACCTTAGTTCGGTGTTTAGCTGTTCTTGTTCGTAGTATTTCCTCTCGACTTTCAAAACTTGTTCATTTTGTGATGATGACGATGATTTTACTGTCATCTTGTCCTAACTGGAAATAAAAACGATTAGTACGGTGGATGATGATTTGAATCATTTTACGTCGTGATGATTGTACCCTAACTTGTTTAGTATTTTAGAAATATATTGTTCTGCTATTTTGTTCTACATGATGGTCTGTAACTTATGTGAAAACGATCTACTCATTTCCCGGAGGCTTAGTGAGTAGAACCACTTACGTAAATGTTTCGAACTTAGTATTTTGCTTTGTGTGGTTGCTGGTCGAGTCGAAGGCAAAATAAATAGTTACAAACAAGGACAATGTTAAATTTAAGGTAACACCCGTGAGTTATGTAGAATTTTACACCTACCTTAAGACTAAACAAAAACTTAATGAAATAAATCAAAAACTCAGTCCCACCTTGTAATGGCGCTTTGAATTGTGTGACACCAATTACATAATTGAATTGAACTAGGTGAATGATGAACATTAACAATGTGCTTAGGAAAAAACATTTTTATGTTTTAATTGATGTTTAAGGCGAGAACACAGATCGTGAAAAATTCATGAAAAATTCTTGCAAAATCAGAGTTTACATCAAGCGTTTTAAAAGTATTGACAGATAATGTATGAGACAAATGCCAAATATTTTTCTCGCTTGATGTAAACTCTTGTTTTGCAAGCATTTTTCATGTCTTTTCGAACTGTGCACTCGCCTTTAGTACACAGTTCTCGTGACACAGTGCAAAAAGTCTGAAAAATAAGGGTTTACATCAGGTTTACATCAAACATGAAAAATATTTGATAGATGTCCCATACATTTAATGTCAATATTTTTCAGTAACTAAAACTATAACTAGATTATGCGAATATAGCGAAGAATTTCTTTTGAAAGTGGCATGACCACTCTGTTGGAGAATCCACTAAAATGATAGGAAAAGTAAATTTTCTTCACTAAAAGTTCGTGTCACAGCAACGCACTTCAAGCATGAGTGGTACTCTAAATAGGGTACTGAAACTGGACAGTGTATCGAACAAATTTTGGCACTGTAAAAAAATTCGGACACTTTACATACAAAGTATTCTATTTGACAGCTGTCATTAATAGCACTTTTGCTTGAAGTGCATTGATCACAGGTAAAATTAATATTTTGACATTAAATTACAAAAAAGTAAAAGAAAGCTAAGAAGTGTTCTCTAACAATGGAAGTTTTAATGGTATATATACTGTAGTTTAGGTGTTTTCGTTGTTCAAGCAAAATTTTAACCGACAAGTAACTAAACTGTTAAAGCTCAGAATCTAAATGCAAGTCCAAAAGGTCGATTCAGTACTTCAACGAAATGGTAACAGTTGTTGAATTTTAAGAAAAAAGAATTTTTGCACGATTTTTAAAAGAATGCAGGAAATTTTGTACGAAATTGTTTACAATTGGTAGAACAAAACAAACAACACTTTTTTGCCGAGTTTAATATTTCCGAGTATTGTAGGTAATTTGAATTGCTTCGAAATGATTCAGTTTTCGGTTACAATATACTATGACAATGTTTCCATCAAAGCCAAAAAGGAAACATTGTCCCTAATGTCTAATCAGTATATCAAAATAGCAATGCGGTTTGTTCGATTCGATTAGAACAATATGAATCGAAAGAGTTGCATACCTAATTCACACTGGTTTTATCTAGTTTGTTACATCGATTCTACGTTTTCTAATTGCTGTATACTGATGTTAAACCTGCAATAAAGATGACTTTTATAAACCGCACTCGGAATCACATATGTTTTACGATCACTAAAATAATTATTTCTAGCGACGTAATTTCGGTGGAAATTCGTGAACTTGAGATGAAGCCTAAACTTGACGTCTGAGTAACATTAGTACATTGACGTCAGCGGAAAATTATGCTGCTTAAGTTCTACGAAATTTTTTATTGAAAACGTTTCTTTTATGACTACGGCCTGCACCATAGATAAAAGAGAATGTGTGATCTAATACCAATTACAGGTGAGTGTAATACGTATACAGTTGCTACCATATCTTTGGGTAGGGTCTTTGACAAAGATTCTTTGTAGTTAGAATTGGGTATATTAAGTGTTAGGTGTAGTTATGCTAGCGGAAAAGTGAGATCCCACATATTTTATGATTTCAGAGTTGTTGTGGTTTGTAATCGTTCCCACAAGTTTAGGCGCGTGAAAAATGTAAGAAAATAAAAATCTAGATATTCATTAATTAACCGAAATTTATGTGTTACTAGTTAGAAAACACAGCAACACTAATCAGAAAATATTTCACTTTTCCGCCTTTTCCGTCTTCAAATTTGAGTTTGGTAATCATTTCATGTAATGAACTGTAAGGTAATAAGACCACATTCGAATATATTAATAAAAGCCTATCGTTACATTGTCGGACCGACAACGTAAGAAATCGTGGAATATAGATTGCTCAAAACATGAATACTCTACAACTTTGTCTTTTGATAGTTTAGTATTACAGACAAAGTCAGAATATTTGAATAATTCGGTAAATTAGGTTTTTTGAATTTTTTTAGAATATTTGCGAAATTTCACAAGAAACTTTCTTTAAAAGTTATCAATTGAGCTTTTAAATTGTCCATTTCGTAGGTCCACTCAAATTATGTTAACAACTTGAAGTACCAGATTTAGTCACTATAACAAACTCTACTGTCACGTCTAATTAACTCTGGAATCCAGAGTCTGGATAGAAGATGTGGATTACAACAGTCTCCAAAGTAGTTTTTCTAGCTGATCCTATCTTCGAAAACATCTTTGCCAGACTGATATTTGTCTCTCTAAGGAGCTCTCACCTGGCTATTTTCTTTCTTTTTAGAAACACGAAACTTTCACTTTTTGTAACTAATAAAACTTTGTTATTTTACATTTAATGTCTTAGTACACCCAATATTTATGTAACAAAACAAAAATCTACGCAAATTGTTCCTCTCTTCGCAACAGTCAAAATCAAAGATTTTCCACTCACAATGTAGCACTGTGGCCTCGCGATCGGTTTCTGTTTTATGCTGGAATCCTGCCATATATTTATATAATCAATTTTGATTTTAAATCTCTTATCAGCTATGATCACTATCTGCTGTTGATAAAGTTCGAATAGGAGAACAACATTCGTATATTATCTGATTATTATCGTCGCGAAAAGATGCGAGCGAATATCTTTACAATTAATTAGCATCACATAAGATGTTGTTCATTAGGAACCTTGGCTTATGCATTTTTAACTAATGTTAAGCCACAGCACTTTGTGGTTGGCAAGTAATGAAAAATGGTTTCCTGACCCAGAGAGAGATGAGAAATGTTTATATCACGACATGCAACAAAAAGACATTTAATATTTAAACATTAGCGCAACATGAATTATGATTTATTTATAAAAATGTCCTCACACGTAAACTTTTATGTATAAAAGTCGTACTGATATCTAAATAAAAACTTTCATTATGGGCAGAAAGTCACGGAGAGCTGAAAGAAATTTCCTGTTCTTAGAAATGTTAGTGGATTTTAAGAAGACAGCAGTGCGACGAGTAAGAGTGACATAGAATTATCATAGTCGTAGTGGTAGTGGAGACTGTGACGCAGTTCCTCCCAATAAAAAGAAAAATCACGTTATTTCACATTTAAGGGTTAAGAACAGTTCGATGGATTTTGTATGATGGCTTCCACAAATTTGAACGGTTCGGATAGATTCTCTGAAATAGTCTGAAAAATCATTCTGTTTTTCGATTGAATCTCGACTGTCCAATTTTACGATCTCCAGCAATTTGTGATAGAAAATTTTTTGGACTTGAAGCAGATGTAGAGCGTCGCGAGCTTGCTACATTTTGATAACATCACATGGTAAGGAAACAATATTAACAAGGTCCCTTCTATTTTTGCTATTTGCATCCTATTTTAGCATCGACTTAGTTCAACTCGTTTTTTATCGTGAGAAAGTTGAGTTGCACGTTGGACTGACCTCCTTCCTCTGTCAGAATGTAACGTCATTTGTGCATAGCCAATTCTGTTATCTTTTTTCATTTTTCCGTCTTTTTCACATTTTTAAGTCTTTCATTCGGGAGCCCTACTTACCGGCGACTTTCCCAACCGGCTGTCTCAATCAAAAAATAAAGACCTCGTTGAACAGCTGAACTATCTTGGAAAGACTAAATGGTGATGATGTATCGTCGTATCTTGACATCCTTTATCAACTTCATCCTTTATTCACATACTTGCCTACATTATGCCAGGCCCGGACTGGCCATATGGTGAATTCGGGGAATTCCCGATGGGCCTTTTGGATTTTTGTATGAGAATTTTTAATTTGTGGGCCTTTTTAAATTGAGTTGCATGGAGCCCCCGATGGGCTTTTTCGAGCCAGTCCGGTACTGCATTATGCAAAGAATCAAAATCCTTACCCCAAATGCGGAATAACAAAAAAGACCAACAACGCAAACTTATCATTTAAAAATTTCCTTTTATTTGCTTCTACGAATTTTCAGATCTTGTACAATTCAAAAAAAAGGCGAACCAATTCAACTTAATCGAAATGAAGTAATTTTTTAACATTCAGAGATGAAGAAGATATTCAATATTTTGGTTGTCATATTTATGTGTAAGATATTATCGGTTATAATATTTTTAAGTTGTTTGAATTTATAAATGATTCAATCAAGTAAATGTCTAGAAAGGATGGATAATTTTTTGTCAAATGAGCTAATCAAATGAATGCATTTTAACATTTCTAATTAAATATTGTTTTTATAAGAGCACTTTCCATCCGTTTTTTTTTACTTTCCATTTTGGTTTTCCTTATCTCCTGTTCTTTATTCGTTTTTTTTGTTTGTTTACATTTAAATATATAATTTTTTTTACCTCTACTCTTATAATCATAGTTTTCACAAATTTTTCTTCTTTTTATTTTTTATTAATTGGAAATTAAAGTTTTTTTTCCTTCTACTTATGACTTATACAGTAGGCGAAGAAAGTAAGATAACATAAGATCTAAATAAAGTATGAAATTATGGTTTAAGACTTATAGATTAGATTCTAAGGAATAGAGTTTTTGAAAAAAAAATGATTTTGGCAAAAGAAGACGCAAAATATGTCTTTTTGTAGTGCAGCTATGCAGGGCATATTTTAAAGGAATTACTGTGAACAGACAATTCCATTCCAATTCTCTTCATTCATTTCACATGACTTGATTCACAAATTCCACTGAGTATAAAATTTGAATACAGTGAACGACATCTCAAATGTCTCACTGTCATTTTTTTCGGAGAATGTCATTGTGAATTTGCAATGACACAATAAAATTCTCAGAAAAATTTTACAGTGAGACATTTGAGATGTCGTTCACTGTAATTGTTTTTCAAAACGGGGGATGTCATTTAGAACGAAAATGGTTGTTTCTCACTTCAATTTCTAATCTTTCTCTTCTTAGACTTTCATTGATTTTCAGCATAAAGAAAAAGTGGAATCTGGTACTTATTTCGTTCAAAGTGTCACCTAATATTTGCTACAGGAACTTTTAACTCATTTGTTTTACCATACTTTTCGTTATATAATTGCCGGCGGTTGTCGTTTATTTTTGTGATATCGATGTGGATAACAGGTGTTAAAAAGGTGTTAATAGGGCTGTGTCTTTCTCAGAGTAATTATACCACGAGTGGAGATTCGTACGACGAAATGTGGTCCAACATTATTATTTGTATAAGACTGATTTATTATTGGGCTTCGGCCTGTTAATTGGTCTATAAACGATGAAAATAAATAATAATAAAAATAATTAGTTTGTATAACATAGCCATTTCGTATAATATTACACCAACACTTGTATGCTTTGACGCTTTTGATAGTAAAATTTGCCCTCTTAATTAAGTGGACAAACACATACCAATAAACATTTCATGTTGAGACCACATATTTTACGTAATTTTGTTCGAAATTTCCCCTCTAGATATAATTACTCTTTATTTTCTCAAAAACTAATTCAAAATTCGTTAATTTTCATGAAAAAATGTTATCTACAAGTTAACCTTTTCTAAACGGCTATTCATGTTATTGACAACTACATCAAACATGTATCATCGTTTTTATAGATTAGATAAGGCTAAGGACACATATTACTATCAAACATTACGCGGTAAATTAAAACAAAAGAAGTAGCAGATTCGTAGCATCTATAATGCACGGATGTAGCCCAGTAATCGATGGTATAAGGGTTTCTACCACCAAAAATGTTTCACACCAAGATATTTTGTTGATGTTGTCAACGTAAAACGCAATACGTATATGCTCAAATGATTTGTCTAACTTTGCCTAAATTCCTTAATATTTCTTTATTTTCTATAATTTATCGGCTCCATGTACATAAGAAATGTTGATTTGGAAATGTTATCTGAGTACCGGCAAGAGAACCTATTTTCAGCAGATTTATTTGCTCACTTTAGCTTTACATAGCGGCTGAAAAGAGGCTTAATGCAAACTTGTCTTCTCTGTCGTAATGGGAACAACAGCTTTCACTAGGTCTTTCGCGTGGCTTTGCGATGCTACGTGATTTTCTAAAATTTTGACAGAATTTATCAACGCCTTATATTGTCACGGGGCCTCAGATTAAGAAATATTTCGCTAATTATCACCCAAGTTCAACAAATTTAGTGATTTTTGTTAGTGCAATTTGGTGAAATATTGCTCATTATTAGGATCTGGGCCATTCCGACCACGAGAATTTTCATGATAAATTTCAGAAATCTTTATCCACAATTTGACAAAACGATTTCTTGAAAGTAGATTCCTCTTCTGCTTGGGCCTTCTGTTCCGTACCTTGTCTTACAAGGATATCAATTGATAACGAAAAATTGTGAGAAAATGAGAAGAAATTTCAGAAAACTGCGAAATTTCGAGAAAATTGTTCCTTACAAATATGCCCTGGATGTTCAACGAAACGAATATTTCGGTTTAAAATATTCACAAAAAAGACATTTAATATTCTGCCTTTGGGAACATCAATATGTTTAGTATGAAGTGGATGTGTAAATTGTCTTACTAACTCTTTTTATTGAAATCAACGTTCATGTTTAGTGAGATTGTACATTTTTAGTGTTAAAATCAATTACAATTGCAGCAGCACTAATTTGATAAATTAACTTTTTTCCATTGCATACATATTCAAGTGAAGATTGTACAATAATATTTGCGTGTGTGTGAGATATTCTTCATTTAGGATTATACATTTTTTGTATTTTTTGTTTTGCAAAACATTTATAATCAGAAAATAATAGTAAAAATCAGACCTAATTATTTCCACCCCGAAAAACAACAAACGAAAATCATTTTTTGAGCGTTCACATTAAAGATTCAGATCGTTAAATAAAAAAAAACGGAAATTAATCGAAACCGAAAACATAACCGAACCAAAGCCCGTTGCAGATGATTGTACAAAAAAATCAAATTTTAAAATAAACAAATCGGAAAAAATTGGGGAAAATCTACTCGCTCAGAATTTTCTCTTTTCTTTTATCGAAATTTTCATTTCATTGAAATTCATCTGCAACATATTCGAACTCTAACCCTTATAGGGTGTGATAATTACGTTCTGTTCGCGATTTGTAGAATTTCCATACAACGAATGAGATTGCAATCAAACCAACGGTCAATACGATGCCACCGATAAATGATGGACCGTCGAAGCGACGACACGGTATTGGCTCCGGTTTTGGAGTCGGAGGTGCCGGAGTTGTCGTTGAAGTTGATGGTGTCGGTGTCGGTGGTGTTGTTGGTGTAGGGACGGGAGTTGTTGAAGTGGTTGTACTTGTTGTCGGGGTTGACGGAGTTGTAACCGTGGTGGTGTCGGGAGCTTTTGTAGTAGTGGTTGGTGGATCAGTGGTTGTGTCCGGAGCCTTTGTAGTAGTTTTTGGCGGATCAGTGGTTGTATCCGGACCTTTGGTAGATGTTGTAGATGGCGGCACTGTCGTATCTTGGCTAATTGGATTAACCGGTTCAGAGGCCTGATCTGGGGTCACTAATTCATAGCTAACTTGTTGATTCACTTTACTTGGTTCAATAGAAATATCTAGAAAATAAAACGACAATTCGTTGAAAGCGTAAGAGAGAACCGTAACCGTGTGCATTGTACATTGGTCGGATGCTGTTGAACTGTTGAACAGGTGGAACTGAGTGGCCGGACAGGACGAATGGAATTTTCATAATATCGCAATATTCGAAGGATATAAGAGAATCAAGAATTCTTGAACCTACACCGTCGGTGGGAACATATAATAATTATAATGAACTACACGATTTGGTCGTTTATGTAAATGGTTATGGAATTGATTTACAGCGGGTCGAATTCTGATGTGTAGAAAATACGTGGGAAAACAAACCAATAAAAACATTCAACTCAACTCACCGTGGTAATATTCCGATATCCCAATGTATTTCGTAAAAACAAAACAAAATCACTTAGTTCTCGTCTAAATGATTGATATCAAATAGGCACCCCCCTTTCCCAAAGCCAGTCAATACGATCACTAATTTCGAGTTAACAAATGACACTAACAGGCAGGTTATACAGAAAAACAGGCTCCTTTGTGTTCATTGCTTTGATTTATTTGTACAGAGACAAAGGCATCCAGAAACTCCAGCAGCAAGAAAATCGACAAAAAAGAGTAGCAGAAGCGGAAACTACAAAAACTCGACGTCGCTAAATAAACATGAACGTAACATCACATTGTGACATCCATGAAAACGTATATTCTGGTCGAAAAAATCGAAATTACATTGTCAAACACATGACATGATCCCAACCATGAGGTCTGATGGAATTCGAAGTCCCCACAGGATGAATTCTCGATTCTCAATTTTCTTTCAAGTTTTTGTGACGATTTTTCAGATTAAATGAAATTGTGTTTCGTCCTCTGCTACTCCCGGCATTTCAACATAAGGTGGGATATTATAATGGTTCATGAACATCGTGATGTTATTTGGTTCATAAATTATTGCCTATACATGAAGTATGAGGGTCTAACCACCAGTATTACACATTCGAATCATTGTGTGTATACTATTCGTATATGAAACTAAAACTAGATCTACATCATCACGTATATACCTACACGTCACAGATTGTACAATATATATCGTAACAATATGGCGGCATATTTATTTACCGAAACCCATATGGGGGTGCTCCGGGGTGTTCTAATTATTGTCGTATATTTAACCCTCTCTTGAAACCGAGCAAAATGAATATGTGCGATTTCCACTTGAACGGGGAACGCAGATCATTAAAATGTTTTCCGTAATGTTTACATGGACGTGTAATATGGCGTATTCGATTGCGTGTGTCACAGCCGTACGGCTCTGAATTTAGTGGGACAATACGCATCAATGACATCATAATTATTGTGTGTTTGGCGGAATGTTGGGTTTTAATTGATATGAACGCTGGCAAAACCGACTGGTTCGTATAACATATCGTTCTGAAGCTGTGAACTTGTTAATTTGATTTGAAGGACTGTGTGTCACTTCATGGAATAAAATCAATAAAATTAATGCAAATTCATATTTGATGACTCAAGATTGACGAGCTGTTTTTATTAAAAATGTACAGCAAGGCACAACAAAAAGGTTCACCGTATGCCGCTTCAAGTCGTTATACGAAATTGAATTAAGTAAATTGCAATTAAGTGGACAATTTATTTCAATATAATCTGCTAACGCATCGAGTTATAGCACGTTTTAAAGCGACACTTTATTATTTGGATGGTAATCGTTTTTTGTTTGTATCGAAAACGGCCGAAATGCAGAGTACAACAATAAACACTGAGGTCTGAATTCCATTCTAAGTAACAGATTTGAATAGACCATATTGTAGGCGTAATTCTCTTATCACAAAAACCATGTCCGGTTTTTGAATAGAGAGACGTATAAAACAAACGTTGCACAAATTCATTTGCATTGTTAAAAAGGAAAATCAATTCATAGTTCATCGCGACCAGATACAATGTACAAATGCACTTCAATGTGGACGATTTATTCAATTAACACGTACGTCAATCCAGTACGTAATAATGATAAATTCGATAAGAATTTCCAAACAAAAGAATTTTACCTCTTTGCGGTGCACAGTTTCCAATGGCAAGGACAAATAGGAAAATTACAACTTTATTCAGTTCCACACTCATTGTTTTTGATTTTTTTAATTTCTAGCGTACGATAATTACTTAAATACTAAGCTTTAAACCTTTCTTTGGTAGCTAATGACACGGATGATTTTTTTTGTGGAAAAAAAAACTTAGAACTGCGAAGTACAAATAAATCACAATCGACGATATTTTTCTTTTTCGAATATGTCACTTTTTGACAACTCTGTAAAGTCGCGATCTGGAGTGTGTTCCATAATCGAACATGGCGAGTTAATTTAATGCTCGGAACATTATCAAACGACCACATCAATATTTGAAATATTTATCTTGGTACAATAGAGTATTATGATCTGAGCGATAAAACCGAAGATTATTTAATTATAACTTGCTTGGGGTACTTGTCAAAGTATTTGCTTTTCTTTCAACATGTATGTGAGTGAGAAGACCGAAGATCAGTTTATTAGCCCCGTACGAAGTAAAAGGGGCTAATAGGATTACGATGCCGTGTGTAATTGATGGAATTCGAAGCAGACGGTAAGGGCAAAGTGTTTGCCTATGTTCATAGATAACGAATCCGCAATAAAAATTTTGTCTGTCCGTCCGTCCGTCCGTCTGTCTGTCACGTCGATATCTTGAGTAAATCAAATCCGATTTCAAAAATTTTTTTTTCCCTGAAATATAGTCGAAATAGTGAGGCTAAGTTCGAAGATGGGTAATTTTGGGTCGACCCCTCCCGAGCTGGGGCCCCATAACTGATTTAACGTTTTCCGAAGATATCTGCGGTCATTCAAAGGCTAAACATGTAAGTGATACGTCAAATAAAAGGTATTTACAATACCGATCGACAAAAAAAAGTTTATGGAAATCAGATGATTGACTCGTTAGTTAGACCCCTTGGAGTGAACTAGGTACAGGGTGGCAAGCCGTTTTTGCTTGTAGGTTGGCCAAATTTGAACGGATTTCGATGGATTTTGCTTTATTAGATAGGTATTGATAGGTACAGCCAAACTACTGTTACTACAATGAAATTTTATTTTTTGAGGTTAGCTTTGTAATTTTGACAGTTTACTTGAGAGAAGAAATCGCTATTTTACAATGATATGTCATACGAATTGTCACATTACTGTCAAATTTCATCCATAGAGATAGCCTAAGGTTATTAACAGCATAAATTTTTATATGAAAATCGATCTCTGTGGATGAAATCGTGTCCGTTCGGCCAGTGAAAATTCATGTTTACAGTTACTTGGAACAAACCTACATAGTATTATGATGCAATGAGAAACTTTCTGTGGTGAAGTGACAGTTTTGACATTGACATATTTGACATCTGAAAAATTTCGTCATAACTTCAACTGAAAACGTGAACTGTACGCAAAACTTGTCTTTAAACAATTAATTTTGAATAACATCACAGTGTTATAGTAGCCTTATTGTAATATTTACGATAATACTGTAAAATTATTCAAAATAACCTGTTTAAAGACAAGTTTTGAGTTCAGTTCACGTTTTCAATTGAGGTTAGTGCTATTAATGACAGCTGCCAAATATAGTACTATTTTGTATGAAATTATATCCCCACTCTTTTTACAATGTAAAATTTTGTATGAAGCTCTGTCAAGTTTCAGTACCCTATTTAGAGAACCACTTTTGCTTGAAGTGCGTTGGTACATCCTACGCAAAAACATGGAAAATACGCAATGAATATAAACTAGGCATGGTCTGATCAATGAATATAAACTTCCCAGGTAGGATCTAATGTCACTGTCAAGCACATAACCGATTTAAAAACGGTTTTTATCTCACCCATTTTCATATTATTCTGACCAAATTTTTTTTGAAGAATTGGCCATACCTGGCTTGTTCATTCATTGGAAATACGGATGTCCTCCGACTTGTATGATTCTCCGATACCCAGTGTGTTAAATTCATTGGTTGAGACTACGAATGAAACAAGAGACCATGCCGATCGGCCGACCTATCTTCAACGCATTCACTGTTTACTATATGAGAGTGAGTGCGTTGTCAATGTCTCAATGTCATCCCGTCCTTTATCTGATTTATACTTTCATTGGTTAATACACTACTAGTTGATCACGAAGGTAGTGCGATGGCAGCTAAATTTCTCTGTTAGCACCATCTAGGACTGGTTCAGAACCTTGGTATAAAACAGGTATGACCGATCTGAAGATTCATCTTTAGTGCTTTTAAAAAACATTTATTTAAGTCACCAACTCAGCTGGCGCCCAAATTTGAACAGTTCGGTGAATATTATCTATACAAATTGTTAGTACACTGAGAGTTATCTAATAAGCTCGTCAGCAATTGAAAATGTCAGTGTAACTGTCTTCGTTATCAACTCAGAGGTGTTCAGAACCCAGTAAAATCTATACCTGTTGTATGTTTGCATCTGGTGATACGTTGAAGAAATGAAGTAACAGATTTAGTGATTTTACTAAGTTACGTCGGAGTCGGACGATGAAAACATTTAAGATGCACCGTTTACAGTAGAAACCCATTTATTTAACAAATATAATTCATTTAAGTACATTAAAGAATGTTTTTACAATAAATACGTTTCGTTTGCTGAAATCGACATTGTTTTCTGTCCGTTCTTATTCGATTGTTAATTTTTGTAAATTATCATGTGTATTGGAGACAAATTTCATTTCTCCGCATCTTTCAATCAACGTAAATTTTTTCTTTATATAATTTCAATCATTAAGTTACGATAATTGTACAACAATTTCACTTACATACTTGTCATTTATGACTCAATGTCTCGTTTTCAAATCGATGAAGATAAAATAAAATAAATTTCGTCCTTTAAACAAATAACAAAAAAATCAACAAATAAATTCGCGAGAACGCGACAACAAGATTATTTTAAATGATCGTCGAATGACTCGAATTATGGTAATGTAACGACAAAATGTGAAAACCAAAGAAATTACGTATTATTCATCGCCATTCACATAGTCGATTTGTGCGACCTGAAAAGAAAAAAATAATTTTTAAAGTTTTCTGGCTTTCCATTCCAGTGAAGACTTTGCCGATTCTTCTTGACGTTTCTTCACTGTCAATTTTTCTTGGAAATGTTTCACACTCTGCAGATTTTTCGTGGCAATTCTTCATTTTTGGCTGACTTTTGGCAAGAAAAATCGCTGAAGTGTGAAGAAACGCCAAGAATAATCGACAGAGCGTGAAAAAACCCAGAGGCAGATAGTCACAAAGAATGGAAGATTTGTCTATATTGAGTTTCTTCACTATTTTGACGACTTTGTTTGGCGTTTTTCGCACTCTTACGATTTTCCTTGGCGTTTTTTTTCACATTCTCCAGTGATATTTTGTTCGATCCCATAGAATCTATTTTACGAAAGGAAACGAACAGGCGTTGTGTTTGATCCTTAAAAAAAGTGACGGAAACGCGTTAAGTTCAAACCTGGGGAATCTATCCTTTTACAAAAAGTAACGAAAAAGCGGTTTGTTCGATCCTAGGGAATTTATGCTTTTACGATAGACACAAATCGGCTTTATGGCTTTATGGGATGGAAAGTATCATTTAACAAACGGTGACGTAATAGTTATTTATGACATTGAGTGCAAAGTACTTCATTAGGCTTTAGATGTGTTATTATGACAAGAGGCCGCAGGCCGTGGGTCATAATACACATCGTGAGCCTAATTAAGTACTTTGCACCGAGATTCATGCAACGTTTTATACCACAGAGGCATCTAAAGTTTTCAAATTTTGCATATTATGATGCTGAGTGGCAAAAGGCGTTTTGTTCGATCCTAAGGCAACTGTTCTTTTACGAAAAGTATCGTCAATACGTCTTTTTCTTGATTAAAATCGGATTTGCTCAGTTAAAATACTTTTATTCTGCCAAATCAATTTCGGTACCAAATAGATACCATCTTCAGTGGCTAAAAACATAAACATAATGAGAACACAGAATATCATTATACAGCGCAAAGGTTTCTTTTTTACCTCAATTCTTTTAAAGCACAAAAATAAGCACTTGTGTGCATCGTCAATTAAATTCAATACTAAATCGATTTAGATCAAAATCAAAACGTAAAGAGAGAGGATAAAACAAAAATGAATTTCTACTAGATGAAAGCATTACGTACAGAGAGTAACATCAAATCACGTTATTATAGGCAGTAGATAACATTATACAATCGGTGTGTTTATTCAGACAATTCGGTGTCTTCTTCACCGCAATCATCTCTAAAATGTCTCTTTTCTTCTGCTGACTTTCACGAACAACAATTTTAACTTTATCCCACAACGGTGTATGATTGTTCGTAATAGCGTGATCACATAAGGCACTGTGGTTACTGTTCTTAATGCTTATGTTGTACTTATGTTGATAGATTCTGTCCTTCAAAAGCTGTAATGTCTGGCCAACGTATTTGTACCCGCACGAACAGGAAATACAGTACACCAAATGTGAACAATGTAACTTTGGCGTCGGATCTTTGAGTCTACTAAAAATAGACTTCTTCAACGTGTTGTCGCCTTTTCCAACCAGCATGACGTCATCCTTGCATATGGCTTTCAGTTTCTCAAACAGGCCTTTAACATAGGGTACGGCAGCTATCGGGAGTTTCTCTTTGATCGGTTTCACATCTCCATTCTTTGTAAACTTTTCGTGTGCTTTTTTGATCATACATTCAACCAAACCATTCGGGTACATATTCTTGGCTAAAGTTTCTCTCAGCAATTCAAAGTTTTTGTTGTGGAACTCGGGTTCAGACAATAGAAGAATCTTCTCTGCTAGCAGTGTGACTGTGTTGCGTTTGTAGGCAGTTGGCAAATGAGATTTAAAATTCAAATAACGTCCGGACCAAGTGTCTTTGTGATTGTGTTGCGTTTGTGGGCAGTTGGCAAATGAGATTTAAAATTCAAATAACGTCCGGACCAAGTGTCTTTGTGACACACAAGTGTCTTCCCAGTTACGAAATGTATTTCAAAAACAGAATTCGTGTTTTTAGTGCATCGAGAGAGATTATAATGCAGTCTTTTAAACTTATTTTTTCACTTTGGCGTTTTTCCCACTCCGGCGATTTTTCTTGACAATTCATTATTTTTGGTTCATTTGTTTGAGCTGTTGCTGATTCTGCATAAGCCTTTGGTTTACAAACTGTATGATGAATTGCCTAGAGAAATCGCTAAAGTGTGAAGAAACGCTAAGAAAAATCGCCAAAGGAGTGTGAAGAGCGACAACATGTGATGAATCACGAAAAGAAACCTTGGCGATTTGACTTTGGCGATACTACTTTACGATCATGTTCGTAGCCGCTATAAGAAAAGATTTATTTGAGATGCTGGGACTATATTTTTCGCCACACGTTTGATCAATAGAATGTCTTAAAAAAGTGTTAAATCGAAAATATGGTCCGCCATTTCGTATTTCTCTTTTTACGGGCGGCTATACGTACGTTTCGAAGTTTAGACTAACTCTTAAAAAAAATCGGTTCATTTTTGGGGCATACAGAAGAGCAATTTATCATGCTTTGATTCGATTAGTCTGAGCATCTGCATATGCTCAAACTGTCAAAGCTGAATTTGTGTCAACTTTCTTGTTAAGCAGAGACTATCTGAGCTAACATATTACATATACTTATGAACATACAAGCAACTATGCAGTCCCTCAGGCCAATTACGCAGGTTGGTGTGCAACAAGTACACGTATTTTGTCTAGATTGTGCACAAGAAATATGCGCAAATTGTGCATATTTTATGGACATTTTACGCACACTTATGCACAATTTACGCGTATTTTGTTTAGATTTGGTTCACAAATTATGCGAAAATTGTGCATATTTTATGGACATTTTACGCACACTTTATGCACAATTTACGCGTATTTTGTTTGGTTGTTGTTACGGACCTACTTTCCCTCGACGAGATCGTTTGTTGATTGTGCATAATAATTGTGATAGACGACAGACGGTTTTATTTTGAAATATCGACTTCTGTAGTTAGAACTTGCACTAACGTTGAAATATTTTACATGTGTCTCACGACGATCCGTTGTGAACAAGCGATTACAAGAGAATAAGCATGAGAATGAAACACATAATATGAACACGATTAGATTGATAATCGATAAATACAATGAGCTCAAAGATGATGTAGAGAGAGCAAATCTCAACAATCGTTAAGTAAATAAGAGAAAGTCACAACATGCATCACACTCACACATGCGTGTGGTACATAGATTGCAAAATGAAGTACATAATAAGCAAAATAAACTAATTCACTTTGCATCCCGCACGATTCACTTTGCATGTGATGCGGTTCACTTTGCATATGAAGCGCTTCGCTCTGAAGTATACGTACACAGTGTTCTGTATACGAACGTCTTACATGCAAAAACAACAGTAGTCTCTTCATATCCGAACGTCGGCTAAAATCGGGTAGCCATGTTGTTTTAATATTTTATGTGACCGAAAAAACTTGTGTTTATTCGATTGTTTGTGATTAGTTTTTGAATAACATTTGTGTTTTCGTGACTTTCAATATGAGGCACATGTAAAGTTCTTTACATACAACGAGAGGAAAGAGCTTTGCAAAATTCTCGATATATTTGTGACCTCGCGAGTATTGTAATATTCTTATGTTACAATACTCTCTCAGCTCACAAATACATCTCGAATTTAGCAAAAAGGCACTTTCCTCTCTAGTTATGAAAATAACTATTCCATGCTACCGAAGTAGGGCAGAATGACTCCGAAAAATAAAACCAAATAATCCGTATAAAATTTTATTGTACATTTTGTGCGCAAATGTCACACAGTCTGTACGAAAAATGGACACAAATGGTGCATAAAATACACACAAACTATACATATTTTGCTTACAAGATGTGTACATTTTATTCACGAATTGTGTGACTTTTGCTCACAAAATGTGCATATTTTGCGTACAAGATGTGTAAATTTTATTCACGAATTGTGCGAGATTTGTTTACAAAATGTGCACATTTTTCGCACATGTTGCGCACAAAATGTATACATTTTGCGCTCAAATATCACGGTGGGCACATTTTGTGCACAAAGATGAACACGCGCAAAAAATGCAGAAATTGGCCTGAGGGAGTGGCCTTGGCACGACTGAAATAAAACGACTGAAATAAAACGCTGTCGTCAGTGGTTTTCGATTGTGTAGCGAAAGGACGTAGTTATTTAACAGAAAATTTGGTTCTGGAAAAGTTAGTACTCGTTACAAGTTCCGTAAAACATTAGGGTACAACTATGTCCCGTTTAAAATTGTGAATTTCCCATTTAAAATTGTGAATTTCCCAAGTCGTTTGTTGATTGTTTGGTGGATTTTCTTATGAAATTTTAAAATTTAGTCGAATTGCTTCGCATTAAATTCAACTAACTTCTAAAGTCATTCCTTAAAGCGTATGGTGAGAGACGTAACTATCGCATAAAGTTGAGCTAATGCTCGAATTGAAAAATAAATTTGAAGAAAGAGAAATCATTGGGTACTCACGCAATCTCAGAACACACTTCTTTCAAATCGAACGACGATCCGCTGGTAGGCAAGCGTCGGGCATGCCCGTCAACCTAAAATCAATCAATCAATCTTTTCAAATGCATTCAAAGCACTTGAAATCTATTTCATTTACCGAGGTAGATGACGATAATCGTCGTCGTTTCGCTTCGCTACTGCTGGTGGAATGTCGCTTGTTTCGCCAGTCATTCGTATCATTTAAGTATTCTTCAATGACAGAAATTTTGTGTTCTAGTTTCCACTTTACGGTCTCCAAGTGACCGATTTTCTGCTCGAGCGAATTGACACTTTCTCGCAACGATGAAACTGCTTCAATCGTTCGCTTGTGTTCGTCGTACTGAGAATGCTTTTTGTCCGCTTCGAGTTGCAACAGTTTCATATCGCCACTCAACTTTCTCAACTCAGCGTAGAGTGACGATCGCTTCTGCTCGAATTCGGTTTCGGCAGTTGCGATGCGCAATTTTGACGAAGTTTGCAGATCAGTCATTTGCTCCTTCAGATCGGCACATTCTTGCACCAAGCTGCTTATTTCTTTGCACATGTTCTTGTTGGCCTTTTGTTCCTTCTTCAGCAAACCACTGACCTTTTTCTGTCAAATAAATTCGCGGTTAGGCCTTAGGCTCTCTATTAAAATTCGGACTGAGAAATCACCTTGTCCTTTTTCATCTCCGATTGTATAAAATCGAGCGTACCAACTGCCACCCGCTTTTCATTGACCCTTTATAAGTAAATCGAATTTTATGAAGTAGACGAAGGATTAAGTAAACTGTTACTCTTACCATTCTGAAGCATTTTTCGTGATTTCAGAAGCCATGGAATCATCGTCCTCGAACTTGACTTGAACCTGCAATTATGTAGAAACGGTAACGATTTGTAGAAAAATTCTTGTGAAGGCGAAGGCTAATATGAGTCCCGACTGTGATACTAGTCCCGACTGTGAAACGAGTCCCGACTGTGAAACGAGTCCCGACTGTGAAACGAGTCCCGACTGTGATACGAGTCCCGACTGTGATACGAGTACCGACTGTGATACGAGTCCCGACTGTGATACGAGTCCCGACTGTGATACGAGTCCCGACTGTAATACGAGTCCCGACTGTAATACGAGTCCCGACTGTAATACGAGTCCCGACTGTAATACGAGTCCCGACTGTAATACGAGTCCCGACTGTAATACGAGTCCCGACTGTAATACGAGTCCCGACCGTAATACGAGTCCCGACTGTAATACGAGTCCCGACTGTAATACGAGTCCCGACTGTAATACGAGTCCCGACTGTAATACGAGTCCCGACTGTAATACGAGTCCCGACTGTAATACGAGTCCCGACTGTAATACGAATCCCGACTGTAATACGAGTCCCGACTGTAATACGAGTCGCGACTGTTATAGCGAGTGGTCAACAATTGTACGTAACGCTTATGGTTTTGCAACTGAAAGTAGCATCAAAGTTGTGATCGTCCATTTGTCGATGATTTCTCTTCAAAATATTTAGAAATAAAAGTCCGGAAATTCTCAAGCCCCGACAGATTGGATATAGCGAGAAAAATTGGAGATCGGAGGACACCACACCACAACCGTAAAGACCAGAAGTCAATTCCTTCATTCTTATGAGTATCAAGTGTCAAACCTTTCTCACCTTGTCGATTTCCTCCTTCAATTGTTTATTTGATTTCCGGAAATCTTCGATCGTAGGTATGATTCTGGCCTCGCTTGCGTTCAACTCTGAAATTTGGGCGCACATATCGTCTCGTGTCTTGATATCAAAATCAATTTTCGAATTGATCTTGTCCACTGCAAATATTAGGAGACAAAACGGATACATTTTGGATTGAGAAATTGCAATTTCATTTCGATAATCGATACTAACGACGCTGTTCCAATTGTTCACGTTTTTTGTCAAACAAACTCTCGCGATGGTTGCCTTCATTAACGTGCTCATTTCGTTTATTGTCTTCTTTCTGGATGATGCTCAAGATATCCTTCATGTAATCGAGCCGGCCAGTATATTCCCCGTTCAACATTTGAAGGATGCGTTCACACGTATTCCACCTAACGAGTACGTTTCACAATCACACTGTTCAATAATACGAAATCTGTATGTATCAACAACTCACTTTTCGTGCGTATAATACTCCATCTCTTCGAGTGACTTCAACATCTCTGACAGATTGTCGACTTCCGTCTTGCCTTTCTTGATTTTCGATTTCAGAACATTGATTTCTTTGCGAAAAACGTCTTCGACAAGAGACTTGTTTCTGTCACCACCAGCTTTCGACAAGTTAGCCAGTAAGATGCTGGTAAGTTGATTGTCCACTTCCACTTTGAAGTTTGCTGCCATTTCAACTTCGATAGACTGAGAATGTTGTGGGGCAGCCGATGGCTGTTGGTTGGAAGAGGAAGGTCCGCTGCCAGCAGTGGGAGGTTGTTGGTTCGGAACTGTTGGATCACAGTTCCGTGAAGGATTTTTCGGTTGAGTATTACCCGTTAATTTTGGCTGGACAGAGTTATCGCTTGTCTATGAATTACAGAGGAAATTCAATTGTTATTGTCAAAAAGTGAAAGAAGTTTGGAACATGCACGATTATTGTTTCCATACATTTCCATTAAAAAATCTCAGGAATGTGGGCACCCATAAGAAAGTTTTTTAAGATTTGTTGAAAAAATTGAAAAACCCCCTCCCAATTTTTTGATATGTTAAATGGAATGTGCTAGCCTTCATTTTAAGCCAATAAAATGAAAAATCGGTTGGGGTGCTCATTGACAAAACCATAAAATTGGACTTTGATGTCTCACCCTGACTCACAGCTACAACTTTTCGACCCAACGTTACTTTTACTAGAATCTTCTGTCAATTCTCTACAAACTACCATTAGATCAAAACCGACCGGGTCGTTTCATTTCGGGATAAACTTTTCTAAAAAAGTCATGATTTTGAAATTTTCAAATTTTCTCTCAGTCGCCCCGAGCCGGAGAGGTCGTTTAAAAAAAAAACTTCTTCTACGAAATGATCACCTTGAAATTCCCTATCGATAGCACCATAAACGTCCGGAAACAAAAATGGTGTGTCCGATTCAAAAAAAAATTCACCTTAGGGCCTTGTATTGAGCAAACGCAGCATAATTTATCTCATAAACGCACAGTTGCTCGTGTTTTGGCCTTAGGCAATTTAGTTGCTGTACGACTGCTAGAACATTACCGAAGCGTCCTAAAATGTGAGGTTAACTTCTGAAACAACGTCTGTCATTACAACACCTAAACAAATAGAAGGTTTTACCATCACATCTTAACAATTTTAGTTCAATTATGGCTTCCCAAACAACGTAAGAGTAGAGACCCACGAACTTTCCTTTGAATTTCTTTCACAGAATAACGGCACTTCCCGATATTATGAAATTGAATACTGACGATACTGACCCAATTTTGTTGTCTTGATGTTCTGGAAGGTCTGGGAGGCAGGTTTTGATTTCTCTGCTGTTGCGACATTTTGTTGAAGTCGTTTTTACACAAAATCTTTTGGCTTTTCTTCCAATTTATCAAAATTAAAACGAGTCGACAAACATTATACTAAATTTACAGTTACTTTTCAATTGCGTGTCCAGCGCATGTATGAATAGAACTGAAGCCAAAATTTCTGAATTCTCTGAAACGATTAAAATAGCACGCCGACACCGCTGATAATGGTAAATTATTAATTCCAAGGTTCTGAAAAAACAGGTCATCCATCTATACAAAATAAACGCAGTGCCTACTGTGATTTTATCAGCGTCCGAATATTTTCTATGTTCATGCTAGAAGCAGTGCTGAGCAACCACCATTTTGTCTCCTTTTAGCTTAACCACACCTCTCTTTTATTGTTTAAAGAGTTAACGTAGAGCAAACGGAGCGTAAACGGCATAAGTGGAAATCAAGCATAAGTCTGTGTAAAACAGCAATTCTCGTTGACTCGTTTTACCCTCTCCGTTAGCATTATTAGCAACTAGATGTTCTAATCAAGGTGGATATATGGGCCCATATATTTACCTTGGTTCTAATGTTCTGTATATTGTGGGAATGTCTCTCGCATTGAGCTCCAAAATTTAAAAAAGCAAAGATTTGTTAACGAGTTGACTTTTTTGATCAAGTTTTCCATGAAAATGTTGTCCTTATGAAGTGATAGAAAACCGACTTGCCAGCAGCGTCAATCAGTGACAGGTGACAGTACATAACAGTATTGCTCAAATAAATACACGCTCTATACTTCTATTGATTATTAGTTTTCTCGCACATTCAACAGTGAGTGTATCTGTGCGGGTGATGTCCAAAGCAAGGTTTCAAAAGAACAGGTGAAGACACTTCTGAGTTGATCACGAAGTGAAAGACAAATTTTGATAATTTAGACAGGCTTTGTTATATTAGACACTCTCATTACAGATTGTTTCTTCAACTTTTCTTTTCATACAATCTATGATTAGTGTGTTTAACAAAACATGTTTAAATTGTCAAGATTTGTGTTTCATTCGCCTATTTTAGTGTCTTAACCTGTTCTTTCAGAACCTTGGACCGAAGCCTTATGTAGAATAGGTGTATTCCATCGTACAGTAAAAACGATTTTTTACAAGCCGAAAACGAACGAGATCATCCACAGAGTCAATGCTTTTGCGAACAATTTGTCAACAATATTTTTTTGATTATGGTTCTATGGATGACGCTTTAACAGCTCAAATAACCGTGGAACAGACATATACTTTTAGAAACCCAAACCAGTCTGCGTGCGAAGTCTGACATTTGACAGAAACCAATCTATCCATTCTAAAATTTCCCGCTTCAAAATAGACTGCATAAAACAAATCAGCGTCGTCAGCTCTGCTCGCACTGTGGTAGCTGTGGTAGTCGTTTAAAGTGTCATACTTTCGAATTCGAAAAATATGTCGGCGAAGCAATCAGCATCTTTGATTTAAGTGAACTCTCGGCAAATTAAATTAAACTTCCCAAATGATACAGTGAAATTGCGGCTGTATTAATATATCGCAAAACATAAACTCTATGCCATTAGTGAAACGCGGACGCTGGCACTAATCCGGATAAATTTCTTTCACCTTTTCCGCTTTTATTGACTGTGTATTTTGGCCTGCGAGCTAAACAACAAAAGTTTTGTTTTTCCTACATTTTCATTGTGCAATTAAAGACTAATCAATTGAAAATGACATCTGCAGTCTGCGACGAACGGGCATATTATGCCAAATTGGAGGCAATCAGAGATATTAAGTATGATTTAGTCAATTTCAATTGACTTTTGTATGTTTGGTGTGTACATGATTATGTTCCTCTATTGTTATTATATTGCTGTGGTGGTGGTGGTGTGGTGGAAGTAATTACTAGACGTTTAATTCAGGAAAAATCGATTCGATGATGCTGTGAAGGATGATATTTAAGATTTATTTATTGTATGCAAAATGGTGTACATTGTACATCTATACGAATCTTATATATGTCGATTTGTTTGATTTAATTCGAAAGGTTTATGTTACCGACGGTACTCCCTGGCAGATATTTTTTTAAAAAAATATTTCCGTCAGGGCCCAATATTCACAAAATTATTTAGTGAAACTTGGTAAAATATTTCTCAATATAAGGCGGAAATCACACGAGTAATTTTGCGTTGATGGAATTGTCAATTATGATGTGTTTTCCATTGTTTAGCTTGTGGTGAATATCGAATTACAATGGAAAACGCGGCATAATTGTCGATCCCGTCAATGCAAAATTGTTCGTGTGCTTTCCGCCTAAGGCCACGGTTCCCGTTGGTTCCCCTGTGATACCTCAATGAACAGGCGAGGTAATAACTTTGAACCGGTAGTACATGCAGTATGGATAAGGATGTCTTCGAGTCAAGTCTGCCCCTTTGAACGGTAATTCGACCTCGCATCAGTTTAAGGACTGAAGAGGGTAGTAAATGATCTAGGACTGCCTTCTTTCAAATTTGCCTTAGTTTCCGTGTAAAAGAAGTAGTGAAAATTTGGTAGAATTTTCAAAAATAATTTCGTCAGATGACCTGTCATGGTACCATATCGTACGGATATTTGATATTTTCTTGAATTACTTAGCAAAAATCTTGCAAGACTTATATCGACTCCATTTTTTCTACGTCATTTCAGGGGCAGAACGATTCAGTTGGACAAATTGAAAAATCGCATAATTCGCGAAGTCGAAAATACCGATGCAGAAGAAAAAAAGTTTGGCTGAATATCGACGGGAAATGGAGCTGCTGTTGCAGGAAAAAATGAGTCACGTAGAAGAATTGCGACAGATCCATGCGGACATAAATGCGGTAAAAAACCCAAATAACTTAAATCCGTTTGCATACCAATGAAAGTATCGATCTTTCAGATGGAAACAGTCATCAAGCAAGCGGAAGAGAATCGAGCTCGATCGTTGACCATTGCAAACAAAATTCACGAAGAGTATGTTCCAATGAAAAACGAAATCGATCATATGCGTCGCGAATACCTTGGCCGCAGTCCGATACCCGATCTGCACGAGAAAGAAGGATCAATCATATCGGCAGAGTTAGTATTCGAAACACATTCACAGTTGATGTCTTCCAGCTGCGATTAAAGCAAAATTATCAATTTTAGTCGATTCCAATCAACGTACTATCCGTCGAAAAATGCTCACACAATTCCGACGGCTAGCTTTTCACGACCACCGCTAACAACACATCATCAAATGGTACCTGAGGCAACCGTCACATATTTGCCGCCATCAGCACCTCCCGGCTTTCTACCACCGCCACCATTGGGCTCGATGCGTTTGAATAAACCGCCGGAAATCGGACCGAATCGTATGCAACAGTCCCCGTCAATATCTATGGCCCATCCGACGTTCAGGTCTGAATTTAATGTCAATTTGAGGTATTTTTTGTTCGTTTTTTTGTTTCTTTATTTCTACGACTTCCTCTTTCATCTCAAAGGTTCGTAACGTTATTTCTTCAGTTCCAATTGAGTTTTTTGAGTTTGGTAAAAATTTTAAGTTTAAATTGTCCCATCTCGAAGGTCCTACTAAAATTTGAAAACTGAAATGAGACGAAACCACAACACCATTAACATAGAAATCACTCTAGATTTCAACAAAGCATGTACACTTGATCGTGGCCGGAAAAATATGTATGAAAATCCATTTTCGGCCGGGAAAGTACTTTTTATTCAGGCGGACCAAAAACGTCACATTCTCTCACCAGATAGAGACCCAAAACAACAACTTTTTCTCTCACTATCTCTCTCACTTTTTTTTACACTTTTCGTTCCCAATAACGTCCCTTTTCGTTCCCAGTTATGTCAATTTTATTTATTTCTTACATTTTATTTTGTTTCTGTACGAAAAACAAATTTAACGTTGAAACAATTTCGTATTTTATTTGTTATGAAGAATTGAGTTAACATTTGCGAAATATTGATATTCAGAGAGATGCTAATATGACGGCTGGGACGCCGTTTCGACGGATAGAGGGAATTTGTCCATCATTTCTGAAAAAAATTGAACCGTACGCGACCAGCTGTCAAATTGAAAAAGACATGACCACAGATTTTTTCAAGGCTGTGTACTTTGGGGAGGTCACGCCGATGCAGATACGCGGGTTACACACCAAGTTTCATACAAAAAATTCACCACGCCATCAATTTTGGTGAATTTGTTTGTATGGAAAAGGTGTGTTCCCGCGTATCTAATAAAATGGCGATCTGCGTGACCTCTTCAAAGTATACAGCCTTGAGATTTTTTTTAATACTTCCAGCATCACAAATTATAATGAAATAAATTGCTAACATGATCCTTGTGGGATCAGAATGAACGTAAGTCCATTTATTTATAAATCAGATTCAGTATTCGTACACAATTTCCGAATTGAAAAAAGCAATTTTGGAGACCAATTTTTGAACGCGTATATCTCAGATAATACGAAAGTACCTTGCAAATAAAACCCTTTACGTTAATTTTGACACCGATGCAAACGTATTTCTGCTTCTCGAATCATTGTAGTCAAAAATTAATTATTTTGTAAACAACCGACCAATTTTGGAAATAGTCAGCCATTTTTGACATTTCATTCGTTACATGAAAAAGGCTGACAAATTCCCTCTATCCGTCGAAACGGCGTCCCATCCGTTATCTTAGCATCTCTCTGATTGATATTAGATTACTTTGATTGTCAACGAAAAAATTTGAGTGATATCACAGTGATCACTGTGATCGCAGTGTATAACACAGTAAACAAAATATTCAATTCAAGTTTGTTGTTATGGTTTGTTCGGAATGTGACTTTTTGGTCAGCCTGAATGAAAAATAGTATATGTCACACGGAACAAAAAGGTGTGTTTTTGACCACGGTGGTGAAAACGACCTCGGACTGCGTTGCGCTCCGCTTCGCGGAGCTCCGCTACATCCTTGGACGCTTTCACCACCTGGGTCAAAAACACACCTTTTTGTTCCTAGTTACATAATATACTATTCTTGGCCGCAAATACCTATCTCTGAGAAGTACAGAAAAATTGAACTTTTCGATCGTAGAATGCGTGTCGAAATCCGTCGAATTTCAGGCTTCAAGCACAAAATAGTATGTTTTGTTACAAGTATTGATTATTTCAGCACTAGACCCAATTTTCCTTACGAGCGGAGCGAGTGAGTCTAGTGCTGAAAAAATCAACATTACAATACTTGTAACATAACATACTATTTCATCAATCTGTTAAAATTTTTTGGATCAAAGGAAGTAAAAGATTCCATAAACACATTGTAATATGCTTGCCGCCGTTTGTGAAACGTTAAAAAATCCCCTACGTATTATCTAATCTGTCTCCACTTGATACAACAGGTTGATAATTATTCATCTACAGATTTTCGAAATAAAAACAAAAATCCAAAATAATGATCCGAACATGCGATTGGACAAAAAAAGATAAATGCTGTTGGTTGGGTGGTCCTTTTTTCATAATATCGAACCATATTACTGTGGTATTTGTAGACCAGAGATCCGAATTTATTTATTTTTTATTGTACAGTCAAAGGCAGTCAATTTTCAGCATAAATTAGCTTCAGCTGTTTTTCAGCTGATCCATACAAACAATCACAACCGTTTATACGTCTTTATACGGTTTTACCACTATCATGCGCGTGAGAAATGTTATTTTTGATTGAAAGACACTTTTTAAAAAGCGATCTTTATTTATTAAGTGTTAATTCGTACAATGTTACTTAAAGACTAAATCTTAAATCTAATATACTCTCTCATGTCACCTCTGATATTTCTTCATCCTTTGTTCTTTTAGATAAATCAATTTTGTTTATATCATCAATTTCGTATCTTAATATTTCCTGTTGATCGATATATCATTTCGTTATCTCATTGTTCTCACAGAAGGAAATGTTGTCAGGGAAGAATGATCAAAATATGCATATGTGAATTCGTTATCTTACTTTTCTCACCGAAAGAAATTAGGTTTAATTGACATGATCAGATTTAATTACTCGGAAGAATTAAAATAATACTTTATTGTGAGGATGAATCAATGATGTCTGTGGGGGTGAAGGAAAATGAGTTATTGGTGTTTGTGAGGGTGAAAGAAATGTAACTCCCCTCTCGTTATCTTCGAAATTCTCCTGAATTGAGTTTATCATTCCTCTTGACCGTGAAGTATATTTAAGGTATAAAATTATGGCAGCAATAATAAAAATGATAAATAGAACAGCCAAAATTGTGCTAGAATAAATCAAAGGTTCTTTATACAAAATTTCCGTTAAAGGATGAATATTTTGGATTTCTGGTAACTCAATTTGCGTAAATCGTGAGAGTGTATCGTTACCTGGAGTATTCTTTATTGTGGGTATAATATATTTATGCGTAATTTGATTAATTTGATTAAAATAGGTTAAATTATCAAGAATAACGGTGCAATTATAAAATTCAATAAAGTAATTTCCATATAATGTAAATATTCTTTCGTCACAGTCGGATCTTAATGAAGATTTATTTGCCATTTGAACAAGTATACTATGGTCGTCTAAAACGTGTATTTCGGAATTGCAATTTTTGGTAAATTCACAATTTTTATGTAAAATGCAATGATTCAATTTATTTAATTGATAAAAAGCTTTATGCTGGGTAAATTCATAATAAGTGTCATTGCGTTCTATAGTACGAAGAGCAGGAAAATTTATCATTTGGCAAGTATCGGTAATTCTCAAGGGATGAATTAGTTTTTTGTTTACCATAGTTGTTCCAAAAGGAATTTTAATTAAAAATACTAGTTTTCCTGTAGTGGTTCTTGCAAAACCGACTCTTAGATATCTGATTTTATCGGCAGTAATGTGATACGTTTGTATTTCATTATGAGTTAAAATAGATGGGTGAATTATATTCAAATTTGATAGAATTATATTATCTTGTAGATCACTAAGAATTTTATCTACAGATTGTATGTTGAGTTTTATTTCGAATAGGGCAAGTTCTCGTTTATGCTTGTCAGTAGAATTTTCTAAAATTTCAAAAATGATTTCTCGATCCGATTTAATTGTGTTTGCTAGTCGTCGTATGGAAATTGAAAAATTGTTATTTATTTGCACCTGTTGATTAATAGCATTGATTACATTATGATTATTAATATCTATGTTAGCTAAATGATTATTAATAGTTTGTCTGTCATTGTCGTCCATGGTTCCCTTAATCCATTTATCAATAGTACCGACAAAGTTAAATAAACCACGTTTACGTATGGAATGGTGTCCGTCTTGCAAAGTCGTAAGTTTGTCGTCCAATTTTGAAATTTCAAACATTAAGTAGTTTACCATATATTCTGGGAATAATGATATGCTAGCTGTCAATGACGTAATAAGATTGTCAATTTCTTTTAAGTCAATAATATGTAATGAGTAGTTAAATGAAGTCGGTATAGTAATTTGTTCTTCCTGAATGATTGTGAATCCAACATTCGATTCAATTTTGTGGACTTGTAATTGAGTCATCGTCGGTCGTATGATTGTCATCAGAAGAAAGAGAATTATCATTTTCTGTAAATTTAAGAGGACGTTTTATATTGCAAGTGTGTACATTAGCAAGTTTATAACGTCGATATTTAGGTTCATTTTTATGTCTAAGTGATTTATAAAATTTTATGTATCCCTCATTTCGTTTTTCTTCATAATTTTCCCTTTTTAAATTATGTTTTTCCAATCGTGTTGTTTGAGATGCTAACAGGTTTTGATAAATTTTCTCTTTCAGCGTGGGGTCATCTTCGGCTTGACCCGGAGTAAATTTTATTGTAGTATGATATAAAGAGTTGTAATAACGGATAGCCTCTATAGCTTGGATACTAATTACTTTGTTTTGTTCAATATTTAAAACACGAATTTTTTCAGTTAAAGTATTATGAAGTCGCTCTACATCGGAATTGCCTGTGTGACTATGGGGTTTAGCTTAATGTATTTCAATACCTTCGTCTCTCAAGAAGTCTTTTATATTGACATCTTTAAATCCGTTATCGGCAACAATCTTTTTGGGTTTTTTATGATTGAAGTACATTGCTAGTTTTTCTATAATCTCCGTATGATTACTATGTTGAATTGGATAGATTGTAGCAAATTTTGAAAATTTGTCAATAAAAGTTAAAAATTTCTGTTTCGTGTTCGTATAGATATCTATATGAACAATTTCATTTTTATTTGTAGGTATTTCTGTTTTCAAGAATTTAGCTTTGATTGGTTGCCTATCATATTTACCACGGCAACAAATATCACAATTATTCGTAATTTTATTGATACTAAATCTAAGGAATTTATTGTAGATTTTAAATTTCAAATCTTCGTAAAGCGCAATAATACCAGGGTGTCTCAATTCTTTGTGTTGTTTTGAGATTGCCCGATACAATTCTTCCTCGTCTTCGATATCTTGTGCGAAATGAGTGCACCGGACGAATTTCACGTTAGGAAATTCTCGTATCAACAGCAGTTGAATATCATTGAAATTATGATCAGAAATCTCTGTGTAGATTGCCGCTTTTCGATTATCAATGAAATATTTTAATTTTTCGATTATTTCTTCTTGTGTCAGGTCTGGATCGAGATAAATTCTTCTATTTCCAAATACAGATTCGTGTAATTCTAAAAAGTCGGAAGTGATAATGATTTGATTCTTGAATCGATTAACAACAGTTTCCATAATTGGAATGTGATCGTTCATATCTTCTGCTTGTGAATGGACGGTTACCCGTAATGAATTATCATCATCACTGTCAGAGCTATTTCCATCGCTTTCTAAAGCATTTTGTTCACGTTCATCTGAACTAGAATCTCTAAAGAAATTATTTATTTCATTTGTATCAGAGTTTATTCTGCTGAGGAAATCAGCAATTCTATTATCCTTTCCTTTCAAATAATTAATTTTGATATTATATTCTCCCAATGATAAAATCCATCTTTGTAATTTAGGATTTAAATCCTTTCCCAAATACTTTTTGTGAAGCCATGTCAGTGCTTCATGATCTGTTTGTAACAAAAATTCTTTTCCGTAAATATACGGTCTAAAATATTTGCAGCCCCACACTACTGCTAAAAGTTCCTTTTCGGGAGTTCCGTAATTTATTTCGTGAGTGTTTAATGTCCTGCTTGCATAAGCAACTGGATGACCTTCTTGTAGGAGTACTGCGCCTAGTGCATAACGGCTGGCGTCAGTATTGATTTTAAATGGTTTATTGAAATCAGGGTATTTCAAAATAGGGTGAGTGGTAAGGAGTGTTTTTAATTCTTCGAAAGCGTTAATATAAGAAGGATCAGTGGTATTGATCTGTTTTCCTTTCTTCAGGTAATGAGTCATTGGCTTAGCAATTTTTGCGTAATCTTTTACAAATTTGCGGTAATATCCAGTTATTCCTAAGAATGATTTTATCTGTTTCTGATTAACAGGAAGTTTCAATTTAATTATATCCTCTACCTTTTTGGGATTGGGTTTTATGCCGTCTTTCGTCAGGACATGACCTAGATATTCTGTTTCTTTACAGAGAAAATTACATTTATCAATTTGTATTTTCAAATTAGCTTTTCGGAGAGCACCAAATATTTTGTTAATACTGGTAATGTGTTCATCTAAAGACGTACTAAAAATGAGAATATCATCAAGGTACACTACACAAATTTTATTGATATATTCTCTGAGAATACTATTAATCAATCGTTGAAAAGTCGCTGGGGCGTTCTTTAAGCCGAATGGCATACGAACATATTCGTAATGACCAGAAGGGGTTGAAAACGCTGTTTTCTTTTGGTCAGATTCCTTAACTAAGACTTGATGGAATCCTTTTGCTAAATCTAGGATAGTAAAATATTGAGCTCGGCCCAATCTATCTAGTATGCTGTCAATATTTGGTATCGGAAATTTATCATCAACAGTTTTTTCATTCAATTTTCTATAGTCGATTACTATTCGCCATTTCCTTATCTTGGAATTATCTAATTTCTTTGGGACTATCCAAAGTGGTGAATTGTAAGGCGAATTAGATTCTCTAATAATGCCTTGTCTCAACATTTCCTTCATTTGTCGTTCAATTTCTCTTTCATGAATTTGAGGATATCGATAAGGTTTACAATAAATTGAATTTTCATCTTTCACTTTAATCTCATGAGTTATCTCATGAGTGAAGGTCAAATTATCACCTTCAATAAAGAAAAGATCTTTATTCTTCACTAAATCTTTCAATAAACGATTTTCTTCATCGTTTAATCCAGATCTGTTTAATAAATCACGAATTCCTTCCTTATAATCAGGAATCGCTTCCAATGCATTAGCTTCGGCTAATTCGCAAGGGATTTCAGAATCCGTAAAATGAACTTTATATTTTGACAGTATTTCCATAAACTGTCCGCTAACATCAATTTTAGCTTGAAAAGGAATGAGAAAATTCATTCCTATTATGGCATCATATTTCTTACTCTTCAATGGAAATGATTTCCATTCTAAAGTTCCTGCCACTTTAAATTCTTTCGGAAAAGGTGTCACTACCTTGTGAGTCACCTGATTAGGCCCACCCAAGGAACTATAATGTTTTGGTTTCAGTAATTTGATTTTTTTGTAAGGTAAAATGTCTGGCTTTAATAAACTTGTATCAGAACCAGTATCTAATAAGCATTTAATTTTTATTTGTTCAAAAGTCAAAATTATTATAGGTAATTTGTTATCCGAGGCTTTTATTGAAAATTTACCTCTTCAACAGGATTTTCGGATTCTACTTCTTCATTTTCAACTTCAACTAAATTGTCAATTTCCATATTTTCAATTTTATTTTCGGAATCATTATACCGTCTTTTAAACTGACCGGAATTATTATTTCTGTCAAAATGTGGTTTGTACTGCCCGGAACCACGATTGTCTGATTTATTTTGACTGTAATTTGGCTTATTGTCTTGCCATGACTTTTTGTCAACAAATTTTTTTTCGTTACTTTGTTCAGGTGATTTCATTTGGTTCTTATTTCCTTCAAATTTAAATGATTTGGGAGAGTTTTGACCCTTTTTGTTATCTTCAAATTTCAATTTATACTCGAATTTAATCACATCGTTACTGAGGTAAATTTCTGATTTACAAAAATGATTGTCTAATTCAAACAAACTTTCGTCTTCATCTATTTGAATTTGTAGGATTGGAACCACTTTCGATTTCAAAATCAATACTAATTCTTTGTCAATGCTTTCGTACGTAAAAACCGCACTGTTATCATAATCACAAATTTCACTTATGTCGGACTTAATTGTAGTCAGTTTATTGAACAGATTTTTTAAATTAAATACCTTCATTCCTTTGGCTTGGAATAACAGCTGGTGAATTGTGTACTTTGGTCTAAATCGCAATGTCAAGGTCCTCTGTACGGTAGCCCAATTACGTTGGTTTTCTGGAATTTCAAGAATGGCGTTTCGTGCTTTTCCAATAATTTTTGAATTGATCATCATTCGTAGACAGTAAGTTCGAAGTTCTTGATTTTGGGTTCCACATAGCTCTTCTGCGTTTTCAATTGATTTGAAAAATGATTTCAATTTGTAGCTGTCTTCGCCGGAGAATGCCTTTATATCGTTGAAATTCTTTATCACTTGAGAAGCACTCAGCTGGAATCTCGTTGTGCTGGCTGTATTCAATGCAGTTTCTTGTTCTACTACTTTCTGTGTCAATAACTGAACTTGTTGGATCAATTGTTCTACTGTAGCCTCCATTTTAGTGTTTTCTTTTTTCAATTTGAAAAGTAATTTAAAATTGTAATTATTGCTTTGCAATTAATACACTCAAATATCACTTTAACTTGAGTTTTGATGAATCGTATTTTATGTTCAATGTTGCACTTTTGGCATTTAATTTTTCGTTCACTTATTTCGTCAGGTAAAATAAATTCGTTAGACATTTATCCCCGAATGTTCATATTTTTATAAACTTTAAATGAGTTCAAAGTTAGTAAGTGTCAAATTTTTATTTTTGCATGAAAACTGATTTGTAGTATTTCACTGATTAAAAATTTTTCACATTGCACCTTGTCTTCAGACAAAAGTGATTTTTGAGTCAATTGTAACGTAAGTTTGCAGAATTTACACCTTTGTTAAAAAATATTCAGTCGAAACTTTGGTTTTACATAAATACTGATTTTTTAGATATTTACTGATCAAAGCGGAATATTTTTTTTATTTGTTCGTTTCACTGGACAACTTTCTTCAGAGAGTTATCCTACCAACTGCGCCAGAAATGTTATTTTTGATTGAAAGACACTTTTTAAAAAGCGATCTTTATTTATTAAGTGTTAATTCGTACAATGTTACTTAAAGACTAAATCTTAAATCTAATATACTCTCTCATGTCACCTCTGATATTTCTTCATCCTTTGTTCTTTTAGATAAATCAATTTTGTTTATATCATCAATTTCGTATCTTAATATTTCCTGTTGATCGATATATCATTTCGTTATCTCATTGTTCTCACAGAAGGAAATGTTGTCAGGGAAGAATGATCAAAATATGCATATGTGAATTCGTTATCTTACTTTTCTCACCGAAAGAAATTAGGTTTAATTGACATGATCAGATTTAATTACTCGGAAGAATTAAAATAATACTTTATTGTGAGGATGAATCAATGATGTCTGTGGGGGTGAAGGAAAATGAGTTATTGGTGTTTGTGAGGGTGAAAGAAATGTAACTCGTGCGTGGAGCAGTTTCAACCGTATAAACAAGTAAAACCAGTTTTGATTGTATGTGTGGATCAGCTGAAAAACAGCTGAAGCAAATTTATGCTGAAAATTGACTGCCTTTGACTGTAGCCCAGAATTTTGGTATTTTTAAAATAAGATTTAGAGAATTTCAACATTCAACTTAAATAAATAAAATCATTCGCAACAATTTTATGTATTTTCATACAAATAGACTTGTCATTCATTATTATAATAGCAATTGTAATGCACAGCAGAATTTTGTTTTCATTTTACAACACAAAAACCAATAAATTGCAATAAAACCAGCTACTTGATAAGTGCTCGTTGTTCTTTTTTGTTGCAATAAAATTTCGTTTTTACGAAAATAATAAAATTCCAAGAAAATGGCATGGTAAAATATAATTCAAATCCTAGACTCATAAGTCTTTTTAATAAAAATTTTATATAAAATTGATAAAAAATGCAATAAAAAGCACGTTGCACTATTTAAATATGCACAATAAACATGTTAGCTTTCAACAGGTTTTATACCTTATTTTGCCATTTTACCTTATCCACCTTGCTGGTAAATAGTGTTCAACCATGATAGGAACTACATTACTTTGTGATATAAATAAAACTATTTTGTTCAAGAAAATTTTTATTGGCCGTTATTTATCTCCATTTATTGATGAGTCTTCCAAGATAAAATCCATTCATTATTTTTTAAGTAGTTAGTAATGATGTGGTGATATTGTAAAACTAATAAACGCGGAGAGCGAGAGAGATTAAGTCAATATGATTAAGCCATTGGTGATTTTCATTTAATGGTCCCATTTGAGCGGAAAAGAATTAATTCAATCTAGAAACTTGATTAAAATGCCTGCAGGAAAAACCAGCATTCGATCATAAATTTTATCGCGGAACGACGTGCAGTCTATGATACACGTAAGTTGATGGCATTTCGCTTAAACGATCATGCTGAGCTTTTGGCGGTGTCAACTTGTGGCTGCCACATTAATGTCTGTTAAATATTCGAAGTGACTATTCGCCCGCGCGGTCGAATAGCCAATGCTTGTAGTGAGACTATTCGACCGCACGGTCGAATAGCCATTCCCGATAGTAAAGACTATTCGACCGTGCGGTCAAATAGCCAATGCTAGTTGTGATGACTATTCGACCGCTCATCTTATGGACAAGTGAGCAATTTTGCAGTCAAATTACGTCAAAAGTATTTGTTGTATAACAAAAATTCACCGTTTCGATTTCTTGCTGATCTGACCAAAAAAGTGAGAAAGTTGTAAATTGATTTTTGGACCAAAAAGTGAGTAATTTCGGGAAAAAGTTAGTAAATTTAGGAGAAAACTGAACGTCAAATAAGTATTTGGGATGTCAGTAAGCGATGTCTATCGTTTTCCTCACTATTTTTTTAATTTATTGAATTTCAAGGTTTGATTAAAGTTAAATAATTTTAGCGATTGTCTCCAAAAGATTCTAATAGAAGAAAATATTACTTTCTACATGCGACAACTTTGGTCTTGAACAAGTTCGTAATCGATGTAAAAAAATCATGTATAGTTCCGAATAACACATAGGAGTAACACATATAAACAATTATCGTTTCAAATTAGGTTAGAAGTACTTATTTTGTATAAAATCTACCATTCTGATTTCGTCAAGGAATCCGTTCTTATTTAGACAAAAACAAAAACAAAAATTCTGTTTTCATGCACGACAAATTCTTGCTTTTCCAATCATCAAAATTTGTTATTCAAAAAGCAGTGAAAATATGAGAAGATCAGAAGATGAATATAATTCTATAATCAAGTCTACAGTGAATAGCCAATCCTAATAGTGTGGACTATTTGACTGGTCAAAAAATGGTGGCTTAAAATTTGTAAGAGCAGTGGCGCGTACTTTCTCTTTTTAGATTTTTTTAGATTTGTCCCGATTGTCTTGATCTTGCGTTTTATATACGAATCCAAAAATGAGAAATTACGCTTAACTAGAATTAGATACGCGTATAGGTGGCTTCTCCAGTTATTTTTCTGATTTAAAAATTGAGAGCGATAATGCGGCCTCTTCTGGTGACAAGAAAATTTGTGAAAACCTCCGAAAATATTGTTGCGAATATATTTTTATTTATTTTTTTTTTTTTTATCGTTTACCGACCACCTAACAGGCCGAGGCCCAATGACAAGTCAGTCCATACAAATGAAAATAATGATAACAAAGGGAAAATCACAATAAGTTTAGAATAGAAAATCAAACATAAAATCAGAAAATCAAACAGAAAAAATCATCTAGTTTAGTCCGTGTAAACCAAATCATCCAGGTGCTCACCAGTCGAAATAGTTTCTCACCAACTCTTTATACTTATTTATGGTGGACCCAACAACATTTAGACTGCCAAAATAAAGATCGTGATTTAATTGTATTCTGTTGAGTGGCGAGTTTCTTTGATAATTCGTAGTCATTTTCGGCAGGTAAAAGATCGCATTTTGTCTTGTCGTTCTCACTGGTTCACGATACGAGAGTCTTAGCGACGTGTCAACATGATTGTGGACGATCTTGTAGAGCATAATCTCATCGTTCTCCAAACGCCTCGATTCAAGTGAGTGCATCTTCAGATACTTCAATCGTATAGGATACTCAGGCCGCGGATTAGCAATCTGAAATTTAAAATACATTAGCCTACTAAATTTCCTCTGTACCCTTTCAATCTGGTCGTTGGCATTTAAGTAATGAGGATTCCAGACTGGCGAACAGTATTCAAGACGGTTTCTGATAATGAATTATTTTTTCAGCAAAGTGTCGTCGTCGCTTATCAGCATTAAACATATTTACCTATTCCTTTAAAATTCTCTGAAATATTAATGAACAAAAGTAGCGGGTATGGTATATCTGTCCGCACTTGCCGATTAAAAATATTTTCTCACTAAATTTGTTTCCTTACTGTCTGATGTTGAATCTCCCCGGATGGCAGCTAAAAAGACTTGCATAAAAGAATAGACAAAACGACTCGGAAAAACGAAGATTACATTTTCATCAGTTTCACAGCGACGACGAATTATAAGCATTGACATCTGGCGAATAGCGTCAAGGTTCTGAAAGAACAAATTAAGACACTTCTGAGTTGATCACGAAGGCAGGCGGTGCAACACAAATTTTGACAATTTAGACATTGTTTGTTAAACACACTCATTACAGATTGTGTGAAACGACAACTTGAAAAAAATTAAGTTTTTTTCTTCAAGTTTTCTTTTCATACAATCTATAATGAGTGTGTTTAACAAAACATGTCTAAATTGTCAAAATGTAAGTTTCTTAACCTGTTTTTTCAGAACCTTGGTTATTATAGCGAAATAAATGTTATAACAAAAGAAGTACCTATATATTTACGTTTAACTATTTAGTATGTTTATAATTTAGTAACCGACATACATAATATTAATTTAAACATCAGTTTATTGATGTATGGTGTAAGTGTATACAGTACTTCACACACCTGCCTCCGGCTTAATTTTTCGTTAGCAAACATAAGGCAAATGTTTTAAGGAATGAGAAAATTAAATTTTATCGACATAATATCCAATGTTGTTGGAATGCATTGGTTAAGTCATAGTTAACTCTATGGGTTAAGTGGTAAACTAGTAAATTTACGCTATAGCTTAGTTAATGTATTAGAGAGAATTAATGCTTTCAAATTGTAGTTTGATTCGATTGACCGAATACCCAAACGAACACATATTTTAGTAAAATGTGCATAATTTCGAGCATACATCGCTAGCATTACAATACATTATATAATGCACCCTTGAGGTTATCATGGTGCCACGTTAGTAAAGCACCGTGACGCAAGTGAAAACGAGAAAAAATTACACAAATTTCTTTTCCCGTAGACAGTAAGTTTTTGACTTCCCCCACTCGTTCGAAATGACAGTCAAATTATTTTTATCGGAATCTAGATATCAGTACGATTCCTGTTCGGTCTGCATCACCACAATGCAAACAAAACGATCCAGTGCGTGACCTATCCGTGCAAAACCAATTTTTTATTACAAAGTTACATTAATGCGCAATTTTCTCTTACTTGGATGAACTAAGCATAAAGTCACGATGACCAAACCGAGGAAAGCAAAATCTCATTTGGAATTGTAGGCTCTCGGGGACCGCTCATAAAGTATGTCACGCTAAAATATACGATTTTCAGAAACCCCCTCCCTCCTGTCACACAAAAATGTATGAAAAACGAAAAAATTTGTATGGGCTGTCACACTTCTGCTAGACACCCCTCCCCCCTCAAAGTGTGACATACTTTATGAACGGCCCCTCGATAGTGAGAACCACTTTTCTTGCTACATTCCGTACTATAATTCAATTCGATTCATAATTTTCATATCGAATTGATTCCTTCGATTTATTCGGCAATAATTTGAATGTAAAAAATCGAATTGAGATTAGAAACTGTTTATTTCTTTTTTTTTTAGTCAACAATAAAACTGTCTCAAAAATGAGTAGTTATGGTCTGAACAGTCAGCTTGTTCCCCTTAGAAGTCAATTTTTGTTTGTTTTTAGATTCAACACTGTGAAGGATATTTTTTTTCCGATCAATGAAACGATCCGAAAGAGAGTGACCTAATATCTTGAGTTTGTTAAATTAGAAAATTTAGATAATTTTATTCAAAGTATTTTTTACTCTGTTTTAAACGTTGCTATTCTCAATTTCAAGACAAAAAAAATGAATTTAAAAGAGTTTATTGTCGTCGTGGTGTTAGTGCTCAACAAAAAATGGTCTGTGGGCCTTTCACACACGGACTCTAATGAACTACGAGCTGAAATCGGAGGTAAAATCACGCATCTATTCTCTTTCGATCAACAGAATTATCGAGTATCTTCAATCCGCAAACTGAAATAAGTGAATTGGACTTTAGCTCGAATGTTAATCAAAGAAAACAGATATTCTTCTGGTTTTGAAGGAAAGTCACACTGCTTGCGTGCTGTGCTTAAACGCTGGAAAAGAAATTGCTTTGCATTTGGCTCCATTCTCAAAAGATGTCTTTTTTTCCAAATCGAAACTGAAAGTTTGCGAGTCATATTTTCCCCCGCCTCATAATAAAATAGTCAAACAGTCAACTAAAAAACCTTTTTTTTTGTAATAAATTAGAATTCGAGATTACATCAAATGGGAAAAGTTTCGACGTTGACGGAATCTTAAGGTGGACAGAAGTGGGACGCGATCTTTTGAAAGCAGCGATATCGACAGACAGCGAAACTATAATCACAGTCGCTAAGACTTTGAGCAATGCCATACCATATATTGGTGATATAATGAACATGTTAATAGACATTATGTCCAGCTCAAATGGATATGAAGAAATCAAGTATGAATTCCAGAAAATGGACAGTCACCTTTTCGCCATTGAAAATAAGATAGACGCTTTGTCACAACATGTTACTGCTACAAGTATTCTTTCTTATTACAAGTCGCAAGCGCAGGTCATCAATGTGATTCAAAAGTCGTATGAACGATATCTCCACACAAACACACCCATAAACATGCTTGAATTGATCGACAACTGCAAACGGAATAAAATAATAAATTTCATTTATTACGTGCACGCAGAGTTAACAGATTCTACGACTCTCCCACTTATGACTGTGATGAAAGATGACAATAATTTGAGGAACTTTCAGCTTTGGATGAAGATGTTGATTGGCAGCATGTCCCAAAGCATGATGCTGCACTCCATATGCATGTCTGTCCAATATCTGAACGACACAAGCTTTAATGAGACAATTGACGGTGACATCTCATATCTCAAGAATGTGTCAGACATTATGCTGAAAGTGGTCAAGGATGGCACCAATGATATCAAGCGAGACTTCTTTGAGACGGCAAAAACGGAGATTCTTTCGTATGCTTATGCTAATCAGGTGATGAACCATTCAAAATTTTCGAATAAGGTATGGCATAAGCTGGTGAAAAAGTACTTCTGGAGACATTGGTTTGTATTAAGCTATGATATGGAGAGAGTAGGTGCAGGAAACCACTGGGTAGCATTTGCGGGTAAATATGTCTATGCATGGTTCAGAACAAGTAATAGAAATTTGAACGTGGTAAACACAAACAACAACGACTATAGCATAGAAGAGAAGCTTAACACATGTATGGAAAAGAAGGAATGGAGCATTGTTGAGGTCACCGAACATGGTTCTGACATGTGCGAGTGGGTTTACGATTACCTTGACGATTGTATTGGGAATGTCAACGGGAAGGCCGTGATCAATTTTCAAACTGAATACAGTGCAGATTGGTCGGAGGGAATAGCGGCCCGTTACAGCGTATATTCACCGCGGGCGCAAGGATTTAATGTGTTTGCGGTTGCGCCCGAAAAGTGACGAATCAAGATCACTCAAAACACTTGTATCAATTTTCACAGATCAATAAAATGATCAAAGATTCCATGAAGTGTTGGACGTTTTTGTTTCTGAAATTATTCGGCTACCGTAACTCAATAGAAGATCATTTTGGGATCAAAACCGAGGGGCAGATTTTCATAAAAAATCCTTTTTCAGTGAAAAGAAAATCCTCAGAAATTCTTTCGAAAATTTTTGAAAAATAGAAAATAACTTCAAAGGAAAAATCCTTAAAAAATCAATGGAATTCCTAACTGACGACCCAGTAAAAATGGTAGAGAAAATCCTCTTAAAACCATAGAAAATAGTTTGAAAATCCTTTGTCAACAAAATTTACAAAAATTCACCATTTGATCATAACTTCCTACAAAATCCAATGGACTCGAATGCTCGAATACCGTTCGGTTCTTAATCTTCCAGCCACAATGTCTCTTTAAACAAGAGCTTCAATTACGATCACAAAATAAGTTTCGTTTTTATTTTGAACAAATTAAGAGCGATAAGTAACCAGCAACACGATATTAATTATAACTCCGAAGACAAGCAACGAATGAAATAAATTGTCGCTACTCGCACTATTGCAATTGTCTGAGCTACAAAGTATACACATTTGAACAATCGGTCCAATACGGTTGGACATATGCAGGCAATAATCTTCTGATTTAGCACAACCAAGTGCGACTCCTAAACTTCCTAGAATTAAACGAGTATTTGTTTGGGGAAAACATCAATTAATGACGAGGAAATGTTTATAAACTAATTCACTTTCGTTTATTTACTTACTAAGAATGATTTTATAACAAAACCCTTCTGTAATACATCTTGTTCGGTCTGCATCACCACAATTTGGATCCCTGCCAATGCAAGAAAAACAATCCAGTGCGTGACCTATCCGTGCAAAACCAATTTTTTATTACAAAGTTATATTAATGCGCAATTTTTACTTACTAGACTGAACTAAGCATAAAGTCACGATGACCAAACCGAGGACTGAACAAAATCTCATTTGTAATCTTAGCCTATAATTTGATATAAATTTGATCTGATAGAGACTGAATGAAATGAAAAAGGATTGTTTGCTTTGTTACTCTAGAAATATTGAGGTTTGCTTAAGGCGACCCCTATTTTTCTATATTTTTTTCGTGACATCGCTTTGAGCGTCCAAGTAGGAAAAAAGACTTGCGTCACGTTTACACTTTATGTGTTTTTTCTTGATAGCTAATCGAATAGATGATAACAGTCAATTTCGTTAGATATGGTGGGTCCTATTATACTATGTACAATCTACAATTAATTACATCGAAGGTTAAGTGAATTGGAATGGTAATCAACATAATAGAAAAATTACATTCAGTGTTATGTTCAACAAAACGTACTGAGGCAACGCAGAGGATTGAAACGGTTCAATAAATGAATAAATAATTAAAATAAATAAAAAAAAGTTGAAGTTACATATTTCCACAACAGATGCACTTATCATAATGTTAATATAATTTATGTTCCACTCCCCCCAATTGCGGTTATCATCAAAATTAATACCGGAATGGGGGACTGAAGTTTCAATAATTTCGATAGACAACATAATTCTAAGCAAAAAATTATTCTACACTATCGATAAATTATAAACATTTATATTTTTAATTAATTGTTTTCTGATTTTCAAATATCAGTCAAACATAAAAAAGACTATACGCCTATATATGCTTCTCTTTTCTTCTCATGTCATTTTTTCTTAATTCTCTCACGAAAAAGGTATGATTTTGGGTTGAATTTGGGTCGTAGTCGTAATTGAAGTATAAATTAAAAGTATAAAACTTGAAAATTCGGCACTAGTGTAGAACATTTTTTTGTTTACAATAACATTCTTAATCTAAATACAAAAAATGTCAAAAGTTCAACGTCCCATTGAATTAATCTGATTGTTTTGTATGTACCGCACAAGACATACAACTTCTCTACCACGCAGGGCCGTAGCTAGACTCGATTTTCAGGGTGTGCTCAGCTCCGAGGAAAAAAATCATTTACAAATTCATGTTAGGTTATCTTGTGTTAGGTTATTCGTCTAACATTATGGGTCTAACACAAATATCATGATTTGGATCTTTCGTTGCTGATCTTCAATTAAAGTTTTATAAATTCATCGACTACACGTCTTCTTCAATCGTTTTCAAATAAAGTTTTTGTCTATCTGCCTCTGGGTTTCTTCACACTCTGTCGATTATTCTAAATAATGTAGCTGGTCAGGTACACCTGCACGGTCAGCTATACCCTCGCTTACCTTAAAGTAAACAGATTGAACCTTCAACGTGGTGATTAACATGATTTTTCAAGTGGTTCAAACTCGTGCAAAACACATCGCATAATTCGCATTTCCATTTTTCCTTTTCTTGGTGGCAATATCGATGGATAATAAGCTCGTAGTGATAAGTGCCAGTAAAATCACACATGTTACATGAAAACATTATCAACAAATTTCAAATTAAAATAATGGTAAACAGTCATATAGCACGTTACATGTGGCAATTATAATATCCACCACTGTCAAAAATATTCACCGTGTAAATTAAACCTGAACTGAAATTACACACCTAAAAAATTCATTGAACTAGAAAATTCGTGTGTCAACCGCCTTCGTGGGTGTCTTAACCTGTTCTTTCAGAAACTTGGTCTATCCATTCGAAAATTTCCCGCTTCAAAATAGACTGCACATAGCAAATTAGCGTCGTCAGCTCTGGTCGCGCTGTGGTAGTCGCGGTAGTCGTCTAAAGTGTTATACTTTCGAATTCGAAAAATATGTCGGCGAAGCAATCAGCATTTTTGATTTAAGTGAACTCTCGGCAAATTAAATTAAACTTCCCAAATGATACAGTGAAATTGCGGCTGTATTAATATATCGCAAAACATAAACTCTATGCCATTAGTGAAACGCGGACGCTGGCACTAATCCGGATATATTTCTTTCACCTTTTCCGCTTTTATTGACTGTGTATTTTGGCCTGCGAGCTAAACAACAAAAGTTTTGTTTTTCCTACATTTTCATTGTGCAATTAAAGACTAATCAATTGAAAATGACATCTGCAGTCTGCGACGAACGGGCATATTATGCCAAATTGGAGGCAATCAGAGATATTAAGTATGATTTAGTCAATTTCAATTGACTTTTGTATGTTTGGTGTGTACATGATTATGTTCCTCTATTGTTATTATATTGCTGTGGTGGTGGTGGTGTGGTGGAAGTAATTACTAGACGTTTAATTCAGGAAAAATCGATTCGATGATGCTGTGAAGGATGATATTTAAGATTTATTTATTGTATGCAAAACGGTGTACATTGTACATCTATCCGAATCTTATATGTCGATTTGTTCGATTTAATTCGAAAGTTTATGTTACCAACGGTACTCCCTGGGAGATATTTTTGAAAAAGATTATTTCCGTCAGGGCCCAATGTTCACAAAATTTGGAAAAATTATTTAGTGAAACTTGGTAAAATATTTCTCAATATAAGGCGGAAATCACACGAGCAATATCAAATTACAATGGACAAAAAATGCAAATTAAAAGGTTCTAATCTGGTGAAATTGATAGTTTTATACCTATTCACCCTAAATAACAATTTTCTGAGCAAATAAACGTAAATTCGTCGATTTTTGTTCATTTGACTTTTTCATTCTACCAAAAAATTGCCAAATTTTGGCTTCAAAAACAAAGCTCCTATGAGTTTTTTCAACTTGTTATCAAAAAACTTCTCTGCAATGGATTCTATGAGATTACCTGTTCAGACATACCTCACACGATGTATTATGTCGTGATTTGCCGATTTTATTTGCAAATAAAGTTGAAATTTTTTGTCGAAAAGTCTTACTCGGGAACACTGACAGAGTTACCCTGCCCGAGTGAAGCTGAAGAACAACAACGTTCTTATGGTATTTCATAGCTGGACTCCTCAGCTATTCACTACAGTTAGCAGCAATGTCTTCTGATCCCAACTGCCCGAGATATCTGTCAACATTGTGTGGAATTTCATGCTACTACCCCAAAAATCAAAAATCAGTCTAGAGGCAAGGAAAAAATGAATTTAAAAAAAAAAAATTTTGCTGTTTCGGATTCCTTGGTCAATTCTGAGTACAGCCTGGGGCCAGGCTTTTTAAAATAAAAACAAAATGAAAATACGACCCACCCTAACATGCAGTATGGATAAGGATAATGTCTTCGAGTCAAGTCTGCCCCTTTGAACGGTAATTCGACCTCGAATCAGTTTAAGGACTGAAGAGGGGAAGTAAATGATCTAGGACTGTCTTCTTTCAAATTTACCTTAGTTTCCATGTAAAAGAAGTAGTGAAAATTTGGTAGAATTTTCAAAAATAATTTCGTCAGATGACCTGTCATGGTACCCTATCGTACGGATATTTGATATTTCCTTGAATTACTTAGCCAAAATCTTGCAAGACTTATATCGACTCCATTTTTTCTACGTCATTTCAGGGGCAGAACGATTCAGTTGGACAAATTGAAAAATCGCATAATTCGCGAAGTCGAAAATACCGATGCAGAAGAAAAAAGTTTGGCTGAATATCGACGGGAAATGGAGCTGCTGTTGCAGGAAAAAATGAGCCACGTAGAAGAATTGCGACAGATCCATGCGGACATAAATGCGGTAAAAAACCCAAAAAACTTAAATCCGTTTGCATACCAATGAAAATATCGATCATTCAGATGGAAACAGTCATCAAGCAAGCGGAAGAGAATCGAGCTCGATCGTTGACCATTGCAAACAAAATCCACGAGGAGTATGTTCCACTGAAAAGCGAAATCGATCATATGCGTCGCGAATACCTTGGCCTCAGTCCGATACCCGATCTGCACGAGGAAGAAGGATCAATCATATCGGCAGAGTTAGTATTCGAAACACATTCACAGTTGATGTCTTCCAGCTGCGATTAAAGCAAAATTATCAATTTTAGTCGATTCCAATCAACGTACTATCCGTCGAAAAATGCTCACACAATTCCGACGGCTAGCTTTTCACGACCACCGCTAACAACACATCATCAAATGGTACCTGAGGCAACCGTCACATCTTTGCCGCCATCAGCACCTCCCGGCTTTCTACCACCGCCACCATTGGGCTCGATGCGTTTGAATAAACCGCCGGAAATCGGACCGAATCGTATGCAACAGTCCCCGTCAATATCTATGGCCCATCCGACGTTCAGGTCTGAATTTAATGTCAATTTGAGGTATTTTTTTGTTTGTTTTTTTGTTTCTTTATTTCTACGACTTCCTCTCTCAACGTTTGACAAAACGGTTCGTAACGTTATTTCTTCAGTTCAAATTGAGTTTTTTCTTTAGTTTGGTAAAAATTTTAAGTTTGAATTGTCCCATCTCTTCAACGTCGAAGGTCTTACTAAAATTTGACGTACATTTCTGATGACCAAACACCTTAGCTTGTATTTTCAATACCTGGCAGTGAGGATTACTCATAAGATTAGTACCAAAAATGATCACTTTCGAAAACGAACCTGTCATCCACTGTCGATCAAGTATTGAAAATTTCAAGTTGATATTGTTTTACGAAAATTATCGAAATTTTTGGAAACTTTCGCATTTTCCAGAATTTCTAAGAATTTAAATTCTTGAAATTCCTAAAAATTTTGATTGTATGTGTGGATCAGCTGAAAAGCAGCTGACGCAAATTCATGCTGAAATTTTACTGTCTCTAACTGTACTTCCAGCGCTCAATTTTTTTGTGAATCAACTTCACTGCTATGCCATTGATGTCATGGATGAAGTTATTTCATGAGAAAATAGGGCGTAATAAATGCAGTACTGAAAGCAATTGTGGCGTCTCTTCAGGCCAACCGAGGCTTCCTGTTGGAACCATATAAACTGTGGTTCCAAGTGAATCTCTGAATAAATTCCGATTCAATTCTATAAGATTTAGCAGTTGAAAGTTCAGCATCGTTGTGTCGTATTAAAATGCTGATCCCGATCTTTAAGGTATTCATGATTCCAAAGTTCAAATTCAAATGTTTTTTGTTGTTTAGTTTCATTTTGCTCGTTTTCTTCTTTCTGTTCTTTTGTACAACTACGATCCCCAGAACTAAATCACTCATTTTTTCCTCTATTACATCTTCTTTACAGACAACAACCACCGCCAATGAAATCCTGTCTATCGTGCCATCAACAAATCCATCGTAATGCTCCGATATGTCCGTTGTGCAAGGCTAAAAGTCGTTCACGGAATCCGAAAAAACCGAAGAAAAAGGACCATTAAACCACCATCCGTCTTATGAGCGTACGCATTTAGAGCAAAAGGTTTGTCGGATAATACCTCAACTCTAATTTATTGCCCATTTTTATGTTCGATAAAGAAAAACGGATTTTTTTTTATTTATTTAAAAATGTAAGAAAAATGATGGTAGCTCGACGAAAAGGGAGGCAGTGCCAAATTAATCAGAATTAATTTTTTTAATTTTTACCTTCGAACTTACATATTTGCTGTATTAAACGTTATTCTACTTCCAAACGATAGGATTTGATGATTAAGGTCGGAAATGGGAAACAATTACGTCGATCAGGTTCTGTTCGACCTTATTTAGTTCCCAAGTTTAAGAGCTCAGGATCAAAATTCGAAAGTTGCTTGTATGACGATGTAGGGTTGAGGTTCACTTATATGATGGAACGTACATGTATATCGTTTGCTCTTGAATGCCACAAAGCTATTTTAAAGGCATATTCAACAGAAATGTAAAAATTCTAGAGAAATTGATCAAAAAAGTTTCCTTCTCCATTTATCAAATGCATCCCTTTCCAGAGACTCCGACTTTAGGTTTGCAAATGATCATTTTTATGAACTTCATCTAGCCAGAGTCAATGTTAAAAATCGGTTTTGTATCTACCCCGCAAAGAAATGGTTAAACTATCCTGCCATTTCATGGAGGGCTGAACTTTATCATGGAGGTAATTGCCACCGTATACTCGGCGCCACTGCTTCTTGCTATCTACTGTATTCTGTAAAAATGAAAAATCAACAGTCAAAGATTTTTCTACGGCAGGTGGAGGATATGACATGATGTTTCTTCAGCGAAAATGAAAGTGAGTTGGAATCAGTGTCCACTAGGAGGTACTCACATACTCATCAGGACTGATTTTCGGTTCTAAAGTCGGTTTTAAATTGGTGTCTGCCCCAAATCAGTCAAAAAATGTATTCCGACTTGTGATACATCGCGTTCATGTCGAGATACATACATATTTCAGCGCTTCAAGCTCGAGTTGGATCAGCTTGTGTTGAACTTTTTCTGACAACCTCTCGACCATTCTCACTAGAGAATTGATTGTAAATACAACCTAATTTTTGTTGACATTACGGGCTGTAGACCTCGAACTCCAGTAACAAATGTAAAACAGTTTGATTGAGTCGCAAATTAGACTAAAGGTAAAAGAATCACCGTCACCAAACTTACACCAGTCAGTATCTTCTGTTTCATGTCTCAATTTTGTAGTGACACATCATCTTCTAATGATGCTCCAATTACTCGTTCACACTTTGAGTCTATTAGGTGTGGACAAAAACCGAGAGCATGAAGAAGGGCTCAGACACAGAATTCTGAAAGTTTGGTTTTTCAACTAGAATTTAGTTTTTAGCTTAAGTTTTTGAAAATGAAAAATTTCGTAACATTAGGAGAACAGAAAAACTTTCGTGTAGCTTAAGGTAGATAATAATAATCGACAGTAAAGTGGAAAAAAATAAATGTTTTGTAATAAACACAGTGAGTACCATTCTCTATTTTAATGGCGGATCCGGTGCGACGATTTGGTGAGTTCTCTTTTAGACTGGCAGCTATGGTATCCAATCAATTCTCTTGCACAATGAGCTATGGTACCCAATTGATTCCTTCTCACAATTTATGCACAAAAAACAGTTCGGTTGTTGTACCCACAAAACTTTATTAGTTCATTACCACGGCTGATATTTTAGAAATTTCCCATCAATGGTGATAACAACACGATCACCTTTAGGATCTTCTTTTTTGTTCACATCAATCCGGCAATCAATGGCCGAAATTATCCCATCACCACACAATTCGTGTGTAATCTCCTTGATGCTTGGTCCGTAAACATCAACCACCTCTTGAAGCCGTTTTATCGTTGGATCGTTTTCGTTCAGCACGTTACGATGAGCTCTGGATGGTATTTCCTGCATAAGTGCGATAAATTCGTCGTCACGACCAACGCCAACGACGGTTAGAACCTTTTCAGCTTCATCTGCGGACATGGGATGTTGACCCAGAATAGCTACGAAAAACGAAACGAATATAGTCCGTTCAACGATCTACATTACATCAACGAATCAGTTGAATTCGTTGTCAATCGCCTCATACCTGCAGTCGTCCAAACCTTTAGCAAGTAAATCAAAATTTAGTTGCACGTTCATTACACTAAAATGTGGTCCGGAATGTACCTTATTTCTGCCGATTGCGGATGCAATTTGTGCAAATGTTAGTTTGTTGTTACGTTTACCCTTTAATATGGCCTGGGTAACCGTTTCTCTGGTTTCGAAGGTTGAATGCGACATTATAAAATCATAAATTGTTCACTCAACTGTAGCCACGATAATAATAACATTTGGGTGTACGATTTGACGCGCAGAAATAGAGTTTCAATTTGGACAAAATTAATTTTTTGTTTTACTCGACGTTGTACGGGAAGATTTACGGAGTATAGAAAATACAACTTTTTTTCTCGCAATTATTTCTAAAAGAAGAGGTTAAAACACTAACGAAGGCGACTGGCAGTGGAGATGAGATCAACCCACTAATCTCTAGTTGACAGTACACTCTAAGTTAATGGAGGAAATGTTTGCTGCCACTGTCTTCGTTAGCAACCAAATCACTTCGCTTTATAGTTTAGATAAATGATTAAAAAAATCAAGTTCAAACTCGTTCCACTAACACACATGATTACAGCGAGACCTGTAGTGACCTGTAACCGAGGCACACACACAACTATGATCTTATTTCACATCAAGAATAAATCATGTCAATCTGACGAGAAGTAGATGTGTATTATATCACCGGCACTCGTCCAGTTAACAAGCAGCCAATAAATGCAATCGCACCGACCAGTCTTTTAATTAAAATACAAAAAGTATTAGTTGAAGAGTAGTATGCAGAGTTTAGAAATAGATTTCGATAGAAATAAATGTGTGCGATGATTCGTCCAGGCCTCCCGCTCATCTTGATTCTATTGATTTTCAGTAAGTTTCCCACTGTATTCATCACTCATCAGAATCACATTTTCCGAAGCTATAATTGTGATTCGTCGAATATCACATTTGTAATAATTCAGCACTTCTTTCGACACCTTCAGTATGTAATGGTACATTACGGCCTCTTGGATATTTTTGATATGGGAACTGTTACACTAATTTTCATGCTGGCGGGCACAAAACGTCAATAGCCGGTGCTGTGTGACATAATAATAACTTTTACATATAGGTGGATCAAAACCGTCATATTCTCTCACCAGATAACATAGAGAGCCAAAACGAAAACAGTTTTTTCCCAATTTTTCTTCTTATTTTTCGTCCCAGTTGTGTCAATTTTTGTTCGGAATGTGACTTTTTAGTCCGTCTGAATATAAAATAGTGTATGTTACTCGTGCCACATGGGTCAAAAATAGACTAGAGGGACAATCTACACATCTAGTGCCTAAAAAACATTTATCACTCGGTTATATAAATAACTATTTTGGTCGTAGTGACATAATATACTAATCTTTCCGCAAGCATGTAAGATCCTATACTCCTGGTAAAAATGGAAAGTCACGTTCTCGTGTGTTTGTTCGACCTTGCGACGTATTAAAACGTATCACACCAAAACATGACTTATGCAGCTAGCTTTGCAAATTAATATTAAGGTAAATGATGGAGAGTTGACCTAAATTGACAAAGCCAAACTTTGAACTTTAATTTCTCATCGATTTTGAAACTATGTTACATGGAACCACTTTTATTTGAAAGATTTATCTTTTGTTTACGTAATTAATATAAATTTTATTTATTATTGAAGATTTCGTTTAACAAAGTTAATTAATTAATTAAAATGCAGAGTTAACCTACGTGAACCGTGAGTTGTCCGATTTCATATAAGTTCAACAAATCGTGAATTGTCCCATATACAAACGTCATAGGACAACTCGCGGTTTTTTGGATGGTGAGTTGACCGATCATTTTTTCTTCATACAAATTTACACGGACAACTTAAGATCACTTTTCCACTAGGTCAACACTCCATCATTTACCTTATATTCCACAGATTTTTTGCTCATACATCGTTTCTATACGTTAAGGTAACAGAGGTCAACTTACATTATCCAACAAATCAGTTTTTAACACTGAATATATCTAGCTTTCCCTTTGATTGCACTAAGAAATATTTAAATAATTTAATGTGAAAAACTGGAAAAACTTGTAATGAGATATCTAGATGAATTGATGTTAGATAGCACTTGAGACTGACTCATTGATAGTGGTACCGAGTCAATACCAGGCAGTAGTAGATGTTAGAACGTTGAGGAAACCTGTAATTCATAAGTAGTAAGAAGTGAGTGGAAAGTGAGCGTAAATGTGTACAAATAATAGTCTATTACAGTATTAAGATCTAGAATCGAAAAACGCTAGTAAGTTCTACCGTCATTTGAACGATTTTTGAGCCTTTTGTCAATCAAGTTTCGTAAGAATTAGGACCTTAGAGTGAAGGTACTGAATGAGAGCATCTTATAATCGAAAATTCTATTTTATCAGATTCATGTTTTAAGCCTTTAAAACTTTGCTTGTGTACGCGCCGAACCCTCACCTTGTATTCAGGGCTGTTTGAACAGTCTGCTAAATGAGACAAATGGTACAGAACATTTGTTTCTAAACAAACGCCACAATGGAAACTGAAAACAATTTAATCATATTTCAAAGTATGACACGCTGAAAACAGAGAGTTAAAATGGAAAATATTATCAGTCAGTAAACCTTACTAGGGGAAATGTTACGCAAGTCCATTGTGTATTGTGCATACTTCTAAAACGATATTGATTTCACTTTAAATGGTATCGAAGAATCTGGCACACGGTGCCAAAAGAACGCATTTTTAAACTACGTAAAAGGTGAACTCGCATAGGTTTGTTTCAAGGCCATATGAATTGTCAAATTTCATCCATAGAACCATAACCTCAATAATATCTCTGTGTAAATCGCGTAGGCGACGTTGCTCGATTTGTATGAAATATCACGTAAGCGATTTTGCTCTGGATTAAATGGTCGTTGTTCGGGTTGTCAAAGTTCATGTTTACAGTTACTTGGAACAAACCTATACACAAGTTGATTGCTGCAAATGTTTTTTAGCCATGTCATCGACTTAATGCCTCCTTTACCAAAATTTTGGTATTGAAAAATCGTGTGCGAGTTCACCTTTTACATAGTTGAAGAATGCGTTGTTTTAGCACCGTGTGCCAAATTACCCCACGCCGTTCGATGATTCTTTTAGTTCATTTTTTAACTATTTTAAAGCAGTAGTTTTCTCAACATATGTACGAGGGGCACCCTAAAAGTTTCGGGAATCGAGTATTTCTGTCGCATTAAAGTATTTAATTTGAACATATTCGTAAATTTCAACATTTTTTAAGTAAAATGACGTCTTAACATCGTAAAAAAAAAATTTTGATGTGAATTGAGGAACATTTATAAAAAGGCATGTCGGCCATTTTTAAAAATAGAGGAATTCATTTTCTGAAGTGCTGTTCGTTTTTTATTTTTTCTTAAATAATTATTTTTTATTAAAGTATTTTTATGTTTACATGTAAAGTATGGTCCATCTAAATGGTAATAAGTCATATACGCGGCCTTCAAATGTTGGCACTTCGTAGTGATGCGATAAAGTAAAAAGACCTACTGCTGACGGACTCGGAACTCCACAGATCTGCCTCAAAAACAGGTTTTGATGACTGAAAGTACTTTTCTGTTGCATTGGACTCTCATCTATCAGAAAAGTCATAATTCATGTGAAATAATTTGATATACGCAGATAAAACCAGTCTGATCTTTGTCAGCGTCCCTTGGCAAATTGTGTAGTCCTTCAACAATTTCGCTAAAAACTTTCAGAGACCTTATGTTTTTACTGTATTTTTTTTAGATTATGTATTCCTCACGTTTATTAAAAGCAAATTAACCAAGGAACAGCCACGAGATAGGCCTTAAGGCACGCAAAATGTGATCTCACAGTGAGACTTCAGTATCAGGCTTTTTCGTGATTTAAATTTCTTGGCCTCAATATCTTAGAAGCGGAAAAATGTTCTGCCTGGAAAGGGATGGACTTTCATAACTGAAACATAAGCTATTGTTTCACAAGGAAACATGCCATGTTCCATCCCAAATTTTATGAAAAAACTGATCTGTTTTGTAGGACCGCACTCGTAGTGAAATTGCATGTGAATATATTTCTTTCGATTTTTCCGGAAATTTCTGATGAAATCTGTTAGGATTCCTTAGATATATATTTTTAGGATTCTTTTATCGAACTATGCTGGTATGACATCGATACTGCGACCCAAACAGTAGAAACCCTGGTCTAAATTTGCCAAAGTCGTGAAATTTTAGTTCACATTTTAAATGGTAAGCCCTAATGTCAGAGGACACCCTTTTTTCGAACTGAGTTGGCTATTTACCTTAAAAAATGTTGAAATTTACCAATATGTTTAAATCAAATACTTTGATGCGTCGGAAATACCCGATTCCCGAAACTTTTAGGGTGTCCCTCGTATATGCTGCTTGTGGCGCCTCATATAAGCTAAAATTCATATAAGAAGATCTAGCTCCAAAAAACACAGTTTCCCCTTTTTTGTTTTTTACTGGAACTGACGAAACACAAAGTAACGAAGGATCTATAATTTAGACATTTTTGAAATTCTAGAATCGAATTAAATGTTAAATTAAAAAAATTTATGTGCGCGAATGAGGCACAATCTCACATTAAAATACGATCATATTGCATAGTGATTCAAAGATTTTTTTCTCGGCCAATGGCTATCGATTTTGACGTTTGATAGCTCGTTGAACTCCTACGTGTGGATGCTCAAATTTAATGATAGTTAAGGCCATTTGGAACTAAATTTCTTCATCTATTTCTTCACAGTGTACAAAAAAGAAAATTGAACATTTTTTTAATAATTGGACGTGCGTCACACGCGGTATGCTATCGCGTGGGCATGATATAAGTCGCAAAATCGTTAGTGTGTGGACTATAGTGCTTTGAATACGCGCTTGCAACGTTACCAGCTCATTAAGCACACTAAAATTATGTACTTTCGCAAACTGTTAACATTTATAGCTGTAGCTCTTTCCTCACGGATAAGTGCAGGTAAGTTATACTAAAATCGTGAGTATAACAATTAACAAAGCACTCTTTTTCGGTGTCGCTTTTCATTTAGTCGACATTAAATGAGCAGTATAATCCACACAAGCTGGACGTTTTTCACATTTTGGATATTTATTGTATAAACAATGTACACGTTAAATTCGTGAAATTTTTACTTTAAAAAAATTGAAAAACGTGGCAATTATGTGGATTTTACTACACGTAACTCCCAATTTGTTCAAAAAATGAGAAGAATTAGTTTAAATAGAGTAATTTTCGTACCGAGATTAAAAAATACGATTCCATACGATTGGACCAAAAACGTCACATTCTCTCACCAGCCAAAAAGAAAACAAATTCTTTAACTTTTTCGTCCCAATTGTGTCAACTTTTGTTCGGAATGTGACTTTTTCGTCATTCCGAATATAAAAAAGTTAGTATATGCTACTCCAGGCCCGGACTGGCCATACTGGGCATCGAATTTCTATTTTTTGAGCTTTTTGATTATTTGTTTTGCATAATATCGCGCGGTGCCCGTTTTTTGTAGTCAGTCCACCTGAGTCAAAAACGCACATAATATCAACAAAATTCACACGAAAACTCTACTTTTCATCTTTTTATCCCTAGTCATGTAAAATTCTATTTCAAAACAAATATTTCTAAACGTAAAATCATGGCAAAATAGGTCGTATTTCAACTGTCTGATGTATAAAACTTACTTTATGCCACTCGGCATCACAATATGCAAAATTTGCAAACTTTAGATGTCACTATGGCATATAAAATGTAGTAGGAATCTCGGTGCAAAGTACTTTATAAGCCTCACGATGTGTATTATGACTAAATGATGACAAAATACTACTTTTTGAAGTGTAGTGGCGCATCGTGCCTAAAAGTTTTCCTCAAATGAACCAACAACGTTCTTACTCTTCGTCACTGAGTTGAGAAAAACGTTTCACCTTCTTTCTCTTAGACAATATACCTGTCGTCGATCTAGCATCGATAAATCATGCTAAGATCGATGTTAATACTGTGAGCGTGTCGGGACTATCCAGCGGAGGATTCATGGCCAATACAATGCACTACGTGTTCTCTTCCAAGGTCAAAGGTGGTGGAGTATTTGCTGGAGGTGAATATCAGAAACTAGAACTTAAATTCTCACAATGTAAAGTATTTGCATCCTCAATGCCAGGTCCATTTAACATCGGTTATAACGTGACCTCTCGTGACTTTTTGCCAGCATATGCGGTAAATGTTCTTGCGTCTGTTTTGGGTCGTTCTCAGAGTGAACTACAAGCACAAACTGCATTTTTGTCAGACCAAGGGATAATTGATCGAGTTACTAATTTAAAAGGATCTAAGTCATACGTATACCAAGGCGGTGTCGATCCAATTAATCCTGAATGTGAGTATATTAGGTAAGAGGGAAAGTAATGAAGTCTTGGTCAGTCCAAAAAAGATGTGTCCATCTTTTGTGTTACTCTGATCAGTAATAGTAACTTTGAATCTAAGCGATTGAACGTTAAGTGATATAATCACCTAATCACCCTGTTCTATAAAACTGGTTACAGTCAATTATGTAAAGTACGATGTAGTGTCATAGGTTCAATTTTTGGACTCGAACCATTTTTCAATCAATTTCCCATTTTCCATTGCACAGTTGTTGGATTATCTCAGAAGGTTGTCAACATTTACAAGCACTTCGGATCAGATGTGAAATATCTCCGTTTACCATTCGGAACTCATGGTGTAGTAAGTTACATGTTAATTGTATGATTTTGCTGCACAAATGTTTATGACCATCTCTATACATAAAGCCCACCGACAATTATGGCAGTGCTTGCCACTCATATAACATTATAGACGATGGATTAAATAAGTGTGGCATCGAGTCAATCTTCGAAATGTTCGCTCATTTCTATGGTAAAGATTACAAGAAGCCAATAAGTTCGTCAACGCCATACACCGGTACTCTGTATAATTTCGATCAGAGTCCTTTCACTCCATCAGGGAATGCTGCAACTGATTTCATGAATGACTATGGTGGCATTTACATACCATTGGCATGTGATAATGTCAATGCTACGTGTAAATTGCATGTTGCATTCCACGGCTGTTACCAAACGATATTTTCAAAGTAATTATAGGGATCCTTTATAAAGTATGTCAAGCGTACGAAACAAGTGCAATAGGGGTAAACCATTATGGTTCGTAAAGTTCAAGGTAAATAAAGTGAAGAGGTAATGCCACATATAATCGAATCAGATGTGCGGTGGCACGAAAGTTCGATACACACGCCATCTATTCCCTTCGTTAAAAACAAAAAAAGGAATAGAAACTCGAGCCATCTGTTGTGAGATAGCGAAAATATTTTGTGAAAACACAAGTAAATCATAGTCAACCATTAAAAAAAAAGATGTCAGTGGCATCGAACTTATGTGCTACACCGCACGTCTGGATGGCATTACCTCCTCACTATATTTACCTTGGTAAAGTTCGTGAGTATGGAGATTTCGTAGACTTTTAAGAAATGTCAAAAGTTCACGATATTGCCATACTTACAAACTAAGGTTTACTAATAATTTACTCCCTAAGTTGAAAATGTGATAGTAAGAGACACAAATAGTCGTCACGAGTCACATACTTTATGAATGATCCCTCAATGAGTTTAAGCTCTTCGAAAGTTTGCAGGTTTTTACAGAAAATATTTTATTTTGAATTTCGACAGCTTGTTTTACGATAGATGGGCTGTACATGCTGGATTTTTTCAAGTTGCTGATAAAAACAACGTAATTGTTGTGTTTCCACGTACTGCTATTTTTGCATTACAGTTGACTGGCACATCAAATTTGGCTTGTTGGGACTGGTTTGGCGGTACTACGACTTCTACGATTCCCTTCAAGCAAATGCCACAAATTAAATCGGTTGCAAATATATTGAATGCAATAATTGGATCGAATGTATTCGATTAAGATAAATGTTGATCGTGCTGACGATCTTGTTTAAATAAATGAACGAAACATTCAGTTTAATGAAACTCATGCAATAAGACTTACATCACCCTGGGAGGGTCGAAGAGGGTACGAAACTTGAACGAAATATGGAGAGGAATAGGGAATTTTCCGAGCTTTGGATAGGGTAAAATCACCAGTGTTCGGCCATTCATCTAAATTCCGCCATCTATTGTTTAAACAATAGAACACAAAATATTGGCTGGATTTAGTTGCATGACCGAAAACTCGCAATTTTAATCTACAAACAAATCATCGAGAAAATAATTTAATTAACGCCCGAATGTAGAGTTGATTTCAACGAAGAACGTATTGCTCTTAAATCTGCACACAATCTTGCCAACATTATCAGAATCAGAAAATCGAAATCATCGAAGGTGAAAAATTTTGGTTAGCTTGACCATCAGTATTCACACAACAGCCTTACTGTTACGTTCAGTATTCTAAAGCTTCATAATGAAGTTCATTACCGTTTGTGTAACTGTGTGCGCAATTGCGCTAAATTTGTCTCTTATGTTTGCCAATCCTCAAACACCTCCGACCAATATTGTAAATGTGAGTTACGACCGAATTATCCACGATAATCTAGACGCCGTTTCGACAGTACGACTCTTTACAGACTTCTCGAACGGACGAAAGCGGTCAAAGCTTTTTCACCGGTGATTTGCAAAAAATATTGCGCCATCAATTCGATACATTGGTACACAGAATCAATGAAACGTGGCTGCAATGCAATGAAACATACGCAGTGTCGGGCTTCAAAAACAGAGTTGACCTATTTTCCAATGCTCCAACTAATGAAGTTGACCCGATTGTGAACAATACTCGTAGATGTCTTGTCGACTGTACGCTGCGTAAAATGGGCGTGGTAAGTACCGCTATCATCAAACGTGTCTCGATTCAAACACACAATAGCTTTTCAACAAATCACCTGATTGCATCCAGATGACTGATGATGGCCTTAACAAGACAGCATATATGGCACAGATCAAGCAACTTCGGTTTAATTACACATCATTCGACATAACCAAAAAACCGATCCGAACTCAACAGAAAATATATGAAGTGATCAATGCACAAGTGCCCTATTTGATTGCTAAAGATTACTGTTATGGTACCGGTCCCTGGTTGGAAGTTAAAGACTTGCATCACATGTGTAACCAGCTCATATACTCCTATGAAATGGCTGCCTACGAATGCAGAGATATAATCGATCCTACTGGCGATAAGTAATTGAATGTTCACATTTGATTGAAAGTGAATGAAATATCAACAAGAAACATTTCCCTAATATTTCAGCTGCGAAACGTCCTGGATGATAATGGGTTGCATGATCGAAAGCCATCGGAGACGATCCTTTGAAAGTCCATTCTATCCAATTTATCCAGACACCGTGAAGCGGTCACTGTAGATTCTGTGACGCCGGAAAAGACCTACATACGGAACATTTGTTAATTTTATCCACGCGATTGCGTGTCATATTTCAATTGACATAAAAGATTCGAATTTTCAATAATTTTGATTTCGTTTCGAATAAATTTTATCTTCTGTTGTCGTAATTGGTTGTGTCTTTTACTGGGTCGGGAGGAGTCCGAATTGAATAAAAAAAAAAAAAAATTGTTTCACTAACAACTGCAGAAACTTTTAGTAAGGTGGGTAACGACAATTTGACAATTTGACCTACGACTAGGCCCAGAAGGAAGTGTACCTTTCGTCGGCTATTAAGGGTTTGCAGATCTCTGCAAATAAGACAGAAAACGAATTCGGGAAAGGTCATACAAGAATTCGGTGTTTTTGGCTTTATATGTTCATGCTAGGAGCAGTGCTGTGGGTGGACAACATTTATAATTTTCTCTTAAATCCAACGAACGGGTCATAAAGAGCACTGTGTCACCTCTCTCATTCTACACCGTAAGTGAAAAAGTTATAGTGTAAAAGGTACGGCACTACCAGATATTATCACGGCTTAACCACCAACTAATATTCTAGTGATTACAGTTAAAACGGTATTTTTTTACCAAGGTTCTGAAAGAACAGGTTAGGACACCCAAGATTCTGGAAAAACAGGCTAACATACCCAAGGTTCTCTTATAGAGTGTTCACGGAGAGTGAAAAGAGTAAAATTTGATTGATCTGAGGGTCAGCTGTCATGAATGAATTCAGAGTTCCAAAGACCAGTTAATTATAACTTGGGATACTTGGCATCAAGGTTGTGAAAGAACAGGTTAAGACACCCACGGGGGCAATTGACACCGAAATCGATAAACGCACTGAGTACAAATTGTGTATGAAATCAACTTCAAGAAAATGTGTTTTAGGAAAATTCGGAATTTTGTTTTTGTTACGTTGCCTTTTTCATATAAACTTCGTAGCCGCTGAACTCAATTTGTGTGTCACTGCCTTCGTGATCAACTCAGAGTTGTCTTAACCTGGTTCTTTCAGAACCTTGCTTGACATTGCATATTTCCATATACATTTTTGACATATCTCCGAAGACAAGTTAAAATAACTGGTCTCAATTATATTTCCTTCTCATTCAACAATGTGCAACAGTGTGTGGGGGCGTTTTAACATCACAAACGCAAGTAAACGTTAAGCAAAATCTCATCTAAATGCAATAATGTACCGGGTAAATGGGTGTAACGTAACACTTATTTCGTTAGCCATTTACCCAGAAACAAAAGATCTATTGCCACAACCACCTTATTTTATATGCGACGGCCCGAAAATGGAGGCATTTTTAAGGTTTTCTAGGATTTTAGGCCCTTTGCATGCGAAGTTGGATTAGGTACGTAGTCACTTTGTTGAGGCTTGCGAAAAATGATCAACAAACTACAAATGTTCGCGCCTTAACTCACTTTTCGGCAAGTCGCTAAAGTGCATATTTGAAACATTAAACGTACTCACTGCATAGAGCAAAATATTGACATTTTATCTTTAAAATAAACAAAAGTTTAATTCTTTCGTCGGCAGGAACAAAAAGTTCCATTCAGACAGATTTTTCGCTTAGAGTACCGATATTTAGTCGAAACTAATCCCACGAAAATGTCTGTAATGACGGATGATATCGAATCCATTATACCAGCTGCAACCCACAATCCGCTGGAACAGTTTGTGTTGCTTGCAAAATCCGCAAAAGGAGCCGCATGCCTAGATCTAATCAAACAAGTGTTAGAAGCGCCTGGTGTCCACGTTTTCGGGGAACTGCTGGTTATGCCCAACATCATCGAGGTGAGACTGTTAACACAATAAACGAATGCATCGTTGAATCATAATGAAGAAATTGATTCCAATGACCATGACATTTCCAGTTAGAAAATGGTCCCAATTCGCGGTACTTCAACACATTAAAATTGTTCGCGTACGGAACATACAAACAATATTTGGATAACAAGGAACAACTGTTGGAACTGTCCCCGTTGATGATAAAGAAATTGCAGCACTTGACGATTGTTACAATGGCCATTCGCAGCAAAGTGATTCCATACAAAGATCTGTTGGTAGAATTGGACATCAAAAATGTTCGAGATTTGGAAGACTTGATCATCGAATCGATTTACGCAGGTTAGTCGAACTCAATTTTTGATTGGGGGGTTTCGCTTATTACGGCCCTGTGTGAGCCGCGTTAAAAACTCGCAAGAATTCCTTTTCATCGCGTTGAATGTACGTCCAATGAAACTCAACCTGTTTCTTTCTACACACCAACAGATATTATTCACGGCAAATTGGATCAACGCAACAGTCAATTGGAAGTTGATTATGCTATCGGCAGGGACATTCAATGGAACGATATTGGTAACATTTCAGCTACGTTACGTGAATGGTGCGACTCGTGTGAAACGGTTCTGTCGTGCATCGAAAAGCAAATTGAACGGGCGAATTTGGAGAAGGCTCGTCGTACCAAACACAAGGAAACCATTGAGCAAGAGGTTAGTTTCCATTAAATTTTGTTTTAGCGCGGAAATGTGTTTCGATTCGAAAATATATGACCCGCGACGCGATGTAGCCCTTTTTCACTTGCTCCAAGAACAGTTTCCCGTCTTTAAATTGTGACAATTCTGGCGAAATTTACCCAACTCATGGAAGACTCATGAAAGTCAAGGAGAACGCTGTGCGAGATTTTGATGTATTTTTGATTGTTCGGAATGTTTCTTTTAAGTTTTTTTTTTTTGAAGATTTCCGATGCATTTGAAGTTTAAGGATGTTTTCTTGGGTTAACTTCTTTGAAATGTCTGTTGGAGATCAGGAAACGAAAGAAATTCTGACGACATTTGTAAGGAAATTGTGACTCATTTTGTCTTTTTCTATCGCGGTTGAGGCTTTAATCATTATATATTATGATGGCAAGTAAGTTGAGCCGTCCTGTGTATTATAATCAGATGAGGCGCGGGCGCCCATGTCACAAGCTTAAGTTCTATTGTTTTTGTATTCAGAAAATTCATTAAATCAATGATCACCCCGGTTAGATCTTTAAAAACTTCCAGTCGTCTAGGTCAGAAGATTTTCTGGATCCGTCCCTGAATCAGATTCACATGAATTTTGGGTTGGACCACAAAAGATTCAAGTGATTCATGTTCTAGACAGTGTCAGCCGGAAAATCGAGTTCGAGTTTTCCAGGTGCTGATCGTTTTTCCGATACTCAACACGATCTAGAAAAAGTTTGTAGAAGAAACTATATGAAAATTTTCACGTTCCGATTCGCGCGAGACAATTTGCATTTACATGTAATTTACTAAATATGAACAGCTGACTCTATAAACGTCATACATAAATGTCAATCAGCTGTGTATTTTTAGCGAATTATATGAAAATGAAAATTGTCTTGCGCGACTCGGAATGTGAAAATTTTCATAAAGTTTCTTCTACGAACTTGATTTTCCGGCTGACACTGTGTTCATAAACCCCGAAAAATCATTTTTCAGACTATGGTCAGAACTGAAATTAAATTCCAAGCCTTTAACTTAGCCTCGGATTGGGTTGACCTATTTCCATTTAGAACACACTCGAAACGCATTTCAACCTGGACTAAAATTTCAGAGTCGACCCGAACTTGACCTGAACCTCAAAATCTGACCTGTCGTGTTCGGGTTACCCGAAATGTTTGCATAAATCACAAATTTTCACGAACCCGAACCTGATCCATTCAGAAAATCACTGGTTCAGATCAGGTTCGGGTCAAACCCGAAGGTCAAGTTTGGGTTCGGGTCAGATTCGGGTCGAACCAATTAAGGTGTACTTCAAGTTCGTGTCGAACCTGAAATTTTAGTTCAGGTTCGGGTTCCAGTCAGAGAAAACCTGCCGAGAATTGGTTTATTTTGAACTTTTCAACTCCTAGAAGTCCAAGTTGAGCATAGTTTTAGTCCCGATCAACCAAAATGAAAATAAAAGATTTTCAAGATCTTTCTTTATTAGCATTCTCTATAGATCATCTTCAAGTCACGGTACTTTCAAACGTAGCCTCAGATTATTGTCGTTGTGTTTTATTTAACCCAAAATTTAATGTCAAAAAGGAGCTGCCATTTGAGTACTAAATTTAAAATCCTATGTAAAAAAGAGAACGAATAACAGGCGGCGGTTCAAGATCTTTCGTTCAAATGACATGGCAGTCATGGCAGTTCTTAACGTGGATAGCATTTCAAAGGGCATTGAAGATGATCTATCGAAATACCATTAAGAGCTCATTCAGAAACTCTTCGTTAAGTTTCACTGGTGAGAATTTTGACACTTCTTTCATATAAAATATGTCAAAATCTTCACTAACGAATTTTTAGTTCCTGAACGAGTTCTAAAAGGAGCCATAATATCCACTGATGTTCGAGTATATTTTTGAATTATTGAAGTTTCCAATTGGCTCTGAAAATCGATCGTCAGGAACTTTGGTCACATACCAAAGTCATGGTTTTCTTTCTCCAAAATTTTCTTTCATTTTCTTATGATAGCGTATAGGAAAGAACAAAAAACAGGACGAAAATGTCTAAAAGATTTATTTTGGTAAAGGTGAGAATGGTACACCTATATCCACATTCAACAACTAGACTGTAAGTCTGGGATTATTCTGAGAGTTTCTATTCAAGGCTTAGAACGTACCGCATAATCTATGATTCACTTGATGAGACCATGATCTTTAGTATTGCGTAAAGTTAGTTCACACTTTTCGTGAAATCATTCCGTTTCCACCTATTAAACAATTCATCAAATCTCTAATGGTTTCACAGCATGTACGAATGGAACTGTATGGGTAATTTCCAAAACAAAGCACACACACATAAACACTTCGATATTTCTGCTTCTCACACAAAAATACGCGTTCAAAGGTTTTACCATTTACCATCAAAATCGACTATCGGTGTGTATATTATAGTAGTGATCCAACCAAACGTGCTTGTGTTATCTCATCACATAAATAAAGTAATTTTTTTGGATTGCACCACATAAGTCAATCACACATCGAATCAGACACACTTCAGTAATATTTTGGTAATTCGACCGAACGCTTTAACGATGGCAGTGAACGTACCGTCATGGGTAAACAAAGAATTCTTCACAACTGTAATCCGACATCATACGGCCGACGATAAGGCGGAAGTGTCGAATTTCGATGTCAAAACAAATGCAAAGCCTGGCGAAAATTTTGTGTCTTTGATTCTTCGTGCTGAAATCAATTACACAACGTCGATACAAGGTGCTGGCTCGTTATCAGTTGTGATAAAATTACCGCCAACATCTGGCATTGAGAGTGAATTTTGTGAAACGTCACCAATTTATGTTACCGAGCAAGATATGTATGATGGACCACTGCACGACATCGACAATCTACTGGCTTCCGTTGGTGATTCTGCGAAAACTCATCCGAAACTCATATATCAACAGACAGAACCGCATCGGGCTATTGTCATGGAAGATCTTGGAGCTCAAGGCTATGTGAGAATCACTCAACCATTGCCCAATTATGAAGACTCGAAGCGTGTGTTTCAAAGGCTAGCCAAATATCATGCAGCCGGATTCTTCCTGATCAAACAGAAATCAGCTGATTTGAGTCGATTCAAAGCGTCAATGTTCCATATGGAAGATTCGATGATACGAGAAACATTTTTAAATGAGCCATTCGTCGTACTGTGTGATGTGCTAACGTCTTGGGGTGGAATGGATGAATACGTGGAGAGACTGAGACGTTTTCGTGAAAAGTTCATTGCAATGGGACAACGGCTCTACGAACCGGATCCGAACGGGTATAATGTTTTGAACCATGGCGATTTTCACATCAAGAATCTGCTGTTCAAATTAAACGGCGAGACCATCGAGGATTTCTTTTTCTTGGATTATCAGGTGTCCGTTGTGGCGAGTCCATGTGTCGATCTTTTCTACGCTCTGTACAACATGATATCGGATGAAAACCGCAGAGCTCGTCGCAGCGAGATCATTCACGATTACTATGTCGAATTTTCAAATACCTTGAAGAGCCTCCAATTTACTGGAAACATTCCATCATTGCACGATCTTCAAATGGAACTTTTGAGGCATGGTCAGATGGAAGTGGTGAAGTGCGTCTGTTTCCAAATATTCTTTTTGTTGGATACGGCTAAGCTTAGTGAATACTTAACAACTGGTGATTCGAAAGCGCTGAAGGCTAAACTATTTAATGAACCCCGATTCAAAGATTTTATCAATGCTGAACTTCCTCGCCTGGTTCACTTGGGACTATTGTAATTGACATTTATGAACATAGAAGTAAATAAATTTGATTTTTTGTTGGTGGATTTTGTTGGTTGATTATTCCATTAGAGTAGGTAATTGTTGGGATATGGCTATGACTCGTAGATACCATTCTTGGCTGACTCCACAATTTGTCTCTTCTTTCGTAATTCTTCTTCCACTTCATCCAACCATCTTTTTCGGAGTTCTTCTCTCGTATGAACACGTATATAAAGCAGTGAGGTTGTATGAGTGAACCAGCTGAAAAACAAAACAAATTGGGCTGGGATAAGTGTGACTCAATTAATAATCATTGGGACACAGCCTGAGCTGTTGAACGAAGCGAAATTTAATTTCTTCACTTCGCTGACAGGATTATTTCGTGGGTATACCAAGAAGCAATCGTTTAAATGTATCTCCCATCTGCATTACGGTCCATTAGGTGTTTTTCAATTGCAATTGGTTCTCTTCACCTCTTAAATCTATCTGATTCTCCAACAGTGTACGCTTGCCGGAAGTTTGTAAACCTTAATTTTTACTAATTTTTCGTTGACAAGAGTCACAATAAATGGGAGCAGTTCTGCTCCCCTGAACAGAATACTTCTACAACCGTTTGCGATTTCGAACCATCATTTATAATTCGCTAGAGCTTCAATAACATCAAATTCATTTCGCTTTTCAGATACAGATGTTGAAGACATCGCTTAAATCACAATTACCCGATGGCGATGACGCACCAATGTCGAGTGATACTAGAGACACATCCAGTTCAGATAATCGCAAAAAAGGTGTTAAGCCTAAAGGTAATAAACCGACAAGTAAGCTATGGTTCTAAATCCCAAAATTAAACGATTTCCTCCATTCAACTCGTAAAATTATACTTCTGAGAATGCGCTCAAATTACATGATTTTGGTTTTTTTTTTTAAATAAATTTAGTTTTTCCCCTTCCTTTTCTCCATTGTAAAAACTGACGATACTAGAATAAATGTGTTACCATTAAGTGAAGTTAATTTAACTGAAAACTTTTCTTTCCCTTTTTCCTTTGAATTTTTTGTAACTCTTTGTTGTCAATGACCATCAACGATCTCATTGTCAAAAAAAAAAAATGTTTCTAGGCAGCGGCGGCGTTAAACTACATCGATGATAATTTTTCGTTTGTGGGCTGTGGATCAATGGTTTAATTGAGTGTGTCTTTTCCGTTCACTCGTCCATAACTCAAAATGTCATTACGATCAAACAAATCTGTAAATTTGAAGAATAAAATTGCCAATATAGCATTTTACACAACCAGCAGACGCCTTTTTTCATTGTCCTTTCGCAACACATTACGCAAAGTTCTGTGTAATTTTCAATCATCACCCTGAGATATTCTTATTAAAATGGGGCAGAAAGTTGCAATTAAAAATCAGTAACTGGCATCTACTATACGGATGAGTTTCTAACCAGTTCCGTTTCCTAAGGTCTCGAGTCTCAAAAGCACTGAATACGATTTGTTGGAGAAACCGAGATGATAAAGTAAAAGATGTCGGATGGTGACAGGTCAGAGAGGAAATTGTAGAACATGTTGATAAGAGGGCAGTTGATGCGAAAGGTAAATAAACCACTTGTCTCCTATAGAAATGTGAAGATATTTTTATTCGAAAAAGTGAGGTGAGTTTTTAGCTCCGTTCGAAGTACTCAGGACTGCTACGCCGTTTGTGACATGTGGAATTTGAAGCAGACTGGAATATGTAGGCGACGAGCGTTTTTTTCAGCTTTCGAAATTATCAAAGTTGTATGTTGTATGCTTTGAAGGATTTCTGAGATTTTTTTGGGTTCTATTCTGTACTTCTAGGATCATTGAGGTGACCATCTTCCAAGTTTCAGAATTCAAAGAATTTGATTGAAAAAAAACGGATTTGTGAGGTATTTAGGTCAGTCAAGCCGTTTAAGTGTTCGCATTTCGTGCAGGCTCACTCCGTAGCTTCAGTTAATTTAATTACAAAAAAAAACCATTTCTCTCACTGAAAAATAAGCTTCGAATGTTCACCTTCCGATACAAGCGCATCGCCACAGTAAGTGAAATCTTAACGTCTTTTCCTCAAAGTATCGCCGAGTATTTGATGCAACATCTTTTACTTCTTTAGTTTTATTACAACGTTCTGTATATAAGAGGACAATATAGTCTAGACGCTATTTTTCTCGTCGATGTATTTAGGTAACAGATGAAAAGTTTCAACCGTCTAACTCACCCAGCAGACTGAAAAAAGCCGCCATTTCAAAATTGGATTTTATTCAAAAATATTTTTACAAAACGATATCAACATTAATCAGACTGGTATGCCGTGAGGTGACAGATTTGTTTAATTAATAAACTTACAGAGAATAAATAAAATTCTTTTCATAAATAAAACGGAAATTATTTGGAAAAGAATTTGGGCGATTGAAGAGGTCACTGTGTTTGAATGTAGTGAAAAGGTCAGCGAGTTGCTTGTTATGGAGAAGGTTTTTGTTGTTGTTTTGTAGCGCAATCAATTACCAAGCGTAATTAATTCCCAAACCATTCGAGTATGTCATATGAGCGACAGCGGGAGCTGCTGAGTAGGCGACACCCAAAAGACCTGGGGCAACACCAACCTTTGCGACTGGTGCTCCATATCCATGATAAGCAGCTGGATGAGCAATGGCAGCATGAGCAAGTGGAGCAGCGTATCCGTGATAGGCAGCTGGGTAAGCAGCTGGATAAGCAGCATGAGCGAGTGGGGCAGCATAGGTTGCATGGCCAAGTGGTGAAACGGCATAACCGGGATTACTGACTCGTACATCAGATTTGCTGACCGATGAAAATGGGGTGTCGATGGATTTTGAGTATGTTGACACTTGTCCTAGATTGCCGTATGATCTGTAGATGTTTTGGTTTTGTGTGGTGATGGCTGGAGCAACATATTGGGAATGTGCAACTGCAGCAACGGCAAGTAATACTACGAACTGATGAACGTTGTTGAAGGAGAAAAAAGCAAAAATGTTTTAGATCAGACAAAGAAAATCAATTTGGTGAATTCTAACACGTAACTTACTCTGAACATTTTGATTTGTTGTATCCACGAATATCAGACGCTAGACTGGTACCAGTTCAGTTCTTTCATTGATCTTATATACAATTTTATTTTGAGCTCAAATTGCATTTTCAATCTACGCACGAGAATTAATTAATTGTTGTCTTTGCTGCAGTCGTAGAGGTGCCCTTTTGTTCGGCAGATAATAGTAATAGTATAACATGTATGGGCCTCCACCTTTCAACACTATAAACATAAAAACCGTTGCATATAGCTAAGTCTATTAATGAGTCTGGTTTTACAGCATACATTTAACGACATAAAATTATTGTAATTATTTTTGTGCATTACTTGCACTATATTGCTGAGTAAACTATGCTATATACTGTATTAACATCAGCCAGCAGACTTAGCACACCTATATTGATCGTCTATGCAAGTAAAGTAGCCGAAGTATGATTAATTCGTATTCTCACAGTTTCAAAGCAAGGATTTGCGTGTGTGAATAATTTGTTTGTTATTTTCGGACTGTAATGAAATTCACAAAATTTAAATTTCAATGATCAATGAATGTTACGTTCTGACATATTATCATTATAAGGCATGTAACACAGACATTGACTTAATTTATGCCTCAAAATATTGGATGGAAATTGCTCCGAGTAATTACCGATTAATTTTACGCTGCATACCATGTGACTTTAGTTGCAATCTTAGTGCAAATTTGGTATGCAGTTTATGTCGTTAAGGTCACTTCATTAGGCGTTTCTGAGTAAAGCGGATCTGTTGATGAAAATACTCCTGAAGAGGATGAAACGTTCAAATAATTTGGAGACAGTAAGCGAAAACTTTCCATTTCAATAATCAAAATTAGTCAGAAATTACAGATTTCAAATGATTGTTCAATTTATCTGTTTGGGGGTTCTTCTAATACAGTGGACGTCAGTGAAGTTTAGTCATTGATTTGCATTTTCAGCTGGTCTTATCATGTAAACAAAAGTGATTGTACGGGTGAAATAGTTACGCGCATGCACGTGGTAGTGGTAAAAAGTTTTAAAACGTATATGAGCAGTTTTATGAGACAGACCTCCACTGTAAAGGATTTTTCAAAGATTTGCCTTAGAAGGGTTCGGCCCTTATTCAAGAATTTAACCATTTTCCGTCTAGGTTCTGAAAGAAGCGGGTTGAGGTTTTTTCAAAAATCGGTGTGGGGTAATTTGGTACACGGCACTAAAACAACGCAATTTTCAACTACGTAAAAAGGTGAACTCACACACGATTTTTCGATACCAAAACTTTGTAAAAGGAGTCGATGACATGGCTAAAGAGCATTTGCGTGTGCGAGTTCACCTTTTACGTAGTTCAAAAGTGCATTGTTTTGGCACCTTGTGCCAGATTCCCCGATACCCAAAAATCCGAGCTGACACAACCAATTATGTATTTCTGAGCCCGTTCCACACTAAAAGGTTGATCTCTATGCTAAAATTTCTGTTCTTTTCGCTTTACGGAAAATGAGTCATCAGATAATTTGGGTGTCACTGTCTCCACGATCAACTCATAGGTGTCTGAACCTATTTTTCAGATCATAGGTATCCATAGGACATCGAATACGAATTTATTTTGGAAGTTTGCTTTACAAAGCTACGATTAGTTAATGTCCAAAACCTAAGTGGCTGATCTAAACATAAGCTTTCACCAGGTGTAAAATATCACTTCCTAAAGATCATCGAAATTTTCCGTGATTTTCTAACAAACGTAAATTCGTGGCCGCTCTGTTCATTGATCTCAGGAAGGCTTTTGACACAGTAGATCCCACACGTTTAACAAGGAAATTGAAGCGCTTGGACCTATCTCCTCATGCAGTTAAATTGATCTCGAGTTATCTGATGAACCGGAAAACAGCAACCTGCATTGGAAACAGCACTAGCGATTTCAAACATGTCAAAATTGGTGTACCACAAGGATCGAAATTGGGTCCCCTGAGCTTCATAATTTACATCAATGATGTCTTAAAACTCGATTTCATTGGTCAATTGGTTTTGTATGCTGACGATGCTGCCTTGCTGTATTCGGTTGACACTGAGGAACAACTTCGATTTGCAATGCAGCATGACATCGACCTGTTGCACGACTGGCTGAATGTGAATGTACTGTCCCTCAACGTTGGGAAGACTTGTTTTATGTTGTTTGGTCGTGCCAGGCACATTGAAAACCTGGACATTGTCATCGATGGCAGTTCGATTAAACGAGTCAACAAGTTCAAGTATTTGGGACTAGTAATTGACGAAGAGTTAAATTTCCACGAGCACGTGAATCACATCAAGAGGCAAATTACACCTTTCATCTCCTTAATGTGGCGAAAGAGCAAATTCATTCCTGTGCAAAAGAGGAAAAGTATCTATTTTGCGTATGTCCAGAGTCATCTACTGTACATGCTGCCCATTTACGGAGACTGTGCTATGTATAAGCTGAAGGAACTGCAAACTCTACAGAACCGTTGCATCAAAGCTATATTTCGTCTGGACCGGTACACGCCAACGACCTACCTGTACAGTTCGGGATTATTACCGGTGACCGAACTTGTTAAAGCGGAGCGGATCATCAACATGCATAAATACGTCAGACACCTGACCAAACACAATTTTCATTTCCAATCCAATGCCGCAGTTCACGGTCGGTCGATGAGAAGAGCTTCAGCCATTCATAATTTCAACATGTATTCCTCAGTTTCCTCATCGCTAAATTCGTCGAATGCAGCTCTAGTCACCGCGATAAATGACTACAATTGTGTTGAAAGTGAGATCAGATATCTGCCGTGCATAAGAACTTTTAAAGCTAAAGTGAGACTGAAGGTTATGCGTGAAAGTGACACTTTTTCTCCGGTCTCGCCTTTTGTGTTTCTAAATTGACTGGTTACCTGTGTGATACTTTACTTTTCTTGTGAATTAAAAAAAAAAAAAAAAATGATCTGTGATGTAGACCTTCAAGGTCTTTTTTGAAATTTTGATTTTATTTATTTTTGCTATTTGTTTTAGAATAGTTTTGACTTGTACTGTGTACGCAAATTTTTTTACTCTATTTTTTGGACTATGTTGGACTATTGTTATATTTCTTTTGTGCTAAATTTTTATAAGACGATGTTAGGAAGACTAAAAAATGTTGGACTAATTTAATTTCAGACAAATTGTTACGTTAATAGATTATAATAGATTCGAGATGTAAATAGTGTTCCACACAGAAATATATTGGGATGATAATAAATAGATTATTTAAAAAAAATGGTTAAGGACAGTACGTGTCCAATGAGCCTCCGCACATCGTATTTAGCGATATGAAAATTGATTGTTTGGGCATACAACCAACTGATCTCTAAAAATAGTTCCGGCGGGACCAATAACTCCAGTTTCAAAAAAAACCATTAAAGATCACTAGTTACTAAAGAACCGAACAGATGCGATATTTATGAATATCTGGTGTAAAGGATTGATATATATTATTGAGCGTTCAATTTTTCTCATGATGAGTCATCCAATGACGTAATAGTTAATACTTATTACGTCATTGGAGTCATCAGACACAAAAGTAAGGGGTGGAACCCACGTATCTCTATCTGCGTGACCTCCCCCAAACGTTTACAGACTTGATAGTATCTTCAGCTCATCAACAAAAATCAATTTTTATTTGTAAGACTTTAGTCAACAGAATTATTTATTGTTCCAATCACTTACAAATTACAGGTGACTAACACCTTCGGCATTAACATCGTTTAAATAAGATTAATTACGACTATTTACGATATAATAAGCTGATGCTGATTGTAATTAATTTCAGCAGCAGCAAATACAACGTCGTCGATAGTAGTCGATAAAAACAATTAAGTTTAAATAACAACATGACCGTGACCGTGACCGTGACATATCAAGAGCTGGTGCCTGTGCACATACCCAGTAGAGTTTGAACGTTGAACCACTGACAGTGGGAGTTATCCACTTGGATCCCCCTTTTTACTCTCCGGTTCATAGTAAGCGTGCATTGTATTTTAACAAATCACGTTTACAGTGAACAGCGCTGGATCGCCACTCGAGGTATGTTGTAACTTAACCTAACAACAATCACCGTCGCTCGACAAAGTGATCGGACTAGCTACAAATTTTGTTGTAATTATCAATTTCATCGTCCAATTACCTGGGTACTCGTCACAATTATTTACCTGTACGTTCAGTTATCTGACCATTTACCTGTAGGTGCTGCGATATATATACCAATCATGTATTACACCTTTACTACCTGTACATTCAGACTCGTCGGTATTTCATCATAGGACAATTTTCATGTGTTGGTGGTAATCATTCTTTTGACTTTCGTATTCTTCAAAAAAGCTTCCTCCAATAAACCATTAGGGCGTGAAAGAAGAGAGATAACATTAAAGTCAGACATACTTACGCCCTTTTACGCAACATTCGCACTTATTGGCGAGTCAAGCGAAGATTCACACCGTCAGACCACGTTCACTCAAAGCCCTCTGTTCAACTGATCCGGGTCATGGAATAATTCAGAAGCATAGAGGCAACAACGAAGCAAAGTTAGATTTGCCCTTTCACGTACCAGTCACACTCATTCATCCCGCGAGACAAAAGCTGATTCACTACTTTACGTAAAGATCGACGTCAAACCAGATTCGCCCTTTCACGTACCAGTTACACTCATTTCGCGAGACAGGAGCAGATTCACGCTCTCATAAGGTTCGAAGTCAAACCTGATTCGCCCTTTCACGTACCAGTTACACTTATTTCGCGAGACAAAATTAGATTCACCCTTTTACGTAACGTTCACACTCTGCGGCCCCTTTACAGCCCCATTCCGTGTCTAATATACTCAAAACATATTTGTACTCACATTTGTCCAACGTACATCAATTTCAGGCCAGTCTATACTTACAAATGTTTCTCAAGGATTTCTTACATTTTCATTTTCAAGGGCTCAATTACATTGTGGGCAGTGGCATTCTTCAGTTTCTTAGGGTTTTCTTTGGACTCCTTATTTCACGAGCAGGGTGGGAGAGGCGCTTTTGCATCTCTGTTTTTCACCAATTTTGTACGATCTTTTCTGCGAAAATTTTCATTCATATGCACCGCTACGTTCTTCGTTGGCTTTTTATTCACCCTCAGGCATTTGTTTTCGAACAAAATACTTTATTTTTCACAATTTTTCTGAAAAATTTTCAGAGCAAAATTTTTTTGATGTTTACTCTTAGATCGCCTACTAACCGTTCAATTAAGTTTAAATAACAACATGAACCACAAACATCGAATATAATGTTGGCTTTCCTGTACAGTGGTGTATGTGATATATGATACCAGTTCAAATTTACAGCGAACCGAGTGCATAGGTTACAATCTTTGTATATGTTAAACAATTGACTTTATGTTTAAATTTACGACAGTCAATAACTTAATTCTTGTAATAAATTCAAAATGCGAAAAGGTGTGTTGCACAAAGTCGATGTCCTTACTCCATTTTTTTGTTCGCTTAATTTCGCTTTAATTTGCGTCGCGTCACCAAGTCTGCTTGATTATTACATAAAATTTTGTTTTATTTAGTTTTGATTTTAAAACAATCATTTGCATTACGATGTTTATCGGGTGAAAATGTTTCATGTTGCCATATTTTTGAATCGCCCGTCTGAAAGGTGTCAATTTGAAAGGTAGTCGTGTTGATTGTGATAAGATTTCGTTAGCCCCGTACGAAGTACGTACTTATTGGTCATGGTCTAATATAGTTGAGATTGCGAAGAATGAACAGAATATTTTCCTGGCGAGAGACTCCAAAGAATTTAAAGAAAATTTTTTAATTTAATTTAATTTAAAGAAAAACCTTTTTTTTAGTTCATGGCTATCCGGGATAACCATTTAACAACGTCGAATACATTACAATAAACTTTGAACCAACTTGAAATCTATTACTTCTTTTGTTGAAAGTGCCTAAAGAAGTTGCAGAATTAGTATAAGATTGTATATAATTGTACTTATGATTTTTCGTAGCTACTTCAGAACGTTAGATCTGCCGGAAGTAGTTTCAAAATTTGTGAAACTACATCTGCAACTACTTCAAAAGGCCGTGTTTTGCAGTGTTGTGTTATGTTAATTGTGTAAATACTTTAGGTTATACACTTATCCTGCCGGGTCCCTGTATAGCTGGCTCATACTTTAATGACAATTTTTGTTGAATTAAGGTCGAGATTGATTACGAATCAATTTTTACTAGACATGTTATAACTAGTCGACATTATTATTCCGATCATTGTTTGAGAACATTTAGCGCCGTTTCATAACGATTATATCACATTCCAAGACAATTAAAATTCTCACGTGTCACAAGAGTACAGAATGAATTCTACAAGAAATAATCCTACCCTGTAACTCTGGTAATTCAACGACTCGAACTATTTGAACATTCAGACACTGAATGATTATTGAATAATTTGTTAATAGATGCTACTCGTAAGTTGATTGCAAGTCATCCTCGTTTTTAATTAGATCATTACTAGTGATTCACTAGTAACTTGCCAATTCTAAGGCAGTTTGTCTTTCTGATAGAAAATTTTCCAATTGAAACTAAGATGTTTGATGGCTAAACTTCTTTGCAATTTTATTTAGATAAAATTTGAATTTGTTTTATCAATAAATATAAAAGATAATGGTATAATGTTTGATATATCACGATGTGGTTCAGCAAAACTCCGAAAATAGCCAACAAGCATGCCTATTGATTGTGGAATAATGATGCACCGTCTTACCAGTCATAGTGAGCACCGATTCCCTCGAAGGATACGTGGGATACGACTGGTGCAGCTGAGTAAGAAATGGCTGCTTTCTGTGAAATAACAGCCGGTGCTGATGAGTACACGGCTGGTGAGTAAGTGGCTACTTTGGCAATTGGGGCTGAATATGTTTGTTGAATTGGTGCGGCATAGGTTTGGTATGCTGGTGCCGAATAGGTTTTAATTGCTGGTGCTGCGTATGTCGTTTGGTATGCTGGGGCCGAATAAGTTTTGATTGCTGGAGCGGCGTATGTCGTTTGGTATGCTGGTGCCGAATAAGTTTTGATTGCTGGTGCAGCGTATGCGGTTTGGTATGCTGGAGCGGCGTATGTTTGGATGGCTGGAGCGGAGTATGTGGTTTGGATTGCTGGTGCAGCGTAAGCAACAGTTTTCGCAGGTAATGACTGATAGACCGAGCTCACAGCTGGAGCGGATGAGTAAGCCAATTGATGTCTGGCTAATAAATTGCCAGCACGGACAACAGCTAATGTGGCACAAAGAGCAAGAACTTTGGAAAACATTTTGAGATTGTAAGTTGCTTTACACTTGAAAGAGTGATCTGAACTGATGATTTTTACCATCTCAGCGAAGAGTATTTATACTCGAAATATTACCACTGCCTCCAAAAAAATACACCGTGAACCATTTTAAAGAGTGAATCGAACAACTTTTTCATATCCTTCAGACGTAAATATCAACATTTGCTTCAGTTCACCGAAACATACAAAATTGTTGAATTTTAATTGGATCTGTAACATCGGTTTTGAACTGGTTCATGTAGATATATCGTTCAACAATTGTGACGGCATGTAATATAACGGTCCATATTTCACCTACACGCGAAAATGATACATGTTCGTCATCGAGACCTACTGAAGCGCGACCACAACGTCCTCAGTTATGATGATAGAGGTTTAAACAGCATCCGAAATGTTGTTGTCCGAGATGCTAACGACTTGACGTCCGTTGATGGCCAGGCAGAGTTTAGTGTCGAAGAGTTGTTATGTTTGGTAAACTTAGAGAAAGGTAAGGCACACGATGCAGATGTCAGCAATGATGATCTAACGTGGGATGATCTCAAGGACGACAGTCATGAAGACGGCGGTCATGAGTTGTTTAAGTGCGATGACGTGCCTGCAAAGACCTTGAAAGTCTTGAGTGACAATACAAAGAATGGTGGTACGATGGATGGAGTCTCGTCGCGTAAGAGTTTCGACCAGGGACTATTTTTGAGAATTTTGAGAATTCTTTGAGAAATATTTCTTTAAATTTATCAGAATTTTTCAAAATATTTTTCTTATTATTCTGAATAAAATTTAGGAAAATTATTTAATATTTAAACGTTTTTGGAACTGATTTAGACAGCTAGTTTTGATAAATACATGAAAAATGAATATCGAAGGCTTTAATTACTTCTTCTTACTCTTTTTCGACTGTACAAGTTCTCTGGTTACTTTTATGTCTGTCTTGCTGTCTTGTACATAAAATTACATTGTTAAACCAACTTTGAAAAATTTGAGAAATTTTTGAGAATTTTGAGAAATCCGATTTCTCAAAAATAGTCCCTGGTTTCGACGGTAAAGAGAAACGGGAGAAATTCGATATCCGTACGGTAATCGGAGTTCTGAAGTTAGTCGGAACAAAAGCAGCTTTGTCGGAACCCGTACGGTGGAAATGTGCGTTTTCATATTTTACTAGTGAGAATAAGATTAATTGATCGTCTTATTCTCACTAGTAAAATTTCATTCTGATGTCATTTCGGACCTACGTCCAAATATCCTGACAATGCACACACTTGTTGTTCAATTGTGCATGTCTCCTGTGTCGATGACACATTTAGAAGACCTCTATGGGCTGTTTGCCACCGACTGATGAGTAGCAGTCCTTAGAGCTCGTAAACGACGAAACAGGCTGCCTCTGTTTAGAACTTGATTTCATCAAGGTCACCTTCTCCTCGACGGAGTCGCATGTCTAGGCTCCAACAAGAGTTCTTGTTTGTTACGTTTGTCTAAAGCTACATGTTATATTATACTCAAATGGTCCGTTGCCAATCTGCCACTTTAAAAAACAGAGTGAATTTTGTGTACTCCCTGGCTGGAGACTCCAAAAAATTTAAAGAAAATATTTTTTTTAGTCCGTTACTATCCGGTTTAACCATTTGAAAACGTCAAACCATCGTGCTAGAGAGTGCTTTGGTCAAACACATCACAATAAACTTTGAACCAACTTGAAATCTATAGCTTCTTTTGTTGAAAGTACCAGCCTAAAGTAGTGTTGCAGAATTAGTACAGTTTGTTCAAAAATGAAATGCACAGTTTTTAGTATTTCGAGACATTTCAAAATTTCAATCTGTCAGATAGTAAAGGATGCGTTTAATTAACCGCCGCATTAACAGATTTGAAATTTGAATGGTTTTTTCCACAGCTACAGATTTTTGCATGTTAAGTTTCTTACATTTTTTGCAAATAGCATTTTAATAGTAGGAAACTTAGATTTCGTCAGAAGAATTTGCGAACGGAAAATGTAAATTTATTTTTAGTCTGAGTATTGTTCTACATCTATGATTTCTCTTAGATCGTGTCTTTATTCAAAGAAATCGATGGTGTTGTACAGCGGCTAACTGTTCAACTTCAATTAGCAGCAAAAAATCATCACGGAAAAAAATTCAATTATTCGAAGCAAATTTAATGTTGAAAATTTGGTTCGAATATTTAAATATTTGTCACAAATATTTCAAATATTTATGAGAAATAAATTCAAAATTATTTGTGACAAATATTTGAAATTATTTGTCACAATTTTTTTTAAATATTTATGACAAATAATTTTGAATTTATTTCTAAAAAATAATTTAAATATTTGTTGCAAATTTATAAAATATGTGTCACAAATAATTTAAATATTTGTCGCAATAAATTTAGAATTTATTTGTCACAAATATTTAAAATATTTATAACAAATAATTTAAAATTATTTTATATTTTATATATTTGTCACAAATAAATTGCGAATTTATTTGTTACAAATATTTACATATTTGTGCCAAATATTTATATATTTGTAGAAAATAATTGTTGACAAATTTTTTTTTCCTGGTGCTTATTCGTGTTTCCAATATCGTCACTTCAAGTGCTGATAAAACTTCTTGTAAAAAATTTGCTAAATGTATGAAGCAGACGGTCTTTCTACAGATTTGAGTATTCAAAGACCATCGATTTGTTGGAATAGAAACACGATCTAAGAGAAATCATAGATCAATACTCAGACTCAAAATAAATTTACATTTTTCCGTCCGCGAATTCTTCCTACGAAATCTAAGTTTCCTACTATTAAAATGCTATCTGCAAAAAATGTAAGAAACTTAACATGCAAAAATATGTAGCTGTGGAAAAAATCATTCAAATTTCAAATCTTTTAATGCGCCGGGTAATTAAACGCATCCTTTACTATCTGACAGATTGCAATTTTGAAATGTCTCGCAATACTAAAAACTGTGCATTTCATTTTTGAACAAACTGTATAAGAAAAATTTTACTAGGATTTTTCGCAACTTCTTTATTGAAGACTTCAAAAGGTTACATATGCCGGATGTAATTTCAAAATTTTTAAAAATAAATAAGTAAATAAATTTTCAACTACATCTGCTTCAAAAGGCCGAGTTTTGCAGTGTCTTCCTTGAGTGTGTAATCATCCCCAGAACACACGCAGCGTTGACTCTTTGTATCGCAAGTCATAACAAGTCACATTATATTGTTGTAGAAATTTCAAGACAATTAAAATTCTCACGTGTCACACGAGTACAAAATGAATTATACAAGAAATAATCCTAGCTGATAGATAAACGAGCCTGTATCCTGTAACTCTGGTAGTTCGTCGATTTGAACTATTTGAACATTCAGTCACTGAATGATAATTAATTTGCTAATAGGTGCCACTTGTAGGTTGATTGCAAGACTTGCAATGCAAGTCCTCCTCTCTTCTTATTAAATTTATTGAAACTAAGATATTTGATGGATAAATTTCTTTGCAATTTTATTTAGATAAAATTTGAATTTGTTTCATCAATAAATATAAAAGATAATGGTAATGGTATAATGTTTGATATATCACGATGTGGTCCCAATTCAGCAAAACTCCGAAAATAGCCAAAAAGCATGTCTATTGATTGTGGAATAATGCACCGTCTTACCAGTCATAGTGAGCACCGATTCCCTCAAAGGATACGTGGGACACGACTGGTGCAGCTGAGTAAGAAATGGCTGCTTTCTGTGAAATAACAGCCGGTGCGGATGAGTAGACAGCTGGAGATGCATAAGAAGTGGCTGCATAAGATGGGGCTGCGTATGCTAGTGTTTTGGTGGCCAATGGAGCAGCATAAGAAATGGTCTTTGTAGCTAAGGCTGGTGTGTACAAATTGTTTGAAATGCGGGTGTCAGATTTTCGTACGCTGGAGAATGCGGTGTCGATGGCTTTCGATTGGTGAGAGACTGTGCCATCGAAAGAACGGATTGTGCTTTGGTGGGTTGAACCGACGGCTGGGGATGAGTATCCAATATGGGCTGGTGCGTATGCAATCGATGGCTGGGCAATCGAGCTGTATACTTGACTCACTGCTGGGGCTGATGAGTAAGTGGCTACTTTGGCAATTGGGGCTGAATATGTTTGTTGAATTGGTGCGGCATAGGTTTGGTATGCTGGTGCGGCATAGGTTTGGTATGCTGGTGCCGAATAGGTTTTAATTGCTGGTGCAGCGTATGTCGTTTGGTATGCTGGGGCCGAATAAGTTTTGATTGCTGGAGCGGCGTATGTCGTTTGGTATGCTGGTGCCGAATAAGTTTTGATTGCTTGTGCAGCGTATGCGGTTTGGTATGCTGGAGCGGCGTATGTTTGGATGGCTGGAGCGGAGTATGTGGTTTGGATTGCTGGTGCAGCGTAAGCAACAGTTTTCGCAGGTAATGACTGATAGACCGAGCTCACGGCTGGAGCGGATGAGTAAGCCAACTGATGTCCGGCTATTAAATTGCCAGCACGGACAACAGCTAATGTAGCACAAAGAGCAAGAACTTTGGAAAACATTTTGAGATTGTAAGTTGCTTTACACTTGAAAGAGTGATCTGAACTGATGATTTTTACCATCTCAGCGAAGAGTATTTATACTCGAAATATTACCATTGCCTCCCAAAAAAATACACCGTGAACCATTTTGAAGGGTGAATCGAACAACTTTTTCATATCCTTCAGACATAAATACCAACATGTGCTTCAGTTCACCAAATAAAAAAAAAATTGTTGAATTTTAATTGGATCTGTAACGTCGGTTTCGAACTGGTTCATGCAGATAAATCGTTCAACAATTGTTACGGCATGTAATATTGCACATGTCTCAAAACTTGTGAGGATATTTATGAAAGCACGCACAACAATAAACAGTGATCGGATTATATCATCTTTGGCTTCAAAACAAGTCAATGTTATTGCTGTTAATGAACTCTTTCGTAATAATAAAAAACGAAACATACGATCGACAATGCTGTTAAAGGTGCATAGGGTCAGTCTCTTATGTTAAGAACTTAGTTTTTCAGATGATATTTTATTCATGTCATATGGCAGCCGGTGTTAGACTTAAAACCTTGAATCCCGATCTATGTACTTGCAGAAGCACTTTCACTTTCGATCTGATTGTGATATGATATATAGGTATAGCATTTTGAAAAGATAAACAACCAACCAGACACATCAAAGTATAGGTAATTTTAAAGTTCGCTCTACCTACCTACATGCATGCAAGCCTACGTTGCATTTAAATATTTCTCATATCGCAGAGTATAATCAAATAGTCAACAGAACAAAATTTACGTTTTTCGAAAAATTTATTTGCCCAAAAAATTTGCAATAATTCCGGCTGAAGACAATGAGACTTTAACCCGTTTCAGTATGATAAGAAATGTTCTACAATAAAGTTGAATGTTTGTTTGTCTCGCTATAGGAGCAAAAGACGGAAAGTCCTGAGACTTTAAACATGGCATTGTTGTGGTTTTTCTTCACTCGTGAACAAATAACTATTCCAGAAAATTACTACAATTTTTCAACGAAATATTTTCTACTATTGGGGTGGTATGTCTTTCTACTAGGAGATATTTCATTCGATTTAACATTCTATTTGATTCTCTTGGTCTGCTACTTCAATAATGAAAATATAAGTAAGTTAGCACGCCAATAGATACCAATACGAGGAGCTAGATTCTTACAGACGGGACATAGAAGCACTACAAGGACAATTGAAAGTCTTGTACAAATAAAGATTTCAATAACTGAAATGATAAGTTGATGTCGTTTTAAAACATTCAATTAAAAATCATCCTCTTCCTTATGACTTTCAGGTTTTCAAATTCTTCAGAAAAAAAAACTTTTTTTTTAGCAATGTCAATACCATATTCAAGGAAAATGTATCTGATTCATATAATTCGATATGTTTACAATTTTGTCTGAGACTTTCAATTTTATATTCTGTCTAGTTGAATTTCATCACACCCAAGAAAAGTCGTATACATAGAGCATGCACAAAAGTGATATCGGAATGCTATTTTGTGGAATGCATCGGTATGAACAAATACACTACATCTATATGTCGTCCGCGTCATTCTACATGCTGAATTTTACACTTTTACCTGAAGAATACACGAAAATATACAAAAAATTACTGGCACTCAAAATCGACCCCCAAATATTTTCGAAATATTAACACAAAGTCTAAACCGAGGAGCAGATAAACATAGAAAATCCTTTTGCTCAAACGAACCTTAGAAAATCCTTTGATGATTTTCTGTTAGAAAATCATTTTGTACACAAGAAACCGAGCAAAAAACCCGTCGGTCTAAATCAAATGCTAATTTTACCCGTTATCGGCGTGAGTATATCTTTACGATTCTAATAGGTCCATTAGTTCAGTTGGAAATGGTTCCATAAAGTCACCTTTGCACTTAACTTTACAACGTGGTGGGCGGAGGGAACATCTTAGCCAGAGCACCAAGTGCCTTGTCTTAGCAATTCTTTTTTTTACTATTCACTTCGTTTACTTATCTTAACCACTTACGATCATTAGTCTGTTACATTCAAAGTGCGAGATCTTTCGTTGTTCAACAAAATGTTTATTTTAAAGTCGACCCTCAAAGCTATGATGATGTTTGGATGTTGGAATTTGAATCAACTAATTTATCAGAGTGATCAACGGCCCTCTTGTCGCCACCAGTAACGTGGTTAAAATAACAGGTCCCAGCGTAACTACTTCGAAAGGTTGCACCACATAATCTCCCAGGTGCCTGGGTCTTAGTTGAACAAACTTGGGACATTCACATATAACAAGTATTCCCATCTCTTCTCCCAGTCCACAAGAACACCAAGAAGTCGCCGATAGCTTTCGGTTGATTTGGTAACGGTTCCGGTAATCGATCCAAACTGCGATTCCTCCTTCGTACGATTCACACTGCTCCGAATGTTTGTCCCTAACCCATACCATTAACCCTTTTTTGCAAAGCAAGTTCGGTATATGTAGCACTGAACGAACTGATAGCACAGGTTGGTACATCATTCTATATATACGTTATCAAAGATCTGTTTTCATTACATTTTTGGCTGCTTTATTAGAAAACTTTCTCGTTATCTTCTCCTCATGGATGTGAATTTCATAACAAACCGCGAAATTGTATTGCTATTAAATCGAGTATCGCAGCAATAAATGTAGAATAGATCTACACAAAATCGATAGTCACTGAAGGTCTGGGCTGATAATTCACTTTTTATTATCGGCCGTTTTAATTAATTCTTTTTTTCTCCTTGAGATCGTCAACATTGAATGATATGATACATGGTATCGTATTTCCATCCTAAATCTTAAAGAATATTGTGTAACATCAGTTGTTCGAGCATCAGTTAAAATTTCTCATTGTAATATGGAAAGACGTGAAAGAAGAAGTTTGGTTTTTTTTCAGCATTGAATATGAAATGTTTTATCAAGTTTTTATGGGTATGTAGAGCAGGTAGAACCAGTAATTTTTAAACTCGTAAAAATTTGTTGTTGTTCGTATATCTTATAGAATTGTAGCAAAACAAAATGTGGAAAAGTTTTTGTTTTTATTCTGTTGTCTTCAGTCAATTTTTGAGTTAAAATAAAATGCAAGCTGCAATCAAGGTCGAATGTTACGACCGTACGTTGAACGAAATTGCATAGTGGATATAGAGACAGTGTGCATCAGACGTTTCACATGAACGTTCGTCTCGGGGTTCTGTTGGCGGTCGAGTAAAATTAAATGATGTCGTTTGTGGTTTTTAGTATGGCTGAGGGTAGTAACCTTTTACAATCGACTAGGGCATCACGCAAGTCATCATGGCAGAATCATTAAGTCTGTTATACGAATTTTTCCGTTATACATTTTGGTATACAGTGGGAAACCTTAGGTAGTGTTAGTCGCTCATTTCTGTCTTTACTGTCGTTAACAGATGAATAACCTTTTGTATGAGGTTGATGGATCGGCAAGAGCCGGAGCATGTGAAAAATTGATCAATTTCTAGTAACTTAGATGTTATTGAAGAGATCCTGTGGAACGACAGAATATCGCACTAAGAACAGGTCGAATTCAGAAAACTCAAAATTGACTTATTGCGCCTTCCCAATCTGAGGTAATTTGCATGAGGAACTTAGTGAAATTTTAAAACAAAAGAATTCTTTTGATTAAAATTTTCACAAAGTCTCTTTTGCAAATTACAGCAGTACTGGACAATAAATCTAATATGATCAGGGACTGTATTGTATACTTTCCATACTTTCCTTAATTTTCCCAAAAATATCCCTTGTTATGATTTGAAGTCTGCGTCACTACGTTGGACCTGACGGTGCTACATAATTTAAAATATTCAAGTTTTAACTTGCAATTTACAAAGACTTGAATTTGAATACATTTCATACTGTAGCAACGACATACAGAAACCACTGATTGAACTAATTTCGCATGACCTGAATTTAGCCCGTTATTATGAGCGTTAATTTGAACGAATTGTCTCGCAATCAAGTCGAAGAATGTCTATGCATCAACAAAACGTTACATGATGATAAAGTATTCCAGATTATACAGATATATCTCCACTGAAGGTTATCTTTTGAAGAAGTGTCTAGTGTTCTTTGTACGACAACTTTTGGTTGATCTTCTTTTACAAATATGAAACACTCCGAATCCCAAACAGTTTTCTAATTAAAAGTTTCAATGGTGTTATAACTGTCGACTTAGCATCGATTTTCTGAAGCTTTGATTCGTCAACGCAATAAAGGACTCATGTAGATTAAAGATATCCTCATATTATGGACCTCTGATCTTACTGTTAGGAGCATAATTACTGGACAAGCTTTCAATCCATCATCGAAACATAGGAGCCAACAAAATGAAACACCCCCACTTCTATCACAAAATTGTAAAATTCTTTGATTTATTTGCGTAACACTTTCGTATATGGGTAGATAAATCGTAGATAACCTTTGCACAGGGTGCACACAACTCTCGTCCTATTTTAAAATGCTCAAATTCTTCTCGATCCAATTTTTGAAATTATGCAAATTAACAAACAAATGCGGCGATTTATTGTATTCGGTTGCCTGCGACAACATTCCGTATTGTACATATCGAAGTCCGGCCATTGTTTTAAATGAGCAAACTAACGGTGCACCGCTTAATGACTTAGAAAAAAAATACCGAAAATTAACGGTCAATTTGATTGTTTCACATCGAAAAACCTTACTATGCCTATATCCTGACCATCCTTTCTTTCAGCGCACATGTTCGATTTCGGGAAAAATGCGTTCAGCCTCTTTTGCTGACTGTATCTCTGCAAGCATCTTTCAGCTGGATGAACAAAAATTTGCTCTCTTCTGGACAGCGACCTTCAATTAGAGTTTTATTTAATTTGACCAAAGGAGTGAGGTGCGTTTAGGACAAAAAATATTCACCTTCCTCCCTTATATTCGAGAGATTCAATGTAACATTTGTTAATATTTGCGATGTTGAATGGTTGTTGTGGAAGGCAGGATGTACGCACACCATTCGTAAATTCGATGTCTTTGTTCAACACCAACAGAGCCTACGAAATAGGTTCCAAGAACGTATCATCAGTCAGTATAGTTATTATTTGATCTAGTACTTCTTTTGATTTATGTATTTTACACGGTTTAATACAAAATCTTTTGCTTTGTTTGTTTTGATTGACATAATATAATGAGACTGAGCCCAGCTCTGCTACTAGCATGAACATAAGAAATATTTGGAGACTAATACCATCTTAATAGGCGTTGCATTTCTTTCGTAAAGACAGGAGTCATGATTTGTGAGTGTGAATAAAAACGCACAGCACATGCAATCGTACACGCTTGAAAATTGGAGACTATTTTGACGTTGATAGAATGAGTGTTCGAGATAGTAGCAGTACTATGGACTGAGACAGCAACAGCTGGAGCTCATTTCTTATTTTTTGTCATCGTTGTCGATAACAGATGACATAGCTGTCTTTTCTTTTCTTTGGATCACTAGAACAGAACGTTTCAAACGGAAAATCTGCCTTTCTTCTCATATTATGTGACGCAGTTGGATTATACCAACCTTAAAAATTTAATTTATGTGAGAATTTTGACTACTGCGTCAATGAGACATATCTTGAAAATTTTGTTTTCGTGCTTGGTTCAGTGCTATGCTGAATCGAGAACAGAATTTATATTAGGGTCTCCTCGACGCAGTAGTCAAAATTAAGTTTGTAAAGTTTGTATAATGCTGCTGAAGGCCCATTTTCCGTTAAAAAAAAAACCGTTCTAGTGATTGGTTGAGTGCTATGTTTAGCATGGAAAGTATACTCTATGAGGTATGGTCTAATGTCAAAATTTTGTATGGAGCGGAGGAAATACCGATTTCATATAAACAAACTCACCTCTCAATGAAAATCATTGAAAGGTGAGTTTTTTATATGAAATCGCTATTTCCTCAGTGTTGTATGGATAGACCATACCTGATTTGTACATTCATTGATGTTTAGAATGATTTGAAACCGTACATTACGTGGAGCACGAACAAATCTTTGCTGTACTGTGTTAAGAAAGACAAAATCAAATATTCGATTAGATAAACCAAATTACTTACAATATTGAAGCCGAATTTCTCGAACAGTTGAGGATAGTTCTCTGGTATGATCTTCTTCGTAACATTTCTAATCTGATAGCGATACTGATAACGATCAATCAATTCTCTGGTCTTCGTTTTAAGATTTCCATTTGGTATTCTAAGTAAAGAATTTGTAAGTTTTTCATATTATTGTTACGTTACAATCGTATTGATGACTTACGTAGAAACACATTGCAATGTAGTTATGACAATGTTTGGACGAATGAGTGATCCAAGACATATTGGTGACTTCGATTTTGTTAGATAAATTTGTGTTATCCATGGTAGCTCGAATCCATCTGGTGAATCCCACTGCGGAGATAAATGGTAGGATTAGAGCTTTTGAAAAAATTATTTGGTTTATCCTCATTCTTCTAAACTATTTTCTTCTAATAAGTGTAAAAATTCCCATTGTATGACTACTCCTAAGAGTAAGAACCTCAGTGAGGTGGTGAGGTGCGTAATTTTTCCTCTACTTTAATTTTCGTATCGTGACTGCCCTGATAATAACAAAACATTCCGGAAATTAAAATATCAGTTACTCCTCACAGATCATTATAATTTCAATGCTACTTTTATGTACAACAAAGACTACTAATTCACTTCAATGCCACTTTACCTAACAAATTCTGAATTTAACACAAATCCGGTATTAGTGCTGAAGCAAAAAACAACAACACAAAATCCTCTGTATACTCACATTTGAAGCATCACAACCGTTGTGTTTGTTTACATCATTAAATTCGTTGTAATCTAAAGATTTTTTAACCGTGTTCGACCGTCTGCAACAAAAATCCTCACAGCTTCTCTGTATTCTATAAAAAAAATAAAACATTTAGCATGGTCGGCATACATAACTTGCACACAGAATTATAATTTTTAAGTTTAAGAATGTCTTTAAGAAGCTTTAACAGCTTTAAAATCAGAAAAACCTTAAGACATCGCAATATATTTGAATTAACAGGTGGATTGTCCCATTTAATTAAAATTGAATTTCGTTTCATTTCTAAGTGTCATTGCAACCGACAGTCAGTTTGAATAAAGTCTTATTTATTGGCAACTAAGAAAAATAGTTCTAAAAGTAAAAAAAAAGAATTTTTACTAGAATCTTAGAGTTCTAGCACGGCAGAGTAAAATAAACCGGGCAGGAGCGGTTCATTTTCGAAACGTCAAATAAGGGACCTAATACACTGGATGAAAATGAACTCAAATGAACACTGACATAAATTGAAAAATTTTCTTCGCAATAAGGCTACTAGATTATTCAGGTCCCCAGCCAAATCAGCGCTACTGCCTGGTTACTTTTTCTCTGTCGTGGTTCTAGAGTATAGTACCGGTAAGACAACACGGGAATTGTCAGTTGTAGGAGTGATGCAATCAATTCTTAAAGATTGATCTAATCTTGCTTTACTTTTTAGGAATTTTGACCACCCACTCCCATCTTCGTCCTATGTTTTCCAAAATTTATAACATATCATAATTCTGACCCTTCCATCATCTCAAGAAGGACGTCATTTCTGCGTCAATTGAATTGGACACAAGGGCAAGTATTATCGTTATTCTGTGAATGACGTAAGCAATGTTTTTCATCGGATTCACGTTGTTTCGTATAAGTCGTCAGCCCTCCTAGCATTAACATTCGAACTCTGTCAAAAGCGTGTTGTGTGTTTTTTTCGCATACGAAAAAAGCATTAACAACCATATTGTTGCTGGGGTCAGTGCTATGCATCAGCTAATGATTTTGTTACATTCTTATTTTGGGAACGGCATCTGATACCAATAAGAATGAAAAATGAATGTTAAAAACAATGAAGTAAAACAGGCTTTGCATATCAAACACCAGAAATTTTAAACAAAAGAAGTAGAAGAAGATTCAATAACATCACGGCAGAGTAAAATAATCTATACTCTGTAGTGATAACATCATAAATGGATTTCCATTGTTGCGTTGTGCATGTGCAAGCCTAACATGTTTTCTTAGCTTGGTATCGTATATTATCAGGGCTTGAACGTTATGGTAAATGACTCAACTCAAAACATTGTTTACGTCATCCACCTTACCAATATAGCTTTGATCGTGAGATGATACCAAAAAAATAAAATTTCCCTAAACAAACCAACTTTTAAAAATAGAAAACACATTTGTCGAAGAGACATTGTTTCAATTTACGATCACATTTTAGATCAACGTCGATATAACGCCACACATGGTTGGAGTTTACTGACCACACGAGTCGTTGTTTATGTTTATACTTAGAAAACAAAACAAAAATTTCCGTCTAGCATTTTATTAGCATTCGTTATAATGTGTATAACAGACGTTTATTGTCCATAAAATATTACATCTCAAAGCTGATGTAAAGCGTCTTAATTTTCTATTCAAATAACTTGATAAAATTGGTAAAGTTTAATATTTAAGTACCTTGATCTCTTGCCATGATTAATCAATCTTTCGCATGAGTAATCAACACAGGTGCAATTTTGTGTTACTTTGAGGTCATCACTCGAGAAGCAATTACTTACATCTTGTAGCTAGTGGAAAGAACAATCGAAAACAAAAAAAAAATATTTTATTACAAAATCATAATCTTAATCACTAAAAATAACAGAAATTTTCGGTGGGAAATTTAATGAAAGGTGTGTGTGATCTGATCTGAAGAATAAAAATAAAATAAACAAAAAAAAAATTGTCCAAAAACAAATTGTACATAAATTAGGTACGAAGAAAGGAAATGATGAAAGAGTACAAGAGAGGAAAAATAATTCTAGAAACTCGTTTCTACGGAATGCAGATGAACTGACCAATAATCATAAATAATAAACTTGGTTAAATATGAGAAAATAAATTAGTGGAATTATTACTTTTGCGAATTTTTATAATTTTTTTTAAATTTAATTTTTTGCGTTTGGGATGATGTTTTGACACGCAAACAATGGCTTTTCTCTGCTCTCTCGTTACATATCAATCAATGAATTAAGTTCAATTTTTAGCATCAAAGTTCGATGCTCTTTTTGTTGTTCATACCAATTTGGATGGCGATAACTGATCTTTTAAAATCGTTTCTTTTTTTTTGGAGAACACGGAAGATGATTTTCCAGGTATTAATACAATGGTTTATTGTATAATTTCGTAAGAAGTGCAATTTAATTTGGGTTGAGCGTTTTTTTTTTGTTCAATAAAAATCTTATCTGCATCACGACATACTTTGGAGTAATTTTTAACATTTGGAATGCCTATGCGGAATTAATGGGTTTGTTGATGTTTTCATTAATTAAAATCCGCTCAGAAATAACTGTGTACTTGAGGAGCACCTATTTTTTGTGAAATTATCGTGAATTTCGTGAAATTGTTCCCTTCTCTGATTGGTTACAATTATAGTAAGTGAGTGGTGACCAAGGATAGTAGCACGACAGTCTACACAATGAAAAAAAAGTTGGAGTTAAAAATGCTTCACCCAATAACAATATGGTAAACTAAACAAATTTGTCCACTCCAAGGCACTAGATTTAGGTATCGTTAGAGTTAAGGTGTAAATATACTCCGCCATCCTCACAAATTTTTTGTTAAAACATTTTTGCTGTAGATTTGGGTCACGCGTTTACTAACGTGCGGGCATGATATGTGGTCGCCTTGCACCTCTAAATAATTGCCAAATCGTAGTGTTGGGAAAGGAGCGTGACTGTGAGTGGAAATTATGAAATACCTGCATTTAGGCAGGTTGGTTATTTTTCAAAGCTCAAATTCTTAAAAATTATCAAAAAATTCTCAAAATTCCTGAAAAGAATTAATTTCTAAAAATTCTTAAAAAGTTCCGAATAATAGGTCCTGATATCTAACGTAGTTTTGTTAACTTAACTGTGCAAAAGTACAACAGTCTATGAGAAGTGGTTAGTTTTATTATGAGTTTTATTATTATTATTATTATTATTACCATTTAAATGGTATAGATTGATTTGGGATATGTAAAATTATTATTTTCTTTGAAACGACAATCATGTGTTTTCGAAAGCAACAATAGAACAGAGAGCGATCTGACGAATGTTATGTTTAACAAATTAAGTAAAAGATTTTGTATCAAACATTAGACACTTTAAGCTACATTGATGCTTTGCTGTAGCTGTAAAGCGTACATTTGGGTGTTTTTTAAATACTGGATTTTCGATTATTTTTAAATGTTCTAGCAGTTTTCAAGAAGAATAAGGGCGAAAGTTTATTTCGAAAATAAAATACGAAATACCCAAGTTTAGGCTACAATTTTAGCGAACCATTTATGCCTTTTAAACGAAGGTAGAACAGTTCTCATTTCCTTTCAAGATCAGTTAAAAGTTTTATATCAGATATTATCAGATATTTCTCGAAAAAAACTAAACATTTCCTTAGAGTCAATACCGAAATCGTAAAGTATGAATTGAATCCTAAATGTTGTCTACGTTGAGTATTTTTTGTTATTTTTAGCTACGATTATGAACAGATTGTTCAACATAAAATTCAGCTGTAAATTCGCAGCTAATTCAATCTAATACTTCTTTTGATATAATCATTTTCAACTGATTGAAATAAATCTTGTACTTCATTCGTTGTGACAACAAGTTTCGCTATATTTCACCAGACAGGCGAGAATCTATTTTAAATTTTCTCCTCGCTGGCGATAACAGATGACAGAGCATCAGTGAGAGTGAATGTCAGAGTCAGTAAGTGATGAACTTAGAACGTTTGACAAAACATTTCGATGTTCCTGTAAGTAAACACACCGTATCATCACAATCTATGAACTTTGCGATTTCTTCTGAAGAGATTCGTTATCAAAAATACCACAACACAAAAATTAAGCATCTGCATTGAAAAGGCATATAACACATAAATTGAATGTAGGACAACATTTAAAAGATGCGAAGAGAAAGATAAAATTTGTGTGCAAAATATGAATGAATGTAAATTTGAATAAATTACCGTTGGCAATGCTCTTTTCAAATCGGCCAATAACAATGTCCTCAGTCTAGACGGTTTTGTTCCCTCACTAGTCTGTGACAAATATTTTATGTCTTCTTTGATTTGATTTTCAGTTAAATCATAACAATGTGCCGGCAAACTGATCAATAGCACACTAACGACGATATAGCCGAAACACATATTTCTATTTCATCAAATTTTTAATTGTCCAAAGTACCACAAAAACAGCAACGTTCCAAAACCAGTAGGTAAAACAAAAATCGATGGAAAAAGTGTTTCGTTCAATTAAGAAAGAACAAAAATTTATGCCAACACACTTTCAAGAGATCAAGAAGACACAATAACTAAATAAAAACACATCATCAATGATTGAATGAAACCGACTAACTGTTGTGTTAAAAGAACAGAAGATCAACTAACTAATCGATTCCAAACTCAACTTGCATGGATGTTCTTTCGCAGATATACTTCTCATGCCTACCATTTATACACAATCTTCTTCTTTTTTATTGTTATTCATTTAAACTACCTTTATATTATTGCTTATATATATACACCTTCCGACCATATATCCATTTATAATAAAAACAAAAACAGAAAAAAAATCCAATGAGAAACAAGATTGATTTGTTCTTTCTGAATTTGTACAATGGTCGACGGAAAAAAGGAAGGAATGAAACACTCTGATGAGTATAGAGAGGTAGCCATAAAACATGCCATAATTCAATCCACCATATCATTAATTTATAAAAAAAAGAAATCCCTTCGCAGAAATCGAATTCGGATTCTATTAATTCCTCTCTTTTGCATGCTCTTGATCATTGTTATCATCGTAGACGCTGTAAATACAAGCTCATTTTCGTAGTTTTTGTTGAAATCTAGACACATTATTGCGGTGAAAAGGTCGTGGTAAATAATTTTTGCTTTAAATTTATGGAGAACGGTAACATTGCGGGAACTTGTAAACAGGATTCGATTTAAGACAATTTGAAGAGAAAAGTCAAGGGCATAATTTCTACATAGTTTACTTTCGGTTCGACCTTTCACAAACAACAAGCTGGTTTTAACAAGAATGTCCTTTGGCAACGCACTGAGCATGAGTGATCGTAGTGACAGCTGTCAAATAGAGTACAAAAATTGTATGAAAAAATGTTTCACATTTTTTTACAGTGTATTAAACACTGTTCAGTATCCGTACTCCATTTAGAGAACCAATCATGCTTGAAGCGTGTTGGTTTAGTACAATATCGATTCTGTTGGTTTGTAGTAAGCCCCTTAAACTATTAGTGTACGTCGCAACTACTTTCAGGGGCTTAGTACTGCAGCCACCGTGAGCTCGTTTTCAGTCAATGAAAGTAGTATTAAATCTAGGATAACGGCACCGGTAAGAAGCCCCTTTATTTCTTTCACAAGTCCCTTTTTTGCCTCTAGAAAGCACAGAGTTGTGCGGAGTACGTGTTGTTCTTATAGCAAAACATAGCGATCAAAACATGTCCGCAATGCAATCTATTGAAAATACTTAGATTAAATTTATGAAGTAATAGATCCGATAGTGAAACTGCTGATACACTTTGCTGTCTGTGAAAGGTTAAGACTTAAATTAAACCCACATTTCCGTACACGATTACACTAGGTAATAACGCTATTCTAATCTAATCAACACAACAGAAAGCTTAGATATTTGCTAATCTATTCTAATCGAGAATGGAAATTTAATGTGTTTTTTATCAAGTCAAGCGTTGGATTTTAGTTTTCATCGCGAACATTAATCGATACAAAGTCAAAACATACACAGAATAAAATGTAAAAAATTAGCCAAACATTTGATTGAGTGAAAAAATGAGTTTTCCTGGGTCAATACGACCTTTACGGGACGCTTTAACTACAGTGTTTGTGGTGCCATGTGCGGTAATATTCATCGTATCCAAATGTTTCTTAGTTGGAGTGAAGTATCTGAAAAGTAAGCTCAATTTGAAGAGAACATTTTTTTCTGATTTTAATTCCAATTAATTCAAAACAGAATTCGGTAATGCGTTAGCTCAGCACTAAAACGTAAATTTTCATTCATCGAGACACACATATAGAGCGGAGGTGCTTCTTGGAATGAACGAAACAAACCCGAAATCGATGAATGGTCAAATTTATTTCAAGTTTTTTATTATTGTTATCGATTGGACTTGTAATTAAACATTAAACTAATGAGACTGTTTTAGCATGCTCTTTGTATGTATTACTATCTGTAGAACTGCGTCAAAAATGTTTTAAATTCTCGATATATCGAAAACACCGTGTTCCAATTCAATTTGAACAAAAATTGCAAATCACTTTAGTGCTGTCTGTTTCAGCATGTCATCAATTTTATACTCTACTTTATACTCACCGATATAACCGATTTATACACTGACTATATATACAACACACTCTGGCGATATACACTTTACCATCCCATACACATTCTGCAATGTTGAATGAAATTCACCACCAAATTTCTTCACACAAATTTTTTGTTTCATTTCGCTTGAGATTCACTACACTTTATCGGGCGTGAAAAATAGACTTCAAATAGAATCGGAGAGTATCGGGTACAAATATACCGGCGACCGGATCGACACGATCAAGAAGGTGAAGATCCACGGAGATGCTTGTCCTTATGAAAAATTAGGGAAAGATATTCTCGGTCACCCACCCAAGTACTAACCGCGGGTCGCCTAATTTTTGATAGCGGGGATAGCGACTTGTTCGGTGCCCCCATTGAGGAAATTAATTTTTCTTTTCATAAGAATGGTAACATCAGAAACGTGATGGCACAGGCAAACAATAATTTTACGAAGAACGATTGTGGAGGAAAAAGGGAAATTCAGAAAGGGAAAGTCGAAATAATATAGAGAGAAGCTGTATAAGTTTCTCATTTATATGCGCGTCACGTCAATGCTGTAAACATACCTACATTCGTTGTACACATTCTTTAAAACAGCGTAGGTAATATGTGCCATGGTTTTGAGTGAATAGTTTTGGAATACATGGGACACAGTGCCACGTTTAATCGAAGAGGGTGTCTTGGGATTTTTTAATGAACGTGCGGTTGTTTCACCTCCAACGGTATAAAAATGGAGAATAAGGCCAGCTGTTGTGCTTGAAAGCTACTAATTTATTGCAAAATATAAATTGTACAAAAACTCCATTTTCAATGTTCTCTGTACCACCCACTACACATTTTCACTGCAACACCAGCCATACGCTTCATCGAACATACATTGCCACGGAGATTTCTGGAAATTGAATCCTGGAGAAACGTACGGCCATTCCCACATCTGGCTACATCTTTCCGGATGTGGCATCATAGCCAAATGACGTCCATCGATCGAACAAATGCCCGCAATTCCGTCGACGCTTCCATTCGGATTCATTGGGTAGATTTCGGTCGGTTTGTTGTCATCGTCCACGTAATTCATAGCGATTGAATTGGCAGCTCTTAATGTCGACAGAACTGACGCATTTTTGAAAGAAAATCTTCCTTCTCCATGAGCTATCCAGCATCCGATTACACTGCCAGCCATTTTCCGTAACATGATTGATTTGCTTGGTTGAATCTGAAGTGTTACCCAGCGGCATTCATATCTGAAACGGTTTAGCAGTCAATTGAATGTGAATCGACATTTTGTTTCCGTTGTTATCGGTTACCTCTCCGACCGATTTTCCAGTAAAGCCACATCAGGAACCGATACGATCTCCGCAGAATTCTCAACACCAATCCAACCAATTAGACTCATCAGCTGACAGCCGTTGCACACACCGAGAGAGAAAGTGTCAGGGCGATTCTTAAAGTGATGGAACTGTGGAGCTAATTCTTTGCTGTACATAATGCTCGCGGCCCAGCCCTTGGCCGATCCTAAGGTGTCGGCATAGCTGAAACCACCTAGACCAAATGAATAAAATCAATTTCTGCAGTCAAATGAAAGGCAATCATACACACCTGGGAATACAACGCCTCTGTATTGATCCAACGATGTCTTCTTCAATAGAAGATCTTGCATGGTTACATCATGCACTTCAAAGTTGGCATTCATCAGTGTCGCGATCATTTCCCTGTCGCCATTTGTGCCTTCCTCACGGATAACAGCCACCCGTACGGTCTTCTTGCTTAACAGCATTTCTACATCAGGATCGAAAGTACAGTGAAACGATGGTCCTTTGCGATAATCATACGTTCCATACTCCTCTATTGCACAATCGGCGTTCATTTGAAGTTTTTCCAACTCAAAGCTGGTTCGTTCCCATTGTTTGAAGAACGTTAACGTTGAGCCATTGATTATGGTTCGACCATCGTATTCAATATTAACTGTTGATGATAAACCATTGCCGCTTGAGTGGCCAATAAGATAAGCCGGAACGTTGTGTCTCTTAAATTCGCCCAACACTCGGTCAAGATTTTCATCCGAAACTTCGAGGATCCAGCCGCATTCTTCGGCAAACAGTAATAGCAATGGAATTTCCTGATTGGATAAGCGATCCATCACAAATGCATTTTTGTTCAGTCGCTTAGGAATATCCGATAATTTTATGTCCAGACCGCACAGACCAGCAAACGCCATTTCAAGTAGACACACAACGAGTCCGCCATCGCTAATATCATGACCTGCCAAAAGCACCCCTTCAACTAATAATTGCTGGGTGACGTTAAATGCATCCTTCAGCACTTTGGAATTGGCAATATTTGGACATCCCTCGCCTTGTTGAGAATGTGACTGAGCCAAAGCTGATCCGCCGATACGGAATTTATTTTCAATATTAATCCAGATCAGGTTGCCCTTTCGACCCACAGCTGGTGATTTCAGATCAGGAGTAATTTTCACTCTGATGTCCGGACAAGGAGCATACGTCGAAATTACCAACGTTCCCGGCGATTTAATGGTATCGTTATTTACTCTTGCTGCCATCGATAGTGAGTCTTTTCCTCCGTCTATAGCCACACCCAATTCATTCATCAATTTGCACATATCCGCACAAGTATCGTACATCCTTGCACCTTCACCGGCCAATTTAGCAGCCCACATCCAATTACCCGAGCACTTAACATCTCCGAGCTGACTGATCCGAACGAAAACTAAGTTCGAAATGGCCTCAGCCACGGACATTCGAGCTCCAGCACTAGCATCAATTAAACCTTTCATCGGTTGTGTACCGATTGATGTGGCAATGCCGTTATAGCCGAAGTGGGACACAGCTGTGACAGCATAATCAGCCAATGGAGTGTGAAGTGGTCCAACACATTGCTGTTGAGCAATCAATCCGGTAACACATCGATCTACCTTACTGGTTAAAAATCGTTTACTTCCGACGGATAAAATGCTCAGTACGGTCATTAGCTGATCGTTGTAGTTATTGCTGTTAATTGTCGCGTGGAATGGTACCGAAACGGAAGCAGCGCGGCTCAAAGCATAGGTTTTCTGTGGCATATCACCCAGGACATCTTTCAGGTGCATGTTGAAGGGACTCGATTCAGTCGACAAGTTTTCGTAGTTTTCAAAGTCGGCGTGTGACTCAATCAGCGTAACGTAACCGTTTCCATTTACTATTCCTACAAAGCTGATGGGACAGCGTTCCCGGATGCAAATCTGTTCCAGAAGTTGACGATCTTCTGCCCTACAGAGGATTGCATTGTTTTCTTGATATTCAGCTCCCCAAAGTTCTGAAAACAACAAGGAACATATGTTACGTCGGTCGCGTAGTCGCTTCGGGAAACAATGTGTTTACCTAAACTATTAATCGTCTGATCACCGAGTTGAAACTCTTTTGAAAATATCGTGGCTCCGGCATAGCCCGGCTCGACCAACTCCTTCAACACATTACCATTACCGCCAGCGCCTTGATCGTGAATGGCCAAAATGGGATTGTCATCACCCATTTCAATGCAAGCCCGCACGACACGGTTCAGCTTATTTTCCATTTCAGCATCGCCTCTCTGAACCGCATTGAAATCCAATTCGCAGCTGTTATCTCCCTGAACCTCAACCGAACTAGCAGCTCCACCTCCGACACCGATACGATAAACAGGGCCGCCAATTTTCGCCAGAAGCATACCCTTCTTCGGGTCCAGTTTCTTTGTCTGCTTTGCATCCATCGTACCCAGTCCACCACTGAACATAATCGGTTTGACATATTCGTCGCGTTCGTTCGATCCATTCAGCACACCGTAAGAGATGGCAAAACCAGAGACGACCGGTTCGCCAAATTTATTGCCGTAATCTGAAGCACCATTACTCGCTTCAATAATTATTTTCAATGGCGACGCAAACGATGGAGGATAAGCCCAGCTACCATTTTCGTACGGCAGGTCATAACCTTTACAGAATTGTTGATTGCAATGAGAACAAATTTTAAAAAAAAGATCAGTCGAATCCTACCTGGAATATTCAGATTTCCGACACAATATCCAGCTGTGCCAGCGATTGTGTGACCACCACGTCCAACACCTTGAACGTCTCTAAATGATCAACGAAAGGTCAGGAAAATTCGCTGTTTTAATTCGATTTTCATTACCTTATACGACCACCAGTGCCCGTTGTTGCTCCACTGAACGGAGCAACAGCCGTCGGCATATTATGCGTTTCGGCCGTGAAAATCAGATCTGATTTGACGTCACCCACTTGAAATTTTCCAGGACCAGACACATTGGTCGGCCGTAACGATTTATGTTCAAATCCAACAACCGCACTGCTGTTATCACTGAACTTTATTGTGTTGTTTTTGTTCGAATGATTCTGCGTGTCAATAATCATTTTGATTAACGACTTTTCCTGCACAATGCCATCGATAACCATTTTCCCCTTGAAAAACCAGTGACGCGAATGTTCACTGTTACTTTGGGCACAGTCGAACAGTTCGACGCTGGTCGGATCACGCTTCAAAACATTTTGAAAGAGATTCGTGTAGAACTGCAGATCCCATTCGTCGAATGAAAGGCCCAGACTTTTGTTGACCTTTTCCAGCGCCGTGCGTCCTTCTTGCAATAAAGGCACTCGGTACCACGATTCTTGCATGGCCGGAAGTTGTTCATCGAAGCTGTTGATTGGGTAATTGTCCGTTGTATATCTGCATTGGGTCATCTTATCTCCCAGTGTGTTGAAAATGTTGTCCTGTAAACATTGACAACATTGAACTCAAAATATTCATTTTGTCACCAGGCAAGACAATTATACCACATCTACAGCGGAGAGTACATCGTTTACGAATAGCAAATATTTAATCGAAACTTCTAGCCGCCTCACTTCCGTTAGACCAACATTCTGACAAATGCTTACACTGTTGGTTGACTGAGCTGTTGAAAAGTTGAACCGCGGTCCGATTTCAATCGTACAGGTATTCTTCTCATTCGCATTCAATGTCGAACTTTGACACAAACCACCTTCCTGTTGCGGTCGTTTCAAAATCCATTGTAAAATCTCTTCGGCATTTTGCGATGATTTCTTGGCGCTATCATTGATTTCGATGTGATAGCACTTTTCGGTTTTAATGTTGACGATTTTTGGATTCAACTGAGGAAGAGGGACTAATTCAGTGAATCTTCTTACCTACACCAATTGGTAATTCAGTGTATACCTGTTGCAATGATTTCAGTATCGCTGCAGTCTTACCATCGTCGAATGCATTCGGTGCATAATATCGTATGATCGTCATGGTTCACTGTTTTATTTAACAAAAAAAAAATGGAAATAAATTCTATTTGCTTTCTCTACCAAATTCAAGAAGGGACTGACACTCTCTTCGATATATTGACGGAATAAAATCAATGAAAACATCCGAAAAGGTCAAGCGAGTTATCATAATGTTATCGTTGTGGTTCTGTTGTTTTCTTCATATAATGTTGGATCGAAAAACACGTTCACACCGATTTAGGGTTCTGTATTTTGCATAACAGAAAAAAGAAAAATCTTAATCAGCCAGACTAGTTACACCAGCAGAGAACATCAACAAAATATTATTGAGACTTTTGTTTACACAACTAAACTCTGTACTCGCATCGAGATCTCTTTAGGTTTTGTATGACGCTTTCGGAAGTGTTTGTTCAAACCGTTTCAATGAAGTTTTGTACTGATAAGGACTTCGTCGTAGATCAATTTAGGCTATCAGACTTTACAAAAAATAAACATTTTGTGGGTAAGAGACTCATGCTGTGATCTATTTTTAGCAATTAAATGTGTGACGTATACGCAATGGAATATTTACGAAATTTTGGTTGAATTGGTGGGAGTATAAGATCATACCATAGTTCCGATCGTTCCGATTGAATGAACGAACAAATCTAATTGATGGAAAACCATCATTAACTGGTCTTTTGAACCACATTTAGTTTGTGTCTCACTCTGTTCAATTGAGTCAATTTATCGCAATAATGGTGAACACTAAATTGAATGAGTTGATTGAGACTGATGTATAGTGTCTGAACATATCAATTCAATCGCATGTTTCATTGAACAATTAACATTAACTACATGCACAATACAAGTCGAAAAGGTAGTCGGATGTTTCATTGAAGCATGTTCAGATAGCCCAACTTTGATGGTCTACCGAATTTCAACCATTTAACTTATGACAAAAATGAAGAAATGTAAAACCACAACCATAACTTGATTAACCTTTGTTTCCAACAATTTAATTGATTGCTTACCACAGAAGTGTCCGGCCGAATCAAATTCGAATGCTGTACTTCTTAGAGAGTAAATAACACACTATACACTTCAACATACCATCATCAATCCAAATCAACAAGTGTCAACAGTTTCAAAGGTTATGCCGGTTGTACGCACAGTCAAGAGAACGACGGTTGTGTATGAAGAAGGTGAGCGTTTACAATAGAAGCAATAGAAAATGTGGCTGCTTTTCAAAAATTTTAGTCGGAATGGGAAAAGGGAATTGTGGGAATTACAGCGAGTAAATTATTTGGATGTGCATATCGAGCAACAGCTGGTGAACATTGTAACTAGGCATGGGCGATAATGATAATGATTATCGATAATTATCGATTATCAATAATCGATAATTATCGACTTTTTTTTAGCGAAAATTATCAAAACAATATCGATAATCGATAATTATTGATATTTTGATAATTATCAAGATATCGATAATTCGATATATCGATATTTTGGTCCGAAATTCCGATATTTATCGGTATATTCCTATATATCGGTATATTATCATGAATTTTCAGATAAATATCAAAATATCGATATTTTATAATTATCGAATTTCGATATTTTGATAATTATCGATAATTATCAAATTATCGATAACGATATGATTAATCGATTATCGATAATTTCTTTCGATTGATATTATCGATAATTTTGAACGTCTCCCATCCCTAATGCGGATGTATGTGTGGGAGCGTGCGTGTGTAGTGTGACGGAGTGGATAATGTCGAACAAGAGAATATTGTAAAAGTATATTCTATCTCACCCTTTCATGCATTAAAATTCATGTACAAGACAAGGATGCCACAATAGAATATTTACGTGAAATATCTGATGAAATATCCTTGGAATTATTCCATAGTGGCATCCTTGTCTTGCTTATGAATTTCAATGGATGAAAGATGAAAGAGTGAGATAGACTATTGGAAAAGTGAGTTGTGGTTCGAAATTTTCAACTAGGGGAGTAACAAACGGTAAACACAGACCGTACTGAAGATGAAGTACCTCCAGTTATTGTTCTGATGTTCACAATTTGCCGTGACGAACATAGTAGATTTCGAATGGTCAATTTTATCTGTTATCGACGAAAACGACCGAAATGAGAAATGAGCTCCGTTTAGTGTTCGCTTTTATAGAAAATTGTATGTGAACTTAAAACACTCAAAACAGCAAAGAAATTGTATATGAGTTAAAATCAATGAAGTAAGAACAAGAATTGGAACAAACTCTTCGCTTATTTTAAACAAAAGATGCAACAGATTAAAAGATTACATTTGTATAGTGAGTAGAGCTCCATGTCCTGAGTATTAATCAGTACTTCGTTTGTTTCAACGAAAAAAAATTCTTAAAATTCTTCAGATTTATAAGGATACCTTGTACGTCTCGGGGTGCCCTTTAAAATACATTTCAAATAATTCCGATTGAATCAGTACCATCAGTACACAACAATAGCATACGGCACACAATTTTAAGTCAACAGGCAACTTCACCTTCTTAATAAAGTCTTTTATATGCTACATACCCATTACATAACTCGGGATAAAAATGAAGTGTCTCGTCTTCGTGTGTTTATTGATCTCGGCTACGCCTCGGACCAACAAGATTCACACTTTTCATCATTTTATCCCTAGTCATGTACTACTTCAATTTTCAATTTCATCCCATATAATTGGTATGGGATATGGGTGGTGGTGGGTGGTTTCTTTTAATTTTGCTTCTTTACTTTCACTAATTTATACTCATATTGTGCTAATAACCCGACATAATGACCAACTTCCTTCAAATAATGTCATAAGTACTGTGTTCAATTTCTGAATAAGTTTGTTTACAAAACTGCTGTTCGAACAATATAAAACGAGATATATCTGGCACATCAAATAATTGAGACCTGCGTAGAAGAACGTGCACAAAACAGCAAAACATTATTACAGATTGATGACGTATCCTTATATTGATGACGTAACGAACATATCGTTCTGTTTCAGATACCTAGTCGTCTAGTGACTCTTTGCATTCGTGTGATAAAGACGTATTTATATACAATACAACCAGCAGCACAACTTGTAGTATACATCAATATATTCGGTGAAAATACTGAAAATTAATCGATTAAAGAGTTGTTTAAGCGAATGAAAATTAGTTCGATATTTTTGCCCAGTGCGTTTATTGGATTGAAAAATCGGTTTTGACGGGTTCAAAGATTGTTAAATTGTGATAAAATGTTCTCATAATACTGCTGGCAGCGGATATTGTCTGAATTATTTGGAGGATATTTGATGTGAGTGTGAATAATTTCACAATTTCGTTTATTTCTGTACAATGTTTCGGGCGTAAATTTCATGCAAGAAAATATGGTGGGTTGTGTGACGAAAGGAAAAAAGGAAGAATTTCCGTCCTTATTTTTGAATAAATGATGTGATTTGGAAACATTATTATAATAAATCGATACAATGTCGTATCACTGGTACGGTTAGATAAAATGATTTTATTTGCCGTTTACTGACCTTCAACTTTTGAAATGGTTTTGTGGACGACAAGAGGGAGTCGATGCAGTGCAATTTTGTTCAGAATTAGCTAATCATCTGTTATCGACATACACGATCAAATTAAGCGAAGACCTCCAGTTAAAATAGTATTAAAACATAATGTTTACCAAAACTAATGAAGTAAAAGATTTTGTATCCAGCACTGGGCGATGTTTTGAACAAAAGAAGTAATAGACTTAATGATTAAATGGCGATATACGTTTGCCGTTTATAAATGAAAATAAATTTGCCAGTGCAGCGTCTCGTCGAAGCTCTTTCTCGCGTAAATTCAGTTAGTTAAAGAGTAGCTCTATACTGCAAATCCCTTAGACTTTTTTGGTATTATCAGGGATAGACTTTCAATAAAAATAGAGGGATCTATGTAATGTAACATCTCAAAAGTATGTAGAATCAATAAAGTAAGCAAGGGGAGAGTTGAATCTATCGAATGTTTTCATATGTGCGGTTTGATGTAGCTCATTTTCTTCCAATAGGTCATGAGAAAATTGCGTTTTGTTGACGATTGGTCGAATGACATTTCTCAAGAGGGGAGAAAATAGAACTTTTCTCAATTGAAATGTTACTTTTCACTTTGTTTATGTTTCCATAAATGGTGTGGTGAATTGATGTTTTTTGTTTCGTGAAGAAAAATGTTAAATCACACATCGCAAATATGAAAAACTATGTGTTCGTCTCTGTGAGAAGTATGTTCCCTACTCTAAAATTGCGCCACACGCTTCGCTCTGGCTACATACATTGCTTTTGTTGGAATTTTCTATTTGCTCCTCTAGGTAAACAAATAACTATTTCATAATGCTATAGGTCTAAATCATATTTTCAATTTTCAATCGGAATTGTCATTCCACATTTTGTTGTCTAGTTTTCGCTCGTGCTATAAAGCCTTATATGATAATAATCTACTATTACGTATCTGTGATGATCGGCAGATTTTATGCAATTTCGCGAGTTGAGGATGATCTCACCTAATCTGAGTACGTTAAATAATGGTGAAGGGTTAAACTTACATAGATGTAAAGTTAAATATGACGACTCATTCGTTAAACAGTTGAATCAGCGACCGTATGTGTTTAAAACGACAAAACTCTTATTCATATCCCAAATATGATTCTGTGCGATATAAATATAAAGGAATGAAAAATGAGGATATCGAGTAATCGCGCGAACAGCCAATCAGATTAGTCATCAGATTCTTCACCACCTTATCACTAAAATCAAAGACTCATTTAGAGTTCGAAACGAATCTGAATTCACTTCATTCGATAACGATGATTTACCGTCTTGAAAAAGATGAATTTTAGAAGCCCATCGTAGTACGAGGCTCGTATGCTAAAATTCAATACTAAATGCATGAAGCGTACCTTTTATCTGACCTCTCTTAAAAAGCCTATGTACGTAAATGATCCTAATGATCCGTATACCTAATTGTTGTTACTCGATATACAGACATTGTAACGTCAGCTGTTGCTGTCAGCTGTTATTGATAGCGACGACAAAATCAAACGGTGTACCCTGGCAAGTAGAACTTATATTGTAAAGTGTGTGTTAAGACTAATGAAGTAAAAGACATCAGTCATTACATCTCTTAAAAATACTTAGATCAAAAGAAGTAGTAGATTCGATAGTTATCCTAGTGTTATATTTACGTGCCTACTGTCCGTGAAAGGTCATAGGAATATTGACTATTTTTGAGACAATAAAAACGAATCGTTAAAAAATTTAAAAAAATAATTTCTCAAAATAGTCCCTGACGGACGAATAAAAAATAAGAAAATCTCAGTCATTGTTTTGACGATTTTCAATTTCATTTCCCATTTCAGAATCAAAATTAACAACAATCCTAACTCACAATGCCTATCGTCAATATAATAAAAAAAGCATCCAGCTACATCTTAGGATACGACGAATCCGCCGATAAGGACGATCAAATTTATGAAGACAACGAAGTACTGTTTTGCAAGAACAATATTTGTGTTCATCCACCGGCGTTCGCAAGACAAGAATCCGACATTCTACATTATCCCGGTAAAAATTAACTTTCGAAAAAGTTTAATTTAATTTTATTTTATTTACTCTAGGCTATCTGACCGTAACGACAAAGACATTCGTCGATCAATACAACAACGCAAAGAGACCGACACTGATGCTTACATGGATCCCAAATGCAACATTGCGTAAATGTCCATCGACCGTTGAAAATTCGATCATTCATCGACAGTTTTCGGAGGAACTCAAGCAGAATAAGTTCTTACAGCATCTGAACGAGAAGAACGCATTGAAAAACGGTTCGCAAACATCGCTAATTAGCACCCACAGTATAGTAAGCAACAACACCAATCCGTTCCTCGAACCGTATTTCTGTAACAGTCCGTTGCCCGACAAAAAAGTATTAAACAATGAAAATGGTGATAATTTCGATGCAATCAGTGTAAGCTCAAGTTCAGACAAAGCAAGTGTCAGCACTCACAGCCGGGATGACGCTGCCGACGACGAGGATGTGTTCACAGTTGGCATTGAATCACAACCGATAAAAGAAGAAACGGAAGATGAAATTCAACTGAAAAGAGAATTGGAGCCGTTGCTGGGTGGAGAAGGTGGAGTAGATACCGTCCCGAATATGAAATTACCGTTACCATTCCAAACTCAACAATCTGTTACGTCTGTAAACATCACAATTGCCAATCCACGTATTCAAAACCACGATATATCACCGACGGAGAGCGTCAAACAGCAAAGTGATAAATTCATGCGAACACTGTCGACTAGCTCTCAGGACGATAACTTCAGTCCGAACTGGATGACACCGGAATTGTTTGCGTACAAACACAATTTATCATTTCCGGATAGTGCTACAGCATCGCCAGTTGTGACTAGGAAGCAAGTGCCGCTGAAATGTAGAAGGTCAGTGGCGTCGTAAACATTTTCTGACCGATTGAAAAGATCTGACAAAATTCTTCCTTTAGATTCTCTGTTGATCTCAGTCAAATGCGATCACTGCGGCTATTTTTCAATGACGAAAATTGCACGTCCGGACAATTGGTAATTGCGTCTCGTGAGTCTCAATACAAAATTCTTCATTTTCATCACGGTGGTTTGGATCACCTAGCCCAAGTATTACACCAATGGCACTGTCTACTTCATAACATCAAGCTAGCACCAGGTATACTTCGTTCTCACTAAATCTTAGATTTCGAATGTCCAAACTGACTCCAAGTAATTTTTTTGTCGTTGCCCCTAAGGAACTTTAGGAAATGACGAGCCAAATTTACCATACCGTCAATTTATGGTCTGTCGACCGGAAGTGAAAAAATCAGAATTACATCCCGACGAAGACAATGTGAATAAAATCACAACAGACTACTTCTACGGCACACTTCTCAACGAAAAGGGACAGATCGAAGATGATTTACTGTTACGGAAGTGCGTATTCTTTGGCGGACTAGAAAAAAGTTTACGGAAAACAGTGTGGCCATTCCTGTTGCATTGCTATTCGTTTGCATCGTCATTTGAGGATAGAGCTGTTCTACTGGAAATAAGGAAGCAGGTAATCCTTGAAGGCTGACGAATATCCGAAAATCCCAATGATATGTTAGGGACTCCATTAAGAGCGCCAACCACGCAACATTTTAGTTGCTCCCTCACATTATTACTGTAACACAACCGATCACCAAATACATCAGAATGAAAAACGAAAATTCTTTCAGGAATATGAAGCCTTGACGAGAAGACGATTGTACTCAATGTCTCCTGAAGAGCAAGCGCAATTCTGGCGCACTGTCCAATGCGTCATAGAGAAAGACGTTATCCGTACCGATCGTGGAAATCCGTATTTCGCTGGCGATGACAATCCAAATATCGAAATTATGAAGAATATCCTGCTGAACTATGCCTATTACAATCCCGGACTGTCGTAAGTTAATGCCCACAGGCATCATAGTATTGTAATGTGTAACCTGACTGTCTTTCTAGATATACGCAAGGTATGAGTGATCTACTAGCTCCTGTTTTATGCGAAGTTCAAAACGAATCGGAAACTTTCTGGTGCTTTGTTGGATTGATGCAAAGAGCGATTTTCGTGTGCACTCCGACCGACAATGATATAGATAAAAATTTGGTATGAGATACGTTGAAGACTGTACCGCTGATCGTAACCAAGAAGTATTCTTATCACGTTACAGAGTTACCTTAGAGAATTAATTCGATTGATGGTTCCTAAATTCCACGAACACTTGGAAAAGCATACCGATTCCATGGAGCTACTGTTTTGCCATCGATGGATATTGCTGTAAATATGACGATTTTCAATCGATTTGGCGAGACGATAAATTTTCTTGTTGCTCCTAACAGATGTTTCAAGCGAGAATTCACGGAACCCGTAGCAATCCGAATGTGGGAAGCGTGCTGGTCAAACTATCTCACGGATTATTTTCATTTGTTTCTTTGCTTGGCTATAATCGCTGTTTATGCTGACGATGTTATTGCACAGGATTTACGTACGGACGAGATGCTATTGCATTTCAGTTCATTAGGTAAGTTTGAATGAAGGCTTTGCTTTGTTGAAAGTGATAATTGAGGCGTGTGAATAGTTCGATAGTTAGTTCCCGTTGAGGCTTTTGTTCTCAATGTAGAAAATGTATCGATGTTGTTCACTCCGCAGTGGAATAAATTTGCAGTGACTGAGTTTGTCAATGTTGGAAGTGGAGGATTGGCTGTAACTGATTCTGCCGTTACAGCGAAAACCACTTTGAACACACTGGGGCATTTATGTAACTGTGACTGCCGTTACCGTGAATACTTTTGCACGATCCGGTGGCTTTACGTAAATGTTACTGCCATTACCGCGAAATCCTTCTCCTGAGCCACCACGAGCGTTTATACCTTGTTCACTAAATTTATTACTGTTTCATCCTGGGCCCATAACCTGTTGGAAGTGGAGGATTGGCTGCAGGATATTTCGGATAAGACCTTTATCCGGACTTCCAATAAAATACGACTTTGCCTTTCGGCTGTTTATTGAAAAGTGATAAACAACATTTTGCTCTTAACTGAGGCCACTTAGACCTTGTGATCCATTTAGACTGCTTGTCTATTATTAGATAGAATTACATCAAGTACATATTCCAACAGTCAATACCCCTAACCCCTTAGAAACGGTAAGCGTATCGGCATGTAAACTTAACCGTTACTGCTTTTGTTAAAAGTATCGCTTAGTGTCTAGAACTTCCTTAGTATTACTATTCATTACGCTATGTAACAGGCCACAAGCTTGTGTTGTTGTTGTTGTTGTTGCCGAAAACAGGTTCACCCCAATTCTGAACTGAGTTCTCAATTTCGGATCAAACCTGAAACCGATATGGCTCGACCCAAATTTCATCTGAACCTGAAGTTTAACTTTCGGATTTAATCTCAACCTGGTCAGGTCGAGTTCTTGTAACTCGAAGTTTGTACTCCGAAAGCCGGATTAGCCGAACCCAAATTGATCTGACTTGATAATTCAGGTTCAGGTCAAGCCCGAAAGTGAAACTTCAGGTTCAGATCAAATTTGGGTCGAACCATTTCAGGTCAGATTCGTGTTGAACTTGAACTCTTAAATCAGGATCAAGTCAAGAATATGTTCAGGTCAAACCGAACCTGTTCCGAACCTTATAACAGTTGACTGGAATTTTGTAGCAACTCTCAATGTCAATGTCTTTCAATTTTAATGTGCTAGGGGGCTACTGTTGTTTAATCTAGAAATATTCTTCCAAAAAATAACAGCTATGTACATGGATGGACAAGTAATTCTGCGAAAGGCTCGTGGCTTACTTCATCAATTCAGACAATTACCTCGCATCCCATGCACTCTATCCGGCTTGTGCAAACGTTGTGGTCCTGGAATGTGGGACTCCGGCCATCATCCTGCTATTGAGTGTATTGGTCACACAGACGAAGAGCACTGTTCGCTAGCTGTAGACTAAAGAAGGGGAAATTAAATTTAAATATTTTTTACATTTGATTTATATAATTATGAAATCTTCTATTTTGCGAACTAGATATTCTAAATAGTAGTTGTTTTTTGGATGGCTTGCGAAAAGGATTTAAACGGTGATTGAGAATTAATTCCAGAGTATGGCGTTTTGTATTGACACAAAAAAAAAATCTGAATGTAAACTTGTCTTATAGAAAAATAATGGAAAATTTATGTTGGCTATAACCAAATCATGCAAAACGGAAGAATAAATAGAATACAATGAATAGAGGATACAGAATTAATATTTGCATCACAGGGAGAGAAACCACGTAATTGCAGTATGTGCGTGCGTGAATTTCTATGCCGAAAGAATTAGTGTTAGATAGACCGTGTATGTGTTTGTGCTAGCCGAAGACGAGACAACCCATTCTCAACTAAAAATAAAAACAATTCTGAAGGAATACAAATTCACGGACGTACTGCGATTGAGCGGTTTCTCTCCTGTGATGCACAAAATTTTACATGCTTCAGCACCAAAAACCGTTTATTTCATCAATGACGCATTTTTTCGGTGCTCTCAGCATGTAAAACATTGAATGTTTCTCGGACGAAAAATTAAAAGTTTCGTTTTTGCCTGGGTATTGACCTCGGCTTCGGCTCGTATCAACAAACTTAAGGTGAAAACTCGTCTTTTCAACTTGTCCGTCCTTGTGACGTTAATAGCTATTACATACATCATGTTACGAACACCACAAAAACCCAAACAACAATGAGATGCAGAGAGAGGAGAGAGAGAATAGTGTGTTACGTACCTGCGGGAAAATTTGCTTACTCACGAGGGGGAAGTTTGTGTCCCGAGCCGAAGGCGAAGGATATAATCTTCAGAGTAACCTAAAAGACGATGGTTTTGCATAGCTTTCAGCTTGTACTTTCGTAACATGGCGCGTGTAAAATGAATTACTTGTATAAACGAAAGTATGATCATTAAAATGGACGATTTCATAATGAAATATATGTTTCAGGTTTCGGCCACTTGTCTGTAAATGTATTCAACAAAAACGAACAAACAAAAATCAATGAAAAAACAAAACAAAATCTCTGATTAATTTCAAAGTATATTAATGACTGTTTATCTTTATATAAAATAAAATAACAATTATTACCAAAAGTTATATGATGCATTTGAGGCTGAGTTATAAACATAATATCGATAATAAACATAAATATAGTCACAGTGATGTTGAAAGCGCTTAAAAACACAAAATTATAAACGCAAAATATATTTATCTGAGGAAAACATTTTTTTCTGTCGTTTCTTTGAGTATCATATAGTGGGCTTGAAACAGCCTCTCATCGTTCAAAACTCGTTTTCGTTTGACCTTGACTTCGCCTCGGATCAACAAAATTCGCTACTTTTCATAGACTCTCTTTCTCACTAGGGATAAAATATTGAAATGTAGGGTTTCCGAGGCGAAGCTGAGGTCAATAAACACACGAAAACGAGACTTTTCATTTTTATTACGAGCTATGTCTTGACGAAAAAGTCAATTACTCAATCTTCCAAAAAGGTTTTGAAAATCAACAAAATGTGGTATATCATCTAGACTACAGTGAAGTTTGTGTCTTTTTTTACACAACGTCGCTCTTTGTATGTGACATCTATTCCATCTGTCAAAGTGACGTTTTAAACGTCAAACCAAAAAAATTTAGCTTAATAATTACGAAATCGTTTATTTTTCTGTAAGTCTTCTACACTGATATAATTGAGGAAAAATAAGCGGCTTCATAACTATTTGACATAAAAATTTTGGTTTGACGTTTAAAACGTCACTTTGACAGATGTAATAGAACTTTTGATCCCAACTGTCATAGAGTCTATTGTGATCAAAATTAGGTCTATTCCATCTGTCAAAGTGACGTTTTAAATGTCAAACACAAAATAATTTCAAAGTATTTCGCTGTTTTTTAATGCTTTTTCACTAACAATTAAATTAAGAAAAATCAAAGATTGCGCGACCACTTTACATATTATTTTATGTTTGACGTTTAAAACGTCACTTCGACAGAAGAAATAGACCTACTTTTGATCCCAATAGACTCAATTATCTTGAAATCTTGAAAGGGTCGGACTTACTACTTAAAGGTGCATCTCGGACTCGTAGAACGAAGCCCCAACCAAGTGATGAAAGGTTCAGCTATTTTCCACCTCACTGCCTTATATGTGTTTATACGAATTTGTACGTACATGACACTGAGGTTGTATGAGTGGATCAGCTGAAAAGTAGCTGAAACAAATCGCGTCACAAATTTGGTTGGGGCTAATTGTAGGAATATGAAGAAAAGTTCGAAAGTACAACCAGTTCGGACCTGGGTCATGAGATCAACGACACAATGTGAAGTTCTAAACCAAATCATATCTAAATTAGTATGATGAGTAAAGAAAGTTCAACATCACTTTATTTACTGACTGGAGCTCTATTTTCGATATGCGAACGATGAATCTTCTTGAGTTTGACTGTCTAGCTGTGACCGTAACATAGGCCCCACAAACATTTTTGGTTGTAAGTTACCTTACGTTTCTCTTGTTTCTATTTTCTTGACCGTGTGAGACTTCAGCATCTTAATACTTGCGAGAATACTTGTCACCATCGGTGCACAAAACCCGTGCTGCCTAGTGACTTATCCAAAAAGAGTTATTGTCACTCTAAAGAAGTACTCTTCTTTCTTCTTCATTCCACACTTTTTTTGAGAAGTTTAAGTTACGTTCTACCAAGAATAACCTTTGTGACTCGTCGAAATGAAACGTACATTCACTGAGAACTGATTGTGTGCGTGAAAGAGACTCTGTATTCACCTCGTACTATACATGCGAAGGTACGTCTTTTGTTCGTAATATTGCTTAGGATGGATCAATGTTGAAAAATTTAAGCAGGAACCAGAAACAGTTGTGAATATTCGTTCAATAAGATCTTTTTAGGAAAAGACCTTAGTCAAATTTGGTTAACTACCTGCAATACTGACTTAATATGACCGCATAACCAATATCAACTTTGCTTTTTCTGTGTTTCAACACAAACGGATACTATCCACCCTAATGTTGATGTGTGTTTTGTTACATCCAAAGAAACAGCTGATTCCCTTTCTATGTAGTTTTCCCCCATTTTCAATCGTGACAGCTAAATTTCAATAACAAAAAATCCAGTTCGAGAATAGAACTTGACGAGTGATCGCATTCAATATTTTCGTATCGTGATTCGTGATAATTTAATTTGAATTTATTACTACTATGGGTGAGTCGATTATGAGTAATTTTGGTAAGACCTGTGTGTATGATCTGATCGGTGTCTGGTGTTCTTTGTTTTTCATATTAATATAAACAATGGGGACAGGGAACGAGTGTATGAACTAACAAAAACAAATGATTCACGGAATGGATCAAAGTCCGCTGATACACACTTATTCCATTGCATTCCTAGCATTTTCTAGTTGAAATGCATTTTTGTTGAGTATAGCAATTTAACACTCATACCAATTCGGTTGATTCAACTTTCTTTTTTTTCATCGTCGCATCAATTATATATGTAATGGAACTACGACTCTGCCTACCTCTGCAACGCAGTATTATTTGTTCAATTTTTACATTATCATCGGAAAATATTGCCACAGTTGACAATATTATTGATAGTGATAGTATAGGGTAGCACGGAACTTCGGCAAACCGAGTTGAACCTCTATCTAGTTTCCACATAAAACTACAGCCAGATAGGAGTTGCTTTAATTGTACCGAAAAATCAATTGAGATCTGGGCGAGAAACGAATTAGTTGAATGAATGAATCAAATAGAGTTTCGATATTAGCCTGGATGGTTGTACTCGTACTTAACAATAGACTTAACTATAGACTGAAATACGATTTTTTATATACGTATGGATTGCACGAAACAAATAAAGCGAACGGTTGAGAGATGAGTGGTACTTAGAGTGCTAAAACTGGACAGTATGTCATACAAATGTTGGCATTGAAATGCACTCTAAAAAAATTCTTACAAATATTTGACAGCTGTCACTATGATCACTCATACTTGCAGTGCGTTGATCCCAACCGATTCGTTTCGAGCGATCGTATTCTATGATGAAATTGCTTTGTTATTTCAGCTGACGAATTGAAGAACGTTAACATAAATTCGAATGTAAACGATCTCTGGGAGATCTACAAGGTAATCGTAGTACTGCCAGAACTGGGAACCGTATGCCCTATTTTTTTTAAATTCATTTTTAATACAATTTTAGAAGGAGCACAACAAGTCATTCGGTGATCCGGAGGAGGAAAACCGCAGATTTCAAATATTCGTCGAAACAGTCAAAACGATAATCGAGCACAACGCTAAACATGAGCGTGGAGAAGTCACATTCAAAATGGGCATCAATGCATTCTCTCATTTACTTCCCGAGGAAAGACCGGGTGGTTACAAAAAACCTGCATAATGCGAATGGTAAAGGATGTACGTGGCTTTTCAACCGATTTAATGTTTTGTAAATTTCTTATTTTGTTAACAATTATAATAAGGCGATCTGATGACTCGATTTTCTATTTTTTTGAACAAAGAAATTCCATGAGACTTGCTTGTTTGACTTCCATTCCTTTCCTTAAACTGTGTTTTCTAAAAATTACAAAACCGGAAACGACACATCCGTAGCTATATTGCAATGATTCCCTTTATTCCGAGCTATTTTTGCGTACCCTTTATCGCCAAACGATTCACCCCACGAGTTTTTAATTAGCCAATACTCCAACCCTTTGTACTCACCATAACCGACAATCAATACAGCGTGATTCATGTAGTCACTACTACGGTGACACGTTTTGTCATAGAGTACAGACTTGCCGACAAACTGTCGTGTATTGTTCGTCACTTCCATTGCCGCAGAGATTGGTCCAATTTTGGCAATCGCTTTCATCAAAAAGTTTTCATCGCCAGGTGGCAACTGCACATATCCTCGGATTTTTGAAACTTTTTTCAATTTTTTTACGGAACATGATTCGTTCTTGCCAGAGTAGGGATAGTCACTTTCACTTGCAATACCATTTTTGATGATGTAGTCGAACGACTGTGACATGACGCCACTAATGCATCCCTCATTTCCATAGTTGATCGTACAGTCAACTATTTCTTGAGCAGACAATTCAACCAGTACATTGTACTTCTTGAATAGTTGGGCTTCAATACTTCCAATGGCGGAGAAAGCATAACAGGCTCCACATGCACCTAAATTAATTCCGTCTGTACTGATGTATTTAAGTAAGAAAAAGATTCTAAAGTCTTAAACCTTGTCTTTTGACCCGACTAACTGCTCCTTCCTCAATCCAATTGACTTGGTTAGGAATGTCAGAACGTCGATTCGACGTATCCCACGGGATATTATTAAAATTTGCCAATTTCATCATTTTTGAATTGAAACCCAAATGTGTACTTCGAAATTCATCGAAATCCATGTCAGCGAAAAGATTCACTCCCTTTTCGTATGTTTCCAGGTGGTTCTGGAACCGTACATTGTGTTCACAGATTGATTTTAAATTTTCGGAAAAGATGCTCTTGCGATGAAGTTCTTCTCGCATGTTGCGGTAGGTTTTTTCGTATCTTAACTTTGAAATACACATCAGTCATGATCTACAACACTACCACCCACATAATCCTTTTCATTTACCTTAAACTGATTCCACTCCTCATTCGCATCCGAACAATCTTGGCAACTGGAGTAGCTCGAACTATAAACAATTAAAATCGAAATCAACAGACGCATCGTTCGGTTCAGATAACTTCCTGGAGCCTGTTGCTGGAAATGCAACTAGATGATTACCGAAAATTGTTGAGCTACGGATTGTATTGTGATTCACAAAGGAATCTCTCAAATAATTTGTTTTCGTAACAAAAAAATATTTAGAAAATCGGAAAAACCGCCAACTTAGAAAGAAAGGGTAGAACAGATGAATGAACAACTGCAGTACCGATAAAAGGACGCGGTGAGTAGCGTTTTACCCGTTTTACCCAACAACGTTTTTAACCAAGGCTGTATACTTTGAGTAAGTATACAGCCTTGGTTTTTAACTAGGTGGAAAATCATTTAATGGACCTCACATTTTAGTGAGGGGGAAAGTACGCGAGCAAATACTGGGACATGTGCTATTTGCTATTGGCGCCAATAGAAGGAAATAGTGATTGCGGAAATAATTGCGTTAATAGTCTACAATAGCAAATAGATGGGACACGATTTGCTCGCTTAGTTTACCTCTCATTTTAGAACAGAGGAGTCTAGCGTGAAGGATCCCTTTACGACCATTACCGCAGATCGTCATTTTATTAGGTGCGCGGTGACATAAGGCTGTAAACTTGATTTGTTAGCTAGAGAGAATATTGTTCATATTGAAAATTCATCACGCCATACAGATTCGATTTTGGTGGACTTCTTTCTATGGAAAGGTAAGTTTCCGCGTATCTCATAAATGGCGATCTGCTTGACCTCCCAAAAGTTTACAGCCTTGGTAGCTCAATTGGTTTACTTTACTCTATTAATGGATTACTTGTGAATTTCACAACTTCCGTATTTCTGATCTGATTTAAATATTATCGGAACCACAAAACTGCTCCTAGCATGAACACTGAATTGACAAGTGTCAAATTTGGAGGCTGTAGTGATAAGAGCTTAGGATTGTATGTTTTAACTCATATAAAGAAAACAGGTCATCTGTCTTTACAAAAGAAACGCAGTGCATCTTCTGTGATTTCATCAGCCTCCGAATATTTTCTATATTCATGCTAGGAGCAGTGCTGTGTCTGACCAAAATTCCAAATAGTAGTCGGTTCTCATGGGTCGCACATAAAGAAATGCTGCGGTTCAACAATATATCGCATCAGCATGGCTTTATCTTTCAATTCGTTTAATCTCTCTGGTTTCGTCGTTTAGTGTTCGGGCTGTACCACCGTGTGTATGATATAAGTAAGTCAAAATGAACCGCAAAAACAAATATTTGATATAGTGTAGATACGGTGTGTGAAGACTCTTCATCAATTACATTTTCATTTGGCTGTCATTCATCAGAATATTGTTGTAGTGGAAATATTTCGATCCGTCGGAAAAACATCATCTTGGTAAAATTCGTGACCGCATAATGGTTGTTGAAACGATTAAGTTAAATGATGGCTACGAAATGCCAATATTCGGTTTGGGCACAATGTTCGTAAGTGCAATAAGACTGAATGGACGACTGGTTTATTATTTGAGTTGGTAAACTTTTTGATCATTCTCAGGCAAAAGAAGACGTCGGTATACAAGCGGTAAAAGATGCTGTCGACTTGGGCTATAGACATTTCGATACTGCCCACTTATATGGTAATGAGAAGCAAGTTGGGGATGGTATTCGAGCCAAGATTGCTGAAGGTGTTGTCAAACGTGAGGATATTTTCGTTGTTACAAAGGTAAATCGAACATTTTCGGCTCGTTCATAGCAAAATTTGCAAATTCACTGGCGAGTCAATAAAGATAAGACAAAAAATTGCTTTTCGATTAGAGGTTTCTTCGAAGATTATTGTACTCAATATTTGTATAATAGTTGTGGAATACGTACCATGAACCGGATAAAGTTGAATTGGCCTGTCGAAATTCTTGCAACAAGTTGGGATTGGATTACATTGATTTGTATCTGATGCATTCACCAATGGGTTTCGAATACCGTGGAGACACCGACGCTGATCTTTTTCCGAAAAATGCTGAGGGAACTGTGTTGTTTAAGTAAACTTTCACCCGTGACACTTTCTTCGTTTGTTAAATCAAAAGTTTTTTTTTAATCACCAATAGCGATGTCGACTACGTGGACACGTACAAAGCGATGGAAAAATTGGTAGCATCCGGTTTGGTCCGTAGCATTGGCGTGTCGAATTTCAACAGTGAGCAAATTGATCGCTTGCTTGCCAATTGTACAATCAAACCGGTAACGAATCAAATTGAAGTTGGCCCTAGCCTCAACCAGAAGAAGCTCACGAAATTCTGTAAGGAACGTGACATTGTTATAACCGGATTCAGTCCATTGGGACGTCCATATAACGCTGGACTAAATCCGAATTTGCCACCGCTTGCATTCTTAGACCCACGAGTTATTGCTATCGGTGAAAAATATGGAAAAACCGGAGCTCAGGTTGTGCTTCGATATTTGGTATGTCCGGAATTTTTGAACAAATTTTTAATGAAATTGGTTGCATTAATGATCGAAATCGAAAATTTGCTTTCATAATACAGTTTCAATTGGGCGTCGTGTTGATCCCTAAGTCATCCAATAAGCAGCGAATGAAGGAAAATATTGAGATTTTTGATTTTGAGTTGAAAGAGGATGAAGTTGCACTGCTGGAGACATTCAATACTGGCACGCGAACACTGCAATTGAATTACCATGAAGTGAAGTACTACAACCACAAGTACTTTCCAAATCATATCGAATTTTAACATTCATCAGCGTTAGATGTTCAGTATGGACTCACAATTTTTCTTGTTGATTTAAAAGAGCGAATTACAGTCGTTAAACAATGAGATATGTTGGTTTTGTGTATATTCAGGCTAGCCATCTGTCGATTCTGTCAGCTTTTAATGTGTTATTAGGGTCAGTAGACTGTTATGATGGGGTAGTGTATTTAAGGAGAAATTTCATTTGACCCTTCCACCAAGTGAAATGTTCGGAAATGTACCCATCTGTTTTAGGAAGGTAATAGTATGTTACGTCACAGTTTGTAAATATTTGTTTATGCAAGTGTGAGGATTGCGGAACGAGCCGAAGGCGAGTCAAGTAATCACATGTGATGTAAAGTGCACTTTACAGTTCATAAGCATGTAAAATGATTTTACATGCTTATGGACGGTAAAGTGCACTTACCGTCACAAACAGTATACGAGAAAGCATATGAGAAGAATCTGCCGGTGACAAAAAGACTAAATCAAATCAAGGATAGAACTCACGGTTATGGACTAACATACCTAGAGAAAAGTCCAATTGAGGAGTCGAAATGGATAAAAGAAGCTTGTCGATCGAATGTCTGCGACTTTCCTGAAAACTTGACTGCGGAAATGGTAAAAATCAGTACATGTAGCGTAACCTGACTAATAGTATTTTACATGACTAGGGATAAAAAGATGAAAAATAGAGTTTTCGTGTGAATTTTGTTGATCCGAGGCGAAGCCGAGGTAAATAAACACACGAAAACGAGACTTTTCACTTTTTATACCGAGTTATGTAATGGATTTTACATGCTAAGGGCGTCCAAAGAAGTGCTTGAAACATGAAAAGTACGGTTTTCGACGCATGTAGCATGTAAAATATATTGGAATTGTATAAATCAGTACATGGAGTACAACCTGACCAAAATATATCGCTTCGATTGTCTGATGTGTTTTGTTTCGATTTTGCTAACAACGCCTTTCGCTCTTTTTCTACATCTAAATGAAAAAAATATCTTTTTCATGTGTCGGGGCCGAAAATGAGGGAGTTTCGTTATTTTTCTCAGGTTTTCGACCCCTTACATGAAAAATTTTTTGAGTATCTGTTTTGGACGATTGATTTTAGGCACTTTCGCATGTAGCCCTCACTTCGTTCGGGCTACAACAAGCAAAATTGCCTAAAAACAATCGTCCAAAACAGATACACAAATAACTATTTCATGTGTCGGGGTCGAAAATGAGAGTTTCGAGATTTTTCTCGGGTTTTCGACCCCTTACATGAAATTTTTTTTGAGTATCTGTTTTGGACGATTGATTTTAGGCACCGACGAGCAGAGGTTTAACAATTTTCGAGTAATTGGAAAATCTTCCATTTTATCGTAGAAAGGCAAAGTATCCTTAACTATCCTAAGAGCCCGAATCGTTTCTTCTTATAGCTGCTCCCGATTGTTTAACACAAATTTATTGACGCTAAATCTTCGCTCAGGATCAGCATTCTCATCGCTGAGGGATAAATACGCATTGGCTAACTTAACAAAACTGGCCAAACTTTTCTCAAACACCAGACGAAAGTTAACTTATTAACGTTAACTAAATTGACAATATATGATTTTACACGCTACATGCGTCGAAAACCGTACTTTTCATGTTTTAAGCACTTCTTTCGACGCCCTCAGCATGTAAAATCCATTACATAACTCGGGATAAAAATGAAAAGTCTCGTTTTCGTGTGTTTTTCGACCTCGGCTTCGCCTCGGATCAACAAAATTCACACGAAAACTCTACTTTTCATCTTTTTATCCCTAGTCATGTAATAGTATTTTACATGACTAGGGATAAAAAGATGAAAAGTAGAGTTTTCGTGTGAATTTTGTTGATCCGAGGCGAAGCCGAGGTCAATAAACACACGAAAACGATACTTTTCATTTTTATCACGAGTTATGTAATGGATTTTACATGCTGAGGGCGTCGAAAGAAGTGCTTAAAACATGAAAAGTACGGTTTTCGACGCATGTAGCATGTAAAATACTAATATGCTTCCAACTGCGGAACGAAAAAAAAATGTAAACCCACGGGCAAGTGACAGATATGTAAGCCCACGCGGCGAAAGCTTCGCTTTCGTCCCATTGGCTTGCATTTTTCTGTCACTTTCGGCCCTTGGGTCTTACATTTTTCAACTGTCAACTTTCATATAACAAACAACAAACTCACCTTTCAGTGAATATCATAGGAAGGTGAGTTTTTTTATGTGGAATCGCTATTTCCTCCGGGTTGTATGGACAGACCATACCTGGTTTGTACTTAACTTTCATTGCTGATAGTGGGAGGACGAAATCCAGCTTCGGACATTTTTTTTTTAATTTTCTGTTTTTGTTTTCTTAATCCCTAAGAATCCAAAATCTATCATACACAAAAGACTCTATTATTGCAAAAGCTGGTATCTATCAAATGAGCTACGAATATTGCATGTTGTTAATAATTTTGTGCATCCGACAACTGAAATACGACCTATTTTGCCATGATTTTTCATTAAGAAATGTCAGTTTTTCCCGAACTATATATCGTGCGGGAAAAAACTTCATTTCTTTACGATTTATAGTGCGGGAAAAGAATTAGGGTACGGACCCCAGTATTCGGCATAGTTTAGAATATCGGCCACAACAATGGGTTTCATTGGGTTTCATTGTTCTAAACAATAGATGGCCGATATTCTAAACTATGCCGAATACTGGGGTCCGTACCCTACATGAATTTTTCTATGACTATACGATTGATTAAATTTAATATGGTGAATGTGAAGTGTGTATGTTTTCAAGTAAATTGATGTGTTTTGTCTATTTCAGTTGTCCGATGCACAAAACGTTGTTCGTACCTCGACAGGAAATGGATTTTTTCAGCACACGTCCTAATTTTCTAAAAACTTAGGACTGGTGCTGAAAAAATCGTCATTTCCTGCCTTGGTACGAAAAATACTATTTCCCAACTAATTTCTGACTTTGTTTAGGAAAAACGTATTTCCTAACTTAAATGCTAACTTAGGATGCGGACATCGAGTGCAAAGTGTTTAATTAGTCACTAGATGTGTAATTGTGACATGAGACGGCATGTCTACAACGTTTTAACACAGGGAGAACGGAGAACCATAGGTCGGAGACTGGTAGACGCTTTGAGCGAGTGCTGTTCTCGACAAGTATCGGGAAGCTCCATTCCGGAGTACTGTGGCTGGTGTAACTTGGCTGGGAGAGTAATGTAGTTGATTTTTGGATGACTTCAGTCTCAAATTTATATCGAGACAAAACTCCTTTTTTTTAATTTTATTTTAACATCGTTGGGTGGAATAATCATCATTCTCAGTTAATAAAAATAAAAGGACTTCAGCTTTGCGTCCAGGTTCCGAAGTTGCCGTATTTGAGAACTAAGTCGATTGTATTCTCTTACACCAGGTACCCAGTTTTCGAACATTATCACGCTAAGTTGCATTATAAGATCTTTGTGGTTTTCATCAGATATGAATTCACGCCGTAAGTGCGGTCGAAATTCAAAATGGAAAGTCTGCAGCTGCAGAAAAGGCGGACTCTCCGAACATTCACTATATTTCTAGTCATAACTCTAGTGGATCAACTAGCACCAAGCGGTGCTTATACTCCACCTGTAGGTCTTTTCAAGGCCGACAATCGTACAACATTACAACAGTTTAAAATAATTTTTTCTTGAGTTATTGCCGAAAAACTGTTTTCGGTACCCTCTGACATGTCTTCACTTTTGAGCGCTTTTCAAAGAAAACAATTTTTTTAAAGAAAAAGTGAAAGACACGTGTTTCCTAGAATTGAAAGACGAATCCAACGAGCTATCACTCATTAAAATCGGAGACCGCTTGTTTCCAAAGTTAAAAAATCACCTGAAGATTTGGCGATATCACTCTTAATTGTCAAAGTTCATAGAAGTTATAAGTGAGGATTTCACTCCATCACACCATATCAAGTCCTTCTATGAACAATGCAGTATCTGATGCGTATTTTCAATGAACCAGTCATTTTGAATAAATAGATTTTTTAATTCAAAAACGGAAATCAACTTTTTCGAAACATTTTATGTGCAAAGACGATTTTAACACAGAAAGCATGAACATGTTGCCGTTTACATATCACGAAGGTGAACTAAAACTTCGTACGATCGAAAATTAATCTCTTGACCTCTAAATGAAACATACAATACACCATGCGACCGATGAACCTTACCGGGAATATAGTTTCCATGATGCATAGTTCGACCGAAAAACAAATTTTCGTTTTCGACCGTGCAGCCCGCAATAACTGCATTTTCAGGTACTTCTCCATTCATGCCTTGTTCCCATCCGTATGTCCCAGGATCCATGCGCACAAAGTCGAAATCGGTGACTTCTACTTCGTGTCCACCATACGACACATACGCTTCACGCTGTTGTCGAAATATTATTTTAGCTGGCAGTAGATCGCCTTGATACCAAGCTCTTCCCAAATATGTTTTGTAATTGTGGTCGTCGTAGCCTATGAAAATTCCGTCTGACGGAGCACCACTGCCAGTGTACGCTGCAATAGAAATGATTTTTAATTGAAAGTAGGATTGATTTCGGTTCCTCGACTGAACTTACGATTTTTCACATTTTCTGCGACTAGGATGTCAAATTCAGGACACGTGTTCATATATTCATATACTCTCATCGTACCATCCATACACGCTAGTCCGATAGAATTATTGTCACCGTATCCTCGTGCGATGAACACTGGTTCTGTAAACGAAATTGACACGGCACCAAGTGGAATCTCACCATTCACACATTTACGCCATTTGTATCCACTGCCGCATAAAATTTCTGTTTTCGCCTAAAATTTCATTTGTTCTTTTATGGATGATGAAACTAATTGAGCTAGCGAATCATCTTACGTCTGAGTCGGCGGCGGGGTTAATATAGTGGCCCGCAGCTTGAGGCTCTTCCCCTTCTTTGCAATAAAGATAAATGAAAATCATATTCGAACCTGTGTAGAAGGCGCTCGCCGGAAGTTCAATTTCTTCTAAATCATCCACTTCAGTCCAAACTGCGTCTGACAAAGGAAGTAAATTTCAGTTCGCTCGATGCAAATATTTGCTTCATACATTGTAACGCATACAATACCTTGAAACGTGCACCATTTCCTTCGGACTGTTGTGACCGCATTCCTGATATCTGCCCGAATTCGGTCGACTTCAGCGGTAAAGTAGAAATCTCTCTGAATTGCAAGACATTTATCGAATTCCTTTTCAGTTAGTGATTCCAAACGCAACAGTTTTTCAGTGCCGTTGAGGATTTCTCGTTGATTTTCTGCGGTTATTTCGCGACCAGTGGCAACACAATGAGCTCGGGATAGCCTAATCATTGCATCGAACAAGTCAACCTCAGTGCAGTCAATGGCATCCAATTTGAAAACTGACTTCAGCTCATCGATACTGATCTTCTCGAAATCTTCGGAGGCGAAAAACTCCAACGGCTGGATTCGAATGTATTGTAGGCACTTATTGAGGAGATCCGTCGCAGCGGAATAGAAGAGTTGATGGTAAATCCATGGAACGGTTGACACACACAAATGCATCTCCAAATATTCTAAACATTGTGATTCGATTCCCGTCAGACCGAAGTAGTTGGATTTTTGGAAAATGTCGATAACATTCTCCTCGTTCAGATTGATTCTGTCCGTGTAGATGTAGAGTAGAATTTCCATGAAATTTTCCCTACTTATGCCATCCACTGTGATAATGTCTGACGGAGGAAATGTTTCATTTCCGAATACTATTTTGTGTAGAACTGGACTGGCCAATGCAACGATCAGTTTGTGTGCCGGTATTTCCTCTTTGGTCTCATTAATAACGAACAAAAGATCAGAACAAAATGTGTTGCCGACGAGATGTTCCAAGCGCGCACTCAGTGTCTCATTGTACTTAATGTCAATAGAAGAAGCATCCATGACTTGATTCATAATGGCGCGGTGAACTGGCAAATTGATTTTTTTTTCTACGATTTTTATGCAAAAGAATTTCAGATTATTTGAAGCGCTAAACTAATATCACTGAATGCTGAAAATATATTTCAGTAAACTGAGTCAACACAAAAAAATGAACAAAAAATCACCGTTCCACATTCGACGATTTACAAATTATTGCGAGATGATCATCGTTTATCGATGTTAATCAGTGTTGGAAAGCACAATTTTTAACTATAGATTTTGATACGGTCTCAGTTCTGTATTCCGTTTTGTTGAGAACAATATGATGTCATAGATTGTGAAGGTGATATGGACAAGCTTTTGTTTCTGAGATGAAATCACACTCTAAGAGTTTTTGTTTACAAACAAAAGAACGAAAAGAGAACGATATCGTAATATCACCAAACTTTGCTGTCCATGTAGTCAGAAATTCGGCTGAGTAACAACGAAAGCGGAACGCCGTAAAAAGGAATTTTTCTGTGTGTTTTTTACATTAGGCTTTGGCAAAGGACCATTTCTTTACATGAAGAATGTCCTGAAGTGTTAGAACATATCGAAGGCAACATCACGGGCATGTCTCCGATATTTCAGAAACTACTGAACTACTGATTTTGATATCCCTAAAGTTATGAATTTTGAGCTCGCTTGACATAAATTTCAGTGAAATAGCTTTCTTCGTCGTATTCTCTAGAAGCCTCTTAGTTTTTCGACAATATCTTCCGAACCATGTGGCCGATTGATTTCATGATGGCGCTCAAAATACACCCCTTTTAAGACTGTACAATTTTTTGTGATATGAATTTATGTGATGTCGGCGATGTCACAAAATATTTTGTGACATCACAAAAAGCAATGAATGAGTTCAGCAAGCAAACTCTTAGCTATGTGTCAAATTCACACCTTATTTCTTTGTATTCTACAAATACTAGCTAGAGACGGTATTGAAAATTTGAGATATGACAAATATTTTGTGATGTCACAGTATGTGTCACAAAAAAAATGTGATATAAATTTTTGTTATTACCATAAAAAATTTTTTGCTTTGCTCATGTTAGATGATAGGAAGTCGACACACCGGATTTTCCAACCAAAATTTACTCATTCGCTGACGTTACAATTAATAAACGATTGATGAGTCTGGTGAGAAATTCTACATCCTTGAATGTCATAAAATGACCCAATATCATCTATTATTATTATTATTATCAATTATCAATTATTATTATTGCTAGATTAAGACTCCTTCTTTATTCCTTAAATCTCCTTGATTTTCAAAAATCCTCCTGAAACTTCCTTAACCCCTCAAACTCCTTATTTTTAATTCTGATTGTGGAACCATCCATATGCAAAACCGTTCCTCGCTTGGTTCAAAAACAAAAACTCCATAGTTATTTTCATGCTTCGGGCCGAAAATGAGGACAATTTTAGATCTTTCTCGAGTTTTCTTTTACTCCGGAAAATTTGGTTTTGATCGAATTTTTGTTATTTTTTTTTGTTTTGTTGTAAGGTAAAGTATCGCGGTTCGACATGTCAAAAACGGTTCGTTTTCCGACACTTCGTGTTCAGCATCTTTAGTATGTGTGAGTCAAAACCAAATAATTTAGCGGAAAATCTAATTTTTCTAATTAATTTAAATGTTTTTCGAAGTGAATCAGTAAAATCTAATTAAAATTGAATGTGTTTTCATATTTTAAATAGTCCGAAATGTTGACACAAGAAACAGTGACTTTTTCGCATGAATTTTCGTGATTTTTGGCTGAAGATTGTTCAACAACTAATTAACATAAGAACTTAAGAATCACAGTACTAGCATTTTTAATACCAATTTGTGATTTTCAATTTTGTTTTTAAACCTCTAACAACATGTCGTGTCGAACCGCGATTTTTGGCATACTGTCGAACCGCAATCCAAAATGTCGAAGCCGGAATTCAAATAAAACCTTATTAATTAACTGAAATTAACATTAAAATTAACATAATTAGGCTAGTTTCGTAGAAAATTAATTGTTCCCATAGTCTAAAAATATTTCCGCATATTTCTTCCAAGAAACGGAAACAATCGAGTTGAAACTCAGATTTTCAAAATTCTTGTCGAACCGCGATCCTTTACCTTATTCCTTTAACCTTACGTTGAATATTAAAAGGAAAAATGAAAAAATTTACTCAATCTTTTGATTAGGAGTAACAACAAACTACCGACACTTTCTGATACTCAAAAAATTTCTAAAAAATAGTCTTGGACAAAGCATAGAACATTAAATTTTTTTTGGCCCTAAAATGTTCTGGGGGTTTTCTGAGTGGGATCAGCTGGGTCCAGAAGCACAACTAGAAATATTTCAAAAATCGAGCGACTTTAATGTCTACTAACATACTACTCAAAATTTAAAGACACTCATCTGTTCCAACACTTTAAGAAATTCGAATCTATACGATGTTTCGCTAACATGCAGCTCAGATGAATTTCTGACTATATGGACAGCAAAGTTTGGTGACATTACGATTTGGTTCTCTAAAAGAGTTTGTAAACAAATCTCTTAGAGGGTCTTGAGTGTGATTTCAACTCAGAAACAAAAGTTTGTCATTGTCAGCATTATCACCTTCACAGTCTATGACACCAACTAAACGGAATACAGAACTGAGACCATATCAAAATCTATATAGTTGAAAATTGTGCTGTCCAACTACAGTGATCAACATCAATAAACGATGATCATCTCGCAATAATTTGTAAATCGTCGAATGTGGAACGGTGAATTTTTGTTCATTTTTTTTGTGTTGACTCAGTTTACTGAAATATACTTTCAGCATTCAGTGAGATTAGTTGTAGTGCTGTGAACGATTTGAAAACTTCACTTCTTTTGCATAAAAATCGTAGAAAAACATCAACTTGCTGGTAGTTCACCGCGCCATTATGAATCAAGTCATGGATGCTTCTTCTATTGACATTAAGTACAATGAGACACTGAGTGCGCGCTTGAAACATCTCGTCGGCAACAAAATTTGTTCAGATCTTTTGTTCGTTATTGAAGACACCAATGAGGAAATACCGGCACACAAACTGATCGTTGCATTGGCCAGTCCAGTTCTACACAAAATAGTATTCGGAAATGAAACATTTCCTCCGTCAGACATTATCACAGTGGATGGCATAAGTAGGGAAAATTTCATGGAAATTTTACTCTACATCTACACGGACAGAATCAGTCTGAGCGAGGACAATGTTATCGACATTTTCCAAAAATCCAACTACTTCGGTCTGACGGGAATCGAATCAAAATGTTTGCAATATTTCGATGAGAATTTGAGTGTGTCAACCGTTCCTTGGATTTTCCATCAACTCTTCTTTTCCGCTTCGTCGGATCTCCTCAACAAGTGCAAACAGTACATTCGATTCCAACCGTTGAAGTTTTTCGCTTCCGAAGATTTCGAGACGATCAGTATCGATGAGCTGAAGTCAGTTTTCAAATTGGATGCAATCAACTGCACTGAAGTTGACTTATTTGAGGCAATGATTAGGCTGTCTCGAGCTCATTGTGCTGCCGCTGGTCTCGAAATAACAGCAGAAAATCAACGAAAAATCCTCGACGGCACTGAAAAACTGTTGCGTTTGGAATCACTAACTGAAGAAGAATTCGACAAATGTCTTGCAATTCAGAGAGATTTCTACTTTACCGCTGAAGTCGACCGAATTCGGGCAGATATCAGGAATGCGGTCACAACAGTCAGAAGGAAATGGTGCACGTTTCAAGGTATTGTATGGAGCTGGAGCATATATTTGCATCAAGTGAACTGAAATTTACTTCCTTTGTCAGACGCCGTTTGGACTGAACATAATGCAGTAGAAGAAATTAATCGACCGGCGAGCGCCTTCTATACAGGTTTGAATAGGATTTTCATTTATCGTTGTTGCAAAGAAGGTAAAGAGCCTCAAGTTGCGAGCCACTACATTAACCGCAACGTCGACTCAGACGTAAGATGATTCACAAGCTCAATTAGTTTCATCATCCATAAAAGTTCAAATGAAATTTTAGGCGAAAACAGAAATTTTATGCGGCACCGGATACAAATGGCGTAAATGTGTGAATGGTGAGATTCCACTTGGTGCCGTACCAATTTCGTTAAAGTATTCGGAACCAGTGTTCATCGCACGACGACACGGTGACAGTAGTTTTCTCGGACGAGCATATATGAATGGTACAATGACTCTACCTATGGTCGATCATGACATTTACACACGTCCTGAATTTGACATCCTAGTCGCAGAAAATGTGAAAAATCGTAAGTTCAGTCGAGGAACCGAAATCAATCGTACTTTCAATTAAAAATCATTTCTATTGCAGCGTACACTGGCAGTGGTGCTCCGTCAGACGCAATTTTCATAGGCTGCGACGACCACAATTACAAAACATATTTAGGAAGAGCTTGGTCTCATGGCGATCTACTACCAGCTAAAATAGTATGTCGACAACAGTGTGAAGCATTTGTGTCATATGGAGGACACGAAGTACAAGTCACCGAGTTCGACTTTGTACGCATGGATCCTGGGACATATCGATGGGAACAAGGCATGGATGGAGAAGTACCTGAAAATGCAGTGATTGCGGGCTGTACGGTCGAATACGAAAATTTGTATTTCGGCCGGACTATGCATCATGGATACAGAATTCCCGGTAAAGTTCATCAGTCGCATGGTGTTTTGTATGTGCCATTTAGAGGCCAAGAGCTTAATTATCGATCGTACGAAGTTTTAGTTCACGTTCGTGATATGTAAACGGCAACATGTTCATGCTTTCTGTCTTTTCACATAAAATATTTCGAAAATATTTATTTTCGCTTTTGGAAAGAAAATCTATTTCTTCAAATAAAAATGACTGGTTCACTGAAAAACCGCACCAATATTGCGTTATTCACAGAAGATTTTGATATGAAGTGATGGCGTGACACATAACTTCTATGAACTTTGAAAATCAACGAAAAACGAGGACGCCTTCAACTTACCGTGCTGATTTCGTGACCCTTACAATCATCTTTTTGTTAAATTGTGTTAACTTTGAAGCAATTTTGGACAGGTCAACAGAACGGCAAGTGTGGATATGGGTAAACTATTCGGTGATGGCCTAAGGGTTATCTTTCGAATTTACTAAACAAAACTTGTCAAAACTTTAATTTTCTCTATTTTTGTGAGTGATACCCTGTATGCCCATACTGGGTCGGAACCATTAGACCTTAAATTAAAATTTTTTAGAGACATGCCGTAGAACAATTTTTTGCTCAGAATAACGTCGTTTATCGATAAAAAAATATAAAAAAACGTAGGTAGGCAACAGTTCTGTTTCATAATTTTCTGAAGAATCTTGAAAATGTATGGGAAATGTCGCTTTTTTCACAAGTCGACTATGGTGAAGGATAAAGCTGAAGACTGAGCAAAGCGGTTTTCAACTCCTTTTAGGTCCTAGAACTCGAATCAGAAGTAATTTTTTTGGGTAACCTCCAGAAAAACTTTATTTTTGTTAAGGGACACCGTGTCAAATCAGCGATTTTTTTTGGTGATTTTCTTAGAACTTATATTTTTTAACATTTCCGAAATTCTTAATTCGAGAATTTTTCTTAATCTCGAGTCCTAGGTTAGAACTGATCACTGTGGTGGAGTTTTAGGTAAAATCAAGGCAGGTCAAAATTGACTGAATCAGGCAAGAACCAGTTCATGTCAAAGCCTCTTCAGGTCAAAGCCGGTTCAGGTCAAAAAATCAACGAAATTCCAATTTTTAGAAATTATAATCTTGATTTAAAAAAATCGGACAAAAGGTACCACTTGGTTCCCATTGAGATTTGTTAGCTGTTTTCATGATTTGATTTTGAAACGCTCAAAGTCATTGGTATTCTAAGGATCGCATAAACAAACCAACTGTCTACAATACTATAAAAACTGTATTCGTTTCCTTTGGTGTAAACCAAAAATAATCTTATTTATCTTGTGCTTCTTTTCTACGTGTCGGCACGAAAAGTGTATCAATTTCCATATTTGTCCAAAAATTTTACGTTCCATATTGAGCTTCAAAGAAATTCCCGAATTCTGGATCACCCAAATTGTATTTCTTGGCAAGTTTCGACGCTGACGTACGCAGTCTATGGATTATGCTCCTACAAGATTAAATGTTCAATGCAAACATGTTTAGTTGATCTTCGCACATTTATTGCATGAAACCTACGCATTTGATGTATGTGGTTCATTGTGAGTAATTATGCCATTCGGTTGTTTATAAACCAAGAAGATGTATCGATGAAGACCCGTGAATCTGGACGCTCCAGAGCCTCTATATTCGATAACTTCATCACCGTTCTCTACAGCTGATCCGGGAATATTCATAACGAGCCAGTGTCGTACCTCACTCAGTATCGGAAACCGGCGTGACAGTGCATCTGGATCAATCAACATAAGTGTATAATAAGTACTTTCCTTTGCTTCCCATGTCACTTGTGGTTTTTCTTTAACTTGAGATATTCCTAGTTCGTTACCCAGCCCGACTGTAATATCACGTTGATATGTAACCTGAGATAGTAGCAATAAATCATAGAAGTGCGCACTTGATCTTGAACAAGATTGATGAGGAGATCACTATTCGGTCAAATCAGAGCTTACATGGAGGATCTTTTTTGGAACGACTTTCAGGATGTTTTGCTTTAAAAACGCTTGTTCAACCTCAGTTGATAAATTATGATCAGTCATGTTGCGAGCACCGGATTGAGTTCCCAACGTTGCTATGGCACTAATTCGAAGTACTTTGTGGATTTTGTGCATTATCATCGAATACACCAATTAAGAAATTGATTTCGACTCAAGCAACGCACTGTCAGTGCGTTGCCTCAAGTGTCAGTCACAAATCATAAGTTATTCAAGCACGGTTGAATGTTTACTGTTGACATTATAACAGCTGTTCCAATGGACAAATACATCCGATATTTTTAAAGTTACGCTTCGGCAACGGATGATTTCGTAAAGTTCGTGGTGTGCTTGCATCCAAAAATTGGAAGTAGATGAGATTAAAGCTTAATCTGCACATCACGTTCATTCCATTTACTCAGCGGGATTTTTTGAAAAATCAAATATAACCAAACAGCCCTGAGCCTTTTTTTTGCAACGAAGGGGATATTGTCCCTGAATAATGTAAAGAGAGATCAGTTTTTGTTGTATTTTTTTAACGGTGAGAGGGATTCTTTTGAAAAACAGCCTACCGAAATCGGACCGATTTTTTATTGAAATCATTTTTTTGTGCCTCGATAGGAATTGAACGCTAGAATCCAAAACCACTGAAATCAAAATATTCCGGAGTCGTCAGTGGGAAGTGATCGAAATCTGAAAATTGCAAGTTTCTTACCTGTTTCACTTTACTTACATCACTTTAAAAAAATGAAGATTTTATACTGAAACAGTTGAACTTTGGAGGGTGCTGTAGCTTTGCTAAAATAACTTTCAATTCAATATAAAAAAAAACGTCTGCTCATACAGTACTCTGTCTCAGCTTTCTAATGCTACCTCGAAATTATTTTGGCAATGCCTTGAGCTTCGATTTACATGAAAACCCACTTTTGAAAACCGCGCTTTTTCTTTTCTGACTAGTCATTTTCATATCACATTGAACGCACTCGTTTCACTCCTTGCAGCTGTCAAAACTGTCAAACCACATAGCGCACATAGCCTTAAAATATTTAGACATTATTTTGACACGAAGACACCAATTTGTTGATATTTTATTTGATTCAAAATTTTCGGCTGTAAACTAATAGGACGCAAGAGCCTCGCAATACCATAAAAAATAAACCGAACACCAAAAACCGTCAAGGTGGCATTCAACACAAATATGCGAAGATCGCAAGGGTACAATTACCAACCGATACCACAGGGATCTGCTGGTGGGAGTAATGATGTTCTGGAAGAGGAAAACGAACGATTGGCTGAAGAGCTTCAAGGCAAAATCGGTGCATTAAAATCACTAACCATCGACATTGGCAATGAGGTTCGTTATCAGGACAAATTATTGCGTGGCATCGACGATGATATGGACAGGACTGGTGGATTTCTGTCGACCACCATGTCTCGAGTGATTCGATTAGGCAAGAACGGTCATCAGAAGTATATGTGCTACATGTTTCTGTTTGTGCTGGGAGTGTTTTTTGTGCTGTACATTACGCTTAAATTGAGATAAGTAGATAGACAAAACAGTGAAAGCAGGCCCAAGAATTTAGAAATATTTCACCAAATTTTACTTCGAAATTCACCAATTTTAGCGAATTATTTTTGTGAAATTTGGTGAAATTTAGTGAAAATTTCTCAATTCTAAGGTCTGAGTGAATGTGCTGGGTGACGATAAAAATGATGATGAAATTTGTGCGATGATAATGGGCGAGTAATTTTTGTTAATTGAATCACTCAATCGTGGTCCGTGTGACTTGGCCAAAATGGGGAGGGTGGGTGAATAAAATGTAATTTAAGATATTTTGTTAACGGGAAACGTAAAATAAATTTATTTATATAACGACAAACAAATGGTATACAACAAACGGTTTATTCGAATGGTTTTGGAATTTCTAAAAATGATTTCACAACAATGATAAAATCACTCATGTCATCAGCATTCATATCCATCATATAGAGTTACGGCCAACATCTATGCGCTATCCATGGCATAATAATACCGGTAAGAATGGACGATATTAAGTTCACGCTATGATTATCCAAAATACGAAAGCCACTGATGTGTTTGACATTTTTACCGGGCTTTTCAACGATTCGTCCAGTTACATCTTGGCCTAAACGAAGAGAGGAAAGAGAAACAAAATGGCAGTGAGTATATTGTGTATTAAGCTAACCCGGTATGTGCGCTCGTTAAAAAAAACCTTTGGAACTGCTACTGTACTTGAAAGCCATCAGTTCTTGATAGACATACTGTTTCACATTGAGTTTGATCGTCTCGAGGAGTTTGAACTTCTCGAAAAGTTTGAACTTCTCGAGGAGTTTGAACTTCTCGAGAAGTTTGAACTTCTCGAGGAGTTTGAACTTCTCGAGGAGTTTGAACTTCTCGAGGAGTTTGAACTTCTCGAGAAGTTTAAACTTCTCGAGGAGTTTGGAATTCTCGAGGAGTTTGAAATCGAAAAATTCAGTGTCTCCTATAAGTTACTCAGAAGACAATGTCTTGCACCATCTACTGACCACAGTCAAAGATGATGTAATTAGTTGCTGATGGCTTTTCCGAACGAAAATCTTCGAGCATAACAAAAACTTTCCCCGCTGGCTAACAGACGACAATGCGACACCACCCACACTACTTACCGGAATACTGTAAAGTTGCACCAATCACGGAATCAATGACCGATCCGATTAAACCAGCCACACCTCCAAAAAGAATAATTGGCCATTGTCGAGCACTCATCGAAAGTAAATGGTGCTCCACAGTATATATGATCGTCAAATAATATGCAACTCCAATAGCCAGTCCACCGAAGAAGCTGCAAGACATTCGGCTATTATTATCAAACCGCTGAGCTATTCGGAACATACTAGATAGTAACCTGAGAAACAATCCTACATACGACACACCGCCATTTGTTCCTCGCGGCACTCGCTTCCGTGTGGTTATCAGAAAAGGATCACCCGATCCGAGTACTGTTCCCAACTCACTTGCCCATGTATCGCCATTCGAGCACGCAAATGAACCTGACTCCGAGTGAAAGGGAACAATTAGATTATCCATATCATTCAACGAATTCATTCTTACTCATGATTCCGATGCCTAGCCAACTACTTCGATATTGTTTCACGAAATCGATAGGTCTTTCTCCGCTACCGCAGTCTAACATGTAGAACAATGCCAGTTGAGCAGCGAAGCCAGCATTACATAAAACTTGTATCCAGTTTCGTTTGCCTTCGCCTGTTTTAAAGAGTAAATCGATGGAAGGATTGTGGGTCATTTTGACAGAGTTTGTAACGTCTGAGTGTTTTGCAATGATTAACATACCTCCTTTGAAATCACTTTCAATTTTCTGTTTCTTCTTGCTGCCAAATTTAGTGGCACGCGACGACGTGAAATAGAACGTAGCCAAAGAAGCTAGGAATGCATGACTCGCTATAGACAATATAATTGCAATAACCAAACCGAATGCAGCTCCACTTTTGTTGACCCCTTTTCTTTTCCAGCCATACATCATTAGTAGCAACGGCGCTAGAGTACTGAAAAGCCATCGAAGCGGTGTAATTACTCTATCGTCTGGAAACAAAATTTCTTTCAATCACAATCCGTGACAATATTCAATCGTAAAACCATCATTTTGTTGGCCGTTCGTCGTCACGAATGTGAATGCTAAGTTCCCCAGCCACATAAACATCGATAACGGAATGGACAATCCGCAAAGTAAGATTGGTAAATAGTCGTGATAATTATTCATGTTGCAGCTGCCGTGTCGTCGCAATGTTACAAAGACTTGTTTATTTGGAATGGATACGCTTTTTTTGATCAAAATCACTTTTTATCGGTTCGTCATTAAAAAAATAGAAAAACTTTCTTTTTTCAGCGAAAGTTTATTTTGATTAGAGATTTTGATAAACAACACACAAAAACTTTTTTGTTCCTTCGTCGAGCACTGCGTCGATGCAAAATGAAAACGTTTTGTTCTTCTAAAACACGCGGGAAAAAACAATAATAATGCAAAAGATTCAATTCGCTACAAATAAGCCATGTCGCGACACATTCTTAAAGGAATTTAAAATACTCAAATAAGTTGACATTTTAACTTCAAACTCCAAACTTACTTAAGTTATCATGCTATCAAGCGACGAGACAAAAAAATCTTTTGGGAATATCTTTAAGATCACCCAATCGTTATAGACCAACTTCGAACTTAGCCTCAGGTAAATTATAAATCAGCATTTAGAAAGAGTTCATCGCTTTTTTGTCATTACTGTCGGTAACAGATGATATATTTGAAGTAAAAAGTAACGTTAGCGTATTCAAACCGCTGACTGTTAACACCTGAGACAAGGAGAACTTTATTCAATCATTTTTCCATTATAAGTTCCTTTAGTTGATTTAGATGTCATTATTGCGTGATACTTGCGATAGTATCTACCTGTTGAAGCACTGTCAACACTGCATAGTACATAAGGCTCGATTGGATTGAACTTCAATTTATTTCTTAAGGGATGATAATAAATTGAATTATTTAAAAAAAACGTTGTTGTGACGCCAGTGATGCGTTACTTATCACAATTTCTTTTACCATAAGAACTTAATAATAATAATAACAGTAGTGGTCGTCGAACAAAGTAAAATTGAAACTCATATCGACAATTTATTTATAAATGTGTCTTTATCTTATAGCAGTACCTGTTTCAGTGCAATCATTTCACTATCGTTCTTATCAATTCACATAACAGAAGCAGTACAGCTGTGCATCTGAAATTATACTATAGTCTGCAAGCGATTAGATTCAGTGTTCATTTAGCTTTGCAAAAGTGTTAGCTGTCTAGATTTTTTTTTATTCGTTTGACAAATTCTGTCTAGATACTCGACTCTACCCGATTTAAAAGTTTTTCGCGACTATGGCAGGAACGTCAGGAGATAATTATTTCGATGTTACAGTTTCCGTGGTGATCAGCCTATTTGCATGGCCCGTGACTTACTTCGTAAACCAGACCGTAATAAACGTAGATGAAGATGTGAGTAGTAAGTTGTTATTATTTAATAAGTAATAAAGGCCTCAACCATAGCACTGAACAGTGCTATGCCTCGACTATTCATAAAAACAATATTTTTCTCCTTGAGAAGAAAAGTCACGATTAAGGGGACCATCAGTTACACATTTACTACTTTTCCCATTCATCATGTCGGCAACATAATTAAAGGGCGTATCTCCAATATCCAATATCTTAGAAACTCCTGAACCGAATTTGATAAACTTTTTCCTTAAAAGGCAGTAAAAAATTATGGTGCGGAAGATAAACCAGCTTTTTTTAAACCAAATTTGTAAGACATTTGAGCCGATTTTGATAAAATTTTATTTTTCCCTGAAAGGCTGTAAACAATAATGAAGTTTGTGCTCATAGCTTGGTTATGAGAGGTAGTAATCTCAGGAAAAGAAAGTTTTTCAAAATCGGTTCAGTACTTCCTGATCGGAGATACGCCCTTTAGTCATGTTGCCTACTATATTTGTCTAATGCCTTATTTACACTTACCAAAGAAGTACTCCGTCCGAGAGACAAAATTGTATTGTTCAAATTTTTGCTTTGTTTATTAGTCGATGTCTAAGTGGTAGAATGTTAAAAATAAACTATAAGCTATGGTCATAGTTTTCTTATACTTAGAAGAGCATGTCCGGTACACTACTGAAGTAACAGATTTAATGATTTTATTACTAGAAACGTACATTGGTTCTTATGAGTATTGGTTTTGTTCTAATAGTTGGAACTGGTGTCGTCGTCAAAAAGTTTAGCAAGCAGAAAGACTGGATGAAATATGGTAAAAATTTAGAAAAAAAAAATATTTTGTTGTCTGTTGTCTTGCGGCCGGAAAATGCGTCATTATTGTCTTAAAGCCGGTTTTTGGAATTTTCTGGTCACAAGATAACAAAGTACCATACTGTCTTGCCTTCGGCTCGAAATACAACCTCCCCACACCCCTCAGCAAAAAATGTCCCAGCAAGACAGTAATGTACTATATTTATGACAAAAACTAACGAACAATAGTTTTATCTCAAAAGTATTCATCGTGTTTGCCTTCACTGCTGTTATTGATATAATAATCGGTCTCGAGATGAAGGGCTGGATTAGCGGTTTCATGTCACTGTATCTATCGATCGGTGAACCATATTTGAGTTCACCGTGGGGCTATGCAATAGTGGTTTTCGATGCAACATTTTTCTTGGTCATGTATCTTATGCTTATTCATAACATGTCTAACAAGTAAGAGATTTAAGTAAAAACAACGTTATTGAGAAACTCCATTCAAATTTATTTTAACTCAATTTTGCAGTAAGTCATGGCGAAGCCTTGGTATATACTGGGTAAGCGCAATATTTAACTCAATGATAGTTCTACTATTTGGTGTCGCGTCGGGAAAACATTCACCGACATTTTGCACTTTCCTAAATGTACCATACACAGTGTTTCCGGTTATCGTTGGGATAAGGTAAGCTACAATGATACACGGTCGTCGAGAAGCAACGGCCACATTTTGTTCAACTCACTCTACCGTTCGCAATCAACCTTTCGCTCATTTCCAGATTATTTTCTAAAGAAAAAGAACTAAACTGGAACATAGATCGTTTAAGATCGAATGGAGTACTTGCTGACATAGCCGTTTCGATTGGTTTGATTTATTCCATTTGGATCGTATTTGCTAAAGGAATGCTGTCGATTGGGTCCCAATTTAGAATATTTCAAGAATTACTCAGTCATGAGCGAGCACTTCTAGACGTAAATCCGGCCCCATTTGCAATAATTCAGAGTGTAGTATCTCTTCTCTACGCTCTGCCAATTTTAATAGTTTCACTGGTGTACATTTTTCGGCAACGGAAGCCACAGTTTGTTTGGGATTTAGCTTTAATTAACGGAGGTTTGCTGTTACAGGCTCAATTTAGTTTTATTGTAACTGCTCTTGATTCCGAAACTTCGGCATCGTTAAGGAGTGATCCTTTGGACCTGGTGTTTTGGTTGAATAATTTGATTTTATTGTTAGCACCACAAGCGTTTCTTTGGAGTTTGTATAAGAGTAATGTTCGAAATGTTGGTAGCAGTAAGCAAGTGAAGAAGAATAAATAAAGAAAAATGTTTTCTTTTTGAATCCATAGCAACATTACTAAAGGGCGTAACTACCATATCTCTGGAACTACTCAACCGACTTTCATAAACCGTCCTGAGAGATTCATTTGAAAAACGGCCTACCGAAATCGACCGATGTGCTTAGAAAGGTATTCGACCCTAGAAGCCAAAACCAATTCTTCGAAGTTTGTGTGACTGGCGAAAGGTGACCAAAAACCGAAAACTTGCACTTTTCTTACAAAAATTTCTCCAGTTACATGAACCGTACAGGGTCGAGTGGGGTGTCATTAGAAAGGTAATAACATGTAATATTGAGCCAAATAGAACATATTGGGTTTAAAATTCATCGACACTGAAATATGTGCAGTTGAATAAGACACATAAGACCCTATTTGGCCCAAAAGCACATTAAATTACCTGTCAAATGACACCCTACTCGACCATGTACGTTTTGAAAACTTTAACTTCACATATTTCAGTGTCGATGAATTTTAAACACAATAAGTCCCTATTCAGCTCGATAGTACGTGTGATTACCTTTCCAATGTACGGCTCGTGTAACTGGAGAAATTTTTGTAAGAAAAGTGCAAGTTTTCGGTTTTTGGTCACCTTTCACCAGTCACACAAACTTCGAAGAATTTTTTTGAAAGTGGTTTTGGCTTCTAGGGTCGAATACCTTTCTAGGCACATATAAAAAAGTCCACTGGAAAATGCGTCCGATTTCGGTAGGCTGTTTTTCAAAAGAATCCCTCCCTTTATGTGCACGTTTTGCTACCACGTTATAATTGAATTGTGGAAGTGAAGCCCTCTTTGATTCATAACAAAATCCAGTTTAATTATTCACCAAATGAAATCTTTCTTTATTGAATAGATATAATTAACATCGGACTAAACTAAGCCACGCTGAACAATTTTTTTTGAAAAGATTGTATTAAAACAAAGAAAAAGGTAGATTCTTACAGCCAAGATGGTTTTGTTCCTTCAAATACTACAAAATTCCCCTGTGGACATGAGAGTGTAAACTGTCTAAAGCCCACGCCATCAATGTCGCGAACGGAACAGGACACATTTTCTCCAGCGGGGTTCTGGAAAGTTCCTTCAATACTGGTTTTAATTCCGGAAATGACTTGTGATCTAACACTTTCAATTGAAACCAGCTCAAAATTGTGTCCCTGTTGTTCGTTCAATTTCTTCAATTGCGTTTTTATGTTTTCTCTATGGTAATCCCAGCGACTTTCTGGTACACTATCGTCGCCACCAAAGGTGAGTTCCGGTCCAGTATACGGAACGAATCCTTGGGGTATAGCAAAACTAGTTGCACAAGTTGCGACGAACACAAAGACAATTAGGCTGCGCATTTTGTTATGAAAATGTTTGCGGAATTCACTCTTTAAAGACTGATTGCGACTTTCAAAGTCGACTGGTATTTATTCTTCTTTAATTTACAAATTATCTTAATTATTTCTTTCTTTTAGTTTATTTTTGAAAATTCGTTATCTTTTCGAATGTAAATTCTTATGTAATAAAACACTATACGAATTGGTGATGATTTTTGGTCATTTCATTTTTTTACTTGAGAAATTGTGAAATACAAGTGGAGTACCCGGCTTTGCCCGGGATTACTTTAATTTACAAAATATTTTGACGCATCAAAAAATTGTGTCAAAAATATTTTTTTAAAGAAATATTTTCAATCGAAATGTAAATTTTCTTCAAAAAAAAACTTTCAAAACAAAATTTTTCTTTCAAACAACGCACTTCAAGAAAAAGTGCTATTAATGACAGCTGCCAAATAGAGTACTATTTTGTATGAAATTTTATCCCCACTCTTTTTGCAGTGTAAAATTTTGTATCGAGCACTGTGAAGTACCCTATTTAGAGTACCACTTTTGCTTGAAGTGCGTTGTTTCAAAACTATTTTCTAACGTCAAAAACAAATTTTTCCCAAAAATTGATCGAGTAATCAATTTTCACGTGTTACAAAAATGATTCCCTTTTCTAGGAATGCATCCACAACGTAATCAGACAAAACAAATTTCAGCGTCAAATAATGAATGAAAGTGAAAAAAAATCGCGTGCCGGTCCTAACTTTTCCTCATTAGTCTGTATTCTAAAGATTCAAATCTGTCCGTCTGGGCTCCTACATATATTATATTATTATATAGAGAGACAAACAAGCAAACATTAGACTTTATATTATAGATATATGAATGGTATCAATTTAGCTTAAGTGTATCCGTTAGTAGGAGACCAGTAGTAGAGCCGTCTTTCGATTTTAAGCGCCTTTGGAAATATTCCTTCAGCGCCCTTTCAACAGTTTCCAACGTTTCCAATGACAAAGGTTTTTGAGGACGTTTGATTAACTATGATACGTACAGGATGACAACTCCCCTTACAATTAGCAACGAATGAGTACGGATCCATTGAGAGAAATGGAGGTCATGCAAGTAAGTCATTCATCAATTCCGATTTTAAAACCTTTAGCGACCTAATTTGATCACCAAGTACAAAATATTTTTTCTTCGAATACTTTTCGCGCCTTATATTTTCAGCGCCCTGGGCAAGTGTCCATGGGCTGAGGGAGCACTGAAGACCAGTGTTTATAATAAAAATTACTTGTCATGAAGGTTTATTGCTTAATTTTAATGTTTTATTTAGAAATGATTGCCTGCTTTATCGATTGAACTTTGACCTTCCAATCAGTTTTGAAGCACAAAAAAGTAAATTGATTTGATAATCAATTAGACCTTAAATAGTAGTTTATGTCTGTCTTGACCAGCGAGTTTTAGGCTTTTGTGCGTTTTGTAGCAGTATACACTATACAGCCTTTATCTTTACATGAAGCGACAGAAAAGTAATATAACCTTTTCAATAAAGCAATCCGATATGCTTTCTGCATTACCAGTCGAAAGTTTCCGTGGTGTAAAGTGTAACCATACGCAAGCGGAGCAACCGTATTTCCCGTTAGGCATGTTCACTGAAAAATATCATCAATCGATGACAAAATTTCCAAATAATCGATACTATATCAATCGAATGTTTTATCGATAATCGGTCAATATCGACTGATAATCAACAAACATCCACTGAAAATCGAATTATCAATTTATATTTGTCGATTATCAGTCGTTATGTACCGATTATCAGTCGACATTTATCGATTTTCAGTCGATATTTATCGATTAACGATAAAACTTTCGATTGATATTGATTTTCTGAAAATATCGATAATCGATTCCAGGGAAATAATCGATATTTTATCAATCGAATGAATTATCGAACATGCCTATTTCCCGTGTTCTATTTTTCAATTACTATAAAAAGAGTAATAGTAGGTTACATTGGATGCTGTCAAGTGTCAAAGTAATTCATCATGAGGTAACAAGCATGCTGCTCAAAAACACACGAGTGAGTTTGCGAGTATTACAAAGTTGTTTTCATGCTTCGGGGCAATTTTTCGAATTTTCTCGGGTTTCCGGCCCTCTGCATGAAAACTTACATGTGCACCTGTTTTGGACGGTTGATTTAAGGCACTTTCGCTTGTAAGCCTCACTTCGTTCGGCCTACAATCCGCGAAATCGCCTAAAATCAATCGTCCAAAACAGGTACACAAATAACCATTCCCGACCGAGGTACGATTTTTTTTAAAATATTAATGGTTATTTGTGTACCTGTTTTGGACGATTGATTTTAGGCAATTTCGCGGATTGTAGGCCGAACGAAGTGAGGCTTACAAGCGAAAGTGCCTTAAATCAACCGTCCCAAACAGGTGCACATGTAAGTTTTCATGCAGAGGGCCGGAAACCCGAGAAAATTCGAAAAATTGCCCTCATTTTCGGCCAAGAAGCATGAAAATTTTATTTCATCACACGAACTACGAAAATTGTAATTTTCGGTTCCCAAACGGGAAGCGAAAGTAAAAAAATGCAAGTTATGTATCGAAATCGGTTAATACATAATACGAAAGTCTATGTACATAATGCGAAAGTCGATGTACATAATGCGAAAGTCAAATCTTGTCAAGATGTTTACTTTGATCAATATTGAACAAACCGTGCGCCAGTGCTCTGATTAATGTTAACATACAAAGTTTATGACGAATAATTCAAAGGATATTGTTGTTGTTTTTACGTCTGATTGTTGTGATGGTTGATAATATTAATATTTTCTTATACCAGGGGGCTGCCGCCCCCTGGACCCCCGCAAATGTCAGCATATTTTTGTTTAATTCATCATATGATAACGCATTTCTTCGAGTTTATGTGCCTCAATTACAATTTTCGTAGTTCTCGTGATAAAAAGTTATGTGGATCACACGGGACGACGTAAAGAAATTCAACCTGTGCGATTGCGGCCCTTGCCTTCGGCGCGGGCAGCAACTCTCGCACACGGTTGAATTTCTTTACTTTCGTCCCTTGTGATCCAAATAACTATTACTATGCTGGTGCATGTAATAAGGCTATTACATGTATAGGCAATAACCTTTACATCACTCGCATAGTAAAACGTCGTACTACACACGGAAAATAAAGTGATATCTCGTATCACGATGAGTAAAAGTACCTCGGGCTGCCGCCCTCGGATACTTTTTCTCATCTGGATACGATATATCACTTTACTTCCCTTGCATAGTAATGTACTATTCTGCGCTACTGCATGCAATGACTGCGTAAGTATTTGAAGAATCAAATCCATTCATTAAGAGAGTCAGTGATACCAACATAAGAGACACTTTAAACTTTGTATACACACGAAAATGTTCGGAAAATAATTCGTGTTGCAGGATTTAGCGTAATTTGGTTCATATCCGCGAAAAAATCGAAATATTTCGTAACAAACGGAAACATTGAAGAGTGATCCGTGTGTGGCAGTAGTTTCTTTACGTGAATAGTGAACAGTGACTAGAACAAAACGAATCGAAATTACTCAATTGACGCGTTGACATCTCTTCTCTACAACCATCTTGTGGTGAAAATTTCGAAGCACCTTTGAGCTGATTGAAAATATTTTGGGAAAAATGTCAGACTCTGAGGCTAGTAATATGTCGAGTGGATCGGACGCCAGAAGTGACATGTCAAATAGGTCACGCAGCAACAACAGGTACGGTTAATGTTAATGTTATGGACACAATAATTGGAGATAATTGCACGGCATCAATTTGTTGGTGTACTGTCGTATTGCAGTGCATACTATCTTAAAATTGTGTATCTGACGGGCAAATTGATTGGAAATTTTTGTTTTAAAATGTGTGAGATTTGCAGAACAAGTCGAAGACAAGTACAAACAAGAATTTTTGAGAGCAATTGTCGTGTGAAAAGGGTCTTAACGCTCCGCTGATTAAAGGAGAAAGAATTGATTCCCTAGTAAAAGAATTCCGCACAAGTTACACATTTGCCGCCTTCATGGCTCAGTATGTTGCTAAATTAAAAAAAAATGTGTTTCTAGATCGGCATCTCGTTCGGTTTCCCGATCTCGTTCCCGATCAGCATCTGCAGGCTCTGAATCCGGCTCAGATGTTCCGAATCGACGTCGTAGATCACGTAAGCTCCACTTGCAACGATTTTTTTTCACTTCGATTAATCATTTTTTGTTCACGACAGAAGAAGAAGAAGTAGAGGACGAAGAAGAGCCAGAAGGTGAAGATTTGGATTCGGAGGAATATGAGGAAGACGAGGATGACGATCGACCGAGCAAGAAGAAGAAGAAGAAGGAACGTTTCGGTGGATTTATTATTGACGAGGCTGAAGTTGACGATGAAGTGGACGAAGATGAGGAATGGGAAGATGGTGCGAATGAGCTGGGGATTGTTAATGAAGTGGACGAACTGGGACCAACAGCTAGAGAAATTGAAATCCGACGACGTGGTAACCTGTGGGAGTAAGTTTCGGTTATGTGCTTGGTGAAGTAGTTTTCCTAATCTCCGTTCGTTGTTTCAGCACTCAGAAGGAAGACGAGATTGAAGAATATCTGAAAAAGCGATATGCTGACGAATCGATTGCACGTCGTCATTTCGGTGACGGTGGCGAGGAAATGTCAGATGAAATTACACAGCAGACGTTGCTGCCAACAATCAAGTGAGTTGACGGAAAATTTCAATCAAAGTCCTCAACTCACCGATTTTCGAAAAAAAAATTTTTTTTCAGAGATCCCAACTTGTGGATGGTGAAGTGTCGCATAGGAGAAGAAAAGATAACCGCACTGCTGTTGATGCGCAAATTTCTGACTTATCAAAACACGGACGAGCCGTTGCAAATAAAAGCGGTAGTGGCACCGGAAGGTGTGAAAGGATACATTTACGTCGAAGCATTCAAACAGACCCATGTGAAGGCGGCCATTAACAATGTCAGCAATTTGCGTATGGGACAATGGAAACAGGAAATGGTGCCGATTAAAGAGATGACAGACGTTCTGAAGGTTGTCAAAGAACAGACCGGATTGAAACCGAAGCAATGGGTTCGGCTAAAGCGTAGTCAATACAAAGATGACATTGCACAGGTGGACTACGTGGACATGGCACAAAATCAAGTTCATCTGAAATTGTTGCCGCGCATTGACTATACGCGATTGCGTGGTGCTCTGAGAACAACACAGACAGATGCTGATGACGCGAAACGCAAACGAAAACGTCGTCCGCCAGCGAAACCATTCGATCCTGAAGCTATTCGGTTAGTCAAGGCAATGCTTCTGCCTGAAATTTTCAATTTTAATGAGAAAGTTATTCTTACAGAGCTATCGGTGGAGAGGTCACGTCTGACGGAGATTTTCTGGTGTTCGAAGGCAATCGTTATTCACGCAAGGGATTCTTGTACAAGAATTTCATTATCTCGGCCATTTTGTCGGAAGGTGTGAAGCCAACGCTAGCCGAATTGGAACGGTTCGAAGAACAGCCAGAAGGTAACGAATTTAACGTTCGTATGATCATTGGACTGTCGGCTTCATTGTTAACCTTTCTGTAGAAATCAATATCGAGTTGGCTGTCACCGGCAGAGAGGATCCACAAACAACGCATTCGTTTTCAATGGGCGACAACGTCGAAGTATGCGTTGGAGATTTGGAGAATTTGCAGGCCAAGATCATTGCAATCGATGGATACTTGATAACAGTTATGCCGAAGCACGAAGATTTAAAGGTACGACAAGAGGTAAAGTTATGTCTAGACCCAACTAACTGACTGCCAACAATTCGTAGGATCCATTGATCTTCAAAGCCAACGAATTGCGTAAATATTTCAAAACCGGTGACCATGTGAAAGTTTTGGCTGGTCGATACGAAGGTGAAACTGGATTGATCGTTCGCGTGGAACCGAGCCGTGTGGTATTGGTGTCGGATTTGACAATGCACGAGCTGGAAGTTTTACCCAGAGATCTGCAACTGTGTACTGATATGGCGACGGGTGTGGATTCCCTGGGACAGTTTGAATGGGGCGATTTAGTGCAGTTGGAGTGAGTAGACCATAACGAGTAGAAAGTTTCCGACCATCTAACGTTTCGCAATTTACTTGTTTCAGTGCACAGACAGTTGGTGTGATTGTGCGCTTAGAGCGTGAAAACTTTCACGTTCTTGGCATGAACGGCAAAGTGTTGGAATCAAAGCCAACGGCACTGCAGAGACGACGAGAAAATCGAAACACCATCGCATTGGATTCCGATCAAAATCAGATACGGCGAAAGGACATCGTCAAAGTCTTAGAGGGACCGCATGCTGGTCGAGATGGCGAAATCAAGCATCTGTACCGTAATTTGGCCTTTTTGCATTCGCGAATGTACACCGAGAACGGTGGCATCTTTGTGTGTAAGACTCGGCATTTGAAATTGGCCGGCGGTAACAAAAATACGTCCAATGGAATGAGTCCCATGGGAATGATGGGCTTTATGTCACCGAGAATTCAATCTCCGATGCATCCGATGGGTGGTGGTGGTCGTGGACGTGGTGGAGGTGGTGGCAGAGGACGTGGTGGTAATCGGATATCACGAGATCGTGAAATTCTCGGCAAAAGTATCAAAATCACTGGTGGATCGTACAAAGGAGCTGTTGGCATTGTCAAAGATGCTACTGAAGCAACGGCTCGTGTCGAATTACATTCATCCTGCCAAACCATTTCGGTCGATCGAAATCACATTGCTGTTGTTGGAGCTCCGGCCAAAGATGGCAGTATCACAGTTGGACGCACACCTGGAAGAACTCCTGGATATGGAGCACAGACACCGGTTTACAGCGGATCGAAGACTCCACTGCACGGAAATGCTACGCCACAATACGATATTGGTAGTCGAACTCCTCATGGTTCGATGACACCGTCACATGACGGCAGCATGACTCCACGTCATAATGCCTGGGACCCGAGTGTTACAAATACTCCGGCTCGAAGCAATGACTTTGACATGTTGGACGATCCATCGCCCAGTCCAATTTACAATTCAAACACACCATACGCGTCGTATGCTCCACAAACTCCAGGAGGAAACATTTACGGGTCGGAATACAGTCCACTGCAGCCCAGTCCCAGCCCAAGTCCATCGCCATACCAAATCGGACACATGGGTACACCATCTCCTTCGGCGTATTCGCCAAATACACCTGGAACGTCCCAGTTTTCACCATTCAATCCACAAACGCCTGGCGCTGGTCTCGATTCTCAGCTGGGAGATTGGTGCACCAGTGACATTGAGGTACGAATTCGCAGTCACGACGACGGTGATTTGGCTGGACAGACGGGAGTTATTCGAACGGTTAACAATCGGATCTGTTCGGTGTTCTTACCGCAAGAAGATCGAAGTGTTTCGATAGAGTGCGAACAGTTGGAACCGGTTTTGCCCAGCATCAGTGACGAATTCAAGGTCATTTACGGCGATCTTCGAGACACCACCGGAAGAATTATTGACATTGACCAAATGAATGCAGTTTGTAAGCTTCAGGCAGGAAATACCACGTATATGCCGCTGAGAAATTTGTGCAAAATTAAGCCTGACTAAGGTGGCGGATATTAGTGTCAGTTGCACTGTTACAAAGTAAATATTTCTGGCATAGAGTTTCATGCTTTATTATATAACATTTCATGGATTAAATAAAAACGAATGGAGACATAAGTGGCACAGCGTTTCATAAATGCAATTCGGTTCCGTTCCTACTCCGCAATTTATCGGGCTCACTCACGGCTGTGAGACCAATTTGGCTTTCGCTTTTCTATGAAACTACGTATGCCCTCTTGACCATCCGCTAAAGCTATGTTGTTTACCATAACCTGTTCGCCGTACTTGTAGGCCACATTGATATCCATTGACATCTGTTCGTAGTAGAACTTTTTACCCAATTCGATTACCGCACGGCTTTTCGTCTTGATGGCATTGCAGATTTTCTCCGTTTCGGCATCCAATTGTTCGACTGGTACACACGAACTGACGAGACCAGCGGTTACAGCTTCCTGGGCTGATAGTGGAAGACCGGTGAACAGCATATATGCTGACTTCTTTCGCGGAATGTTACGGACCAACGGAATGCCTGGTGTCGAACAAAATATTCCAAAACTTGCGCTGTAAGTGAAGTATTAGAGGAAAATGTAAGAAAATGGAATTAACGTTAGCAATTTCAATTTGAAAGTACCCAGGTGTCGAGAATGAGCTTCTATCGGAACAGACTACCAAATCACATGCGGCTATTAACTGGCAACCAGCAGCAGCTGGAATAGAATTTTTCTTTAAAATCGTTCACTCACATCCAATTCTTCGATAAATGTTCATTACCAGCAAGTCCATCCACTTTCGCAATCACTGGCACCGGACTTTTTGCTATTTCCACCATTAATTCCGAACATTTAACAAACACAGCCTTGTGGAAATCCGTTCCACTCTCTTTCGTCAATTCTTTCAAATTGTGACCGGCCGAAAAGACCTTTCCCTCACTCGCCGACAGTACTATACATCTCAATTGTTCGTCATCTCGATTCCGTTTGATATCCTTAACCAATTGTGTCATCATGTCCATGGAAAGGGAGTTCCTCGTTTTGGGATTATTGAGTACAATGTGCCTAACGCCATCCGTTTCCGTTGTAACGGTTGGTTTCTGTGCTTGCACGCAATAGGATCGGTTGTGTGGAACTGAACAGAGTCTTAGAGATATCTGGGACGAGAGTGGATTAGTATACCTTTGCCTCTAACGTCGTCAGAGGTCAACGAGCAAGTTATGGACGGCTATTTAATCTGGCAAAGACAACATCGACAAAAACGATGAATCCTGGCTAAATACCGTGCGTATAGCAAACTACATGTTGAAGTAGAAGAAGTAATAGATTTTCATTGTTCAAAATCAGCAACTCAAAGGAATACGAAGTTTTGACAATACTGGTGATATGCTTGCTGCCTGTGTAAGGTTAATGACCTAGCTGGATAAATGTTTAGGTGAGTAATTGCCATTCCAATCGGTTGAATTTATAGAAAATTTGGCACACTGTAGGCTTCGACCTCCGATCTGCTCAAGATCACTTCACGTAGTAGTCTAAGCAATAACCAACCTCCACGTATGACATGATAGTAAGTAGGTGATAAGAGTACTCTGAGTGATTCTGTTAGAGTATAGCTCCCTATATAACATGCCCACTACTTGCCCAACCGGGACGTGACATCACTATAATCAACTTACATTTCGTAAAGCATTCATTTTGAAACTTGAGGTGCAAATTCGTTAACGTGATAATCTACAATAGCCAAAATTACAGCCGGATAACTTTTGTTATTTATTTTCTTTCACCGAACAGCTGCTGAGAAACTCACCATACCATTTATACAATTCCCTCCACTCTGACAGTCTGTCACACAGCTAAAAAACATGGTGAACGCAAACAGTCGAATTGCGCCGCTGTTGTTTTGTGCGAAAAAAAAGCCTCTCTTGCCTACAATGGAACGATGGTTCTCTTGTGTTGTAACAAACAATCGAAATTGAATTTGGATAACTTTTCCGCAACATTTATGACTGATAAGACGTGTATGTGAATTGATAACAGCTTTTTGTGGTAAAATCATTTAGTCAAAATTGAGTTTCGTTTACTTTCAATTAACGCGAGTGACCGTAAAGTACACAAAAGTAGATAAATCACTTCGTGACTTTCAATCGACTGAACATTTTTTTTTATTTTCCCTTTTTTTTACAACATTTTTTTTGTTGCTTGTGTTAAACTTGATGCTAATTCGTCACCTTAAACGTATACACTTGTAACAATGTTCGATTGCTCAATTTTCGTTTGGATTTTTAAGTCGAATTAAATCAGTGAAAATTGTAACAAAAATAGACTTTTTGTGATCGCATAATACACCGTGAAACCAAATCGATATTTAGTCGAGGCAATGGTGCAATAAAACATTTACCAACAAGCAAAACGTAAGCATAAAGAACCATTCCATTTTTCAATCATAGACCGAAATCCTAACAAAATGTTCAAACTACAGACAGAAATGTTGTAGTCGTAGGACTTCAATCGGGGTGTTAGTTTGCTCCTTTATTATTCTTGTCTATCGATTTAGGAGATGTATCAAAGGGCGTTGCACCGTACCATCATCATTTTTGTATACAATAAATTACAGTTTATTCTTCATTATACAAGTTGCTGTGACGTGATTCTAATGTTATGAATCTCTTTTATTGAACTTTGTTGAACCCATGGATCATTATGTCTTTTTATGTTAACTTTTTAAGTAGAAAAATGTCACCGAGATCATCTACATCATATACACAATGTTTGTTGTTATACAGACCGTATAAATGTTATCCAGTTACGAATTCTTTGTGAAATGAGCTTAACTGACTTGGGACAGTAATTATACCGTCTGGTTAATATGAAACATTTGCCATTGATTGTATGCACAGATCTGTGCCGCATAATTTATTCTAATGACTATACGCTCTTCTAGCATACATTAAAGAAACTGTTTGTTGATTTTTCCGGTTAAATACAGACATGCCGTCTTCAATTGTAGATTTATTTATATTTGCTGTCGTGTACACTGTTTACACAGATTCAAATTACGTTAAAAGAGTCAGACTGTCAAATGCCATAAATGAAATGACTAATAACTTTTTCCTGATAAAATCAGTCACTGCTTTTGAATGAACTAATAAATAAATAAAACAGCCAATCTAACGCAGCACAAATTGTTTTTAACTGTTTCCACACAAGTGGTGGTATTTCCAATTTTAGCAAATTCATTTGTGTCTTTCGTTTTTTTGAGTTTAGAGTACGTTGGTAGATAACTGAGCTGCTAGATAAATTTGGCCAGAAATATTGAAAGTGATAATCAATCACTGTAATCTTTCAGAGCGTAAATGTGAACTGTACATCCTGTTAGGATAATCATCAAATCTGGTAGTTCTTTCAATGATTAAAGTAATCTTTGGCCTTATCAATTGACTCCTGGTTTCACTTAGTACACACCAGAGAATCTTTTATGAAAGAAACTTTTAATTGTCGTCCTATGCCTCCAAGAGTGATTTCTGATTTTGGACGTAGTTCCATACATCGCTGAATGATTTCTCTGACATGTGTGAGTCACGACCATCACGGCCCTGATAAGGTGAAATATTTTATGAATCGGACACACCATTTTTGCTTCCTGACATTTATGGTGCTATCGATGGGGAATTTCAAGGTGATCATTTCGTAGAAGAAGTTCTTTTTTTTAACCAACATCTCTGGCTCGGGGCGACTCTAAGAAAATTTCAAAATTTCAAAATCATGACTTTTTCAGAAAATATTTCCCCGAAATGAAACGACCCGGCCGGTTTTGATCTAATAGTAGTTTGTAGAGAATTGACAGACGATTCTAATAAAAGTATCGCCGGGTCGAAAGGTTGTAGCTGTGAGTCAGGGTGAGGTATCGAAGTCCAATTTTATGGTTTTGTCAATGACCATCCCAACCGATTTTTCATTTCATTGGCTTAAAATGGAGGCTAGCACATCCCATTTAACATATCAAAAGAGACTAATGTGGTTTGGATGCATCTATGATGAAATATGGACACTTAAACATTTCAACTTCTTTTTCATCGCATATGTATCCAAACCACATAAAACTCTATTTGGCTCAAAAGCTCATAAAATTACCTTTCAAATGATACCCCACACGACCATGTACATTTTGTGTACCTCGAGAAATTTCAGTAAGAACAGTGTAAGTCTGCGGTTGAAAACTTCAACTGCACATATTTCAGTGTGGATGAATTTTAAACCCAATAAGACCCTATTCGGCTCAATAGTACATGTGATTACCTTTCTAATGACACCCCACACGACCCTGTACGGCTCGTGTAACTGGAGCAATTTTTGTAAGAAAATTGCAACTTTTCGGTTTTTGCTCACCTTTGACCAGCCACACAAACTTCGAAGAATTTTTTTGAAAGTGGTTTTGGCCACTAGGGTCGAAGTCCTTTCTAGGCACATATAAAAAATTCCAATAGAAAATGCGTCCGATTTCGGTAGGCTGTTTTTCAAAAGAATCCCTCTGAATCTGTTACTTCGTTTGTTCAAAGTATTGCCTAAGAACTCTATACGATGCAAGATCTTTTACTTCGTCTGTTTAGACGGTTTAGACATAGCTTTTGCCATAAAAGACCACATTAACATGAGGCTACCGCCATTTTTTTAGTCGTTGTCGTCAATTACAGATGAATATCAGTGTTTGAAAGGTTTTGAAAGGTATATTTTGACGAGTAGAAAGTTTTATAATTCAAGCTGAAGGCGAAGCTCATATCCCATCGCACCAAAGCAACAATTTTTCAAGTTTTCTGAAACTCATGCCATTTCCAGGTTGGCGTTATTTTCTCACCCTCGATTCAAAGCCTAAAAAGCGCAAAGTCTATCCAAGTAAATTCGTAAAGTAATCTGATGAAATGATAGTGTCTAGCCGTCAGTAGCTAAATGATATATTTGTTGAAACGTTCACTACACACCATTCTACCCATTTTTTGTTAAACATTTTTGTGACTTCTTTTTTATGCTAAAATCGTTTTATATTTTATTGGGAAATTTTCTTCCCTTCATTATCATGGATTATGATTATGTGGGTGGACTCCACAACTAACGTTTGTCCACTCCTATACGTATACGTTTTCACTATCAATGTCGAGGGCGGTAACTCTATCCATTTTTTTAAAGCTTGTAAATGCTAATTCAATTAACATGCCTATTAATTATCTAACTATGCGATGCCATTCATTTTCGACATGCAAAATTGAGACGTGACACAGAGCTCTTTACAATTATCACTTCAAATCATGTGCGTAAAATTAGAGGAAGCAATGGGAGGTATATAATGAGCATTTTATTACAAACAGGTGTAAGAAATGTTTTTTTCCGCTAGCCGGTGTAATAGTCATTTACATAATGAGAGTCGTTGAATAGAAAATTATATCATTATGAGGAATATGATGGATATGGTACTCCGTGTGTGAACTTTACCAATCCGAAGTGAAGCTGAGGTCGGTAAGAACACAGGAAAGCTTCTTTCCATTTACAGTTTTTGATACATGCTTTTACATTTCAAATGTCTCACTGTCATTTTTTCCAAAGAATGTCAATTCGCAATGACACAATGAAGTTCTCTGAAAAATTTGACAGTGAGACATTTGAAGTGTAAAAGACTGTAGACATTTTACTCAAGAACTTGAGATGAAGTTTTGCCGCAGTCAAGTAAAATCAACCTGACGTTTTTGAGTAAAATTATAATTTGAGAAACGTTTAATAAATATTATGCACCTTTGTCCGGCCGAAGGCGCCGTTCATAATCCAACTCGTCAGAATAAACATTTGGGCATAGGCGCATATCATTTTTTATGTGTCAAGTAAAGATAAACCCAAACTCTCTCTCCGAGCTGATGCTAGTCTTTCTACACTCATATTTCATCGTAGATCCTTCCAAACCCATAGATCATATTTGCCCCGAAAGTACATGCAATTGCCTTTCTAATGAAAACCCACACTACCCTGTACGTTTCGTGTACCTGGAGAAACTTCCATAAGAAAAGTGGTTTTGGTTTCTAAAAGTTTGAAGTCTGGGGTTGCTCATTTCGACAGAGTGATTATATGGAAATTGTGTTTTATGCAGGCGATATGTTACTAAACTCGCCTACGATTTTGTATTGTCAATCTCGCATCTAGTGCGTAAATTAAACCACTTATATGCATGCACCAAAAATAGCTTTTATCTCCAATGTGATAAAGTTATCAATATTGGCCGTCAATCGTCTTATTCAAACGTTTTTCTACAGCTGACTAAGACTATTCGACTGCCGTGCTAACTTTTATAAAGATTTGTAGGGTTTTCTTAGACCACTAGTTCGAAAAATGTCTAATTTCCTCTCGCTCAAAATTGTTATGTATTCAAAACCTCTAAAAACTACAATCACTTGCTCAATATATAATTGAAGTATTTTCTTCCGCTATAAACTCGCAATGTAATCTTGATACCAAAACAATAACGACTTTTCTCAAAACATTTTAGTTAATCCACTACGAAATCAAACAAGCGCGCGATAAGCTTATCAGTAAAACCAAAAAAATTCTAATGTTTTTAATTGATCTTTAGTGTTTAAAAATACACCCATTTGTCTTACTGCTTGCGATAAAATTTGTGTGTGGAAATGACTAAGAAATTTGGTGTTTTCAATTTATTGAATTGAAGGTGATAATGACATTTTGGGTATTTAACACGACGCTACGTTGTGAAAGTTTATAGATAGATAGTAAGCGTGCGCGCAGCTCCGACGATATCAACAGTTGGTCGATTAAAATTGTTGTAAGTGATATTATTCGCCGATTGATATTATTAACTCAACGTATATTAGTGAGAGAAGAGAGTGATATCAAAATGTTCTGTCTTAGACAATAGTATTTTACTTGCTTCTGCAGGCACAGAAAACTCTTCATTTCATCAGTGAAGGATTTTTCAGTGCCCTTAACATGTAATAGTATCATAGTATACCGGGGAATATTGCTAGCGTTATACACTCGTATATACTTATAATACAAAACACGACTGTCTGTGTAATATACAAGAGAGTATTACACGTGCAATATTCTCTGGTATAAAATAAAGTTTTTTATCGGAAACCACACTTTTTTAGTTCTCTCTCAGCAGACCTTGCAAACAGTTCTGGGGATCCAGACGATGTTTTCCTTAATGGTGGAGTTTGTTTATGTTATTCGTCAGAGAGAGAGAGAGAGAGAAATTTGATACGAAGGCGGAGCTTACTCTCCGTATCAACGAGTAGTGTGATGCACATCGAACGATCAACTCGTTCGGCTTTATATCGCGTATTTTCGGTTTCGTTTTTATTCTCATTCTTCTTCTATGCATTCAAGTTCAACCTTGAACGGTGTGTTTTATATTTGGGTTTGTTGTTGGTGTATTTCATGGTGTGCCGAGTGTAAAATTGTGTGCAAATAACTATTGTTGCATTGGCGGAAACGACCAACATATCTACATAATAATGTAGGCTTATGAACTATAGGTAAATAATAACATTTACCTAATAAATGTGACGTCGCGCACACTTTGCCGAAATAATGTTCGGTATAATACTCCGAAAAACAGTGTTCAATGTCGATATATTCACCGCAATGCAATAAAATGAATAAAATTTTGTACGTAACTCAGACGAAAATGGAAAACTCACATTGAGTCGGACATCTATTGTTATTTCATTGATGCAATTGATATATAAATGGAAGAACAATAGATAGGCGTCCAACTACTCATATACGTCTGGAGACTGGTGTCTATCTGTAGGTATTGTACTGTCTGATATTTTTTAATCTATATAAATAAAAGTCTGCCCGCAGACTGTCAATATTTGTAGTTAAAGCGTAGCTCTGTACCTAGCATTACCATAGAAAATATTTGCAGGCCGATGATATTAGAATAAGCTTTACACAGGTTGAATTTCCTGGAGTGCAGCATTTGCAACAGCTTCTCTTACCAGCTGGTGCTAATGTAATTGTTTATATTCAATCGGTTTAAACACTCACACATAGCGAAACAAGCTGTTGCAAATTTTGCACTCCAAGGCGTCGATTCTCATGCCTTTCGTAACTTCGTTATAATGGGATCAAGTTACGAATATTGGGAATTTCGAAAGTTCCAGAATTGAGGCCCAGTGAAATTTACTCATTGTACTTCGTTAGGACAATAGTCATGGTTATTGGTCTTAGTTAAACACACAATAAGTGTAAGTGGACACGCATATATGTATCAAAGATTGGAGGTATTTTGAAGTCCGACATACGAGTGTTAATGCTAGGAGCAGTGCTTTGATTATTGAAATGTTCGATAAGAAATTGTATTTCCGTTAGATTATACGCACCATTTACATCATTAAATTAAATTTACCTTTTTTATATCATTCCAGTGAATCATAAACATAATGTCAGGCGGAAAGGACCGAAAGTCAAAGAATAAAGCCCAAGGATGGGAAGAGGCAGGCTCCGAATTCTATCAAGAGAGCTATCCCACCGATTTGGAAGGCGCAATTCAAAAAGATCCATCGGCAATTGCCACGTTACTTCCGTCGAAACAAAATCGCTTCGGTAAGTTTCGTCATCGCTGAAATTTTTATTGAATGTGAATCATGACACCCAAAAATGAAGTTTGTCTTATCAACGGGTTTCCAATTTATTTGCGTAGAATTTCGCTTTATTGACAATAAAAACGGCTATCTGTCGAATGTACCGATCGATTGTAGTTATCAAACAATGAAGGGAAATTAGGATTTTTTGTACTCAGAAGAGTAGCTTACGATGACTGATTATAATAATCTTTGTGACTCTTGATTGATTGATTGCCACCAATTTCCTTTCATTGTTTTTTTAGGTAGAGAAGTTATTTCGAACGGAAGAACACAAAACTGTAAAATGCCAGTGATTTTTTGAAGAGGAAACTGCTTCTCTGATAGAAAATACTTAAAAATGTTATCTGTTGCGAGAAACTATGGCCGCAGATGATGTGAGACATAATTACTAATAGAGTATAATTTGAAGGTACATCTCTGACAGAAAACCTCTGATTTTCTTCAGAACACTGTACACATGTGGTCATACCAGGAACAATTTTTGGGTAAACTTTTTCCTATATTTTCCCTAATTTTTTCATTATTTTGCACATTTTTGTGAAAATTAGGGACGATTTGAGAAAATAAAGTGGAAGCAAAATGAAATGATCGATTCTGAGTGTATACAGATTTGAAAGCCAGTATAGTCTTACATACAGCCCATTTGAACTGTTTATGGTGCATTGTTAGGTTTTTTATCTGTAAACAGTTCCAATGCATACGCATAAGCTCGAGTTCGAAGTATAAACATGAGCGCGCAAGCTCAATACACCGAAAAAACATTGTGAATGTGATGCAAATCGGCCGAAAGTTTGTTATTTAGATCTATACTCGTTTTCAAATCACAATACGCTAAAAATCTTAATAATCGATCATTTCAATTTACCCTGCCTTTATGGGAAATATGCGACAAAAAAGACTGCTCATACTGGCACAGCCAGTAAAAAATCGATCTTTTCCTAAAAGTCATCAGTCATCCGTTTCCCTAATGTTCCCAAAATGCTGGCTGCGTTTCCACGTCGTATTGTATTTCTTCGTAAAAGATAATCCTTTGATTTGACCTCACCCGTAGCCGTTTTCATTAATTAACCCAGTTTGTTGATAAATTTCTTTGTCTCTGGGCCCATATAGCCTAAAGTCTCTAACGCAAAACTTGCTAACTAATTCTGTTTAAAAGAAATATAATGGTTATCCTTATGTCTCTCACCTGTCTGCAACCGAGCGTTTTTTTTTTTGAAGAATCATTAATATAATGATGCACAGCCATGGTATTCCGGATGGTAACATCCCACAAGAGTGATCTCCCATGACTCCACATATCAAAGTCATACCGTCAGGTCTTTTACCATCATCTCTTGAAATACCTGGGGGCTGTACTACATTCGGAACACCTGCACTAGAGAAAGCCACTCGAAGTCCAACAGCAATACTAGCATATCTTCACCTGTAGCCACTTTGAAGATTTTTTAGTTGATGACGTAAGTCGTGCACGAGTCTTAAGATCACCGGATTCGAACAATTCATTAAATTGATGTTTGACCTTCGGAAGATCAAACATTTCATATGTCTCGAATATGAATTATCCAAGATCATTATAACTTTCATCAAAAGTGAACTGGCTACCTAACCTGTCACAAACGGCTATTCATCTGTTATCGATAACGACGACAAAAATAATGACAGGCTCTGGGTAATAATGATCCTTTATATAGTCAAGTTGCACGTTAAAACAATTGAAGTACAAGATTTGAAATCAACAGATTAAAAATTATTTCATCGATGGAAGTAATAGACCCGATACCAATACTGGTCATATGCTTGCCGTCTGTAACAGGCTAAGTGCGCACCAGGACATTAAGTAAAAAAAATGCAAAAATTTAAACTTAAAATAAAAAGTTTGAAAAGGTTGACTAAAAACGTAGTCAGAGGTCTTTACAGATTTTTTTCGGATCGACAAACTTCGAAAGCGAATTGAAAATATAGGTCCTGGTAGATAAATACTATCTCTTGTCTTACCATCTTTTACTATGTAATCTTAACGTAAGACGTAACACAAATATGATAAATTGGTGACCATTTATCTAGCCTACATCTAGGCGAAATATCAATTAAGCACCTTACTTTATTTGCATAATCCTGGGCGTGGTTGGAAAAACCCGTTTTAGGCGTTATTGGCCGTAAAAGGCTTTTAATGAGTGACAGTGATAGCAAAAAGACGCAATGAACTCTGCCTTCTTACTTAGCAAAATGTGTGTTAATCAAATAAAAGTTTCTGCACAAATCTGTAGACAATCACGCTTGTAGTATGACGTCCGTGAAGGTCACACAAAACATCAATTGAAATTGCACATTAGAAATACATTGACACACAACGTAAAAAAAGTAATAAATAAAAGTAGAACTTACGTCACGATGACGATGCTCACAGGTGTGTAGTAGCGTAATCTAGAGTTATTCAGATGAGAATGCTATGGCGAATTTGGTACCATTCGATAGGAAATCATCCCTGCTACACGATGCATATTTAAAAAAAAAATCAAACGGATACCGTGGCGTGGATGTCGTTGCGTTTCCTTTATGAATACAGCGAATATTTTGCTTCGTTCATCAGTGATACGATTACATGACATGAGCTCACTTTATGTTCGCAAGCTTAAAATGAAGTCCACGATTAATGCACCAATTTGAATAATGAGCTGATTATCTTCGATTCATTGACGTTGATAACAATTGTATCCAGTTATCATTCTTGCCGCTCTGAACTAGATACAATTTTTTTTACCATTTTAATCGTAAGAATTATCCATATCGTGTGTGCACGATAATCCATAATATTCACATCTATGCTTACTATAACATTATAACACAAACATTGGCACATAAGCGGAAACTTCTAATTAAATGATACTCTCTGAAAATATATCACATAAATTTTGCTTGAATTTTCAGTTATTTGTGTAATGTGATTGAAACAGCGACGAGTGAATGAATAAAAAAAACGTACATTTCACGACCGAATTGAGACGAAAATTCTCAGTTAAAATGTGAAAATTGATCAGTTCAGTCACGGTTTTTACGAACTGGAAATGATATTTCGTGTTGAACTTTTCCTTTCGTGTGCTAGATAATGAAGAGAAATGACAGACAATCGAGTTTGATTAAAATATTGATAGGTGAGATACGTATATGATGTGAAAGGTCGTGAAATAATTCAATTCTTTATGCATCATTTTGATGATTTGTTCAGTTAATTTACACATAATATGTGATTTGTACACATAATTAGAGATCTTGTGTACACTGTACACAACAAACATTTACTTGAATTCTGTCTCGGAATTTGTATAATACGTTTTGTGTTGAGCGAGGTTGCGGCATATTCCGACGATATTACAACGCAAAAATTGAACGAATTAATTTTTAAATTCCCTTTCCTTTCCATTCGAATTACAGCGACGACTCGTCGCGTACGTCCTGGACAGCAAGATACCAAAACTGCGAAGAGGCGACAGAGTAGCACTACCGTTAATAGACGAAAGAATTCGACCGCACGACGAGGATCTCAACACCATGAAGTTCAAGTGGCAATGCTACCAGATTTGTCAGGTAAATTTGAAGTGTTTTTCTCTTAATCTCCTCTCGACTGTCTGGGGACTTTACAGTAGATTTAGGGAATTTTCAGACTGTAGGTTCATAACTATTTGTGCAAACTGGAACCGGCACATCAGATTGAGGCCAAATAAATGAGAGACATAGCTTACATCACCCATATCCGAAATACCATTTTACAATTCGTGTAACATTCATGCTTCATGAATTGTAAAATGATATCAAAGGCTTGTTGTGGAAGGCTAGGTCCCTCAAATTCGGCATGAATCGTTTCACCACAATCCAAGATACATTTTACTGGAGATAAGGTTGATAAGGACCACATTTATGAAAACGTTTACACTCGTATAAGGCTGGGCCCTTCTACCCTTCTAGAAGTTAGTTTTTCTTATTGTAAGTAGGTGAAATTATTATCAGCGGGTTCCTTAAACTGTTAAATACGGCTGTCATCTCTTATTGACAAAGACAGCAATAATAAACGACAAGCTCTGACTATTGAGGACTTATATATCACAAAGCATTTTCAAAAGAAATAAAGTAAAAGATTTCAGAAATCAGTCTTTGAAAATATTCGACTAAACGAAGTAATAGATCAGATAGTAAAACTGTTAATGCGCTTGCCGTCTGTGACAGTTTAATGATAATTGTACCTACTTTACAATGATAAAAATTAGCTTTTAGAATGGTAGCCCAGCTTCTATACGAGTGTAATAGTATGTTACGTCACCGTTTGTAAGTATTTGTCCCCTTCGGGTCGGGCTGTAACACCCCACTTATCAAATACACAACTTGTAACCTCGGAAGTAATATACTATTACATGTTTATGGACGGTAAGTGCATTTTCGCTGTCACAAGCAGTGATGTAAAGTACACTTTACCGTGCATAAGCATGTAAACGTTTTAGTAAAAGTGGTCCTTATAAACTGCACTATACGGGTCTAGTAGCATAATTGTTTTTTATAGTACAAGAACAGTAAATGGTATGTTATGTGCATGCAACAAACTCATCAAATCAATCTGCAGCTCGTTTTAGAAAAAGCTTCTGAACCGTAAATTTTAGGACCCAGCCCGCGATTGATTTTGAGTCTTATCCGTATGATAAGTGGACCCTGACTACCACCATTAATATCAAGGAATTTGAAATCAGCATATATGATAACTACGACCAGACCCGAGCTGGCTTTTATAGTCAGGTCTTTTAACTCGGGAAGGCATAAATTCAAAGTACAAATTCGACTGTGATGACATTGATGAACTTCAATGAAATTATCTAATTTTGTGTTGTGATGTAACTTTAAATTATGATCGACTGACTTGTTTTCTTCAAATTGAGTGACAAATATCTCGACATGCACTAAAATAAATTCCGAATTTTTATGTTCTTAAAGCGGAAAAACTTGGCATCTGTCATAAATAATTTCTCAATGGTTAGTGGTTGACCATTTCATTTGTTTTCATAATAACTTTGCCACCAAATTTGTTGGTCGGAATTAAACATCAAAGGGAAATTTGTTGGAGAAGATCATAGTATTTTGAGCACAATCTTTGTGTCTGGTCTGATGTTGTTTCACATTAATCTTTTAGAAACGGTAAACGCGTCACGATATGATCGTTGAATCGTTGATCGCACAGTGTTTGATACAAAATCTACAGCTTCAATAGTTCAAACATACGTTTTGCCATGTATGGTGAACTTAGACTTAGACTTGAATTAATCATTTATTTTTCTCGTCTTTATCGATAACCTATGACTAGACTAGCGTAAAATGTTGGTTCGTAAGTTTACATTTCCACTTAGGTCGAACACCTGTTGTTCTTCCATCGATAAACTTTTTTATGAACAAAACATGTCCTAATACCGCCTTTCGAAATTTCGAGAACAAATACGGTCTGATTGTATCCCATTCTGCATGGTCTAACCAACTTTTGTTGTCTCCACCAGAAAATCTCACCGACGAAGAACGTATTTGGGAAGAGATCCACGAAATTAAATCAATGCCCGTACCAATGGCTCAAAAGAAGGAAATGAAAGCTCAATTGCAGAATGCAACCAAACTACGATTGCAGGGAATCGACCAGATAAAGTGGCAACGGCGAAAAGCCTGGCAGCAGTTACAGACGAAATGGATTGAATTTTACACGAAAATGGAGCTGTGGCGCAATTCGCTGAAAACGATTGAAGGAAATTTCGGCACTGGTGTCGTTGCGTACTTTCTGTTTCTGAGATGGTTGATGTTTTTGAATTTGGCCATTTTCGTGCTGATATTTTCGTTCGTTGTCATCCCGCAGACTGTATTGGAAGAACCCACCGACAAAGACTGTGATCTTCTTAGTGAACCAAATTCAACTGAATGGTGAGAAAAACAAAATCATTTTCGGTGAAGACAGTTGACCGCCGAGGAGAAGTATCTCTGTGGATGATATACTCTTCCTCGTCGGTTAAACTTAATCAATGGAAAACGATTTGATTTCAATTTTAATCTATTTCCAGCTGTGCAGCTAGTTACATGAACGACACGACAAACAATGACTTCTTCATACTGGACATCATACAAGGAACTGGCTTCATGGAGAAGACCATGATGTTCTACGGTTTCTACACAAACAAAATATTCGGCTACAATGCGTACGTGAACAGCAGCATCATTACGTTCGACAATCAACTGTACTACGATCTACCACTTGCATACGTTACCGTCAGTGCGGCTTATTTGCTATTATCATTGATAGCTATTGTCAAGGCTGCGTCGAGGGAATTCAAAGATCGATTGGTCGAAGGAGAAGGACAATTTTACCAGTACTGTAATCTGGTGTTCGGCGGTTGGGATTTTTGCATTCATAACGAGAAATCGGCAAACATAAAGCACAAGGCAATTTACAACGAAATCAAAGGATTGCTGCAAGCTAAACGAATGGAATTCGAGCGTCACAATCGGTCCAAAGAGGTCATGTTCAAATTGATATCGATTCGGTTGGCCGTGAATCTTTTCGTTATTCTGATCCTGATCTGTGCAGGCTTTGTCATCTACCTGCTGTTCAGCTTGACGTTGGATCACCTGAATCCGACGAATCAATCAGCTAAGTCATTGTTCACAACCTTCCCGGCAATGTATGCATTTAGCAATGGGTCAAACGGTGAATTAAGTAGCCCGAATGCATCGCCGATACGCATGTACCGAGACAATTCGAACGCTTCCATCCAAGATGTAATGATGAACTTATTCTACGAATTCCTGCCATACTTAGCCATCGTATTTCTGAATCTGGTTGTTCCCGTCGTCTTCAACTATTTGGTTCAATTTGAGCGATATTCACCGAAGTTTGTCATCAAAATAACGCTGTTGCGCACGGTGTTCTTGCGGCTGTCGTCGTTGGGAGTGTTGTTGAGCCGCTTTTACATTCTAGTCAGTAGTGATCAAGACGACAACGTTGACTGTGTTAATAACAAGGAAGGGTCACTGGTATGCTGGGAGACATTCGTTGGTCAACAGTTTTACAAGCTGTTCATAACCGATTTTGTAACGCACATCTTTGTCACATTCTTCATCAACTTTCCCCGCTCACTGCTTGCCAAACACTCGGACAAAAAATTCGTGAAATTCATCGGCGAACAAGAATTCGAACTGTCCAAACACGTTCTGGACGTAGTGTACTCCCAAACGCTGTGCTGGCTGGGAAGTTTCTATGCTCCGTTCTTACCGGCTATTGCAGTGGTGCTCAACTTTATCATGTTTTACATCAAAAAATTTGCCTGTCTCATCAACAGCAAACCGTCGCCAATTCTATATCGCGCATCGCGTTCGAATTCACTGTTCATGTTCATATTGCTGCTATCGTTTGTCGTCGCTGTGGTTCCAGTAGTGTACGCCGTCGCCGAAATACTACCATCCCGATCGTGCGGTCCATTCCGTGGACTGGATTCCGTATGGGATGCGGCCATAACAGCGTTCATGAAACTTCCCGCATTCTTTCAAAATATAATTTTCTTCTTCGGAACGGCCGGTTTCGCCATACCGTGTTTCGTTGTGCTCACGCTATTCCTGTACTACTATTATGCTGTGTCGGCGGCCAATAAGCATATGGTCGAGGTGCTAAAGAATCAATTAGTGCTCGAGGGTCACGACAAGCAGTTTCTGTTGAATCGTTTGAGTTCGTTTCTGAAACAGCAACAGGAATACCAGAAGAAAGTGCGTCAAGCCGAACACCATCGGGGTGAGTATAGGAACGAAAGGGAGCGTGGTAGTAGGGTTGACAATAGTGATTGAATAAGTGCACATCTCTCGTTGCGGGGGGAGGCTTGAAAATCGATTTCTTTGTATGGAATTTTTGTTTATTTGTAATTTGTATAAATTGCGAGCATTTAGGCGAATAACAAAAACAAATTTTAGAGAAAAGAAACGGAGGAAAAAGACAAATTGTGATGTTTTTACTGATTTTAATTTTAATTTAATTTAATTTTTTTAAATTTAAGGGAAGCCATCTGTAAATATAAATATTTTTTGTATTTATTTTGCACAATTTTTAGTTATTTATTCAAAACATATCTGTGAATAATTTAAGTAAAATTACTTTTAGGGGTTCTAAAAACACCTTTCTTTTACATTTTATTGAACAGTTTGTTCGCGTGCCGTACTACTGAAATGTAAAATTGCAATTAATTTTGCCACACACAAAACGAAAAGTCATAAATTTACAATAATTATACCAATTTTCTAATTTAACTATTTATCCAAATATTTATATGTAAATTTTTTGAAATTAAAATGAAAATAATTATCGAACATAAAATGCGAAATATTCTTCACTGATTCAGTGTGGCCAGTGACGAACTGGTCTTATTATGGGGGAAGTTTAAGAGGAATCTACACATGGCTAAATTGTTGCCTACATTTCGGGGCAAAATTATTATTATTTCGAAAAAGTACGACCATCATTTAAATTTTTACTGAAAGCTAACACATTTTAAAACCAAACGATGGTCGTACTTTTTCCAAAAAGAATACGAATCCAAAATTATTATCGAAATAATAATAATTTTGCCCCGAAATGTAGGCAACAATTAAGCCATGTGTCGATTCCTCTTAATCACAACGTCGCCATTAAGAAAGTTTACAGTTTCGCTAAAGTTATTGCATAAATTCAGCGAATATATTTCGATACTTCATGGTAGCTCCGGGGGAGTTGCGGGAATCGTTAATTATTTTCACAGTGGTTAGTCATTAACGATTGTTACAATCTCACATTTAAAAAAAAAAATAAAATTGAAGATCTGGGCACACGTGGACGCGGGTATGTATACTTTCCAGCTGTGAAGTCCGTTTTGTCGAAGGTGTTAATCTAACGGAGAATGTGCCGTCCAAACTTTCACATTTCACATTTTTTTTTACATTTTTACATTTGATTGGTAATTTTGTTGTGACACTCATAAAAAGTATTTCCATCCAAGAAATGTGCAAATATCTAGGCCAGGAACAGTCAACAGTCAAAAATTAATGTGTGGTAGTCAAAGACTATTCTTACCCCGGAGATTATCACTTAAAAAAATTTACTTTATATCACATTTTCGTTTTCAACAGATTCTACATAATATCTAGATCCACAGATTTGACAGTCTTGATATTGAATGGTTTTTTGGTTTGTATCCCAGTAAACTGGTCGTTACATGTGTGCGACAAAAATTTCGACTGGGAAAAAATTCAAATATTTCATTCAATATAACAGCTGTCAGAGTCTGTGGGACTAGAAATATCAGATCCTACATAAAACAAAAATGTGATATTAACTAATTTTTGATAGCTGTATTTAAATGTCTTATGTAGACTTTCACTGAATAAATAAAAACAAGCTCGGCACACCTCTGTTAAATATTTTGGAACTGCTTTCCTTAGCGCTGTAACTTTATAAAATAAAATAAAAGTTTCGTCATATTCTCGATCTAGCTTCGCTTCAAGCTTAATCCATTTCCACGTTTCCTGACCGGGTTTTTGTAACGAGCCTTCATTCACAAAAATCTGAACACTTTTAGTTGAAATTTTAGGATATTTTTGACATATTTTTGCAAATAAAATGGTCTAATAGTTCAACTCAAGATTTTACAGACTTTCAAGGGGGTGGTAAATGGTCACACCAACATTGGTCAACACCTCGGATCGTGAGGAATAACCGAAAATGACACATTCTGGCGTGACTATGAAAGATCACCTCTAAAACTGACGAATGACCAGAAATTGTGCCATAGAAAGTACTAGAATTACTTCCTAGAAACTTACCGAGCCCTTTAGAACGAGCTATCGCATGTTAATTTTAGGATTTTAGGAAATAGGAAATTTTTCTTCTCAACTTCCTGCACCTAACTTCATTTCATCATATCTCCGGAACGAGTGGTCCAAATGGCAACAGATTTCATCCTATTTCCTTGTAATACTATGAAATATGATAAAATTTGACATAGGTAATGCTGCTTGCTCAAATTTCCTTCAAACTATCCATTTTCCTCAGAAATTGTCTGGAAAATTTAACCATTTTATTTGCGCTCCATAAACCTCTACAAAAAATTTTAAATTTGAAAAATCCTCAAAATGTATATAAATATGGTCCAATTTCAACAAATTTCGTACATTTTCATTTACACATTCTACATGAACTTTTCAGGTCGTTCGCTATGTCCCTAGTTCCTTTTGAGAAATGGTGTGGTTGTCAGCCTGGACAGCCGTTATTGTATAGAAATCGCGCCTAGCCCACACGACGAGAATTGTCTAACATTTATAATTCGTGGATAAATATTCAAGAGGTCTTAGTCGTTCAGTCACTGACTGTACTTCAGTGTAATACGGAAACCCTTCTGAACGTTCGAGAGCAATAAATTCTTCAAAGCTATTTATGTTTTAGATAACCCATGAATGATCGAAAGCATCGAAAAATAGCATAGTTCCAGAATAAGAAGACAACGAGAATCAGGGGCGGTTATGTTCTAGCAAAGCAACATTCTTATTTCTTGTACTTAAACATTAAAGTAAATTATCCGAAAAATCTACGGTTTCTATGAACCCATACATCTAAATACTTCGTCAAGAGTAGGTTCCAATTCAGTTGTTACAGGTTACAGGTTACAGCCAGGTAACCAAAATTGGGTATTCGGTCAAAATAACCCCACCAAAATAACGAATTGTAGTAATAACTAATGTCAAAAAAATTATTGGAAAAATGACGACATGACCAGTATATCGACAGAATTCGAGGATATCGACTATATTTGAGTCTATCGATAGTATTCGAGTCTATCGACTATATTCGAGGATATCGACTATATTCGAGGATATCGACTATATTCGAGGATATCGACTATATTTGAGTCTATCGATAGTATTCGAGTCTATCGACTATATTCGAGGATATCGACTATATTCGAGGATATGACTATATTCTAGTGTATCGACAGAATTCGAGGATAACGACTATATTCGAGAATATCGACTATATTCGAGGATATCGACTATATTCGAGAATATCGACTATATTCGAGGATATCGACTATATTCGAGGATATGACTATATTCTAGTGTATCGACAGAATTCGAGGATAACGACTATATTCGAGAATATCGACTATATTCGAGGATATCGACTATATTCGAGGATATCGACTATATTCGAGGATATCGACTATATTCGAGGATATCGACTATATTCGAGGATATCGACTATATTCGAGGATATCGACTATATTCGAGGATATCGACTATATTCGAGGATATCGACTATATTCGAGGATATCGACTATATTCGAGGATATCGACTATATTAGAGGATATCGACTGTATTCGAGGATATCGACTATATTCGAGGATATCGACTATATTCGAGGATATCGACTATATTAGAGGATATCGACTATATTCGAGGATATCGACTATATTCGAGGATATCGACTATATTTGAGGATATCGACTATATTCGAGGATATCGACTATATTCGAGGATATCGACTATATTCGAGGATATCGACTATATTCGAAGATATCGACTATATTCGAGGATATCGACTATATTCGAGAATATCGACTATATTCGAGGATATCGACTATATTCGAGGATATCGACTATATTCGAGGATATCGACTATATTCGAGGATATCGACTATATTCGAGGAAACGAGTTCGAGTAATTGGAAGATATAAAAATTGTGGCTAGAACTTGCCCAGAATTCAATAAATACAACATCGCAAATGCAAATACAATTATTATTTTTAGGGAAGTTAGCGCCGCAGGCCGTGGAGAATAAAAAAAAAAAAAAGCAGGGTCGAGGGGCGGCAGCCCCCGCATAGGGGGTCAAGGGGGAATATCCCCCTTGCGGGGTTTGGGGCAGAGCCCCATTAACGTCTGCAAAGTATGAAAAAGCTCGCCGCTTTTAAATTATAAGAAAACGAGTTCGAGACTGACCCTAAATATTATGGGTAATTATCAGTGTTTTGTCCTCTCTTTTTTCACCGGGGTTATTTTGGTAGTAGTTATTTTGTCTCGTCGATATTTTATTGGGGTTATTTTAACCTAGAGCCCCAAAATTGCGAGAAAAGACTATCAGAACTATAGAGCTAGTATATACCTTCTTGAAACGATTGTCCTGATTATGTGACGACTCTTCAACGCTTCAAAGCCTTTTACGAAACGACGATTTTCAGAGCAGTGAGTCCTGAATAAATGGCGACTATACATCGTCGCTTCAGGAGCCTCGTCAGGAGATAGCTGAAACTTATGTCGTCGAATATTCAGGGCAATCTAGAAACGTTTGAAGATAGAATCGTCATTCAAGTAAGTAATTGCTTGTATTTTCATTGTTCGGGAGAAAATGTACCCCGTCGAATCCCTTAAAAAACGAACCATTTTGATCACAATTGATTCGTTGCTTCGCTTAAAATCCCGCTACGTTTGAAATCGCTACAGCGCCATCATTATGTCAGTAACATTTTTGTTTGTAGCCGTCGCTGCCGTGTCTATTGTTCAACTGTCAAAAAATGCAACACATCGCGCGCACGCCGCAAATTATTGACATAAGAAAAATGGGAAGAAACGAAAACAAAATTTTTGGTCTGAAGAAAAAATTTGGTTAAAAACGAGTAGTCTGCTGCGACATAAAATCAATTCGATCGGCAAGAGGTAATTTAGACATAAAGCAACTGTCATTACATCATCTCTGTAATGAAAAACTTGTAGTCCATTCAACAGATCGAAATGGAGATACCAGTACAAGTTGCGTATCGCTTCGGACCTAGCTGTTGCCCAAACAAACAAAACTTTGAGCTAACGATACCAGGGCTCCAACTACCCAGAGACTGTACACAGGATTACGTTTATTATCACACGGTGTATCCGCTGCTTGCCATTTATCTGGAAGGTTTTGATGTTTCGTTTGTTACGTACGGTCAAAAAGGTACGGGCAAATCATACACAATGATTGGCCCAGGCTTGGATTGTGTATTCAGTGAACGTGACCAGGGAATTATCCAACGTTGTGTGCGAGATATTTTCGTGAAAATGGGACAGCAGCGTGAACGGGATTTTGTCATACGCATCGAATGGTGTGAGATTGTTGGTGATGAAATTCACAATTTGCTCGACGTCGGAACGGTGCAATGTTCTAACATTGGCGATGTCTTTGCATGGCTCAAAATTGGAATGGACAGACGAACGGCCGAAAACCATTTCGGGCACAGTTTGTTCACGATAACACTGGAACAGAAATGGATCAGTGCCGAAGGACTCATTCAGCATCGTCTGTCGACGGCAAGCTTTTGTGATTTGTGTGCCACGGAACGAATGCTGGTAATGGACAGCATGGAGCAACATATTAGTGTGCCCAGAGACTTAGGCTTGCAGGCATTGGAGCGAATTGTACACGATCTGAATGACCCCAATTGCCTCACGGTCGATTACAATCAAACCATTTTGACGAGTTTCCTGAAAGATTCCTTCGGAGGACGGGCTCAGACGTTGCTTATTCTGTGCGTATCCCCTTGCGAGGAGCATTTCACGGAAACACAACACAATCTACAGTTTGCGTATAAAGTGCAGTGCATCCGGAATTTCGTAGTACTAGGTACCTTTGCTGATAACAACACTGTGGCACATGTGCCGGTGGTACCGAATGAAATTGCCGAGCAACCAGACAACTTTGGCTTACAGTTTGCAGCGTCACAATGGCTGAAGTTAGTCTCCAACGCCGAGGGATTATTCACAAAGCTGGTAACATCGGAATCGTTGAACGAACAGGATCGTGAACGAATTGCTGAGTGGATATTCCTGAAGCAGGAGTGTGAAGAGTGTTTAAGTTCGGGTGAAATTAACATGGAAAATCAACGTCACTTGGGACCAATTCAAGAAGAAGTCGACGAACAAGAAGAAACAAGCGATCAAGAAACATCGTGTGCAGCCAACACAGACCTCGACAGCGACTCGGAATCTCAACATCCGGACTTGAATGAAAAGATTGTTGGACTCATGGAGGAATTCCAGTACAAAACCGATGAACTTGTCCGGAACAACCACAACGAATTTATTCGATCCCATCCGAAGGCCATGTTGGACAGTAGCGACAGTTTCCGAAAAATGCAAGAATCACATGTCGCCAACGATAATAATCGGTCACCATCACCAATTTATGAGCGACGACAGTCGGCGCCACGGTGTGAACGACGAAAATCATATCAACCGGATGGGCTCAGTGTGAGTAGCATGGAACTGGCTATGTTGAATCGGGTAGCGAGTGAAGTGGCTAGCCGGAAAGAAAATGTCGGCGATGAATTCTTATCACCGACAACCGATGCAGAACCAACTACAAAACACAGTCAATTGCATGCAATTCAAAGCAAACTTCGTACGGTCAATGCTGATCTGGAAGCATATCAACGACAGATTAAGGAGCTGAAAAATACAATTGCGTTGAGGAAAACTCTGATTGCCGATTACAGCAAAACGACTGAGGCAAGAGCAACAGTCCGGCAACGTTTGAAGAAGGAGCGCGCCAAGCGACAGGCTGAATACAATAAATGCAACAAGAATATTCAAGAAGCCGATATTGACACCAATATTGACGGCTTGGAGCTGAAAAAGAAGCAGCTGAAATTGCGGATGAAAAATCTGAACGAAACAATCGGTCTGACCGATGAGAATATTGAGCAGCACAAGAAATCGCTGAAAATGTCACAAAAGCAACTGGATGAACTGAATGATTCGGTGAAAAGGAACAAGAAGTTGAAGGATTCGCTGGAAAATAAACTGAAAATGGAAAAGTCGAAAGTCAACAAAGAGCGACATGTACCCTCAACGGAGAAGCACAATGTGAAGAATGTTGATTCCCGAATCACGCACATGAATCATGTGATCAAAAAGAAATCGAATGATTTGCAGCTGTTCGACGATCGTAAGGATGGTGAAGCGTTACGCCAGGAAATTCGAAATCTACGAGGAATTCGGGATCACGTACTGAAGGAGAAGAAGTCGCTGGTGCAGAAATTGAAGAAAGATAAAACATTGACGCTAGTTGAGGAGCGCAAATTGCTCGAATACGAAGAATCCGTTGAAGCAATTGACCATATCGTTGAGTACAAGAACGAGCTCATTTGCGGACGAAAAAGTGCCGAAACTGACGACAGTTTGCACCTAGAACGAGGTCAACAAATGTTGGTGGACAAATGGAACACTCTGCCGGCTGAAGAGATGCGAACGCTGCTGTACAAATACTTCCAAAAAGCCGTCGATCTTCGAGACTCTACCAGTAAGTTGGAGCAACAATTGATGGCGCTTGAAAGGGAGCGTGATGCCTGGGAATGTCGTGAACGTGCATTGAATAACGCCATTCGACAAGCTCGGTTAGAGGGTGAGAGTCATGCCGTTTTACTTCAGCAGCAACAGGAAGCAAAGGTGGCGTTAATGTTACGTCATATGGCTGATGAGACTAGTACAAACTCCAGCCTAGCTGACCGTTATGGTGGTCATCATCAGTCCAACCACCATGGAATACCTGATGATTCAGCAAACGGTTGTCTCGGTCTCGACATATACAAGCCATCAATGCATCACAAGCAAATGATCAAATCGAAAGCACCGAACATGGACATGGAATTGTATCCCATTTCCGATGGGCATCATCGTTACAAGTATCGACCGTTGGATAAGATGAACGAGAAAAATCGAGAGGGCAAGAAGCACTTCTTCACCAAGATCTTTGCGCATTACGGCAGCGGTTTTGGAGTGGATCGACGTAAGGTTCAAGATTTGTCGATGTCGATACCGGAACAGAATTTGAAGCAATTGCAAGCGAGCCAAGAGCCCATGACCAAGGTAACGAGAGAGAAGAACAAAATCATTATCCAACAGGATGGTAAGCATAGTGGACACCGTCATTAAGACGATTTTATTGTTGTTCAGTGATTCTCAGTGCGTATTTGTGTGATATTTTTGAATGTTGGACTAATTTCGATAGAATGACCTTGTCATTGTTATAAGTTTCATGGAATATGTGGTTACGGTTTCAGAGTTTCGACTTAGACGATCTATTATGAGACACGACCACGTTTACCGATTTGTGATAGTATGACAGATCAATTGGTGTAGACATTTATGAGTCGAATGGAACTCATTTAATTTTTCGTTTCACATAAAAACAATTCGACTGAAACTCACAGCTCGTCATAATACGTGCGATTCCGAACTGATTCGATATTACTGATATCAATGCATCAGTTACACTCGTGTAACAAGATTCGCAAAATTTGTGAGAGGAAAATCCTTAGAATGTTTCACAACTCCGTTACTACAGGGCTATCCGTTACTTAATAATCTCAATCCCATGTCCAATTGCATTTAAATCTCACTGCAAAAACAGCTGAACAATTCCAGCTTTCCTCTGTGAATAGAGTAGTTCAGCTGTGCAAATTGTTATTTCTTCTCGGTATCAAAATCCAGCAAAATGGTAAGGAAAATCTTAAAGAGGATTTCCTTCTTGAAATTGCTTTATCATTTCTTTGAATCCCGAGGTGGGTAAAAAAATCTAAAGAGTGATTTACCCCTCGTCTTCTATTCATCGAAAAGAAAAACAATAGCGCAGTGTGTTCACCGAGGACTGGCATTGAATTGTAGAGTTGTTCGAATTTCAACCGCTACATTATGATCGTTTCTATCAGATTTGTCCACAATAACAACATCTGATTGAATTAGTTCATTGCTTTTCGGCTGTAATATTATCAACGAGCGACATCTCTAGTTCTCCCATTGTACTAAGTGTAAAATGTCTTGTACTGATAGCCCTGAGTAAGCCCGAGTCTTGATGCTAGGAAACTATAGCATCTGCAACCAAGCGGTTCAGTGCTATGGAGAAACTTCAACAAACTCAGGAAATTAATTCTTCGAAGTAAAAGAAGAGGAAAAGTAGCGCCTAGTGTTTCATATTAGAATTTTTACCTTAAATTTGATATATTGTTCCCCATCATCGGTTTCATTTTGGCGTCGCTCTTAAAGGTTTTTTTTTGATAAATTTTACACTCTGTCTCAGGTGCGTGACACACTTCTGAGATTTCATAGATTTCTTGCAATAAATCCAATGTATTTGTTCCATTTATTCTAAGAAATCCCACAAGTGCGTCACCACCGGATCTGTGTACTTTTTTACTACCTACCAGCAAAAATCACTACAAAATGATCGGAACTACGATGTACCTTCACAATTTTAAATTCAATTCAATTCATGTCTAATAAAGGCACGTACTTACCGTACTTACTCGAAAATGTGTGTGGCTGAAAAAATTATCTTTCTCGACGATATTTCATCAATGGAACTTTGAATCTAAATTCTTCAAAATGGAGTGTTTTTCTGAATGAAACCGTTTACCTGACCACATAACAGTATAACGACCGTTATTGATATGAGTAAAGTTAAAAATAACTAAGAACTTAGATAATGAATGAACCCACAAAATTTATAACGAAATCGATCTCATCACAAACACATGACATGAATTGAACAGGAAACTTGAACAAAATTTGAACAAAATTTGAACAAAAAATCATGTGAACTGAAAATTTTTATTTTTGTGAGATTAAATAACTATACTTAAGATAAAAGACAAAACAAAAAGATCTGAATAAATAAAATCTTTCAATTCTCAATCATATAAAGTCACTGATGCAATAGCGTTTTTAATAAATATTACATAGAAACGTGTGTGTGATTAGACGAGATATTAATTTATAAATGCGGCCAAATTATTTTTTAAATGACAATTTTCGATAAGAAGATTTCTTTTGTATAGAAATTATTATATGTCTCTGTATACAGTGTATAAGTTACAAATAAAAATTCAAATAATAAAAAAAAACTCAAAACAAAAACATGACTCGTTTCTGTATCGCGTCTGATTCATAATGACAAACAGATCTGCAATCACAAAACGATGGACTGAAATATGATTTGCGATTCATTATCCCAATACTTTGGAATCGTCATTGGTTTTGTGAGGGATTCTTTTGAAAAACAGTCTACCGAAATTGGACCGATTTTTTTCTGTGGAATCATTTTTATGTGCCTAGACAGGAATTGAAGCTTAGGATCCATAGCCAGTTTCAAAAAAAAATACGGCTGCTGGGTCGTCAGTGAGAGGTGACCGAAAACTGAAAAGTGCAGTTTGCTTACCTGTTTTCCTCCCAAAGGTGACGAGGGTTGTTGATCTACAGTGACAAACATCGCTTCGAAAAAATGAAGATGTTAACACTTTGCCGGTTACTGTGACTTGTCGACTTTAGGCACCCTGGAAATCAGTAAAGGGGTCGAGGAATACCTCCAAATAAATTTTTAAAAATCAAAAATTAAATTTTAGATTTTTTAAATTTTATTTGGAGGTAGCCCTCGACTCCGTTACTACTTTCCATAGTGTCTAAAGTTCCAGCGTGCGCATTATTCTGCAATGTGACTAAAACGAGTGAACTTTGGAGGCGGCTGAAACTCTGGGATTCTTTGATGTGCCTTTTGGTATCTAGCTCGGTGCTTGATTGATTGCCGAAGTGGCCGGGTGGGGATAAATTGACGTTTTTGGTAGTTTAGTTTGAATTTTTGTATTGTGTGTTAAACCATAGCACTACTTCTAGCATTAACGTCGAAAATATTTGGAAGATGATGGTATCAGAATAGGCTTTGCATACATACGAGTGTTAATGCTAGAAACAGTGCTATGGTTAAACACTCAGTGTTTTGATTAGAAATTTATGGTTTTTGATTAGAAAATAGAAAAATCTTTATTTTAATTGATAAGCTATATGTATTATATAATAGACCTAAAACTAGCCATCTCAGTCTCCAATACTTCTTTTTGATCAAAATATTTTCAAACGATTGACACAAAATCTTTCACTTCATTAGTTTTCACATTTAACAATCAACGCACTTCAAGCATGAGTGTACTCTAAATAGAGTACTCTGAAACTGGACATTGTGTCACAAAACTGTAAATTACCGTAAAAAAGCAATTTCATACCAAATAGTACTATATTTGGCAACTATCGATCGACTATTATAACTTTTGCTTGACGTGCGTTGATCAGATTCAAATGGAGATATTTGGCAACCCTTTCACAGAGTTATAAGAACTTCATTGCTGTTATACACTCACCTCAATATACTTAGCAATATCCATGCAAATTTTTAGTATGATTCCGTTTATACTCGAATTTACTGCTTACACGCGCTCATTGACGTGAGAAGTGGAACCTGTCATATTTAAGAAAAACAACCAAAGCCATATGAATTTCTTGCTAACTATTTTGAGGTGAGTGTATTATATGTAAAGTGCTCATTTTTGTCTATCACTTTCGATAACGGCTGACACATCCGCCGTCTGCAAAATGATAATAGTCGAAACATATTTAACCTCTAAGGTTCATTCATTCCAAGGCATGGAAATTTTCCGAAAATGTCATCTCTAAATGTCATTCACCGGCAACCGAAAGATGTCTCTTCGTCAAGTGAGAAATGCATAAAGACCAAGGTATCACCTCATTAGTTTTTCCGTTTTTCATCGCATTCTCTTTATTTACGGAACTACTTTGCACTGGATTCACGTTTCTTTCCCTGTTGAATTCAATTACGGATTCACGTTTCATTAAAGGAGCGTTTGTTTGCACATGCAAAGCGATAATTATTTCTCCAACTTAATGTTCGTATTGTATACGTATACACTTGGCAAATAATCTGAATGAAAAAGAAATCGATATAAAATGTTTGTATTAAAGCACGAAATTCAACTGTGGAGTGTTGCTGCTTATGATACGAACGCCAATTAAACGTAAAGGAAAATGTAGAATGAGTAGTATACACACATATACCATGCTGTCTAGTTAGAATATGGTAATAAAGTTCATTAAAACATTTTCTTAATTTATTCGGTTGAGTGTTTTCTTCGCGAAACTAGGAAAAATTGAGTTAATGCGAATAAATTAAAATATGTTTCCTTATATTCTCTATCCGTTCAACTGTTCAGGTAATAAAATGTTAGCGATGTTTCACACAGAGTGCTTCACAAAACCAGCCAACGAATGACAATCCGTTTTTGCAATCATTTGTCTATCTAAAACACAGCGATTTACCTGCCTCCTGCCTTTGACACGGTTACCTCGCACCAAATCTTGTAGAGAGCAGCTTTATTAGAGCTGGAGGAGATATGTTGTGCTTTTTCTTTCAAACTAAGCCCAACCGTATATAAACAACTGTGGGTAATATAAATCTACATAAAAGTGGGTCTCGGATATAGGATGAATTTACGACTTTCCATTTTGTAGCACAAATCGATTTATCCTTCGGTGATGAAATTACCTTCCAAATTTCATATCATATTCACCACAACTCATTAATTCTACTGTATGTGCTGTGCTATACTGAATAGAATATTGCGCTTTTCTCAAATTTAACCAAAACTAGGGTCTCCTAGTTTATATCGTCGGCAACATAACTAAAGGGCGTATCTCCGATATCTCAGAAACTACTGAACCGATTTTGATAAACATTTTTTGTTGAAAAACAGTGAAAAGTTATGAATTTTGAGCCCTAGGTAAAGTCAACCGACCATATGGTTCAGAAGATATTTTAGAAAAACTGTAAAAACCAGCTTTTTTTAAACAAAATTTGTGAGACATTTGAGCCGATTTTGAATTTTTTTAGTTTTCTCTGAAAGGTAGTCAAAAGTAGTGCATTTTAAGCTCGACATGAATCCAATCGGCCATACGGTTCGGAAGTTGTTGTGGAAAAACTGAAAAGCCTTTAGAGAATACGACGAAAAATGCTGATTTCACTGAATTTTTTTTCAAGCTCAAATTCATAACATGTTACTACCTTTCAGGGAAAAAAAAGTTTTTCAAAATCGGTTCAGTAGTTCCTGAGACATCGGAGATATGCCCTTTAGTCATGTTGCCGACGATGTGATTCATTGAAGGTTTCTATTAGCTTCGGTCGAGGTTTCGGTTGTTCATATTCATTGGAATTGAAAACGGTTTGGCGTCAGATCAAGGTGTCTTTTAACATGTACATTGTGTATTACTAGATTTAAATAATTGTACCTTCAAAAGCCATAACATACATCAGTTCCTTGGTTAATCAACCTTCACTCAGGGGCGGCGACTTCTAAGGCCATGCGAGGCTCGAGCCGCACTATTGGCATTTCGGGCTCTACTATTTAAAACTAAAATTTGTTCAGTGAGTCCCATATAAAAAATATTGGTCAGCGCTCCTGCTTTCACTATCTGCCCCATGCGAAAGTCTATTGTAATTTTCCCCCTTCGAAAATGATCCATTACATGAGGAATATTTTCGCTTCATATTTCCTGAATACCTGATACTAAACTTTCACATGGGGGCGGGCAGTAAACCATTTATTGTGGATGCTGCTATATACTTCATCACTTCGGTACCAACTTTGTGATACTTGCAAACTTACTAGTCTTTTTCAGAAACTTGCTTCGCACACTTTGTTTTCGGCAAGTGTAGAGTTTGCAAATCCGAGCCGACGGCGAGTTGTGAGTTTGCTTATATCACAAAAATTGTTACCGCATGTAATGAATTAATTTCGCAGCATCCAATGTTATACTTAGTATTCATAGTTGGTAAACATATAACAAGCATAGTTGCTGAATCTACTACTTCTTTCAATTTTAGTATTTACTGAGGTAAAAACCTTTAACTTCATTAGTTTCAACTAGTATTTCCCTATGTAAAACCACAAAACACTGAGCTCACCACTTGTCATTGCTTTCGGTAACAGCTGTAGATTGTCATTTTCGTATCCGTGTTTCTTTCTTCCATTTTTATATTATTTGTGATACACTGTTCCGTATAATGAACTCAAACCACTGATGCAATTATAACGCACCTTGAGATAATTATTTGGCTCGTAAAATCGGGAACTTATCATCAAAATAATTATTAGCTCGATTATGCCAATAATAACACATGACATTACACCTGATTGAATCATAAAGCGAGATATAATTAATTTCAATCATCCAACTGATGAGTAATTTGTACCAAAACACTTCAAGCATGTGAGACTAGCACGAGACTATGGTGCCGAAAACATAATCATTTTTGTGGACGAATAGATTCGAATGGGAGCACACAATTGGCGTTATCTTAATTGGATGTGTTACGCTGTAGAGATTACAACTTTCAATAATCGTGAACTGAGCATATAAATACGGTGGATGAATTGAACAAAATCAATTAACGAGTCACCATCCGCTGTGAATTGATATATAATAGAATTTTAAAGTTTTGATAATTTGGTAAATCTTGTTAAAATGGTCAAGTTTGCTGTGTTAGGCCTGATACTGGCTTTTGCGTTGTTGGCAGAGGGATCGTTTTTCCCGATTCGACACTTATTCCGAGGTGATCCTTTCCCAGAGCCAAAGTCCTACGAACCCGTTCCGAGTAATGTTCAGCTGAACAATATTACGCAACGACTCGATAATTTCGATCCGTCGAATGAGGCCACATGGGAACAACGATTCTATTCGAACAATGAGTTCTATCAACCGGGAGGACCTATTTTCGTATTTTTAGCTGGTGAGTGGATGATGAAATGAACCATTTCCTCTTCCTTTATGGAAACGTGGGAGAGGGTTGGAATTTAAAATCATTGAATTGTCTTACAGGCGAATGGGAGATTACCCCCTACCGTTTAACCAACAGTTTAATGGCTGATATTGCCAGTGAATTGAATGGCAACATCTTCTATTTGGAACACCGTTACTATGGTCAAAGTCGTCCGACACCGTAAATGCTTTAATTTTCCCATTTCGTTTTCCGTTTCAATTAATCGAACGTTATTGTAACAGTGACACAAGCAATCAGAATCTGGGTTTCTTAAATGTTGAACAAGCACTGGCTGATGTTGCTCATTTTGTTGCTCACGTAACTTCCGAAGAAGTGTCACCTGGGGGAGCTAACTCTTCTGTTATCGTTGTTGGTGGTCACTATTCGGCTTCACTCGCCGTGTGGTTCAGACAAAAGTATCCACAGTAAGTCGTGCGGCAGGTCCATGCGTTGGAACATTCATTTTCTAAATAAATTTCATTCAGCTTGAGCACTGGAGCCTGGGCCAGTAGTGCACCGCTTCTTGCACGCGTCAACCATTTTGAATACAAAGAACTTTCCGGTGCTGCGTTTCGATCTGCGGGACAGGACTGCTACGACACAATTGAACAAGGCTTTGCTCAAATCGAACGATTTTTTGCTGATGGGAGACACGCAGATGTTGATGAATTGTTTAACACATGCGATCCAATTACAAGTCCGGCCGATGTAGCACTGTTCTTCAGTGAAATTTCTGAAATTTTCTCGATAATTCCACAATTCGATCAGTGAGTTTAGTTGGAACGTTTCGGTATTTCTGTTGTACTAATGATCCGATTTTCTTTCGACAGCATCTATTCGATTCGTGGAGTGTGTGATTTGATTACATCTACAGACGAACCAGAGGTACATTCTGCAGATTATCTTTTTATTATTTTCAATTGTCTGATTGTTTGAACAATTTAGATTAATCGTCTGGCCTATTTTATCAACAATGCTATCGAAGGCTTGCCAATTGATTGTTTGCCTAACGGTTACGATGGTTTGATTGAAATGGATAGAGAGACCGGCTGGGATCATCCAGTAAACTCTTATGGCATTCGTCCCTATTCATATCAGCTATGTTCTCAGTTGGGATGGTTCCATTCGTCGGAATCCAGATGGCAACCATATGGAAATAGTTTCGGTAGTGAATGGATGTACACCACCTGCCACGATGTTTTCGGCGCAGAGTGAGTGATTTTACAAAAGTCAAAGATGAAAAAACTAACAAAATTTCCCATCAGTTTTAACCAAACAACCATGGACGGAAACGTAAACCGATTTAACACAGTGTATGGTGGTTTAAATCCGGAAGTTAGCAACACAATTTTCGTTCATGGTGAACTCGATCCATGGAGAACAATCGGAAGGTAACTAGAGTAACATTTTGTCTCTTAAAAGTTGCTGGGTTCACTGAGAAAAAAAAACTCATTTCTTTCAACCACTCAAGATTGACCGAATTGAATCCATCTTCACCGGCCATTGTGATTCGTGGATCATCGCAAGGAAATGATTTAGGACCAATTACCGATGAAGATAGCGCTCAATTGTTAGCGGCAAAACGTGAAATAACTGAGATTATCACCGGATGGGTGCAAGGAGCATAAATTGTAAATCAGTAATCAAACTAAAGCTCTAGCAAGCGTCGTCTCATATAGTGAAATAAATGTTAAAACAAATGAAGTAAAAGATTTTGTATCGATCCATCTGAAAATATTTCGGTAAAATCAGGTAACAGATTCGATAACTATTCGGCCATCTGTGAAAGATTTTACGATTTGAATAGAATTTTCTCATTGTTGAAATACTCTTCCAACGTCCGATTTCATCAATCACTGGATTCAAACAAATTGATTGGTAAGTTTAAAAGACAATTTGCGAACACTTCGAAAAATTTGTATGAAACACGAAAACAGGTGATTTTGGAAATGCTGGTAGTAAATGGAACTGTTGGATAGTCCTCAGTTCAAATTTCAATACTTGGTCTACTCTGAGCCGATAATATGTTGGTGGTTGGTTTCAAAATTATGAAAAAAATCCTCTGAGGTCAAAAAGGTCCAACGATTCCATTAGTACCAATAATTGTTCGAACTCTTCGCAAATTAACTCTTCAAATTCACACAGCCCAGGTTGCTTTTTATATTTTTAGCGTCGGTCGGGTACTCCTAATGTTTTCCGATGCTCTTCATTCGTCTAGCAGATAGCTTTGGACCTAATTCAACTGAAAGAACAGTCCAGCTCTTGCATTAAATGCCTACATTGATATTTACTTTGCAAGTTCATTGATTCATGAGTCCATGACAATCTATAAAGATAGACAGTAATGACTGTCCTCGGTCCCCCTTCAGTTTCAGTCGTTGACGAATATCATCACCAAAATTAGACTGACCAACCATACACCCCCACAAGCAAATTCGATTCACAATAATCCTTTAACTATTCACCCCCGTGCGCGAATAGAATCTGCAAGCATTTTAATAAGATTAGTCATACTCCATGAACAAGAGCAAAAATAAATTTATTAATAACAAGAAAAATGGAATACTCAACTAATTTAAGTTTTTCTTTTCTTTTCTTTCTTTGTTACCAGTGCAATCGAAGCAAAGTGCTTTTTTCTATGTACCAGTGTATCTTCCTGCTGTATATATACTTTAAGACAAGCTTTTAATTGTACTCTTGCACCATAATGCAAAATATTTGTTCAAATTATACATTTATATTGGCTGGAAGACATGGCAGAATTTAATACCCACCAGTTGTCTGTATGTATATGTATATGTATGCTCTATATTTCTGCAGAGGCGTACATATGTATAATTACACAAAATATATAACAGTTTAAAGTTCAGTATTAAATTTCAAAGAGCGTAATTTCATCAGTCGCTTTCGAGGTCTTCCTTTTTTTTAATAATAAAACGCGAAAAATTTATTTGAACAAGAAAAAATCTCCACTTTAAGAAAGCTTAACGACATGTCAAGAATGAGAACAATAAATAAAATAATTTCATTCTCGTCTTACTTTCGTTATATATATAAACGACATGGAAAATAAGGGTAATGTAAGCCCAGAGTCGTTAAATGTTATCCGCGTATATGTGTAGCTCTACTAGAGACTGCATAACTATACACTGTACTATATGCGAAGACTTTTCTTTTTTCAAAAGTGGATTATTTTCCATCTCAGACTTGCAGCTATGCGATGTACATAAATTTTAAATAAAATATACCTTTAGCAGTTTGTAAAGGATACATTTATTGCGTGTTTAATTTATTTTATCAAATTAAATACAATTAAATAGAAAGCATTTCACATTTTGAAATTATAAAATTGCTTTTAATCATTAATAGAGCACTAGCGTAAGTACACACTACACTTTGTGCTGCTAGTAAACGGAGCCATGATTTATTTTTGTACGAATATTCCACTTATAATAGTATATTTTGTCACGAGTGTTGCACAATTCCCCTTTCATCCCGAGTCTCAAACGACGGTTTTTGCACTTGAACTGAAATGAGACGAAACCACAACTCCACTTTCATTCCGAGTCTCAAACGACGGTTTTTGCGCTTGAACTGAAATGAGACGAAACCACAACAACAGAAACATAAATCACAATTACGACCACGAATGTGGTAGCTTTCAACAGAAAATACATTTGGTTGTAGAAGTTTGACCGGCTCTGAGAAACGTGAGCAGTTTATGAAAATTTCAAGAAGAAAGAAAGATTTCAATAGAAAGATATTGTCAAAAGTATGAGGCACACAAATGTAGGCTACAATTTTAGAACCGCGCCTCTTAATCGCGTCTGCAAAATTTGAAGTAACGAAATCCTTTAATAAAGTTGACACAGCTGGGCACCAAAAGTGACATCACAGCACTTCGGAGAACGAAAAGTGAAAGAAAACGTGAGAGAAAAATTTGTTCTTTTGACTCTCTATCTGGTGAGAGAATGTGAATTTTTTGGGCGGCCTGAATGAAAATCCATTTTCGGCCGCTCTCTCTGAGAAATCCAAAAAAAGAATCAATTTTTCGATCGTAGTTTGCGTGTCGAAATCTGTCGAATTTCAGTCTTCAAGCGTTAAATAGTACATTGAATGACAAGGAGCGAAAGTAAAAAAATTCAACCGTGTGCGAGAGTTGGAGCCCGCGCCGAAGGCAAGGGCTCTAATCGCACAGGTTGAATTTTTTTACTTTTGGCCCGAGTCGTTCATACTATTTTTTTTGATACCAACATTGAAAATTGATACGTATCGCAAACATCGCAACAAAATGTTGAAATAAAAAGGCATTTAGCCAGAAAATGCGGGGTCCAGGGGGCGGCAGCCCCCTGGTATATGAAAAATTTAATAATTTAGCCATCACAACAATAACACACACAAAAATTAAGATATAACTAACAAATCATTCAGTAACAAAAAGTATCAACTTTGTATGCTAATTTCAATAAGAACACTGGCGCACAGTGTTTTACAATTTTGATCAATAGTACATTGAATGACAAGGGGCGAAAGTAAAAAAATTCAACCGTGTGCGAGAGTTGATGCCCGCGCCGAAGGCAAGGGACTCAATCGCACAGGTATATCAAAAATTTAATTATTTAGCCATCACAACAACAACACACACAAAAATTAACAAATTACTAACAAATCATTCAGCAACAAAAAGTATCAACTTCGTATGTTAATTTCAATAAGAGCACTGGCGCACGCTTTATTTCAATTTTGATCGCAGTACACTTATTGACAAGAGTCGACTATTACATTATGTAGTCGACTTTCGCATTATGTATATTGACTTTCGCTTTATGTATTCTTTCTTTCTCCCCGCTAAAACACATAACTTGCATTTTTTTACTTTCGCCCCGGATTTCGAGGGCGAAAGTATCAACTTTCGATGTTGGTATCAAAAAAAGTATTCTGCATAATATGAGCGGATTTTGTTGACAACTCGACTCATTTCTCTCATTTTCTGTGACGTCAGTCACTTTCGCTGTTCGTTCAGTTGCGTTTGCTCTTCGTTAAGTACTTTCTCCCCGTGGGATGCATTTTTTTACTTCATTTTTCAATGTTGGTATCAAAAAATAGTACATTGAATGACAAGGGGCGAAAGTAAAAAAATTCAACCGTGTGCGAGAGTTGGAGCCCGCGCCGAAGGCAAGGGCTCTAATCGCACAGGTTGAATTTTTTTACTTTTGGCCCGAGTCGTTCATACTATTTTTTTTGATACCAACATTGAAAATTGATACGTATCGCAAACATCGCAACAAAATGTTGAAATAAAAAGGCATTTAGCCAGAAAATGCGGGGGTCCAGGGGGCGGCAGCCCCCTGGTATATGAAAAATTTAATAATTTAGCCATCACAACAATAACACACACACAAAAATTAAGATATAACTAACAAATCATTCAGTAACAAAAAGTATCAACTTTGTATGCTAATTTCAATAAGAACACTGGCGCACAGTGTTTTACAATTTTGATCAAAGTATTCTGCATAATATGAGCGGATTTTGTTAACAACTCGACTCATTTCTCTCATTTTCTGTGACGTCAGTCACTTTCGCTGTTCGTTCAGTTGCGTTCGCTCTTCGTTAAGTACTTTCTCCCCGTGGGATGCATTTTTTTACTTTCGCCCCTCATATGCGGGGCGAAAGTATCATTTTTCAATGTTGGTATCAAAAAATAGTCATTTGTGTACCTGTTTTGGACGATTGATTTAAGGCAATTTCGCGGATTGTAGGCCGAACGAAGTGAGGTCTACAAGCGAAAGTGCCTTAAATCAACCGTCCCAAACAGGTGCACATGTGAGTTTTCATGCAGAGGGCCGGAAACCCGAGAAAATTCGAAAAACTGCCCTCATTTTCGGCCCCGAAGCATGAAAATATTCTTAACTCCAGTCAATGACGAAAAGTAAAAATGTTGAACCACGTTTGAACCTCTGCACCGAAAACCGTTCATTTTATCAATGAAGCATTTTTTCGGTGCCCTCCGCATATAAAATGTTGTACGTGAGTCGGACGAAAAATGAAAAGTCACGTTTTCGCATGGTTGTTGACCTCGACTACGCTGCGGATCAAAAAACTTTCGTGTGGATTTTGTTGATCCGAGGTCAATAATTACACGAAAACTAGACTTTTAATTTGTATCCGGAGTCATGTAATGGATTTTACGTGCTGAGAGCGTCGAAAGTAATGCGTAAAACATGGAAAGTACGGGTTTCAACGCATGCAGCATGGTACTTAATTAGCTATTATGCAATAGATGTTTTTTTCGGTTTTCGACCTCTAGTGACATCTTGTGCATAGAAAAACACTCGTTTACACAAATAACTATTGTTGCTTTGATAAAGAATTTTATGGTTGAGAGCTGGCTGTGTTCTATGCTACTAGTGCTTTTGATTATATCTCGGGGATATACACAAACGTATGTACCAATGCAAAACAGATTATTATTTGACAGACAATGAAACGTTGTGACATTCAATTCGGTTAGGAAAAGTAGCGTTTCTTCGGTGCATTCATATGAAGTCCTGGATCTTCTTTTAAATACTGGTAGATACTCTACACCGGCTCTTCACAAAAAAAATGTACCAGCCACAGTTTGAAACTTTTTACCTCTTTAGAAATTACAAAGCGTATTGTTTGATCCAAAATCTATTACTTCGATAAAGAAACAAACTTTTCAGAACTAGCGATGACTAGCGCTTTCTAAAAATTATTTTAAGAAAAACACCAATGAAAAGTGTCCATCAAAAGTATACAAACCGCTATTATCGAGTCGCGATGCATTTTCAGCTCAATCAGCTTTTGTGAATGGAATGCAATTCACGTTTTTCCAACCTCGAACATTGTTCAATTTCAATGACAATCACCTTTCGCTTATAATGCTAATTTTGCATTATCACCAGTGACATACATTTCCGTGCGATGACCATAACATATTGTTACTATCAGTTGCATACTTACAAGTATTAAGTAATGTCCATTTAAAGAAAATTGACCTAATTCTGCCAACTTTTCACATTTCATGTGACATATGTATGAAAATCTGGGTAAACTAACAATGACTGGTCCACAAAAAGAAAAGAAAACGAGTTCCCAAGTCAGTTCTTTCAATTATTTCTTATTTACTTCAGAATTTCTTTGTGTCAAAAATCGAATGGACATGGAATGAATAAATTTGAGTATGAGAAATTGTTCGTGCAGCTATCAAAAGTCTTTCTTTCCCGTCGAAGTGTCGATTGTAACGAGAAAATGAGAGCTGAAAATGTGTACTGTTACTTGAACCATCGATTTGGTAAGAAAAATAAATTTTAACATCAAAGGTGTTCGCAGTCTTTATAAATAAATAATTTTTGGTTGAACAAAAGTTTGAGTTTAAAACTTTTAAATGTGCCTGTCTGTTATAATAAGCGAATTTTCTTATTTTTGGGCGAACGGAAATCCGACACTTGAAGAGGGAAATCAGAATTAGAAAGCCGTCAAGCTGGGTATCCAATCCATATACGGTATGGAAAAACGACGAACGAAAGGAAAATGTTTATCGTTCCTTTTTGCCATAAAATTGAAATTTGTTTGGTGCTTTTACCGAAATTTTGTATTTTATGTGTGTTTAAGGGGTAAAACCGAAATTTACGTCATGTGGTGCTACATAACACATGAAGCACATAAACATATAATTGATGCCACGTTTGGAACACGCTACTTGAGTGTACGCTTCGAATTTGTTCGTTTCGACATCGCTTTTCATGGTTCTTTGATACACTTCTTTCCTCGCTTTTTTGTCGAAATTATCTATCAATTCGTTGCGTACGAAAGGAAATTAAACAGGTAAACAGAATCAATGTAGATAAAAGATCGGATGGGAAGAATTTAATGCTTTGTACAAACAGAGGGTTTTTTCAGATGCCACGGAGGAAAGATTTACGGCATCCTATTTTAAAGATTCTACATACCTACAGCTTTCAATTTTTAATTTGAATGTGAAATATATGATTGCCCTGTGCTCCACTGTTTCAGTATGGTTCGATTTTTTTGCGAAGTGACCATCTGTTTCCAGGTACAAATAGTTCCAAATACACTATGAAACACCGTTTGCACCCATACATCCTTGCAACAGTTTTTTTTTCTTTGTACCAGCTGGTCTAAGAATTGGTTGTTTCGTCAGAAGCAACGTGAATCATCCTTGTACAAAAAAACATTACAAATGGGTGTTTCGACAATTGAGTTACAATCAATTTTTTTTTTTTTTTTTTTTTTTATCGATGGAGAACCTAATTATAAGACACTTTGTCTCGTATCATATGTCAAAAAAAGTTAAAACTTTTTTTATAAATCATTTTGAAAATCACTAAAAACACGAAAATTCGAATAGAAATACAGTATGTCATCAAAAATTTTTGTATTTCGATTTTAATTTTCGTGTTTTCAGTGACTTTCAAAATGATTTATAAAAAAAGTTGTAACTTTTTTTTGGCATATGATACGAGACAAAGTGTCTTATAATTAGGTTCTCCATCGATAAAAAATAAAAAAACAAGAGGAGATTGACGCGGCAGGCGCGTTAGCAATAGACTCGCATGTTCCTAAACTACATTTTTCGCAATATTTCCACTCATTTCGTAGTTGAGTGTAATTGCTATTACAATTGCCGCAATCGCAGTACTCCTTATTACATAAATTCAATTACGAAATTTATGGTAAAATTGTGAAATCACATAATAGTCAACTGTCAAATGTCGAACAATGTAGGGTTAGCGGATCATACATTTTAATCAGTCAAGTCGTGACGCTCGTCTAGTTAACATCTCCGCTAAAACATTCTCTCTCAACTATCAACTATTGATAGTTGACTATCAATTTGAGGGAGAATGTTTTAGCGGAGATGTTAACTGGACGAGCGTCATGAATTGACTGATTAAAATGTATGATCCGCTAGCTACTAGATTGTTCACATTTGATGGTCAACTATTGAAAGTTAACTATCACACCAATTTCGCAATATTTCGCATGATTTCGCAATATTTCCACACATTGCGTAATTGAATTTACAGCGATTTACGCAGCCCTCGTCTGGTGAACATCTTCGTTGAAGCATACTGCTGGCCACTTTCAGATACTAATATTTGAGTTCTCATCGAAAAGGCTCACCCTCTATCACATATCAGACATACGTGAGAATGGTAGTTGGGCAGAGTGAATTCGATTGGGACTAAAAATCTTAATGGAGTGATGTGTGTCGTTGCGCGAGACGCTGTGACCTATAAATTTTTGAGGTCTGATCGAAAAGGCTCACCCTTCATCAATATACCAGACTCAAGTGATAATTGTAGATGGGCAGAGGCAAAAAGATCGGGATCAAAAGTTTGGATAGTTTGAGCGTGTCGCTTCAACCGTCCTTTCATATTTTTCTAAAGTTACGACACACGGACAGACAGACGGACGGACGGACGGTCGGACGGACGGACGGACGGACGGACGGACGGACAGACGGACGGACGGACGGACGGACGGACGGACATGGCTCAATCGTCTTATAATATCAGACTGATAATAATTGCCCACTACGATATAGGCCGTTTTCGATTATTTCACTTACTTACACGATGGTGGGCAAAACATAAAGACTCTCACGATTTACTTCGTATCGTGCGAGTCTAATAAATTGTTTGTAACTCAATTGGGTGCAAATAGTGTATTTTAGACTATTTGTAATCGGGGAGGGATACGACTATTTGCACCCGGCTGCAAATAGTTTACTACGATTTTTTTAGAGCCAAGAGTTAGATTACTCTTTCACTAGATTGATACAATTGCAAAGTACAGGAAATAAATAATTTGTAAATTTGGTTACGAAGTGACTATTAGCACTCGAGTGCCAATAGTGTCAATTAGACTAATCTCACTAGAGTACAAATCGTGTCAATTATAGTTTCAATTAGATTATTTACACACGAGTGCCAATAGTGTCAGTTAGACTAACGGTACTCGACTGCCAATAGTGTCAAAAAGACTATTTGAACACGAGTGCCAATAGTGACAAGTAGACTATTCTCACTCGAGTACCAATAGTGTCAATTAGTCTATAGGCACACAAGTGCCAAAAGTGTCAAATAGCCTAGTGGCACTCGAGTGCCAAAAGCATCTCACATTTTGCTTTTCAGACCTTTCTATGCGATTGATTTTTTAGAGATTCGTTTGACAACGATTTTTCCGAAATCGGGCTGACTAACCCAGATACGATTTGTATATAATATAGATTGGTTGTCGTATTTTTCAAAATATTTCATACTCAATAATTTCATAATAATTGCTCAATTATAATCTTATCTGAGTGGATCTTATATCAATTTTAGTTATATCAGCGAAATATAACAGTGATGTTGGCTTCGAGTTTCAGTAGTTTTATTTTTACTAAGAAAAAAACTTCTTCAGTTGAATTGGCGTTATTCAAACGTTTTGCAGATAGACTCCTCACATAGATGAGAAAGCGGCACAAACAGGCAATTGACTCACGCTAACGAGGCATTTTATAGCCAAATAATACACCGTGATCAAAAGGAGTAACAGATTCGGTAAAACACTAGTTATGTCATGGTGAAGGAACAGGTTAAGAATCCTCTGAGTAGAAAATGCTCCACTGAGCTATTCAATTTTTGACGCCAGGCGTCGTCATGAGTGTCTTAACGTGTTCTTTCAGAGATGTACGATGTACGGTTAAGATTAATAAGCCGTTTGTCGCACATGGAATTCGAAGCAGACGGTAAGGGCAAATTGTTTGTCTGTGCCTGATGAATCTTCAAAAAAATGAGCCATCAGAACAGTCGGAGCGTTTGCTGCGACTGAGCCCCGTACAAACCCGTATATCTATTGCGTACGTGACCCTAGTGCGTCTGTCACCCTACTTTGACCGTAAGCCTATTGCGCCGGTTAATGTAGTTAAAGTAAAATTATTATGTACTGTGTGCATCTTACAAATTGCGCATAGCGCAATTACGAAGCCCCGTACGACGTTCCTTTCAAATGAAACAAAAATTTCAAATCGCCCTAAAATTTTATTTTTTTGAAGGGCTTAGTATCGGCCTCAGTCCGAGGACCCAAATTTAAAATTTTTTTCAACCACATTCTATTCGGCCTTTGATTACCTTCCAAATGAAACAAAAATTACGAAAAACGGATGAAATTTGCTCGAGTTATATGTAAAATACACATAGGGCCCTAGTAGTGGCCTTAGTCCAAGGACCCAAATTTAATTTTTTTTCAACAACATTCTATTCGGCCTTTGATTACCTCCCAAATGAAACAAAAATTACGAAAAACGGATGAAATTTGCTCGAGTTATATGTAAAATACACATAGGGCCCTAGTAGTAGCCTTAGGCCAAGGACCCAAATTTAATTTTTTTTCAACAACATACTATTCGGCATTCGATTACCTTCCAAATCAAACAAAAATTACCAAAAACGGATGAAATTTACTCGAGTTATATGTGAAATACACATAGGGCCCTAGTAGTGGCCTTAGTCCAAGGACCCAAATTTAATTTTTTTTCAACAACATTCTATTCGGCCTTTGATTACCTTCCAAGTGAAACAAAAATTACGAAAAACGGATGAAATTTACTCGAGTTATATGTGAAATACACATAGGGCCCTAGTAGCATTTCACTTCTAAGGCCCTAACTCACGGTCCACTCACCCGATTTTAAAAAACTTTTTTTTACTGGATTGGTATTGACAATACCTATCATTTGCCGTGTCATTTACATTTCCATCGTTTATTTTGCCATAAATATCACCAAAAGACCTTAAATCACTTAGGTGGCCCTAACTCACGAAGGACCGACCCGAATATGCCCATCTTCGAACTTATCCTCACTATTTCGACTATCTTTCAGGGAAAATTTTTTTTTTTTGAAATCGGATTTGATTTACTCAAGATATCGACGTGACAGACGGACAGACGGACTGACGGACAGACGGACAGACGGACAGACAAAATTTTTATTGCAGATTCGTCATCTATGAACATAGGCAAACACTTTGCCCTTACCGCCTGCTTCGAATTCCATCAATTACACACGGCACCGTAATCCTATAAGCCCCTTCGTACTTCGTACGGGGCTAAAAATGTGCCTGTCCGTCCGTTACATAAACAACTGGAGTCAATCAGATCCGATTTCAATCATTTTTTTTCTTTGTGAGGCTAAGTTCGAAGAGTCGGCCCTTCCTGTTATATCTTCGGGAAAGTAAACGTTATAAAAAACGTAAATGAAAGATATTGCCGACACCAATCCTGGAAAAAACGTTTCAAAAATCGGCTAAGTGGATAATACTCTAGCAACCTAACTACATTTATTTAGGGTGTAAAAGTGCAACGTAGCCATTGAATTTTACATGTGAAATTAGAAATTAGGCAACAGTGCATGATTCTACAAACGAAAGAATATGGTGGTATTTTGACAGCGTCAAAACGCAGTTTGTTTGCTAGAGAGGGTATTGGTTAGGGCCGAGTAAATCAAGTAAATTTCACAAAATTTGAAAGGTAATTGAAAGTCGAATGTTGATGAGAGATTTTAAATTTGCGTTCTTGGTCTGAGGCCGTCACTTTAGCGCACTAAGTGTTGTTATTATAAGTGGATTTTTTGGAGAAGACTTTGTACAGGCTTCGTATTTGCGCCAGGCACTAGGGTTTCGGACGGCGTTTGGCTACGGACGCACTAGGGTAACGTACGCAATAGATATATGGACTGCTATCGTCGCAGCGTCTGCTACGGACTCTTTTCGTTTTTTTATATGATATCAATTACAGTAACAGTTGCTTTGGCCACCAAAGTTTGCCCAGAGATTTTAAAATAAACACTATGAAGGCGTTTCTGACGCTGTATGCAGTGCTTATGTCACTCGGGTACCTTTCTGGAAATAATGTAAATCCATTTGCTATTTGAACACTCGACTTAATGGTTCTTGAGTATTTTCTTCTTTTTCTTTAAGATCACCATGTCAGTCATAATTCAAAGATGTACCGGCTACTGCAATCCACAATATTGTAAGATTAAGACAGTATGCCGGCCCTTGAATCGAACATCAAAATTTGTTTCCATGGACGTTTATTATCATCCGGGAGTCAAATTGGAAGCTCCAATTAAGGTAAAGTTCTGATCGAAATATTTCTGCATCGAATCTGAATCTTAATACTTGACTCATACACGTAACAGTACGAAATAGTTACACAAAAGAAATTCTCGACTGTTTGGCGTCCACACCTGATAATGCTGAAAGGCGAACTTTGTAAAGAACTGTTACTAAGGAGCCATCCCATGTTTAAATTATTAGGTGATAATTTCTCTGCGAATTTTTGGGATTCATGTCCATTGACCGTATGTGCATGTCATTTCGATATACGACATAAAACTTTGATACAGTATCGAACCTGATATAATTTAGGGACACCGGTACACAAAGCCAAGAATAACGAACCTCAGTGATTATGCAACACCTCATCTTCCATTTGTACCAGCTGGAGAATGGAGAATGGATGTAAGTTTCTCGCAGAAAATAAATGGCTCAGAAGTGGTGATACTATCTTGGTCGGACTATTATGAAATTAAATCAATACAAGCGGAACAATTTTAATAGCACTTAGGGCTTCCAAAAGTATATGAATTACAATACTGAAGAGTCGAGTTTTTTTCCCTAGTACTTCCGTCTCTTACTTTAAAATTAAATCCTCATTTACCTGTACGTAAATAACACATTATGCGACATGTAGTAGACTGTTCTCGTTTATGTGGTCTCCGAATATGTGTCAAAATGTGCTTCAACTTACCAGACCATCGGCTCATACAATCATATTACTTTCTAATACAGTTTTACCAATCGCGTGAGTGTCTGACTATGAATGCCGCATAAGAGGTATAGATCATCTTCAAGTACGTCAACAAAAAATCTCATTTAATCTCATACAAATAAAGGAATGAACGAAACTAAAGTGAGGTGACGCTCGAAAGTACAGTATCTTGAAGATGATCTCTAGGCTGAATAATGAAAAACGCAGCTAAATATTGTCGATCCCATCAACTCGAAATTGCTCGTGTCTTTTCGGCCTTAAACGGAAACAGGACATCCAATTTTTGCTTGGTGCATATAACATCAATTATATCCGATGTGAGTCTGGATCAATCTGATGTTAATCGACTTTTAATTTTCAAATAATTGCTCAATTTTCATGTAATTGCTACATTTTCATAAAAATTGCTCAATTATAATCCAATTGCTTTCAGAGTCATTTACGTTCAGCATGAAATCGATTACAATAAATTCACTTCCCCTTCCTCTCCAGTCATATACAATTCCGATCACTTCCGCTCCCTCTCTTATATGTTTTACCAGTTGCTATATTACCACAACTTCCCCACAATAAAATCTCTAACTTTCATCCTCATTAAAATCTCTAAAGTCTTATTCCCTTGACTGAAAGTCAGGGTCTTACACCAGAAAATACCGTAAAATGTGGGTAACAAAAAGGTTCACTATGATTGAAAATGTATGAAATGCTATGAAAAACTTTAAATGTGGGTAACAAAAAATCGTTGAGGGCACGATAACTTGAGTAATTCTCAACCAATTTGGATGATTCTTTTTTTTAAATGTGTGGAATTAAAATCCCGAGGCTAAGTTCGAAGATGGGCTATGTAGGACTAAGGATCTGGAAGCTATACGAGAAAAACGGGATTTTATACTGTTGATCATAGTCTCAATTAAAAAAGATTACTTTGATGAAATTTGATTTGGTTTGGTAGTGTGGGTAAATCATATAAGTTTGTTTTCGACGTGCATGAAACTGGTAGGAAGAATCATTTCATCATTCGATGCCCATCTTCTAACGTGTAAACATCTCTTGCTAACAACTTGATAGTTGACTATCAAATTTGATAGTTGACTAACAACTTGATAGTTGACGATCGAATTTGATAGTTGACTATCAAATTTGATAGTTGATTATCAAATTTGATAGTTGACTAACAACTTGATAGTTGACTATCAAATTTGATAGTTGATTATCAAATTTGATAGTTGACTAACAACTTGATAGTTGACTATCAAATTTGATAGTTGACTAACAACTTGATAGTTGACTATCGATAGTTGACTATCAAATTTCATAGTTGACTATCAAATTTGATAGTTAACTATCAAGTTGTTTGTCATCTATCAAGTAGGTTGTTTTTTGCTCCCTTTACAACCACATCTTACGCCAGCAAAATGCCTGTTATCAAATTAGCACACTTTGATTAAAAAGTGTAAGAAATTTTAATAAAAAAGTTAAATTTTTGCATGCAATATAAGATGAATTATCTCAACTAATTTCTGAAGATTTTTTTTTAAATTCATGGAATTAAATGAATCAAAGAGAATATTGTAAAAATTTTACGAGTGTGAAGTTTGCGGCCAGAGCGAAGCGAGGGCCGTAATTCACACGAGTCGTGACAATTTAATTCACGATTGAAGGTTTTGTGAATGGGACATCGAGGGATTATTTTTTCTCGGTCTACCAATAAATTTCTCCTTTTACAAATATTTTTAATCCCTTTACCATTATAGAGTGGTACCAATTTACCGAAAATATTGGTAAACTGAGTTATTTTTAACGATGAACCAAAAACTAATTAAGTTCATTTATTACCATGTCACCATGTGAAGGTATATTAAGTACCGCGGAACTTCCTTTTTTTACGCAAAAGTGTAAGAGAAGAACATCTATCATACGAGTGAGAAGTTTACGGCCAGAGCGAAGCGAGGGTCGTAATCTACATGAGTCATATTTTATTTATGATTTGAGGTTGATTGAAAATCTTGAAAATTTGTAATTTACTGTCATTTGTCATTTACTGTCATTTGCGTGGAGTCATTAATATAGTAAATATATTATGCATTAAATGTGACAAGTTTTCATGAGTACGTCAAAAATCCATTTAGAAAAGTGTCAGTCAAGGGACCTGACCCGCCCAAAAGGTGGGACCTAGTGTACGGGTCAACACCCGGGAATATTAACAGGATTGAAGTTAGCCCAACTCCAAAACTTGGTCTAATTGCAATTTATTCTTACGAGTGATACCGGAACAAGGAGTCACGGATATTGGTGAGTTATAGCTCATTCGATTCGTTTAACTTGTTTTTCACCTAAAATCACCCGGTCATATGTATAGTCAAATTTTGCATCTCTTCCCCACCTACAGACTTAGCTAAAGATGTTTTTTATCGATCCTGTTTTATCGAGTTATTACAAAAAAAAACATTTTGACCCCTTTGTGGCAGCCTCTTCGGAAACAAAGTCAATTTCAGTAAATCTGCGTTTTACTCACAACGGTTCGACGAATGAAAAAACTATAACTCAATAATATCCTTGGCCCCTTGTCCTAAACTTGCTCGAAGATTTCGCGATATCACTCTTAAGGGAAAGCTTTCTTTCAGTTATTTGAGTCCCACCCAGGGTGAAAGTGAATAACGAAAGTGGGATACAATCGCATCGGCAATTGCTATGCAAAATCAAATGTTATTTCACATTAAAAATACATAAGAAAACTGTGCCACAAAAATTGCGAATCTACAAAATTTTTCTTGCAAGCCTTGTGGAATTGTATACCAACCGAAATACACAAAGTTGCACGAATTGATCATTCGCATCAAAAAGTTTTTTATTTTTAAATGATCAAAGACACTATGTTCATTCAAAATTTAAGTTTAAAAAAAATCTACGCGTTCAAATTAGTTTTATAAAAATAAAATTAAAATTAATTCATTTTTGCACTGACTGCGAAATCGCACCTTGTCAGCACCTTGTCAGTTTGCTGTCTACTGAAATGTATGGAATTTATGAAATTTTTATTTTTTTTGGTTGGTACCATTTGCTATGCAGTAAGTGAATATTAGCGCGAATACTTTGAATATGTAGTTTCAATTTGATTTATAAAAAAATTAAAACAATATTTACCCATGCCGTAGAAGTACTTTTGTCTTATAAAATCATAATTTATCGAAATAAAATAAAAAGTCCTGAATGCGAATGATTAATTAAATTACAGCAGCAAAAAAAAATCGTTATTGGTTTAGAAAAGCTGGGTTAAATAGCGTATGTTTGCATATATTTGCGTGTAGCCTATTTTCGATATTACGGCAGAATTAGAATACAGTATGTACAGATTCATACCCAATAAGCTTGTAGCAGATACATAGGTTTTTCCGATTGCATAACTTTTTTCTTTCATTTTTTTTTTGTTTTAATTCCGGTCACGTTTTATATGCCGGTTTCCATTTTATTATTGAAATGAAAACCTTTTTTTTGAACTATGAAACAATGTGCTTTAAAAATATAAAATACATAAATCGAAAAACGAAAAATATATTTCGTATGGAAATTGAATATATTCGAAAGTGATCAAAATGTATGAAGACTTTGTTCAATCAGACTTTTGAGCGAAATAAAATTGAAATGTTGAAATGTTGTGGATGCGAATGAAAAATGATGAAAAGTCGGTGATATGTTTGCACGTATTGTTGTTGGTTTTTCTTTTGTAAGTGCTTGTACCGCAATTTGTTTGTTTTCACATCAACCGGGCGTAACGGATTTTACAAACAAATGGAAAAATAATTCTTCGAGCATTTTTACGCCAACAAAAATTTAGAAAATGCAGCTATTTGGTTCGGAATACCCAATATAATGTGATTATAGAGAAGTCGGAACTATTGAAACGGAGAAACCTTTATTTGCGCTCCACGAAAAAGTGAAATCCAATTTCGTTTTCATGCTTCGGGGCCGAAAATGAGGGCAATTTTTTGAATTTTCTCGGGTTTCCGGCCCTCTGCATGAAAACTTACATGTGCACCTGTTTGGGACGGTTGATTTAAGGCACTTTCGCTTGTAAGCCTCACTTCGTTCGGCCTACAATCCGCGAAATTGCCTAAAATCAATCGTCCAAACCAGGTACACAAATAACCATTTCGAAGTTATTACTTTTCCATTAATCGGAAATCTTCAGAACTCGTAATTATCATTAACATTATCATTATCATTGGAAAAAAGGTTTTCAGTCTGGGTTTGGGTTTGCGAAAACAAAATGATAGATGGTCGATGGTCGGGATGGCTCTGATTGAATGTATTGATTAGTGAAACGTTGAAACGTATTGTTTCAGATGTTTGTTCAGCTTACATGAACAAAACTGCGTATGTGTGCTTACAAGGTCTTAGTGAACAAGTATATATGCACTTTCGTTTGTGTGTGTGGACCAGCTGAAACCAGTTCATGTATAAGTTTAACTGACGTCCACTGTACTATAAAATATTTGTCGTGTAATTTCTTGCATTGCTCTCTTGCAACTTGTTTAAGTAATCATAGATGACACGTAGTTGACACTGGAAATTTTGAAAATACTGGCACCAACCGGAACATCGTCTATGAAAATTATAGAGAGAAAGTTTCCATGAAAATCAAATTATTTGCTCTTTTTTTACAATAAGCCAGTACCAGACTGGCTACCAAAAGGTCCTTCGGGGAAACCGGAAAAAGGGCCTGGATCATTCAAAAAATGCCCCTTTTCTTATAAAAATGCAAACTTTCAGGAGTAGTCTCAATTCCACGCCTAAATTCCAGGTTTGGCAGGTGCGGCACTGGTGAGATCGTCCATAAGGGACGTCCGTGATTTTGAGAATTGCTGTTCGCTAAATGGGTTTAATGCTAAAATGCTTCAAATAATAGATCGTAAAATTGCATGAAGTCATAACTCTTCCTTTTGGTTATTCGCAGCATCCAAGGCAACCCAAGCCAGTTTTTAAAACCCATATGCTTTAACCCCTTTACCATATTCTGTCGACTAATTTTGTTACATATCAAATTCCATATTGTTAACTTGCATAGATCACACCACGACCACATACAGGCATGCATAACACTCATGGAAAAATGGTTCTGAAACATTCTATTTTATTTTAATGGAAATTGCGTTGGCTACAGTTTGTTGCTTTTATTTTAATTTCCCATCTACCGCAAAATACCCATCAAAGTCAACTATTCCCGATAAAATTTTAGCCAATAAGTGCGACACTAATAAACACTCCAAAAATTAATTTCATCCACTTTAACATTCCATGCAAAATTCCAGTAAAATTTGTTATTATTATAATAAGCTGTGTGATTAGAGGTGTGCACCGCCGATTTTACGCCGGCGCGCCGCCGATTTTTGGCCAAATTTTCGGCGCGCCGCCGCCGAAAAATATTGGCTCACGCCGCCGCCGCCGCCGGTTTCATTTTCGTCGCGCCGAAATTTTATACTTTTATTGCTTTCAGCCATTTTAATGGGCGGCAATATAAACTTAAACTGAAATATATATACAACAGTGTGTGCGTGATTACAAGGTTTTAGCAAATGTTTCTATCTCTTAATTTTTTAAGTCAGGTTGCTATATGCTGCTCAGCAAATACACTTATTACTAATTACTTATACATTTATGTTTATCAAAATCTCTTATTTGCGCAAACCATAGAGTTACACTCGAGAGTTGGCGTGATCAATGAAAGTAAATAGATAGGTATGGCCAAACGTTCAAATTTGTTCTAGCCGGAGCACATACGGATTTGCATGGTGCCACCTCAAACAAACTCATTTCTAGTGCAAATTTCCACTAGAAATGAGTTCGTTTGAGGTGGTGCTATGCAAATCCGTATGTGCTCCGACTTGTATGGACTGGCCATACCTACTTATCTACTTTCATTGGGCGTGATGGCGTTTTGTCGTTTTATCATCTATCTATGTGGCCACTATATGGACAACCCTATCTTTGTAGTTACTTATCAACCCTGAGTCATATGTTGTTCTGTCAAAACGGAAATTATGATGACTCATATCAAAACAAACCATTGCACTTTTTTGCTTCTGAAGATTCATAAAATCTGATTGTTCAATTGCTCGAATATGCAATTGGATACGCCTGTACCGACAATTTGATACGATTTCGCAACCAATTTAGTAGTATTCTTTAATGAAATTTGTGATATTTTTACTCTGAAACCGTTGACTTTAATTTGATAAATTTTCACTATTTCGTTTAGTTAAATTTGTTCCTAAAATTTATTAATTCAATTACTGTAACGAAATTCACACATTTAAACCGACTCTAAGAACAAACAAACATAACACAAATTCAATGACATATTGTTGAAAAGTCAACTTGAAAACAATTATTTTTTGTAAGTTGAAATCGTCATATAAAATATTCCAAACCTAGTTGGCGCTACAGAGGAAAATTTTGGTTCCACCGCTCTCGTGATCAACTCGAAAGTGTCTTAACCTGTTCTTTCAAAACCTTGTTAATCGAAAGGACAATCGTGAGTTTGCGAAAATGACATATAAATTATAAGTTGTAAATTTTAAGTAACCTTCTAGAACATCTAGTATGAAGATGAAGATGTGACTGAAAATTTCCAACTTATAAGTTGACTTATATGTCATTTAGGCAAACTCACTAATCATTCTTGGATTCATTGAATCAGATGTTTTTAAAATGAAGGTCAGGGATTGTACATTCGAAAGATAAAAATGAGATTGTACTTGGATTCGTGGTTGATACTTCAGTTCTTTAGTTTGCAAGATAGTAAGAATTCAGTGTTCGTAAAAAGGATTGCGCACGCTTTTTCAAATGTCTGCATTATTTTAGAAAGTTTAGATTTTTTTTTAAATTTATCGGCGCGCCGATCGGCGCACCGCCGCCGACATTAAATTTCTTTCAGCGCGCCGCCGCCGATCCATCACCAGTCGGCGCACCGCCGCCGACTATTTTGAAATCGGCGCACACCTCTATGTGTGATCGCTATGTATTTATAGGATTTTGTATTTATATAGGTATACATATCGTGCACGTGAATTCACGAAAGAGCTCGTCGTTTGCCAACATTAGCATCGTCTTTTTTGTTTTGTTTTGATACAACCATTCATAACAAAACGTAACAATATACCGACAAAAAGCATAAGAGCCGACAATTCGTACCGCTTTTCCTATCCGAAGCTTTCGCTCGTTCAGAGAGGAACCAAAAGATTTGTCTCTCTCTCACTGAACAAGAAACAGAAATTTTCAAAATATAAAATTGCTTTGTAGAAGACGTAAAGCTTCAGTTCGTGTTGAACTACCGATCTATGAGAGTTGTTGCGTATAGTAATCGTGTGCTATTCAAATCGAATAAATTTTGGTTTATAGAAGTAAAGTAATCTGATAGCCAGTTAAACGGCAATTTGTTGTGGGTTTTTGCTTTAAGTTTTCTCGACCAAAATTAATTAAGTTTAATTATTCGTTTGGCTATTGTTCCAACGATTTTTTTTTTGTTACGGTGGTGTTTTCACTTTAATTTTATTTTTTATAATCTGGAATACAACTAGGTAGATCATTTTATATTATCGAGAATTGACGGTAGCCGAATGGTGTGCTAAATTTGTTAGACGAAAGAAGTGACTGTATAGTATTCATTTCCGATTGGATTATCCTTTCTTCGATATCAACGGGCAGTAATATACGTACGTATTATAATAGTTGACATGATTTATTTCGAATAGAAGTTAATTTGCATGCACTGTCGTAAGACATAAATTAAAATTAAATTTTTTTTATTATTTTTTTGCCACTTAAATGGACGTTTAGATCTGATAAAGAAAATATTTTTATTTAAAATTGTGAGTGTGACCAATAAAAATTCGAGTCTCTTTTACGAGTATCATAATGAAATGGTAAATTAGGAAACTTTTGTCTTAAAATTGTTTACAGTTTCAAGATGTTTTTATTAAATAATCTCAACTCAATGCTAACAAACAATTATTTTGTTTTAACAAACATACCAAGTCAGGAATGATGGAGTAGCAATGTAGAATGAGAGTCGATAGAAGTGATGACTTTGCTAAGTGGTTAGGATACCAAGTGTGGTTACTGTTTAAAATGAAACAAGTTAAAGAAAACACCGTACATGGTTGTTTTAGATAAGGAACATTCCATGATTTCATCAATCTCTTATGGAATTCGTAATGATTTTGACACTATTAGTGTCGGTTACTGCTGTCCATGACTTGAGTGTACATGATACTATTTGAGAGCATTTATCAATGTGTCTACTTCGACTGAATGAAACCGACAACGGCATGATTTTTGATGTATCAAATTACGTGAAAATGACTTTGGTATCAGACTTGGTTTGTTTGTCGGCGATAGTACAACGTAGAAAACGCATTATCAAATCTGTTGTTGGAATATTACAGAGTTTGTCGTCTGGAAAAAATTTCCCTAATTATCTCCATTAAAAGGAAACTTTTCACAAACAGTTTCACCTACGTAAATGGAGTAAAAGCGAAAAAAAAAATTGTTTTCAAAAACTTCGAGTGGTCGCTTCAATTATGTGTCCTCCTCGTAATTTTATATATCTCATGTACGTTTGTAAGTGGTTCTGATGACTACTACAAAGTACAACGGAAATACAATATTTGAAGAATGTGAGACGTAAAACGTGCAGAGAATTTTTGTCACATTTTACATTTTAAAATTAATGCCGTGACAAGGTATTCGCAACCACTTAAGAGTTTCACGAATTATGTCCCACGGTTAGTAGAAACAAGAAATATCAATTTAGGTTTCTTTCCACATTTTGTGAGCGGAAAAAAATCCACAAAAAATGGTTTCCTCTTTAAACGTTTCCATTTCTTAACATTTTTCCGGTAAAACTGGAAACAAAATCGATGTGGAAGTGGCTATAGTCTCCCGATATCATATTGTTTCAAACGAGCTAGCGTTCTAATTTCTTTCTTTCTATTCTTACAATGCTAATGAATATGAGATCAAAATTCCGATAAGAAAAACTTATTTTTGTGTTAATTATCTCATTTTTCATTTAGGTAATAAACAGTAACTAATGATGCTTCAGCACTCGTTAAAAACAAACTATTTTTTTGTCGAACAAATTTGTTCGTTTGATTTCACATATATATACACTCACGTCAACCAACAAATCTGGATAATTTGTGGACAGATTGAGTGTTGAATTTGAAAATATTTTCGTTCCACCGAATTCAGCAAAAATTCATTTCAATAAAAATCGAAAATGGCAAATTGTTCGGTTTTTAATCATGAATCAAACGCTGATTTGCAATTTGTACGAATAGTTTAGGTTAATACACGCAACGCGTGCATTTCAATGAAATGAACTCTTTTCATCTGTTTGAGATGGTGTGGGAAACGTCCGGAATTTTTAAAGCTTCAACCGCTGCAAAAAATCTGATGAGCCGTTCGTCTATCACAACAAAAACATTAAAAGAATGTCGAGAATCATAATTTCACATCATTCGTTCACTTGATGAATTTCTCGTCGCAACCGAATAAACTATTGAGAAAATAATCTTTCATAAACGGCAATTAAAATCATTAAATCTGTTACTTCTATTGTTTACAATATCACATAGTCTTTAACCACAATCTTTTACTTCATTAGTTAAACCGTACATTTTGCTATATAACCGAACACTGAACTGATCTCATCGTTTATTTTTGTCATCGATGTCGGTAACAGATGACTAACTGTTTCATAAGAATTCAAGAATACATACTTACCGTAGTCGTCCGAGCGTCAGATCAATAACTATATGTGGATTGATAACTAAAAAAATCATTCTTATTGAAGTTTTACAACTTACTGGGAATCCTAACACTCAGTGCCGGACTGGCCCTGTGGGCGTTCGGGCGATTCCCGAAGGGCCTTTTGATTTTTGTATGTATGTGCCAGTCCGGCACTGCTAACACTCAAGAATTATGAGAACGCTTTCGGAAAAAATTATTGGAGAAAACATTTGTCGTCTGTGCCCTATTCTACCGTCGTTTCGCGATTTCAGTAAAGACGTCGTTGCAGTTTAATGTCAACTCAAAAATAATTAAAATTTTATTCGACGGATTTTAGTCAAATGAAGGGTCAGCGTATAGTGCATGATCTCAGTACTGTAAAACAGTAATTAGTATTTCAATCGGTGCGTAACAAATCGATAAGAGTTTGGATAACCGTTTGTTTCGTTTCCTTTTTCCAAACTATGATGCAGAGCTAATTGAAATACTAATTACTGTTCCGGAGTTCTGAGATCATGCGCTATACGATCACATTATATTTTATAAAAATCCGTCGACTAAAAATGTAATTATTTTCCTGTTGACACCGAATTATTGCGACGACATTTTGCTTGAAATAGTGAGGCGACGGTAGAATAGAAAAAGAGCAGAGTTGTAGAAAACTCATGCCGTAATACCGCTCTAGATTTACATCACTAGTTACTAACCATATTATGAAACACTTTGTGTATGGAGATTATGAAGCAAGCCGCACTTATTTATTAGGAGTTATTGTAAGTCATCGGAAATTTTGTGATATGGAAATTCTTGTGGAAAAATTTCTGGGTTAATGCAATTAACTGTACCATTCTAACATACTCAGATATCCACAAATTTTTGGCTGTTATTTGCTGTTGAAGTTAGCGTTGAAGTTGATGTTTAGAATTTTGTTGTTGTTTCCCGCAACGCCGTGCATAAAAATATAGACATTTTAATGTCGACATTTTTCGGTCGGAATATTTACAATTTCCAATAAACGAATTCACTCAACATCCAGATAGAATAGCCTATGCCTAATTCGTTTCAATAATTTCAAATGAATTTTCAAAATCCCTTGACCTGATATGTTCACAAAGCATAAAATATATTTAAACAAACCACAAAAACCCCATTACTAAAATCCGACAAAAAAAACTCCTCTCACAATGTGTATATATACACATAGATACAGTATCCAGAAATGCAAACAAGTGCGATGAAATCGGCATGAAAAATCTCATCTGATTCAACAAGAGATTTTTCAAAAATCTTTGACAAAACGATCCGTTAAAATATTCAGCCAACCCTAAAATATTTTATTTGTATTTCCGTATAGAGAAGCGCAAAAAAATATATATTCAAAAATCATTGAAACGAGAAAAGAGGAAAGACAATACACGGTTTCCTTCTCCAAATCATTATTGATGGATTATCTCTATTCTAATATCCAGAGATGTGAACGAAGTCACACGAAACAAAGAAGAAAAAAATAAAAAAAATAAAAATCAAGACTTTCCGAAGCGCAATAACGCGCATAATGAATGCTATGTTATACGCTCGTATAAAATAAGTAACTTTTCCATTGCCATATCGAAATACAGCACCGTCATCTTGAAAAACATATGACAGTAAAAGTAGAAGTTTAAGTAATACTTGGTGCCACTTTATCGAAAGAACAACTAGTAGAACAAGAGTTTCGCACTGGAAACTTTTCTGTGTTCTTCAGTCGTATAATACTGTGTTCTACTACTTGTTCTAAATAATAAACTCCTCACATGTGTAGCCATACAAATGAGGAAAACTTTTTTTTTATCCGACTTGTACCATAATAAAATACAAAAATCATTCACTATATTTTCCAAAGATGTTTATAAGTGCAGACCTGATGCTACACCAAGAAAACTACTTAAATATTCATTCTATACCTCTAAGTAACTAACGTCGGATTAAACTATAGCATATACATTTTGCCCAAAAGAAAAACTTTTGTGCTGTCAGTCTGACACCGTACAGCTTTGCATAAATAAAATATAAAATATAAACTTAAAGTAAATAAATGAAAGACGACAAGTGGATGCGAAAGTTTTGTTTAAGTTGAGCCAATTAAAGGGAAAAGTTGGCAATTGAAATTCGAGGAAATAGAATCCAATTTTTCTTAAGTTCAGTTTAAACATAATTTTCCAATTTTTGGTTAACATTCATTCGCCTGTCGTAAGTCTTTAAATTTTCGTTTAAAATTTTTTTTTAGTAATTATTATTGAGCGTATCCTAACCAAATTATCAGCACATACAATAGTCTCTCGTTTACGTTCCTGGGTCGAAAGTGCCATAATACTGATAAATGGAGTGTACGTGTAGAGTTTTAGTGAAATGTTCGAGAAAGGGGAGAATTGTGTCAGAAAATTTAATGAAAATATTTTTTTAGAACGGTTGACGGCAATCTATCCGTTTCGGTCATTACCCTTTTACAAGTATACGTTGAACGGTTAAATCTGTTACGTTTTTTGTCTAAACGTTTACTGTAAGTATTCCATACAAAATCTATTACTTCAATGTTTTGATCATACATTTCGCTATATTTAAGAGGACAATAGATTCATTGCTTATTCTTATCGTAGTCGTTGTCCGTATCAGATGACAAGCTGAAATTCGATTTATTTGCAATGTTCTTTTGATGATAAAAAAAGTCATTAGGAATTACCAGGCAGTGCCTTCTTTACCTTTTTATCGCCGAGGGCACTTCTTAAATGGAAGGTAAATGTAAACGCTGGGCGTCCAATGTAAATATTCTCTAGGCACCAAGAACAATTGCACTTTGTCCACATGGAAATTATAGAACTTTTTTTGGGGGAAACCGAGGAGGAAACCACTCTTTTTTATTGATGTGATTAACATGATTAACATGATTAACAAGTGATTAACATGATGACGAATTGTTGATTTACCAGCATTTGACCGGGGGAATCGTTGCAAAACTACAAATAAGCGTGAAATATAGCGATTAATCAATGTTAATCACCGATTAACCATTTGGATTCCCCCTCGGGGGAAACATTTTCCAATTTTTTTTTGTACATTTTCCTACATTTTCCTTAATTTTCACCAAAAATATTATAAGTGTAGGAAAATTCGGAAAAATGTGCGACACTTTATGAAGATATAGGAAAATATTTTCTCAAAAATATTACCCCACCATACATAGGACATGGTTATAACGACAAATTTTTACAACCAATGGGTTATAATTCAAAGAAATCACTCGGCTTATTCTCGTCGATTGAATTCGGATAATTTTCTGTTCGAATGCAACATCAACGTAAAAAAAATGAATCATATCGCTCACAGAACTGTGAAGAGCCTTTAACTAAATTTCCAGCGAATTTCATTAAGAAAAGGTAATCCGAATTTTATTTATGAAATAACGCCTCAATCAGATGCATATTCTATGAAATCGCAACTCAATTTGCATACACATATCTTTCGTACACATATATGTATCAGTAATTGTGTACGCTGGACAGCACAGTCAGTGCATCATCGCTACAAAATAATTTTCTTCACATCTTGTGTCATTGTTATATTCTTGATTCAATATGCCTTCTGCACAAATAAAACGTGACAAACAACTCCAGTTCGTACATCTACACAAATTGAATGATCATTCAGTTTAAATTGACCGTACTTAATTGAATTTCCTACAACCGACGAGAACTGTGTTATACACGAAAAGATTATTTTATTTGAATATATCACCATTTCTGTTTGGTCAAAGAAAACACATTTTATATGGTGGTACCTCACTTGAAGCTTCTTTGAGCATCAAAAACTTTACGAAAATTTATTTGTTTAGGTGAAATCTAAATACAAAATAATTCGCAAAAATTTTTGGGTTACACTTGGTTGATGGAATAAACTTTGCAAATTTTAATCACAATATGTGGCAGGGCAAAGCAATATGATAGAACTTTTATGTTCATGATAATAATAATTTGTGTACAGAGAACATATATATGCATGGGTTGCGGTAGAAATGAGCTGACTAGGGCCTAGGGATATCTTTGTACAAAAGTGCCAGAACAATCGTTTTTCGTCTTTTGGGTAGTGTTCAAATATGGCATAGGTCCCTAACCTGATGAGGGATTGATATACACGTGTGTTCTCAGTCGATTATTATTTTTTGCATGGCTATCATTTTCGTAAAAGTGATTGTGTTGGTTCTTCCACAATGAAAAGGTTAGTACATGTTCTATCTATTGAGTGTATGAATATGAATGTGAACTTTTAAATTCAAATTAGAACGATTATAACAACCATTTTAATGTTGCACGTATATACAAATCCCTTTCGCAATTTCATGTTATTTTTGGAGCCTGTTGAAGGTTTTTCCCAAATTGATATCCAATTCCCAGCAAAATTTTATTTTTTCTAAGGGCATTTTGTAAAGTTTAATGAAATAATCTCTGATCGAAACAGAATTTTTTGTGTGCAATCAGCATTGAATCTGTTACTTCTTTTAATTGACAGATTGAAACTAAATCTATTACTTCATGAGTTTTAACGAAATAGTTATTTTGGCGAGGCTGAGGTCGACAAGGCATCGTATGCGATAAAATACCAGCCGAAGGTAAAATTTAGATTCAGGTGAGATTTGCGTTGAATTACTAAAGGTCCATGTCAATTTCATGGAGTATTCGGTTCGGACAGGGCTTATTTTAAGGGAATCCATTTTTTAGTCATTTTTTTAACTTATTTACTTGTAAGGCCACATATTGAACAACTTGTGTATTTTTGAGCTGTTTTCGACCATATGTAAGTCAGTCAAACAGTTTTGAATGATTCTTTGTGAATTTTCGGGAATTATATACTTCCGTATCGTACATGACGTGTAGTTTCAAACATATTCCATCGAAAAATCTTTTTCGAATAATCGCTCACATTAATTAAAAAAATAGTTCTGCCCGCAAAAGTTCATATTTCATTCACAACTGAACGATGAATCCACATTACATTATCGGTATAATAACAGAGATCCTTCCATACGCTAAATATTCCCCTTTTACGACACAGAAAACGAATATTGTGTAGCAAAATTAATAGAGATTCATGGATTTGTTTTGCATGGCATATCTCTATCTCTCTGATACCAATGGTAATCTACTTTATTGACTTGTTTATTTCGATTTGATCCTACAATGTTAGACGATATTACCACGGAACATGTTCTGTTCAAACCATATATACCGAAATTCAACACAGAAATACCTCTACTGTAGTTGTATAACATCTATGACGAGATACAGAAACACATTGGAAATATAGACATAACTTCGTCCCAAAGTCCTAATAACACAATACACACAGTTAGACGGAAATTATTGAATTGTGATTTATTTAAGATAACATTATTATATGACTTTTAGCTGTTTTGATCCTGTACGGTTGATAGCTGAATCAATAAAAGCGAGGGATGTAACGACATATTAACGGATGATTACAATCTTTTGTACGAATAAATTTAATTAAACGGAAAAAACAAACTTTTTTACTTAAAGATTAACATTAACGACAACTCTTCCGTTCTGTTGGAATGCGACTCACTAATTTAGGGTGACAATTTGAGTAGAAAACAAAATCCTAATCCTAAAATGCCTTCTTGTTACATTTATAGTACAATAATTACCACGCTAAGAGCCGTGCTTTAAATTATAAAAAGTTAAAGAAGCGCAAAACATTCTGAAAATTAACGCAAAAAAAGAGGAAAGGTTACCATATACTGCCTGGGTGTTTCATTTCATATTATGTGTTTGAATGGAAAACAATGGCTGTTTTGTAACACATTGAAACAAAACTAAAAGGAGGAGAAAAAAAAAATAATCAAAAGGAAATGTAAAATTACAAAATGGATTCTTTTATGTTTTTCGTTCACAGCCAGCTACTGTGTATAGGCTTTCTAAATAAATACTGTATACACACCACACCATCCAACCCTTTCCAGTTCGAATGCAGTAAGTTCCCTGTATAATAGTGCTGTGCTATTCAAATTTTCGGTTATATTGATATTAGGTTTTAGAATAGGCTGCAGCGGAATTTTACGCGCAGTCAACAATTTACAAAGAAAATTAATAATGAAAATTCTTTGAAGTTAGAGAGATGAATGGATTATTAGAGCGGTTCAATGTTATTCATTGTATTGGTCCACCGGTAGCTCCGCATAGTTCACGGTGAGCCTGGACCGATTTTAATTGATAATTCTAATAATTATAATTATAATGTAAAATTTGAAAATTTGCTAATTTGAGACTTTTCGAAATATTTTCACCAAATTAAATCCGATTTCAGTAAACTTTTTTTTCTTGAAAGCTGTTGACCAGACGTGCTTGTTTAAGCCACATATGTGGCCGTGCTTGTTTATGCTTGTTTTTAGCAAATTTTTGAAAATTCTAGGTTACTTCACGAAACCTGAACCGATTTTACTAAACCTTTTTTTTTGCTGAAAGCTATTGACAAGACGCGTAGTTTGACACCAATATGAGGTCATTGGTATAACGTCTCGGGGAGATATGTATTTGACTTTCCAAGATATTCTCAATAAATCTCAAATGATTTCTGTAAACTTGTTTACCTGTAGAAACGAACGCTACAATTCCACAATTGCACGAAATGACACGAAATTAACTTTTTAGACGACTTTTGGTTCATTCTGCTTCGAAGTAAGGTGAAATCACCTCGACAGAAACGTTGCCAAAATTACATTTTTACACATAAAAACTGAAGATCGGTGTCATTCGAAAGCTACAGCATATGACTTCACGATAAAAATAACTTTGAGTCAATCAGATTAGTTGGGCGAGTAGAGTAGGTGAAAACAGCTTCCCGGTGGTGATAAAAGTCATCCTCCAATTTTGACTCGTCGAGGTTATCTCGAAAAATTTTGTAACCATTTTTCTAAACGGTTTTGAGCCGAAGCAACATTTGTGGAAAATATTTCGAAAAGTCACAAACGTGTAACGCAACTAACCACCGACTTCTTCGATCACACAAGGCTAAAAATTCCGTTGGCATGAAAGCACAGGGTCTCCTGAGCATTAGAAAATTTATAGACTGATTTGTTACCGCAAAACATAGCCAACACACCTCTCTTTATGCCTCAGAAATGACGAAATTTGTAACGCAACTAACCCTGGAGTTACCCATATATTGAAGCGACAGATTTTGTGTTCAACACAATGAGTAGTTTACTCAAATGAAGTAACAGATTTACCGCATTTGTTGCCGTTTCTCAAAGTTTAGCCCTCAGGCAGAAAAAATAAGAAGCCACAAACTACAATCCAATTCTCCTTAATCATTCCAATGTAATGTTTTAATCCAATGTTACGTATGAAGATCTATTATAACATGAATAGTGAAAGTGATTGGAATGATTAACATCAATTGGATTGCAATCTTTGAAAATGGGACTTTCTGTATAAAAATCTTGTACTTCTTTTGTTGTAAAATTCGTTTTGTTATTATATAAGACACTGGCTGAAGATCGTTGCGTACGTTTCTCGTTGTTTGTTTGTTTAGAGCAGAGACCTCTATAACTGTTTTTTACGGCCAATAACCACGACAGAGTAAAGTTAACCAGGCAGGAGCGCTGATTTGAAAAGTGACCTGATTGATCTAGTAGCCCTATATTTTTTGCGAACAAAATTTTCCAATTTATGTCAGTGTTCATTTGAGTTCATTTTCATCCAGTGTATTAGGTCCCTTATTTGACGTTTCGAAAATGAACCGCTCCTGCCTGGTTTATTTTACTCTGCCGTGCCAATAACACGTGTAGTCTGGACCACCTCGAAACCACTCCGCGGAAAGGTAGTTAGAACAGGTAAAAAATCTGTAGATGGCGAATTTAATTTAATTTAATTTGGTTTATTTATTATAACAACAAGGTAGGTCCTTATACAAATGTTCATAGACTTTTCATAACAGTAGATTAACAAATTTTGTAAGTTTCTAGCACAGTGATGGTCGTCACATTTTACAATAAATTAAACAAGTTTTTTCTTCAACAATTTAAGGTTTCGAGGCTCTAGACTAGAGACACTTAGTCAAGTTCGAAATTCCTTTCTTACCATTAATGTGGTTGAATTTTGGCTGAACCATAAGGTTTTAACTTTTGTGTCTCATGCGATGTACTTTTTCGTGTGCAACTTGAAATATTGTTCCCTGAGAAATGTTATTTTTGAACTGTATATTAATGCAAAACGTATTTGATTTTCTCTCAGATTGAAACAGTGATCAAACGTCCTACTGTATGGCTGAACCATTATAATTATCTAAGCTCGTTTTTTTGTCTCTAAGTTTCGTTAACAGCTTTTTCGAATGACTATCGGCATCGAAATCATAGTACTTCGTTATCTGTAAATGTTTTGAACATATATGATGGCTCTTGCTTCCACTTAAACATTACATTACTTTAGAATATCCACACTTCAACACTCGGATGTGATGTTAAGCTGTGTCAAGTGGATCGGATAAAAGACGAAAAAAGTAAATATTATTATTGTAATTCACTCTGAACAAAAACTTAAGATAAAAGAAACTTTAAATACTGGAATTTTTGCGAGATGTCTTATGCCATTCATTATCTTGAAAATACTTTGCAGTTAGCTTAGCTCTACTTTCCGACAGTTAGGATCAATTTTCCCTGGAAAAACATTCAAAGATAAATTTATTTTATCCCGAAACTTTTCGACACTAATATTGCTGACTTCATTAAAAACAAATTCGACTTTGCTTAATCGGACATTCCGGAAACACCAATGGATAACATTAATTTAACGTTTACAAAATCAAAAACGGAGCACATTGAACAAATTATTGAACTGAAATTATTTCTCGACTCACTTTGATTTCGCTTACGGGCGAAAATAGTTTTCCCTATTTTGTGTGCACCTAATTAATGAGAGTGTATTTTACTTTCGGACTGAAATGTCTTCAAGGAAAATGTTTGAAAGTTTGTTTCCACTCAATTGCTCTTCTATCGATTTCGAACACAGGAACATTAAAAATTTCTGCAATTTTTTTGCTTTTGGTTTTCGTTTTCCATCGTCGGTGAAAATAATTGATTTCAACCTTTTACTAAAGTTTATTTCTGCGGCAGTTCTTTTTATGGGATTTTGTTCCGGTAGCATTCATTTTTTTTTTGCTCTCTGCATATACTATATAATGATGTGCTAGAGCACACAGTCTTTTCTTGCTTACAAAAGAAAGGATTGGTTCAATTCGAAGAAAATTCCACCAAATGAAACCTATTAGTGACTTCTTGACAAAATATTTCATTTTAATTGTCCACCATTTTATGTTCCTGTGGTCTTGTCTGGTATATATTTGAGTTAACAAACTTTTCGAGCATTAATGCCACATTAGCCACAAATTGCTCACATCCATGGATTGTATGAAATTTGTTGTCAAAACTAATCGCTGCAGCTCTGAAAATACCACTAAATGACTGCATGAATTTCAGAGAATTATATCGAAGACTAGGTAAATGCTAGGTAAATTTTGCATCATGGGAGGAGGAACAAAGATAGGAATAATTTAAATTTCCATCGATGTCTATGTTGTGATGTGTCTTGTGTCAATGGGTATTTTTTGTATTGTATGTACACAGCTTTGATCAACAATCAATCAATCAACGGCATTAAGAGTGCTTTTGATTCAAATACTTGAATGTATTTTACATGTCAATGGAGGAAGGCATTTAATTCTATTGTAACTTGTTAATTACAAGAACAACAAGAGTAAGCAATGAGCTCATTTTAGTGTTATCTCATAGCGAATTGTATGTTAAGACAAATGAAGTAAAAGATTTAATGTTAAACACAACACATTAAACAATATATATTACACACTTGTCACGAAGAAGTCGAGGCTTTCCGAGACTGATAGTGACAAGTGTGTACAACTCTATTTTATTACATGAGCGAAAACGAGACAACAACATAGACCTGAAGTGAAATTTTTGAATTATTCTTCTAGTTAAGTAATTTTGGCATCCGAACACCGCACGTATGTGATAAAAGACGGAACAGGCCTTAGACGAACTATATAATAATTCATCTAAGGAACAGACTTAATGACAATAATTCGGTACGCTTGCTGTTTGAAGAAAACTGTAACAGTGTTCAGTGTAACACACAAAACAGTACAGGAACGAGCGAAGCGAGAGGTGTAAGCGTGTGTGTAAGTTTCATTTGGGAGTGGAGAATTGTTATGTGAAGGATTAATCGTTGCACCGTGAATCAAAACAGTCAAAGAAGATTCAGAAACTCTGAACTCTAAATGAACTGGAAACAACTACGATCACAAGAAGTAACAGGTTCGCTAACATTTCGCACAGAGAACTTAGTGACTCTATAAAATACACAAACAAACAAACAAGGAGTCGTTTAAAAGCATTCCCTTATCGTTAACAGTAATATCAACGCCATAGTTTACCAATTTTTAACTTTCGAACCATAAAGTTGGACAATGTTTGAGAACACAATCAGCTCAAATTTCCCAAAGTGCACTCAAGATATTTCAGTATATTATATTCTCAAGCAGGTCATTCACACCCCTGGTATATCATCGATTGTCAATTATTTACAGCAATTTTCAACCAACCATACTCGAAAACATTTCCAGTATTTTGACTTTTCACATTTATATGATCCTTTGTTGGCAGTAAACCAAACACACACCGGGAAAGAAGTTACTTTCCCTTGCATTTTATGTGAAAAGGGGACATTTATGTTTCGGCATGCATATAGCCCTTTATGTGAGAACTTGGTGCATTTTAATGAATAGCATTTCTAAAGTTTCGCCATTATACACATAGGTCAAGTAGTACGCTGTAAAGCTGTTCAGTTCACTTCGTTTATTATTATTTCTATTTGAATAATCCGACTGCAACTACAAAACTTATACATTTCTAGTCATGCAAATCAATAATAATTTTGTGTGGCCGGGGGGGTTTCGGTTGTGTATACGTACATACACATCACACAGTTATGTGGGTTTGATGAAATAAGGTTTTGCGCTGCCAAACATAAAATGAACCATGGAATGAAGTGTAAAAAGGCAAGATCTAAAGTATTTTTGGAAAATGTCAATTTGTATTTTGGTATGTACCTTCACGTAATAAATCGAAAAAGTATCTCCAAATATGCCTAAGGAATGAAGAAAGTAAAAAAAGAAAACTTTTGCAAGGTTGTTAAAGGTAGAAAATGTGAATGAGGCAAGCTAATTCTTTATATTGGGATATTGTCCTTCATACCGAGAACGTTCTGTCGCATAATTTCTGTTAAAGGGTTTTCTTCTCGAAACTGTATTCGGTCTGTATTCGTATAGCATGCATAATATAGAGTATATAGACATACCATCCAATCAAGTTTTATTTAAATTTATGAGGGTTATGAATCGATATCGTCAGACCATAGCAACTGGCAACATAATACAACTTATCACTGAAAATAATTTGAATTAAATCAACAAAAAAAACATTTTTTTCCTTATATAACTCGCAAATTTAAATAATTATGTAAAATATTTAGATTCGAAATGCGAAGCGAAAGCATAATCGAGTAATTTTCATTGCGGTACGGATGTTGAATGTAACGGGCTAGAAAAGTTTGAGGAATTTTTAATAAATTATCGCTTTCGGATAACAAAAGGGAATGTTTCAAATCTTATGAAACCAAATTTCTATCTGCTTTGATTTTACGCGAAAATAATGAATTCTAATTAAACTTTTTAAGCTTCGTGCGAAGTACAGTAGGCTATTGGGACACCCTGGTGAAAGTGAAAGTGAAACATTATACACCAACGTTGGTTTTTGCTCTCTGGACTAAGTCATCTGTTAGCCCACAACGACGACAAAAAGAAGCAATGATCTCTACCATGTGTATAACAGAAACCATGTTACAACTATTGAAGTACAAGATTCGATATCAACCATACTTTAAACAAACGATGTACCAGATTTAACTATTCACTTTTAAGACACAGGTACATTGTTGTACATGGAAAATCCGGGAATTTCGATAAAGGCTGTGTAACTTATAATATAGCTGTAGTTTTTATAATATAGCTGCATGACTTATAAAATTATAGTTACTAAACGCATATTCTGTTAATGTTGGTTATTTACGTGCAATATAAGTTACACAACTATATTATGGATTACAGAGCTACATTATGCACCGTGGACACATTTTATAGCTAGGATCTACATATTGTGGCTGTGTACTCTATATCATAGCTGTGTAACGCATATTTGACGTATGAAAAATATAGCTGTGTGCTGCATATCAGAAAATGTATGGGACCATAAATTCAAGTTATGATTCGTACTGACTCTTGGTCGGACTCAATGTTAATATATAAACAAAAACTGTTCTAAAATATCTTGGCTGATTGTAATGAAGCTTGATCATCAGGTTATAGTAATCCGTACAAACACAGACGAATGAAAATATTAGAAATTTTACTGCGTTAGACACGAATTAATTAATTAGCAAAGTCGTAAAAATCAAACTCGTCATTTCACAGAAAATAAAACGAATTAGCGATTCGCGTGGTTACAGTTCACTTTCTTTCAGAACCTAAAACAATCCTTGTAGTGACAACTCACAAAAGTAAAATATAAAAACTACAGACTTGAATAAGGCTGTGTGCCACATTATATAGCTGTAGAATTTATATTGCCGTACCAACGCTTCGAAATAAAACCGTGTTGAAGCACAAGCAAAGTTAGCACATCAGCAGCATAGGTGACGGTCGGATTCTCAGGTTAAGCATCATTCGGCGCGGTTAGTACTTGGATGGGTGACCGCAAAATTCATGAAAGTTTATGAAAAAAAAAAATTATTTCTCGTGATAGATTTGAAATGCATCTCACAGCTATAATATAAATTACACAGCTATTTTAACTATACAGTCTTCGCAATATGCATTTCACAGCTATATGCCAAAAAATGGGGGTGCTAAGTCCACTTATAGCTCTCACACGTATATTGGGATTTTCCATGTATACAGACTCTAGACCTATGAAGGCTTAAAACCGGTCATGTTTTACTCCTAGCCTGACTTGAGCTACCAGAAACCTGTTTTGTACTGAACCTAATGTAATCAATTTAGCCCTGAATTAATCTGAAACCTGAAGATAAATAATTGAAACCTGATAAGATAAGGTTCGACGTGAAATTTTCGTACAATTTTTCGGGTAGAGCTGAAACCAGACCTGTCACTTTTAAATAAAACGGGTTAGGTCAGGAATTTTCAGGTCAAGTTATTTTTTGACCGTGTTCGACCGTATTAGTATTAGTTCGATTATTTATTATAATTTCTGTTTTTGAAAAATTCGTTTTTTTACTGGCTGTGGCTGTGGAATTTCTTTGCTTATCTTAAAATAAATTCTTAATTAGTTCGAATCTTTGTGTACTGTAATTATCACTGTTAAACAAATATTTATTTTGTGATTTTTCTTACAGCAGACAACGCTAGCTTAAAATCATTTATCTGATTCGATGGTTTTATCTGTTTCTTGAATCCACAAACATTATTCACGTAAAGTGTACTGGAGCTCGTTCAGAAACTCTTCGTTAAGTTTCACCTGGTGAGGATTTTGACACTTCTTTCATATAAAATATGTCAAAATCTTCACTTTGGGTAACGAATTTTTAGTTACTGAACGAGTTCCTGGTATAGAAGTAGTAGATTCAGTAAAATGAGATGCGAAATGGGCGTGTTTTCTATGTAAATGCCAAATCAAGTACTTCAATGTCTACAAAACACAAGGAAATGTGGGCTGAGATTTGTAAAATTTGTTGACAAGGATAAACGTTTCTTTCATAATTTTCCTGGGTGTGCAGACTGAACTTTTAGTTAACAAAGTTCCAAGTTAGGTTCACTGATGTAGACACATCAAATTTGCAACTATTTCTCAATGAAAATATGGTGCTGGTTTTTCATATAAAAAAAAACAAATTGTTGAAATGGAAACATCCATCGTCTGTACATTTTAATGTATCACCTCCGGTTACAATGATATTTTTACAAATCAACATGTAACCGAGCAAAATAAAATTTATTTTTAGTTCTTATGATGAGTGTTAGCAAAAAAAAACACATACTGAACACCGAACATGCAGTGTGTACAAGAATATGATTGTTAGATGATGATATTTCAAGGTCTGTACATGCCCAAACTTTGAACTCTAAAGTGAATAAAAAAAATGTTTTTTTTTGTAGAAGCATTGACTGTATTGTATTTTATGAAACCGAAGCAATGACGACAGACGAATTGTTCGGTATGCAAATAAAATTCGATTCAATTTTCGTAATTCTACAGAGTACACCGAGACTAGAGAGACACGAGCGAGGAATGTTTTCAAATTTGAAATATTCATTATACAAACTACAGTGGACGTCAGTGAAATTTAGAATCGCTCGAGTTGGAATTTCCTATTTTCTTTCAGAGGTGCGAGGTGTGATTAACCGTATTTATTCACGAAACAAAAATGTAAATTCGTTTTACTACATTTTTCAAAACAAAAACGAAAGTGACAGTTCAGAGGAGATAGACATTTTCTCCCCCGAACTGTCATTTTATCATGGCCTTTCGAATGGAGAAGATAAGGTTCACCATACCGCAACCGCACATATGAAATAGTTATTTGTTCATGGAAGGAAAATAAGTTGGAAATTTCATTTCGAGGGTGTCGTTTGTTGTCAGATCGTAGCGAGGACCATAGGTCACACAAAAAAATTAAATTTCCTACTTTTATCCCAAGGTCAACACAACGTTTTTCACAACAAAGGCTACCAAAGTTTCAGCTGAGGTGAGAAAATGACTAGTTACACGCCCTCGCGTGTAAAGACGTGTAAGTATATATGTGTCGACCAGCTGACTCCAAAATTCATACATCTTCTGTTCAAGGTTTAATTAATACTCGCCCACAGCAATTGACAGCAGATGGAAATGCAATTTTTCGCGTCTATTGCCAATAAACTTTGTAGACGTATGTCTGCTACAATTTTCATTTTTCAATGACTACCACCACAATATTCTCCAATTTAATTCATAATTTATCTAAAAATTTTCTCTTCGGAGGATTGTGTCGTATATATTACATAAAAATAGCCATCACATTCCATTCCTTTAAAAAAAATCATTTAACACTGCAACACAGCGTCTCTTCAGGCTACACCATGCAATATATTTCGTTCTTTCCTACCACTATCATACCAACGCAAATAATTATTTTGTATTAAATTCAAGTTCGTTAAAAGCAACGTGATGGCAGTGATTAAAAAACAAATTTTATTGACCTACCATCTGTCCGACATCATTATCTCTCGTCTCGTCGTTTGATTTTCAGCTGATTATACCTCCACGATTCAATTCATTCCAATGTGTTCAATAACAGCAATCGAAGAACTAGTATCCATTCGTGTACTTAGCGACCATATGATCAGAATAAATAAATTGACAAGTGGGAACCTTGAAATTCCTAGTTCATTTAAAACGAATTTAAGATTCAATTCCTAAAAGAAGAAATAAAACAATATTCAATAATGAAATATACAATTTAATACTTGTTGAGATAAAGATGGAAGAAGAAAAAAAAAGCAAATCTCAACTGCTCAATTATCTTTTCTAAAATCGAAGGTCAACTTCTTACAGCCAAGCTCTGATAATTATTATTACACTTTTAACATACATGAGCGTACCTCACCGCGTATAAATCTGCATATAATACATACGTATATATGCAAACAAAGTCTATCGGTTGTACGACGCGAAGTGAGGTGTACCTTTTTTCTGTTCAAATTATATGGACTGTGAACGTGAACACCTTAACGACATATTATGTAAATTTAAATTGCAACGACGTGTTATGTAAAGTGCGCACGTTTTATTATCTAATATTACAAAAAGCATGATTTACGACAATTATATGACAAAAATGAGATATTAAAATACTACACACAGGAGATGTGTGTTTCACTTTTTCGGTTATAACATTTGAAATGGGACAGCAGCTCCATGTCATCGAATATATATTATAGGCAACGAATTTAACATTAGCATCGATAGCTGTCTCTACCCAGTAAAAGAAAACAAATCAGAAAAGGTTTCTCGCAACGGAAATATTTAAGAGATCAATAAATTGGGTTAAAATGTGATTCCTTTATGTCTTCTACGGTTGTGTCTGAAAAATGATGTCGCATACATCACCAAGGAGAGTAAAGATTCTATAAATGTTTCATATGCTAAGGGAGAAACGAAGAACAAAACAAATAAGTAGGTGGAAAGCCATCTTTATAGTCTACTTTTACGTCACCAAAGCTGTAAATCAATGAGGGTTAAATTTAGACCGCTGAGGTAATTACGAATTCTATCTATTTTTCGATCAGGCGCAACGCAGAGTTTTATGTTCACTGTGGAAAATTTGAAACGTTTTAGTAACTTTTACGTATCCTACACAATCAAATGACAGAAGAACATAAGACCAATGAAGTTAATTTATCAGAGCTATTTTAGCCTTTTGGAAACGGTAAATATATCGCGATGTAATCATTGAATCTGTTGCCTTTTTTTACACTTGACACAAATAATTTTAGACAAAATCTATTCCTTCATTTGTTTTATCATACAGTCTGCTATAAAAGAAAAGAATTGCCTTATTGCTTATTTTGCCTTCGTATTCGCTGACGATAGCAGATGATTAGTGTTTAGAAATCGGTTAATATTTGTTGAAGCTTTATGAGAAATGGTTCTAAACACAAACAACAGTACCCTACTGGGCACTAAGCTCTTAGCTAGTGATCTCAGGACGCGCAGAATTGCACAAGCCAGAGTTCGAGGAATTCCCGGGGCGAACAAAATAAAGCTTTTACACTTACCAACCTGCACTAGCAAGCTTAATGCTAAAAATCCCCATATAATGCCAGAGCAGTATAGTTTTTTTTGAATTGTAGCTAGGACTCGACTTTAAGATTAAGACAAACGAGGTACGTATTCAAAATATTCGTATAAAGTACATCAAAAAAGCAAATTAATTTTGGTGAATAAAAAGGTCCCTTATCTGATAAACAAAAAGGATTGCACAGTGCAAATAGTCCCTTTAGAATAATTTTGGCTATTTACACGGTGCGAATATAAATGGCATTATAAAGAGACTACTTGCACGGAGTTATAATAAAGAGACTATTTGGATAGTCTGCCAATAGTCAAAAAGTTACAAAGTTACTATACTAATACTTCTGTTTATAATAGCTGTTCGCACACCTTGTAAATAGTCGCTCAATAAAATTTACTGCTACTCGCACCGTATTTTAGGAATCTCTAGTATTTTTAAGAATTTCGATCTCAGTTTACTAAATACTAAATGAATCAGATCACGTATGCTCTACGAAAAAAAACTCATAGAGTGGAATTTAGCTGAGTTTTTTGATCTGAAAATTGATGTTGTAAACATCTAAACGCAAGTAAAATAAACAACGGAAAGTCATTGCGTTTTAGATCACTCGTAACCAAGCAAAACAACACGCGTTGATATACAGGAATTTTTATTGAATGATGAGCATCAGCAATTCTCCAAGTCTATCAGAATTGTAGAATGTAGTATGCATATAGGAGGTAATAGTGTTGCGTATTTAGTCATTGCGTATCATAAAAAAAAATTATTTATTTCCAATGTTTTTCTTAGTGACTTATACCATACCTAATGTTTGTTCATCATTTTATAAAAATAATTGCTAATGTTCAAACAGTCGATTAAAATACGGAAATAATATGCGCAAGAGACTATAATAAAGCGATTGCGACTTGTAATTAAAAGACGTCTTGAAAACTTGAAACAATCATATGTGTTGTGTGGAAACTTTAGACGTTACTTCAGGTCTAATGAATTTCGTCGTCTTTTAAAGGGGAGCGACATGGTGGACGTAAATGGTACTATTTTTTGTTGCCTATTAAATTGTTAAGATTCGTGTTTTGTGTGATCTGAAAGGACGGTTAAATATATATTTTCCCAGAAGTGAAAATTGACCTGCCTCAAAACTAACTGTAAAATTTACTTGAAACCCATTTGATAAATTTTGTCCTGACCTGTTATAACTTGAAATATACAAATTAGGTCGACCTGTCAGCTTCGGTTTCCGGTTGACCTGAATTTTTTTACAATTTGTTATATGGTCTGTTGACCGAGGTCGACCTATTTCGAGTCTTAGTCTGATATATCCAGCGTTTAAAAATTATCTGAATCGACTGTACCAAGATTGGCCATTTCTGACTTCAGAACACGAATCCAGCTACTGACTTTTTGGTCCTCCCTTCGAAATCATTATCTGTTCATCTACGTGAACCACTCCAGGTGAGCAGTGTGATCCCTAGGATCATAGACTAATGCTATCAGTAACTAGACCCCAGTTCGTTAAGTTAAAGTGCATATAATAGATGAGAGGTAAAATGAATTTTATTTACCCGAACTTCTCCAATTCGAAAGTCGTACCTATGAACATACTGGGACTATAACTAACAACATGGAATTAATTACTGGTATCGCTGAACAAAACAGAGAAAAAAGCAAAACAATAAACACATTAAACGAGCACGATTTATGGGCTCCCCTTTTCGATACATTTATAATATTGATTTAAGGGCACACATGATAAAAGTAACATATATCAGTCTCCAGTCAGTTGCCATATTCAAGATAATCGGCTGGGTATACCCATACATGAAGGAACTAGTCCGGCTCAGAAGTCGATAATTTTACTTTACCTAATTAAACTTGTACTATAAATCTTATACACAATGCCACCAATGTACTGGATTTTTGTTATTCTCTACGGTCACCCTTGTAACTTCCGTTTTTTCTATTTCAGATTGTTCACATATTTTCATCTTATCCGAGGGTAACATTCTAAATATATATTGTATTAGGCTATAGAGGTTACACTTGACTAGTTTCAATCAGATAATTTCATATGTAGAGAAGTGAAAAGACATCGGCTAATATCAAGAGTATTATAATCTCGAGTGAAAAGACGGTTGCCGACTATATTTTCCATATTTGCTGCATACAGAATTTGAATTATTTGTTGTTCCTCCGGTGTACCGAGCATATCATTGTCACATTGTAGCCCACTTCTGGGCTTAGTTTATGTAATTCGAATGGAAGGAAGATTTTATGATGCAAAAATTGTATTTGAACGATAGTTTGTTCAACTGCTGAATGGGAGGATGAACTAAAAATTTACCTCTGATCGTATCGGCATAATGTTTATGTAAATGTTGATCCGACGATTTGAATAATTTTGAACCCTGATAGCGAAAACCGTAGCGTTCATTATGGAGCTAATGAAATGGGTTTTGGTGTAGATTATTTTGTTGGATGCGCCTCTCTGTTGTTAAAATTACATAAAATATGTTAAGCGAACCCTTAAACGCCTTTTCATGCCGATGTGTGTTTATATGTTTGCACGGCAATGGGAACATATTCTTCTAAAACACACCTTTTCAGTGTAATCTGTCGTCTCCCATTCCATTTAACAAGGTCTGAATATGGGTTTTGAGGTTTGTTTTTAATTTTAGTAATACCACGACTACCAATTCTGGAAAAGGCTATTACAATACAATGAATGTATGGTCTCATATACGTACGTCTCCCTATGCAAGCCTTTTAATGTTAAGTTCTGCATCAGTCCACGGTTTGAAATCTGCGCCATTTCTTAAACTTGACCGGTGCAAATTTAGATCGGACAAAAAATGTCTTCTTTGCCTATCTTTTGCGTCTAAGTCAATGTGATAGCAAGATCAAGAACATTGGCTGACTTTACGGCTTGTTGTGATTTTTTCTATGAGTCCTGATGTTTCCACTTTAACCAAACAGTCACGTTACAATGAGATGGATAATAATGGTAAATGTGGTTCAGTTACTTACTTACTTATTATTAGACTACATCTTAAGCGAACACAGATTTTGCGAAATTATATAGACGAGACAAATGATACAGGAAAACCAGGCAAACTACAAATCCTTTCGTTGATTTGTACACAGAGAGAAATCCTGGATTAGATTTAAATCTTTTTCGGATTACATATAGGACCAAATTTATTTTTGGATTGAAATCTAATTTTTCGAAAGATTACTTGCATTTAATCTTTCGAAAATAATCTGTCAATGGATTAGATCGAAATCTTCTAAGAGATTACAATTTTTTTTATTTTGAAATTGAAAATTTGTTTTCAACATTTATTTGAATATTGAATCAGATTTACTTGTTTTATTTATTCTGAAATTGGGAATTTTATTTGTTTAGTTGAAATTAAATGTTTTTTTTTTACTTACTTTGATCAGGATTTGAACTCTTTCACCTCGGTACCTCCGTATCTCCAGTCCTGTACTTTACCATTGAGCTATTGGGTTCTTAATCTTAGCAAGATTAATTTCGAACCGTTGTTACGGAGATTTTAATCTTTCAAAGATTAAAAAATAATCTTCTGAACGAAACCTTTGTACCAACTGAGGTAACCATCATAGTAAACGAGTTCAAATCCTAATCGAAGGCAACATTTTTTTTTCTTCATTTTTTTAATTATTCAATAAATGATTATTATATTTCATAAATCTGGATAAAAATAAGGAAGGTGAGCCTGGCAAAAGTATTGAAAAGTAGGAAAATATTATAATAAAACGATATTTTGCGCCCCATATTTAATTGTACAATTGATTAAGAAGCATAACGGACCAATTTGCATGGAAGAATTTATTTAATTTTTCAACGATTCAACTCAAAAATCATTATTCCTAAAGAAAAGCAAAAAAAAAGTCTCAAACATTTCTGTGCTGTGGTTTTTAGTTTTACTTTGAATCGCTAACATATGACAAAAAATTACACCATAACCATAACCATAACAACGTTCTTTGAAAAAAAAAATTTCGTGGCAAAAATTTCTATATTTAACTTCACTTCTCACTGGTACTATCAATTTTAGCCATTTTAATCCAAAACGTAATCTATTGAAAGATTTAATTTTTGTAATCTTTGAAAAAAGATTGAAATGAAATCTTTAGAGAAATTTAAAATGTTCGTAATCTTTCCAAAGATTAAACATTTAATCCGACTTTTTTCTCTGTGTAAGACATGACTTCAGAATGAAATAGTTGGAAGAAAGTAGCAAGAAATGTAATTTTTACTCAAGGTGCTGAATAGGCTAAAACACTCATGAAGGCTGTTTTATTCATATCAGGGCCTATTTTTGTATTTTTTTTTTCAAAAAACTTGCGTTTTAGCTGACTTTCAACTATTTTGTTTGATACATGACACTGTCCGCTTTCAAATGAAGTCGAGCATGATTGATTTGAGAGATGAGAGCGTCAATAATAAAACAAAATCATTGAGAGCCGGCTAAAACACAAGGCTGAGCTCAAGAGTTGCCAAAACCGTTCGAAATGATTTGGAATTGGAGTTTTTGGAATTTTTTGGCCATTTTTTTAGAAAAAATTTCCAAAGATAGACCGTGATTCGAGACACTAGAAAATTTTGAAGTCACTCGTCGTCTAATAGTAACAGAAATTGGAGACGCTTAAAATCTAATAAAAGCATGACGAAATCGACCACGAACATTTCTTCACATCGAAATGAGAAAAGATTCATTCATCATTGACACACCTACCAAAAATACCTCTAGCGAAGGTTGTCTGAATACATAACGAAGTGTCTCCTTTATAAATCAATTCATTTGAATTAAAATCGTTCTAATTAAATCATTCTAATACGCACTCAATCTAGATTGAAAGATTTCCAGCCAACGATTTTGTAAGTTAGTCGTTTAAGCCTTTCACAGACAACAAGTAAAATTATTATCGAATTTGCTACTTGTTATGAACTACGTATTTCATTCATTGACAGACAATCTTGTACTTCACTGGTTTCAATATGCAATTTGCCATACAAAACCACATCAGACAGAGCATAATAAAACAAAAGGTTTTTTAATTTTTTTTTTCTGGTAACTGGAGCACTTTGTATTAATTTCATCCTACCTGACGCATACTAATTGGATTTCGAACATATCCAATAATGAGTTCATTACATTGTAATTATTTTGCTCTCTAATTGATAAATATGTATGATTCACTTTTGAAAAAAACGCATCACATTTACTATACCAACCTTCATTTTGTAACGCATTGGTTTGATAAATTTTTGTTATCTAACCGCAATTAATTACACGTATGTGTGTATGATTCCAAGCGAATGAAATTAAATGAAATTCAATTTCAAATTTTATTGTTTATTATGTTCAGTTATGTGATTGTACAACAAATATGCATACCTCATAGATTTGGAATGAATGGAACAATATTTTTGTGCGGTTCGTTTTCAATAATAAATGGACGCGTCCATAGATATATTATTTACCAGCACTGTAATTGCAAAAACATGTAATTAATAATAGTGGCTGTATATTTGGAAAATACTATAAATTGTAATTAATGTATTCATTCATCAACAATGCAAAAATATTTAATTTTTATTCGTTTACTGCATTCTCGTCATCAAGTCGATGCAAATCAGAGGCGGCAGATATGGCGAAAACGTTTGCATACGACAAACATATGCTGTGCAGTGTCACATGCGAATATCACCATTTAGAATTTTGCATGTTCTGTACCACTACGGGCGGAAAATTATACACGATATCAGTCTGTCCCAATTTAATTTTTTGTCCGTCAGAAACCATTAAACCATTTGCCTATAAACAACATAATGGTCTCTCACCTGTTTATACCACAAATCCATTCTTTCAATGTTAAATTCTGAGTTCTAAATTCATCTTTTCACTAAAATTAATATAAAAGAATTCTCCGCGATCTGTGTAGTACTTTGAAGTCTAATAGTAGGTTACATTGGATGCTGCGAAAGTAACTCATTACATGAGGCAACACTTTTGTGATAAAATCAAATTCACAGGTGTGCTTTTGAGCATCAAGCTTCGGTAACTGTCTTTTCGACAAGTGTAAAAGTTATAATCCGAGGCTTGTCAAAAAACAGTTGCCGAAGCAAGTTTATCAAAAACATGCGAGTTTCTGAAGTTATGAAGTTCGTAGCAACATCCAACGTATAATGTATTCTGGTTTACTACCTGCCCCATGATTTCCACAAAGGAAAATGAAAGAAATGAACCGAAAATAGAACACATGTAATGGATCGTTTTGGCAGAGGGCAAATTGCGATATAATGGTCAACTTTCGCATGGGGTAGGTAGAAAATTAATTTACATTGATTCGACAGACGTCAAATTCAATACAATGCTACATTCAATAAATCTATTACTTCTATTGTCACGGTGGGTTTGAACGAATTTTAAATAAACCTGTAAGTTTCCAACCCGGTTTTTTTCATAAGCGAGTTGGATGAGGGAAGTGCTGTGCAAGTAAACAAGTTTTAGAAAAATCCCTAGAGCTGTTTCTGAGAAACAGCAACAGCGTCAGTCAGGGCTTGTGAAACAGTGAGGGCTGAAGGTTTACATTGGAATTGGTAGAGGGACAAATTCTAAGGTTTACAGTGTAAAAATTATTGCTCTCGATAATTTCTTAATGGAGCAAAAACAGCTGAAAGTCAAGATTTCACCATGTTGAAAGACAGATATCTCATTTACTAAACAACCGAGGAAGCTTGTAAATGGTGATCCCAGACTAGTTTTGCAAACCCTTTCGAATAGCAAACAAAATGTTTTTAAATCGAAGTTTTCTGTTACCTTTTCAGAAATTGCATTTTTAGACTACCCTCGGCGAACTTTGGCCGCTTCCATACCTTACTGGTATGAGTATTTCACATCCATGTGGTAGCTCATGTGATAGTCTGGAGTATCAGCTTTACAATGATTTCAAATATGCCATGTACAAGAAATTCATGTACAACATTTCATGTACAAGAAATTTTGATGAAAGAGCTTTGCATTGAGATCGCTCTACTTGCAAATCTAGAGCTATCTAAATAAAATTATGTATTTTCAAGACTTTTTGTCATTTAAATTCATTTTTTGATTAAAATATTTGTTTTTGTTCATAAGATGACGCTGTTGCTGGTTCTTAGAAACAGCTCTGTGGATTTTTCTAAAACTTGTTTACTTGAACAGCACTTCCCTCCCCCAACTCGCTTATGAAAAAAACCGGGTTGGAAACTTACAGGTTTATTTAAAATTCGTTCAAACCCACCGTGTTATGTCATCTCAATTTTAGTTTGCTTTGGCCGCAAAATCTTTTACTTCATTAGTTTTACCATTCATTTGACTATATTAGGGAAAACAAGCCATCATTACTCATTTTGTCGTGGTTGTCAACAACAGATGACTAGCTACTTACTCAGGTGGGTAGTTTTCCACAAGTTTGTCTAAACGAGGTGTAAGCTGCCAAAAATTTACGGTAGTTACTCTCGAGTATAACTTTGATAAAATGCTTAGGTTTGAAATAACTCGAAAAATCAGCTGAATACAGACAACATTACAGACAATGATTATGTTATTCAATCCTTTTTTATGCTTTTGATGGTCACTAGCAAAAAATTCATTCTATTAATAGTAAATTAATTGGATGTCATGTTTAAATGGACGAAAAAAAACCGATATATTAATAACCGACTTAAATAGACTTCTTCCTGATAATTTTTTGTGCACACAAAAAATCTGTGAAATAATTGCTCGCAGATTGAAACTTTATTCTCTGTTCGCTCACCGTACCAATAATTTGTTTTTTTTATAATATTCATGTTGTGACCATCATCGAAATCGAGAAAATGATAATTTCAAACGAAAATCTAAAGGTCATGGTTGGAACCAGATTTAATCAGCTGATTGATTATAATTACACAGTGTAAACGTTCAGGTAAATGTGTGTCTGTATCACTCTGCTATATTAACACAGCAACACTCAAACAGTACGTTACGCATTCCATCACAACGTAATTGATGTGAATGAGTACACTTTAGAGACTCGGCATTATTATAGCACGATCGATGGAATTGATTTCATGAACAACCGAAATTGTTTATTTTGGTTTGGCTTTTTTATTTACGAGAGAAGAGAAGACCACAAAACAAAAAATCCATCACCAAAACTCATACGTATAGTGATATGTGTTTATGTTATTGAACGAAGATTATTTTTGTAATAAACAAGTGTGATGGTCATGGTCCGGGTCCTATGAGATACGCATAGATTCAAGAATGCCTGCAAATTGAAAACACGTAAAATAAACTTGAATAATAAAAAAAAGTCATCAACGCATTTGTAAATATAAACCTCAATGTCATCTATTAAATAATGGTTTTACGAGAAAATTGATAATAAAATGGTAATGAAATTTGTGTTCGCTCTTATGCGACATCTAAATGATTTATCACAAGCTGGTTATTGTATTACCATGATCATGTGAACACAGTGGCAAAACAAAAGATATGAATGCTGCCATTCATCCGCAGCGAACAAAAGCTGACAGTAAGAACCATTTACATTTTAAATTATTCGGCGCCTCGGTGGAAATGCATGGAAATAGTTTAGTTTGTATACGAATGTCTGAGATGAACATCTTTTATACCAATGTGTCACCTCTCAGGTGGACCTGTTTAATTAGGTTTACCTGTACCTGATCGTTACCTGAATATGATTTAGTATCTTGGAAGTGACCTAATCTGCCTTGAAACTTGAAAATCAAAATTCAGCTTATCTGACCAGATTTTTCAAGAAATCTCATCTGGTTACCTAAACCTGAATTTGGCCCAGTTAGTTTCAGGTTCCCTTAAAACTTGAACCTGACATGGAAAATTTCAGGTTTTTAACTTCAGATTTCTGATCAGGTCAAACCTTACCGAGCATTATTAGAAAAGCAAGAACGAAATTGTGCGATGCAACATATTATATTTACCCTTTAGGTCTGAGATCATTAACGTGTAACGATCTCAGCTATTTTTTCTTTTCTTCCATCTCATTTCCATGGTTAGGTTATTGTTGTAAGCCGTTTCGAACAATGTCATCCGATACATCATCTGCTATTGACAAAAATAAACGACCAGTCAAAAAACCCTTAAGGGGTAAATGTGACGCAAGTCGTTTATCTGTCTCACAAAATAGGTGATATCGTTGAGGGTGACGCATTCTGCGCCTGTACGCAAAAGTTTTATCAACACAAGATGAACCCAAACAATGGGTTGTGATTTCCGCCATTTTAAGAAGAAGAAGAATTGCGATCAAGGTATATGACGCTCGTAAATAATACATGTATTCTGGTTGTTTATGTTTTGACTCGGTAGTAGAGTTTGTATTTTTTAAGTAAAATTACAAAATTATTACCGTTTGAGTAGAAATTACTTGTGAAATTGGAGAAAGAAAATTACAAAGTTGGCGCTGGAGTCGATTTTTGCGGCTAAATCTGTAATTTCCATCACAACCCAGTTAAGAGAGAAAATTTTACAACAAAAATTGCGTCACAAGTGGCAGATGATTCGGTTTTCTTCCATCTTTTAGGACGTATTTTTCCATATTTTAACCATTATCCTAACCGTAGTTTCCTCATCACCTGCCACTTGTGACGCAATTTTTTTTAAAGTTTTCTTTCTAAAATTGTTCATCTGTTATCGATAACGACGACGAAAATAATGACAAGCTCTGGGTAATATGGTCGCTTATATAGTAAAACGCATGTTTAAAAAATTGAAGTACAAGATTTGAAATCAACAGATTAATACTTTGATGGATGTAATAGACCCGATAATAATACTGGTCAGATGCTTATGCTTGCCGTCTACAACAGGTTAATAGTATTTTCTATAGCAACAAAATGTTGAAAGTATTGGCGTTGAAACGTTTGCAGACAATCATGAGAATTGTTGTTGTATGGGATCTATGACTTGACTCGATCAATGAATTTTGATTGAAGTAAAATCTATCACTTCATTTGTTTGAACATAGATTTTCCTATTTAACGAAACGTTAGCTATAGCTACCAATGAAAAGTTTCCTTGTGGATAACAAATGATACAGTAGTTATAATGGAAGAACAAAATACACGTTTCAACTCGCTTTCTGTCGTAACGAGAGAAATGTAGCTCCTATTTTGATTTCTTCAACCTCCAAATATTTTCCATGTTAATGCTAGGAGCAGCGCTATGCTTAACCCCATGATATGATAGCATTTACGCGCCTTGCTTCCTCATTGTATGGTAATTGTTAAGAGGAATTCTAGCTGCATACCGTTTGCTTTGCCAAGGCGAAACAAACATCCGATCGAAAAGAAGTTAAAGAACAGAAAAAGACGAAGAAAAAAAAGGTAAAATCCTTTGGGCAAAACACACAAAGTTTTCATATTTCGGGAAGAGTGAAAGCTAATTTCGTTTTTGTTTATTTCAAATTTCAATCGAAGTAATTAAAATTCCGCAATATTTACGGATCTTATGTACCATCCATCGGGTGTTTAGATTATAATGGGAATACTTGTACTAATAAAAAGTAATTATACCCAAGACGACTTAAGGGCTCTCTGTGAACGTTCTTGTAAACGATGCAAAACCGTTTACGAACTTAATGTAAAAATGTAACAGGTTTAGCATTATCTGTGCAATGGACGTGCCAATGAAGCTTCATCGAACTTATAGTGGTTTCGATGGACATGGTCTTTTTCTATGTACATAATTGATTCACTTACATTGTTGCATTATTTCCACACGACTGCTGTACGTAATGTTGGCAGACTAAACTCGTGTTGCTTCAGTGCTTTCTACAGTATTTTAACGACTAAGAACCATTGTAACAAAAGCTTTAAAAAGGAAAAACTACGTATCGAGATCAGAAAATGTCACTTTTATCACCCCGTTTCTTTGTTGCGAATGCTTTTCTATTCCATAAAAACTAGATATTATCCTTTAATCGGATTCGGCAAATCCCTCTATCTCATTTTGTGACTGATGTTTGCCCAGCACCATTTCATGTCGTATTATCAAACCGCCGAAAAGTTTACAGTTCATTCATCAAAGTGGTTATTATGCCGTCTATGCGAAGCTGGACGTTTAGGTTGATTCGTTCCGATTTGTTTGTTAATCAAAATTGGTGTATATCTACGATGCTTTGCAGAGCACACACCAATTTGATATCAAGACATTTTACTCGTATAGGTATACGTTGTTGGCTAAAAAAAATGGTAATATAAACCGAAGATTTATTTATGTTGTTTTTTTTGCACCTTTTCTTTTATATTAATAATAGTTTGAATGTCAATGTTGTAGAACCAGTCAAACGAGATACGTATTTTAATGATAGGTTAATCAACTCTTGCACATATAAATTGTCTGAATCAAAGTAAATTACCAGTCTGTGCATAGAGCAAAGCATACACATCTTTTTCCTCTGTAACGTAGTATCCAAATAAAACATAACATGAGAGTCATGTTAGATATTAATTAATAGCATGCATCATTTTAACATTCAATTCAATGTCTAAACATAAAACTAAACAATTGCATATATGTGCGTCGTATATATATGTGCTGTGTGTGTGATTAATGCAGCTTATGTAACTCAACGATGACATAAATTTGAATAAGTTTGAATATTAGTTTCGGGATTCTATATCAAATGGAAGAGGAAACGAATTTTTTTGAAATTAAAAGTTTGTTTTTTGTGTGCTGTGGATTTGCATAATTAAATCTGTGAATGAATGTGCCTTGCACTTGATATTAAAAAAAAGTTGTTGAAAAATATAATTTCCTTGCAGTCACATCAATGCGAAGAATACAGTGCTCACTGTAAAGCCATTAGTCAGTCGAGAAGGTCTTTAAAATTAAAGAGTTTTCCTTTAAACAAAATAGAAAAGAAAAACAAACGCTACGACCTTCTTTGCAAGACCGATACAGCAGCTATTTACAGTCAGAAATTAAAAAAAAACGTTTTGCTTTCTATTAGCTCCTTTGCTCCTTTGTACGCTCACAGTTTCCTTGAGAATCCAATTTAACATTAAAATTCGCTTTGACATGCATGTAGAAAATGCGAATGATTTTTATGTTTCGCAAGACATAAGTTTAAAAGAAAAATTCTTTTCGAGTGTGCGTTACGAAAATTCGCTCTTTATTCACACAACCGCGTTAAGAATATTCGTTTTGGTCGACACCGATGCGTTCCTTCAGGAATTAGTCGTTTCGTTAGAAAATAATTGTCGAAGTGAATTGTCTCGCTTTAGTGATACAATTTAGTCTAAAAATTGAAAATCTAGATTCAGCGTTTTAGTATTTAGTTGCAAGTCGAAAAGAAAGTAAAAATCTAGATTTTCATTTGTTTAACGAATTGTATCCTTGAACAACTCCAAACCACAGCTACTCCCAAATCAAAAAAATAAATCGGATTTCACAGTACATACCACGACTGTATGTCATTTTAATTTCCATTTCACTGGTGGCAAGTATGTCACTAAATGAGATCTATCACTTCTTTTGGTCATAGTATTTTCTAAGGCTCGGAGCAGGTCAGGTCAACCTGACCTGAATTATCTGTTAACCTGACCTGACCTGAAATTTAATTACCTGACCTGATCTGACCTGAAGTGATCTTTAACCTGTTTCGACCTGACCTGAAAAAACCTGACCTGACCTGATTTTTTTTTTAAATTTTTTTACATTTCTGATAATTTTATAAATTATGTCAAAATTATATAAAAGTTCTATTCTGCTAAGTATTTATTAATTAAAAACGAAAAAAAAAACATTTTGAAAAACAGTCAAGCAATGAAGGCTATTTTAAACACGAGCCTGATGTTGATTTCGGGTACTTTTAAGAGGCAAAGCACAATTACACAATTACTACAATACATCCCACCTAAATGATTTATTTTTACAGTCAAATGATATGCCTCAATATTTCATTGTTTTGTTGAACTATTGTTTTGTCCTGACAAGCGTTATGTAAATTGTCCTTGAAGATCAACGACATTAATGTTTTGGACTACTGGAATTCCTATTCTGGAACATTTCCCTCTTTGCCGAGTATAGCCCGCGATTTTTTCGCGGTTCAGTCCGGATCGGCCTGTGTTGAACTGTTTGGAGCTGTTGTCTCTCACACACAAAACTAAACACGCGGTTATGTGCGTTAAATCGTTGTACAAACCTTAAGAGCGATCACCCCTTGGCAAATTTCTAGCCTACATTTCGGCGCAAAAATATTCGTTTTTTGATGATTTCTCTGAAGCGAAATCTTTTTTTGAAAAAGTAAAACTATTAAAGCATGCAAAAATGTGTTACCTTTAAAAAAAAAGTTGGTTTCTGGTTAATAACTTATAAGTTATCAACCACAAATCAATTTTTCCTTTAAAAGTAACTGATTCTTGCATGCTTTAATGGTTGTTCTTTTTCAAAAAAAAGATTTTGGTTCAGAGAAATTATCAAAAAACGAATATTTTTGCGCAGAAATGTAGACTAGAAATTTGCCAAGGGGTGAGCACTCTTAAATTTTGTTCCTCTTCCGAAAATACTGAATTATTGTTTTTTATATTTATGATTTCTACCGTTTAAAATGTTCGACTTATTTCTTCAATAAATCACGAAGAAAACAATAACAATATATTGGCTAATCAGATCGTTTGGTATTCTCTTCAAAACAATGCTTCCTGACTCAGATCTAAGCTGAAAACGCCCATAATATTCAAATTTTTCTTTTATCAAATTCAGGTCAGATCAGGTCAGATCAGGTATTTTTCATATTAGGTCAGGTTCAGGTCAGGTCAGGTTTGGAAATTACCTGAACCTGACCTGATTCCCTCAGGTATTTTTTCTCATGACCTGACCTGACCTGAACCTGACCTGTTCCGAGCCTTAGTATTTTCAACAGATTGATGGAAAATCTTTTACTTCATTATGTTTAATATACATTTTGGCAAATTTCAGCGACGATTTGTTTCTCTTCTGTCGGTAATTCGATAACAGATGAGACTGCCTAGAAAAAGTCTCTTATGGTTAAGTAGTCATGGAAAGAGACAAAAGATACATGGACAGTATTATACAAGAAACGGAGCAATATTCTCCTCAGAAAAATGCCACCGTAACGATGTGAATGGTGCTTAATGCAACTAAATCCAATCGTCTTCAATTGCTTTCTGTTATATATCCTCTCTGAATTGCTGAAACAAAAAGTATAATTGCGATTTTTATAACATTTTCAGAGAATTAATCAATCAAAAGCATCAGTTAGCAACCTCTAGTCATTTTTCCCCGAAGGAACAGACTATTTTTTTACAGTAAACCATAGATATCGGGATAAGTCCGTATTAAAAAGGGTGTTTTCTTCACTCTATTATATGCAACGAAAGCTGTTTGTTGTTTGAAAAAAAAAATCTTTAAAAGAAGTCGCGGAAAGCTACCCACATGCATGAAACTGGTAAAAGAGAATTGTTCCATCATTTCATCATTTCATGGCTGAGTTGGTTTTAAAATGATTTATGCAAACTTTGAATCCCATTTTTGTCACGTTTAACATCTACTTATGTTACATTAGAGTACCAGACGCTAATAATATTCTTACATTTCGACTACCTCAACTTTTTTTTCGTACAACCAATTCGCATCTAATTACGGCTGCTATATTTGCCAATAAACGCAAAATAGCTACACAATTTGCAATATTTGATTATGAATATCCGTCGTTTCTCATAAATTAGCAATAAACTTTACAGATGTGTGTGCGTACATTCATTCATATATGAATGATAGAACCATACTCTTATGTTATGTAACAATTTGTCTAGAAAATCTAAACCTAATTGCCAGTGAAAAATATCTGAAAAATATTGATTTGTGTGCACGGTGCACATGTTCAATTATATATGTACTCCGTACCTTCGTTGATGATACATGGTGTCATCATCAATTAACACTTTTTATGGCATCTGAATTATTTATGAAGAAATAAAACAAACTTTTTTTTTGTTTGTTATGTAAACATTAGTAAAATAGTGTCATTGTCATAGCGATTCGGATTTGTGTTGTTTACATTGAAGCCATTTTAATAGGTATGGAAACTATATCGACGGTATTGTGTACACACATACACTATCAGCATACAAGCATAGATTTTGTCTTGAGATTTTTAGTATTCAGGACGTTCTGAAAGTGATCGATTCGATGGATTTTGGTCTTGAACTCCTTTATGTTTAATGTGACGCTTATTTTCTGTAATTAAAGGTTTTTGTCTTAAGTTTTTTTTTTCATATACACCGAGCTATGTCAGACATGTACAAAAAGACGTTAATTGAGAAGATTTAAAAGCAACGTAATCTACTTTTCTTGAATTGGTCATTAATTACGAGAGTTGTGTTGTGGTATACCAGTGTGTGGCTTTATTATTATTCTTACGGATCGGTGTTGTTATACAATTTGTGAATTGCATTGGGAAATTGTTTCGATTTATGATTAACGAACTGTGGGACGATTTTTTATCATTCGAAAATAATTTTCTACTTCAATTATTATTGGCTGTGATGTTTAGTTAGAAAAACTCAACTGCAGGATGATAGACTCTGTTTCGTGTTTTGTTTGAAGATTTGTCCTTTGAGCACGGTAAATTTTCCCGTGGGGAGAAAACATAACCTTTCTCATTTGAACTATCGAAAATGGTATAGTGAATTGATGTTTATACTTCGTGTAGAAAAACGTTTAATCACACCGCCCACACCCACTGAAAAATTTTGTGTTCACTTCTGGTAGAAATTGAAAATTCCAACTCAAGCGAAATTGCGTCCATCGCTTCGCCGTTGCAGTAAACATCTTGTTGGAATTATCCATCTCCCCTCGGTGAACAAATAACTAAGTGACGAAAATGAAAACCTTTAGTGATTGATGAAAAATCTTTTACTTCGTTAGTGTTCCTCTTCTTTTGGTTCCATCTATACAATCACGTCATTTTTCAGCTAGATCTCATCCAATACTTGTCACAACCGTGATGCTTTTAGGTGTTAGAAAACGCATCTTTCAGATCTCAGATGAATGAGGAGATTTGTTCATTGAGATATCGCATCTCTCTATCACTAGTTTCCTAAGGGTAAGTTCAAGAATCTCTTATTTTAGTGTAAAATTCAGGTCGTTTATGACCTGATATTAGTCCTTACTTTAGATGAATTGATTCATCCGCAAGCAAAATACTTGATTTGAGAGCGTCACTTTTGTTCTAAACATTTTGTAAAGATCGTTTGAATAAGACTAGTAACAGATCATGTGTCCATTGATCAGAAACTGAAATGCCAGTCTACCCGATAATAGCCGAGTCTGTACTGAACTGACCTGAATTTACCAGAAATCTAAAACCAAAAGATATTCAGGTAGGTCAGGTCAGTTTTTAGGTATACCTGAAAAAATCCTAGATATACCTGAAATCTGACCTGGTTCACTTGAATTTTTATTGGTCTTCAGATTTCAGGTAAATTCAGGTCAGGTGAAAATTTGCAATTCGATAAATCAGTCTTATAAGACCAAAATTTGAAAAGTGCAACGAGTTTATCTTCCGTTTATTGGCAATCTACATTTCCTGGTACTTTAACTTAATATTTAAGCTTGTTATAGCTTCTCCAATTTGACATTAAATTAACCTGCCGCTGTGCGCTATATCGCTATATGGTTTATTTGCCAAAGGTGCACACGAAAACGACTATCTTCCAAAATCTAAACCTGTCCCAATGATTCAAAAATTTCTTCGTTTTTACTGGTTCGTTGACGTTCATCTGTATTTCTTGCATATCACCTCTTTTTTAATGTTATCGGTCACATTATATGAATATGTAAATGTCGCAAATAATTCCATTCCAGACCAGACAATTTTTTGCTGGTCAACGATATATATATTTGACGATAACAAAAAAATTGTTTTGATTTTTTATCTTTCAAATAAAGAATGTCATCATACGACTGCATTTAGCATAAAATTAAAAATCATTATAGCTGTTTGACGACCGCTTCGGTCAATTAAAATGCTATATCCGTTTTTATCTCCTATTGTTGCAAGAGATTCGTGATAAAATTTTATAAATGTATACCCAGCACGTTTAGTTTAGTAAAACGCAATAACATCAAGGTTCACCGGTTTCATTTGATTATAATTCGGTGAAATGATTATGGTTGAAACATCATCTCACATTACTTGTCTTAACTACGCTCTAATTTTTTTTAAACTGATATTACACGACCGTGGTTGAGCAGCTATTTTTGGTTATACCGTAATGCACACTATATATATAAACGAAAGGAAAATGTGATGAGCTCCGAAAGAAGTATTAATAAAAGCAAAGTACTTTAGGAATGAGGAGGGATTTTTAGTATTAAATATACACGAAATGAGCTGCATCATTTACGAATTATTGAAAGATAATTTTAGAGAAAATGTGGAAAATGAGGATGCGAAACCTACGAAACCCTAATTTAAGTGTCATCGTTAAAAAAGCTTACCGATGGAAATTGTTTATTGGAATCTGTGGAAGGCATTGTCACTCACAGGACCTATTATTGAGAATAAATTACCAAAATTTACTGATGACTTTCCAAATGATAGGCCCTGGCTGGGTATATTATTGAGAATTTATTAGCCAAAAATTTACTAAATTGACCGAAATTTACTGAATTGACCGAAATTTACTAAACTTACCGAAATTATGACGTTCCAAATAATAGGCCCTGGTGTTTTAATAATTTGCCCCATCTGCAAAATTCGAGTATCATTCTCTCGTATTTTAACTCGCGATAGAAAAATTAGCTTCCATTTGAAAATTTCATCTGAATAATTTTTTCCCCGTCATTTTTATCTGCTTGAACTCTTCTCATTCTGCAGAAAAGAAGATCAGGGATTTCATTAATAATCGAAATGACAGATTGAACACTTTAGTCATGACATCGAATTAGCATTTAATTATAACGCTAAATCGATATTCTTTTGAAGAATGCTAAATAATTCATGATTGAGGACGCGAGTATGTTCATGTCACACCATACGAAAACGTTGGATATTATGGTTTGAGGTATAGGTATATTGTGTGGATGTATAGTATCGCGCTGCAGATATGCGTGTATATTGTTAATAAGCAACTTTACATCGAAATTAAAAGCAACGTCAGAAACAAATTGGAAATTTGAAAAATGCTGGAAAACGGAGATAATTATGGTAATTGATGTGATGAAAAATCGTGAATTAAGAATGGAGAATGGAGACACAAAACTCTCACGTTGTCAATCACAAAATTGACTTTTAATTTAAATAAATCTTTTCGTTTGTATACACAGTCTCGCCCGTCTAAATAAGTTATTTATTTCTCGAAAAGTTCTACAAAACATTTTTCACTCGGAAAGTCTCGTAAAATGCATTCCGTTCGTGTACGACATACACCACCGGTCCATTTACATTTTTATACGACCACAAATCACATTTGTTACAAAACCCATTTTTTATCTAGCATTTCGTTATCTCCCTGGACATTAAATTTGGTATACATGAAAAATGAGCTTGATCAACAAACGGGAAGTTTTTCCAGCTCCACAACTTTATTGTATTAGTTGAGTTGATTGTAAATTAATATTTTTTTTGGTGCATTGATGCAACGTAATTTTCGAAATTAATTTACTGATCGAAATCCAATATTGTGCCATTATGCCATGCACGAATGATTTTTGGAGCACCTTGGTGTTTATCGTCAACAATTTCGAATAAATTCAATGAATTCGAAGCTTTATTGAAATTACATAAAGTATTTAATTACGAAGTGTGTAGTTGCCTTTGGGGGTGAACAATGCATTATTGATTTTTTTAGCTATTCGTTGTTTATAATTGATCGTTTCCAATGAGACAATGGCAAAGATACAATTTCAATCTTTGCACAGATTTCTTGGTATTGTTCCACAGCTTTTTTACTGTATTAATCTGCTACCTCTTTTGGTCGTCGTACTTTGATAGATTGAAACAAAAGCTGTTACTTCATTCGTGTTAACATAAATCTTACTATAAAAGACCGAAAAAGCAACAGCTTTTACTGATTTCTGTCGTCGTTCTCGATAACAGATGACATAACCATCAGTATTTCAATTTCAATTACTCAATTACTTTGCTAGGTGTTTCGTTACAATCCTATATTGTGTACTAAGTGGTAAAAAATGTAATTTTTTAGAACCAGCTGGAGATGGAACAGAGTAGTTTTTTGTGTTGTTTTTCTAGGACAACAATGGAACAGAGTAGGACAGGTTTACGACGAGTCCAAAAAATTACTCTTCCATTACGATGTAGAAACGACGTTTTTGCGCCGCGCCGGAGGATCAATCATTATGCATAAAAACAAAGGAATCACTCGTCAAAAATTTCAGTTTTTCTTAGCATCGTGTGTGGTATATACGAGGAGTGATTAATCGTTATTCTCCACGAAACGAAATCATCAATTTGTTGCACAATTTTTCGAAACAAAGGAAAAGATTTCTAGTTTTAAATGTCATTTTGTCAGGAACTTTTCCTTTACCTTTTCACGAGTCCAATACAATGTTTTCACAACAAAGGCTCCCGAAATTATCAGATGACGTAAGAAAATAACAATTTTCTTGCTTGCGTCGTGAAAAATATATTTGAAGTTCCATTGTTTCTACTCATTTGCAGAAGGTTTGTTTACGTTTTGTCTAATGAAAATTCTGGTGAGAAAATTTGTAATGTCCCAACTATGCTGTCTCTTGGGGTGGAATATTTTCTTATGACATGAAGCATTGGATTTATTAGTATTTTACATGGCAAGGGATGAAAAGATGAAATGCAGAGTTTTTGTGTGAATTTTGTTGATCCGAGGCGAAGCCGAAACGAGACTTTTCATTTTTCTAAAGAGTTATGTAATGGATTTTTCATGTTGTTATGGGAACTGAAAGTAAAAATGTCAATTTTGAGGGACATGAAAGAAGCATGAGATACTTGGTAACTATTACATGCTGAGGGCGCCTCAAAAATGAAAAGTACGGGCTTCAACGCATGTAGCATGTAAAATACATTTTCATCCGTGCGGCGTGAATAACCTTATTTTCTCTAGTCGAAATTGGCATTTAGTTGTCATTCTGAGAGTCACCATTTTAGGTGAGATAATTAATATTTTCTTCACTAAAATGACAGATTCAGCTATATTGGGTGAGAAAATCATCATTTTCTCACCTAAAACGGCTGAATACCAAAACACGGTATTCATTTTATTTTCTTCAAAGTGGAGAAATATGCGGATTTTCACAAAACGAAAGCATAAAAAACGTTGTGTTCACCTCGGAGAGAAATTAGGAAAATTTCTCTTTTAGTGGAATTTCCTATTTTCTCCCATTGGGGAGAACAAATAACTATTTCGCTTGAAATAAATATCATTTCAATTCTATTTTGTTAAATTATATGTTCGTTTTCAATAGAAATCCGATTAAATCTGGAAATTTTAATTGAAAATTTGTATCATCCAAACCGATAAATTGATAATTGTTTCCATCAAAATCACTAAACATTATAATAATCAAAATCGATTTTAATTGACATTATAATCCAAATCTATCCTGTTAAAATACACTCACTAATACACTCTCTCAGTACATTGTATAATCATGTGAGTCACGTGTTCCATGGGAAAAATACCTGAATGCAACAGCACATTATGTATGAGATAGACAACGAAATTGATTCGTTAAAATCATTGCCATGGAAAATGTGGCCTTAAACACAAACCACTGCTGGTCGGACTGGCTGAGGTTTATCCGTTTATGTCTTCATTTCAATAATTTAGTACATCAGTCACGATAACCAATTAAGGAACGTTTTATATCGAAAACGAATCATTTACAATCGATACTTTCTGTTTCGTTGCTTCAACGATTCTACGATACGATTCTGTTTATTAATTCAATTGAAGCACGTCGCGGTTAGAAATGTAAGTTGTTTAAATTCGAATTTATTGATTCAAATTGTTGCAACTTTATTCGCATGCATAATTAATGTTTCATAAGACAGGTGAGGCGTTATCGGTTATTGTGTCATACATAGAAAAGGTAAAAAAAAAATCTGTTTTTCACGGTTGAAACAATTGATTTTGAGTTGAAGTTGAAATTATAATTTCGTTACGTTATTTACGTGCCGTATCGTCTTTAACCTTGAAATTATGAATATTTAATAAAATATTTACTTGATGAAAGAACAATTGAAATGGTGGAAGCTAAACGATGTGTTGAACGTTTCGTTTCCATTATTTGTTTATTTGCTGGTTGTTTTGCTTGTTTACAATTAGTATGACTAAACACTTTAGAGTGCGGTGTTAGCGTCTATATAATATTGCATGGAAAGAGAACGTTGTATATCTACTTAAAGCCGCAACAATTTTCAAATAAACTGAAAACATTTATGATTGTTACCTGTAAATAAAATCCCATTTAAAAGATGTTTCCTTCGCACACTCATATATATATCCATCAGTTGCGAAAGTAATTGTTTTCCCTTGCCATTCCACATGACACAAAATACAGATTCTAATGTTCGGTGCGCGCGGTTACGGTGGGTAAACAGAGAGTAGAAGAAAATCAGCATTTCAGAGGGCATGTAAATAACGTCTAATATATTTGTGTATAACCACAAAGCGTTTTATCTACGATGTGCCATATTCATTCAATATATTACCCATGTTTGTTAATATCCCTTTAGTGAAAATTTAATATCTTCGCTGTTATTTAAATAATAAAATGTTTGCAGAGAGCGAGAGAGAGTGGGAAAAAGTGTTTCATTTGCATAGAAAATTAAAGAACATGTTTCAACCTGTAATGAAATTGGTTCTTAAATATACATCTTGTTTCCATAAGACCCACAGAGTGCAAATAGGGTGGTATATTGGTGTACACTGACGATAAAGTGAAATTCGACATATTTTCTGATTTGTAAAAATACATAATCTAGATTTTCATTTGTTAGGGACCGTCCATGAATCCCGCCCTTACAGTTTGCAAATTTTTATACCACCCCTCTATTGTGCCCACTTTTCCTATTTCTTATAAGACACATGTCCCTCTTGAAAGAGGACAGATTTTATGGACAGTCTACCAAACCACAACGACTAAAATGCAGACAATATGTCGGATTTAACTTTCTAACATAATTTTGGATCGATCATGTTTTTCGCTCCTTTACAGAGTTTTAGGTTGATAATTGAAGTAAGATGAAAGGCATGATGAACTTTATTCAGATGTTTATAAGTTATCTACAAAATAAACACGTCACCCGATAAAATCTAATTTTCACTTTTATTCCTGAGTTTTCCACAAAAAAGGTGTCTGACGTTTCACATGGAGTGAGAAAATGGCTGCGTTGTGAAATAGTATTTTATCGCATACGCGGTGTGATTCCCCGAAAAAATTATTCACCTAGGATATATAAACAAACATTATACTTCTATAAATTGTCAAAGTGTCATTCGCATATATTGTTGTCTCGTTTTCGCTTATGCGATAAAAAAGAATATGCACGTATGTCAAGCCGTCTCGGCAAGCCTCGACCGCTTTGTCATACGTGCATAATATTTATTACATAACTAGGGATAAAAAGATGAAAAGTAGAGTTTTCGTGTGAATTTTGTTGATCCGAGGCGAAGCCGAGGTCAATAAACACACGAAAACGAGACTTTTCATTTTTATCCCGAGTTATGTAATGGATTTTATCGCATACGCGGTGTGATTCCCCGAAAAAATTATTCACCTTGGATATATAAACAAACATTATACTTCTATAAATTGTCAAAGTGTCATTCGCATATATTGTTGTCTCGTTTTCGCTTATGCGATAAAAAAGAATATGCACGTATGACAAGCCGTCTCGGCAAGCCTCGACCGCTTTGTCATACGTGCATAATATTTATTACATGCTGAGGGCTTCGAAAGAAGTGCTTGAAACATAAAAAGTACGGTTTTCGACGCTTGCTACATGAAATTATTTCACTTCTCAAAATATCTTATAAATATGTATTACCTTTTAAGTAATTTACACCACTTTGATTTCCCGAATTAGCTTCGATAGAGAAAATTCAAGCCATAAACTAGAAAAAAACTCAAATCTCTTTCAAAGTATGATGAAAACTTATCAGTCTCTTTCTGAAAATCAAGTTTCAAAAGTTTTGCCACACAATTTCCCCTTTTATTTCAAGATCTTCTGGCGTTTTATTAAATAATCTGTTACTTCTGTTGTTCAATATAAATCCTAGTGTTTGATTAAAAAAAAATCTTTTACTTCATTTGCGTTGACATTTATTTTGCTATAATTAGAGAACGCATAGGTTCATTGCTTATTAATTGACGTAGCTGTCGATAACAGATGGTTATTGATTACCCTCTGATGGAAGATACTTTGACACAATTCGACGATATTTTTATAGTCCTCAAAATACTACGAATTTAATTTTCACAGACATTTGGGATGACAATTCACATACATAATTGAAAAATATCCAACATTTCCATTTCCAGCAGTTCAATACAGTAACAGTTGTCTTCTAATAATATTTAAAAGATTCCAAAAAAGATGTCTTAGCCAGTGACATCCTCCCCGGTCACACTCGGTCATTTTCTTTTTTCAAATCTTGTTTTTTGTATCAAATTAATGGACATCTTTTATGGACGACGCCTTTGAATTTTCGTGGCATATCAATTTTATTACTTTCACACCTTGTACGACAGAGTAACTCTTATTGAACGTGTGATTCATATATGTATATGCCAAAGGAATCGTAAAATCCTCTCCAATCGATTGTTTCTATTTTAAGTATCGTTTGTCCTTGTATCATTTTGTGTTATTGATTTACGCATAAAATTTTAATGCGAGTGAATTATACAGTTCTCATAAAAAATTTTATTTCTTATTTCCAGGATACGTTATGCATTTGGTTTTTTTAAATGGATTCATTTTGGCAACGACATTTTTTCAAATTGCTACATCGGATACCGTTGGTAAGTGTTTTACTGCTTGTTCTACCAATCACTCACGTACCAATCGAATAGTTTAAATATAGTCAAACACCAAGGTATCACCGAGTATTACTTTAGCTTTTTCGAAGAAACTTTACCTGCTGTAGGTAGAATCAGAGGTGCCGACTTTGGCATCGGGGAATCTGGTACACAGTGCTAAAATTTTGGTATCGAAAAATCGTGTGCGAGTTCACATTTTACGTAATTGAAAAATGCGTTGTTTTAGCACCGTGTGCCAGATTACCCCACGCCGCTGACTTTATTTATGCTCAATATTATTTTTCTGCAATCGACCTAACGAGAGTCAACGTTATGTTAGAAATCTGTTCTGGTGGCTACTCTTCAATGAAATGTTAAAACTTTCTCATGGGGACAATTGCCCCCTTCGCCTCCGAATACTCGGCGTCACTTGACCAAATTCAAAGAGTTAAAAAACTATATCATTGCATTGTAGTTACATATTTTTATACGTACGCAGCTCTTTATAGTCTTTCATAACTGGCAAGCAACAATCATTGAATCTGTTACTTCTCAAAATCTTTCAGTTCGTTGGTTAAAGCAAACAATTGTGCTATAAAAGACGACACCTTGTGGACAACAGATGACTAGGCGTTTCTAGAGTGATTTGAATGACTAATTATCCTTTCGAATTACGCACGTCTATAAAAGAGAGATTAAACCAGACAAGCAATGGTATCGACAAAAGGTATAGGAAAACCATTGACACATTGAAGGGAAAAGTCTGTCTTTGAGAAAATATTTTCTTGAATTTTCTCGATTTTTTTGTTGCTATTTTTTCGAAATTTTTTTGAACAATTTCCCAAAAAGCATTTTCAAAGAAATTTGAGAAAATAGAGAAGGATCAAAAACTCCTAACGAACAGCCCCAAATAAAATAGATTTTCCGATAAAATTTACGTAAAACACTTTTTACTCGAACTCTCTCCACATCTCCTGGCCTCACACAACTATTGTGTATTGTCGGTCGTGTGTTGAATCTAATTGACATCGATTATCTCGATAATTCGAAGGATTATTTATTTAGGGCATCTGTATTCACTTCCAACGATTTTCCGATTATATTCTTAGCTCGTCAAATTAGCTTAAAGAAAGTTTGGAAATCCGTTGAATAAATAATGGTCATGCGATTGAATTTTTCCCATCCAATGTATAAATAAAGATCTGTGACTATATGGATGGGTTGGGTTGATGGAGTTTAAAAAAAAGTTTATTTTGGATAAATTTCTCTTAGGCACTGGCGGACCGTCAATAGTCACCGAAGGCAAGGATGCTCTCCTGACATGTGTGATTATGGCCCCATTCTCGAATGACACCGTATTATGGCGGAAGGGGCCAAACGGAACAATTCTATCGGCTGGAATGAATCGGGTAACCAACGATAAACGAATCAGCGTTCTGCATGACGAATGTGAGTATCTAATTTTTGTCTATTTTTTTCTTTTTCTTTTTTTTTAAACATTATCCCACCACCACCATTTGTTTATGTGTCATAAGCATAGTCTAGCATTTCGTTTAAAGAAAAATATTTGTGTTTTTCTTTAACAACAAAAAAAAACTTTTTTTCCGTATACAGAGAGCTCTCAATATCAATACGTAAAGGAACTGTTGAATTGAAAAAGTTTTTGCAATTTGTTTTTTCGTTTGTATTTCCCGTTCACGTTTATACATAACAAAGTGTAGTTTCACATTCTATTTCTCTGTTGTTCTTCCCCCGTCCACAAAATGTTGTATAAACGAAAAATTTCTTTTAATTCAACAACTAAAAACTCATTTTCCGACCATCTGGTTTTTTTTTAGTCCTTAATCAGCTGGAAAAAAAATAATGCAGCAATTAATATCCAATTTCAGATAAGAGTGAAATAGCTTTCCAATTCAATTAAAGATATTTCACCGGGAAAATAATTGTTAGAAATTTTCTTTACTTTTTTTTGCACAGAGCTCATTACCTAACCTTCTGGATTTTTGTCAAATTTTCCATCCCATAAACCGTTTACGATTGCATCCAGGCTGAAATTGTAATTAAAGTATGACTAACTGGCCCAATACATTTCTGGCTCGCAAGGGGACTTGAATTTTAGACAATTTAATTTATTATCAATATTCTCTTCTTCTTCACGTCCAATTTCATCGTCTGCAGACATTTTATTTACGATGAAAATCGATTTTTTGTTTCCTTTTTGTAAAGGGGAAGAGAGAATAAAATAAAATTTAGAAGCCTCCCATCAATATTAAATGGGCTTCGTTGAGTTTTGCAAATTGCGTTGACTTTCGCATCATCATCAATTGTTACATAAATTCGCCGATCGTAGAAAGTCTAGAAAAAGGTAACTTGCATTTTAGTCAAGTCATACATTCAGTCAGCTAAGAGATTGGGAGAGAGAGTATCTGTGAAATTTTGTTTAAAAAAAAATTCACAGCTCTCTGTGCTCTCAACGATCCTAAGCTTTTAGCAAAATCATTTAATCCGTTACTTCATTTGAGGAGAGTATCTTGCTGTATATCTTTGATCAACGCTCTTCAAGCATGAGTTGTACTCTAAATAGGGTACTGAAACTGGACAGTGTATCGAAAAAATTTTGGCGCTGTAAAAAAATTCCGACAATTTTTTCATACAAAATAGTCCTCTATTTGGCAGCTGTCATTAATAGCACTTTTGCTTGTAGTGCGTTGCTTTGATACAAAATCTATCTTTTCAATATTTTTATCAAACATTTCACGTCATTGAAATTTAGACAGAAACTTGATTCAGTCTGTCCACTATGCGGATGAAATAGTTACTAGCGCTGCGCTGACGTGGTGGTTTCAAACCAGTATAAAGACGAATGAACAGCTTTTTTTGTTTGAATTTTGAATGGAATAGCTGATGTACTTTTTTGTCCTGTCCAATCTCTGACAACCCCTTATGTCGACAGATTATATGTATAGAAAAGCTTACCCAGAACTTTTCGGCTCGTTTTTGTCGACGATGGTCATAGTCGATAGCAGATGACTAACCGTTTCTATAAGGTTAAGACGCTGGAAGTTTTTAGGCGCTTTCGGCTAAATCGATACAGAAAAATTGAAAGATGACACATTTTGACTCCGATGTAAAAAAATGGACTCCAAGTAAAGTCATTAATTGTGACAATGGTCTATGAATAATGTCATCCTAGCCTGACCTCATATCGATGACCGATACGATCTGATTTGATATCTAAAAACATGGGTACAGGTAACTCCGACTAAAGTGACGCAATTTGCACCTGCTGTTTTTCATCTAGTCCACTCACAACCTCATTGCCTTATACGTTTTTATACGAGTTTAATAGTCATACGTTGGTAAAACCGTAAAAACACGTATAAGACAGGGTGGTTGTATTAGTGGGCCAGCTCAAAATTAACTGATACAAATTGCGTCACAAATTTGGTTGGGGTTAAACTGTATTATTCAAAAACTGACGTTGAATGAGTGCCTTTTCAAAATCATCAACGAACGTTATTTACGGATGCTCTTTCAACACACAACCTACCTGGTAATGATATCGTAGACGAGCCTCAAATTATCGTAACATTATGTCTACTTACTATAGAACATTCCAAATAATTTAGCTGTGACTCTACAATATGCGTATTATACGTTGCCTATAATGAGAGATAATAAATTAGTCGCTTTTAACATTATCATCGTATCCCCTTTTATGCACCACTCCCCACTTATATCTGTTTAAACTCATGCCATGGGTGTACCATAAAAATTGTCGTAAAATACCATCGATTTTAGGCAATTGCCGAAGAAGACAATTAAAAGTTACAATAACAGAAAATCGTGTTGCCGAAAACTATAACATTCAGAAAGTTAAAAAACGAGTCGATGGTTTTAAACGACATTCAACAGGGCTGGTACAAAAATCAAAAATGTTCTAAGCAGCGACAATAAAAATTGTTCTAAGTAAGTTACACCCCTGTTTAAACTCATGCTTAATTAAATTCGATAATGTTGTTGTACCTTTTGCACGACGATATGTATTGTGTGATGATATGCGATCAACGACCAAAACTTTTCGACAAAATTTTCGCCCAGGAACTGCAAGAATTTTCGGAATTAACTTGTTATCGTTGTGTTTAAAACTAAATTTCGGATATGGCCCTTTTTGTAACATCCATTGTAATTAAATGTTATTATATGGGTAACGGAATACATTGTTCAAAAAGTTATATTATTGCGAATACATTGAACCAGAGAAATTTATGCTTTGCTAATTTTCTTGCAACTACAAAGGAAAACAACATTTCGATGATACTATAACTATTTACCTTGCCTTGTTCTTACTCTCGAAAGCGTATCTAACCTCACACTAGGATACAACCGAGTAAATGTCTAATTTTCTGTCTGATGAGAAAAGTTTGTAATTTCACCCAAAATGCAATGGTCCATCCGGTACCGACTATTATATCGAGTTAACAAGTTTTAATGGTACTAGATCTACACATAATGATCCCAGACACTATTTGGTTACATTACGTGGGTTTCTTGTGATTTTTAAGCATCCATAGTTGGACATTGCAATCAAACGTGTAGGAAAGTTACCAGGAAGAATCTATGACTGACATCCTCAACCTTTCAGCAATTTATAGCCCCACCATATTTATCTGTTACTTCCTTTAGAAGTTTCAAGAGACTGATAGAAAATCTTTTATTTCGTTAGCTTCAAGCTTTCACACACGGCACGGATATACAAAATTGTACTATCGGATCCATTACTTCATTCGATCTAAGTATTTTAAAGAGATTGATTTCAAATCTTTTACTTCATTTTTTTTGAACATAGGACCGCTTTAGTCAGGGCATTTCATTTATTTCTGCAGTTGTCATCGATAACAGATACTAGTCGTCCGTAAAGGGCTATTTTTTATTTTTCCGTACCTGACGGCATTTACTCAGTGATCAAGGCTCATGCTTGTCGTTTTGGCGAGTTCACAAGTAGGACACCATTTGAGTCTAAATCACCGTCTTCCGAAAAGAGTGTGGTGCCATTCTTCCTGTAACATTTTGTCGTAAACTGCGACTCCATATTCTACGACAAAATGTTAATTTTTTTGAATTTGAGTTTATTGTAATAAGACTTGGGTAATGCCAACATACGCTCATGACGTACATGTTATAAATGATGCTACATCTAATTTATGAGCTATGAATTTAAGGGCGTATTATAACACGATATCTTGGAGATATAAAGCGCAAAGAATGTCTTACGGGTGAGTCATTTGAGTGCGTTGTCATTCAAGAACTTTCGTTTATTATTATATCAAATGATCAAATTTAAAATTCCACAGTTTGTTCCAATGCACCCTTTGTGCCATAATGATGTCGTAATACATCTACGTGCAACAGCATTATAAAACTCTTGTCTACCATATTAAGCAAGCACCACGCAAGCTGGATAATTTCTGTAAAGCATTTAAAAGACAATAAACGTTTTAATCCACCTGATACAGATCTAAATTGCCTTTCGTTTTCAATAGAAATCTCCTTTTTTCGGGTGATAATTTAATCTCACTTTTTCTCTTTTCCTTTCCAAAAGCTTTTTACATCTGGTGTAGACGCCAATTTGTTGTATACACTTCTTCAACTGTGTACAGCGCACGAAAATGAAAATAAATGACTGAAACAGTAAAAGTTTTACTGATTTTGGCCGCACAATAATTTCAATTTCAGAGTACCAATTAATTAGAGCGAAACAGAACTTTACACAGAAATCATAATACAAAGGACTTTTGGAATTATATTCCATTTTGGTTATATAGTCGGTTATAAACGGAGAAAATACAGATGAAATTTCACCAGTTTTCCACCATCCATGAAATGTTATTTGTCATAATTTCGGTGTTCGGTTTATAGTGATTGCTTAAAATGAGGAAAATTATTTTGTTGCTGTGTCCATATAACGAGCGGTAGAATAAAAAGGTAATTTACACTGGAATTATAGACGTCTCGTACAAAGTCTGAATAATTGCTTAGTAATGAAGCTTATGCTGGGCTCAAGTCTCTGAAAAGTAGCTTCGGTTCAGAATGCCGAAGCACAGGTAAAAAAATCTTCTAGTTAATCCAAATCGCTGAAATATGTTCGTATAATAGAACGCGAAATTTTAACACCACGAACAACTGCTAACAACCTACCATTGTCTATTAAAGAATTGTAATTTTTTTTTTTTTTGGTTTGATGCCAGTGATGCACACATGAGTCTCGAAGGCATTCAATTATACAGTTCAAATACCCGCTCGGAAACTCGCTTAACTCAACAACAAAGCTTCTGTTACAATTCACTTTATGTTACGCGAGATTAATTCAATTCCATCTCGATTCTGTTTCATCTGCTCTGTGCCGTTTTTATTTTTAAATATTATTCGGTTTATGCAGCGTAGTTTCGTATGCATTTTTAAAAGATACACAGGCACAGAGCTCGTTAGGTTTTCGAATAATTTTGGGAGGATTTTTGTTTGTACAGTATTAACAGATAAAAATGCAGTGCAGGTAACATGTTGAAGAAGGGATTACCGAAATAAAATCATTGTATTTTTATGAGGTACCCAAATCCAACCAAAATTGCATGTGTTTCGATGATAATAGCTGGCACTATTGTTGTTATAGTTACATTATGCGGAGGGTTGAATTGTCGGTCTTGATGTTGACAGCTAGCAATATAATTGTTCAACATTGACATCTGTCCACTCTATGTCTTTGCAAGACATATCAATGTGAAATTCTTGCATTTTCAATAGTTTTCGTGTAAATACCGATTTTTGACAGAACCAACTATGACAACAGTATTGTTACAACTCCTGGAGAGTTTTAATTTTTGGAGAATTACAATTCTTGGAAATGTACAATTCTTTTTGAATCACAATTCTTGTAGAATAACAATTCTTGGAGAATTACGATTGTCTATTGAAAAAAAAAACCTAAACGCCAGACCTCCCACTTCTCCTTATTTTCCTTATTCTCCTTATTTTTGATGAACCCTCCTTAATCCTCCTTATTTTTAGTAAATTCTCCTATTTTCCTTTTTTTTCGACAAAAAAACGAATGAACATAGGAAAATTACCTCATTATCGACACAAGCTCATGTACATTTATTGGCTGACACTAGAACGTTAGTGAACACAACCGTTTTAAATGAAAAATTTTCGCTCGCTTCGCTCACATATTACTATATATCCACTCACTTGTACCAAACAGGTACCAATTATTGAATAAGAACAGTTGAATACTTTCAATGTCGTTGTATGAGGTAGAATCATTGTGATATGAATAGTTCTATCAAGGCGAAAGAATTATTAAATGCAAGGAGTTCAACCTCTGGACTTCAATGTGTAACTCTGTGATTCAAATATTTGATCTTATATCTGAAAAAACATTTAGCATGCAACCCCATACAACAGTGTTATACAGAGTAGCATGATTGATTCTTCTAAGTGGGAAGTGATCTTTCAGCTGATAAGTGTTAGTTCTGAGGGAGAAATCACTCTTTTGATTTACACGCGATTTGCAAACGATTTACATGATTTAAGTGATTTACACGAATTGCAAATCACTGGATTTCTCTACATTTATTAAGGATTTTTCGTAATTATCATGTCGATTATGTTCAGACCAACAAGGAGAAAATAAAACACGTTCAAATTGGGAGAAACTACCAGGTAATTGCAGTAAAATCAAGCGATTTACATTAACGTGTAACAACGACTTATCAATCAACGCGTAAATCACGTAAATCATGTAAATCGCGTGTAAATCAAAGAGTGATTTTCCCCTCGGTTAGATCTAACACTATATGTACCCGAGAGAATCGCATATCAATCTAATATTTTACAAAGATTCGCAGATTAAATCAGATTCTGTTTTTTTTTTCACGTTCCGATTTGGCAACGGACTAGGGATACTTACATGAAGCTCGGACGAAGACAACTACGAATAAGTCATTCGATTTTTTCACAATTGAGCCTTAAATATTTTGTGCATTTTTGTGCCCTCTAATGATGGTTTTGGAAACGGGCATAAAATTTTAAGACTCATGCTGAATATGAGTAAACTTTCTAAAAATGTCGTCTAATGAAACAGATTATAAGTCGCTTGTCGCCAAGCTAGAACGTTTGACAAACGAATTAGATTGTTGTTTTAGTTTTTCTTCTTTACGACTTCACAAAAAAAAATTACTTTTAGCATATTAATGCATAACTGTATCGTTTGTCATTCGAAGAGTCTTTATTTGCAAAAGTTTGGTTCATAAATTTTTAAATAATTTTGGTGTTCATTTTTTTGATAACAGTCACGAATCTCCTTATTTTATGACTATGAAAACCTCCTGATTTAAAAAAAATTTCCTCCTTATTCCTAAATTAAGGAGCTCATTTTTGGCGTGGGAGGTCTGTAAACCAAAACTAATACAGATAAGTGACTAAGTAGAAGGAACTTATTAAGGTTCTCCCTTCAAAAAGACACAGCTAAGTGACTACTCATTATGATTTAGAATTTTCTGGAAATGTAAGTACCTGGCTTCAGATATCAAATGAATGAAATACTTATTTTTCTTAGATCCATTTCATAAAAGAGACATGTACAATAACAAGGTCACATTTTCCTGTTATATCCGTTCGTCATTTCATTCAACCTTTAATTAATTTATATAAATCCTCTACTGAACCACTATAAACGGAATAGATATTACCCACTGGGTAAAGGTACAAAACGACTGCAATTTTAATGATTTATTGTGGTAAACTAATTACACATTCTTTTTTATCATTTCGTAAGTCCCCTCCATCCACGGAGATCGTACTGCCATTATTATATCTGTAAATGATTTCTTTATTCACATTATCGAAAAAACATAAATTTTCCTAGAGGAAACAAGTCGCCCGCAAAAGTTTTGTCAGATTAAGATGAATTTGTAAAAAATGATTAATTACAATCCGGAAAATGTTCAAGCTCGAAAATACGGGGAAAATAAGGAAATAAACCTCGAAATAAACAATATGACATTGTGTACGAGATGTACGGAGAAAATATCACTTGACTTTTCCATTGAAATTTTCTAATTTTCTCATACAATTTTTTTTCTTATACTTCAACAGCTCCGAAAGGAAAAATTACCACAGGTGGTGATGTATGGGTGCTATTAATAAAGAATACTAGACCGTCAGATACAGACGTTTACATCTGTGAAGTCAATAGTGATCCAATTGCAAAAAGCTTTCATCCGCTCAAAGGTGACTTGAGATTTTCCATTTTTTGTTTGCTTTTACGTATTTTGCACTTCATTGTTCTCCTTTCAAACAAAACGCCATAATTAATCAAAAAAAATATTCTTGTTTCTCTTCGATCTGCGTACAATGATTGCCATCGACAACAGTGAAAAGTTTAAATTCAACAATTCAACTAGAATCTGGTATGGATAGTTCGACAACCGATGCTCCAGAAGAGTCTACAATGCCATCAATTACGCACGACTTTACTGATTGCTGCCAGGCGCTGAACGTATCCACTCAATGTATCGGATTTTGCACCATACATAATATATTGGATGGTACAACCGGCACTGAGCCAGAGATGTGTGAAAAAGATTTTCCAAATATTGTTAAATGTATGGCTGACGGACGGAATCATTTACCGTGCTGTGAGAAGAAAAAAATACCCGATTTATGTCAGGTAATCACATTTCCGCATATTTAAATTAGGAAATCGTTTATTCCATTTGCGATAGTAGGGGAGTTTTGGTTACAGATTGAGAGACGTTCGTTTTTTTCTTTTATTTATAAAAAATTTATAAATCGATTCACAGAGCTCTTGAGAAAGAAAAGCGATGGAAAACTCCGTCCGAAAGTTTAATCGAAAGTGTTCACAAATGGGTGAATCATTTTAAATAGAAGGCAAATACATTCCGGTTTCGATTTCGTGTTGTTTTTTCTGAATTAAAGATGTAAAGTACATCCATTCATCCTGCGTTAAAAGGACACCTTCCCTGTTGAACTAACTTTTATTTCGAAACATTTCAAGAACATGGAAACTTTCGCCACGTTTCCTCTTTTTTAATTATTGATTTAGTGTTGGCTTTTTACCACTGGTAATTTACCAGTACCACTTCTTTGAGAAAATTTCGAAAATTTTATGGAGTTTGTTGAATTTTCTAAAAAAATTCACGGATTTTCTTGAAAGACGATTTTGGTAAAATTCGTGAAATTTTCTGGAAACTTTTGAAAAATTCGTGAAAATGTTTGTAAAGTTCAAGAACTTCAAGAATTTTTGAGAAATTATTTTCTCAAATGACCAGTATAGTTATCGAATTTGTTACATCTTTGATCTTATTATGATCGCTGATTGTCAAGTAATCGCTGTCAATAACATATAAACACATTTCTAAAAAGTATGGTAATGCATCTCGCTCAATTACTTTATTGAAAAGCAATAGTAGATTCCGTCCTTTTTGGAACTTTTTTTTTCGCCAAGTGTGTTTTTCGCAGCTCGAGCCGAAGGCGAGGGATGCAACCACACTAAGTAATATGCAAAGTTCCAAACAATTTTGTAAGTTATGATGACCCTGGGAAATGAGTTACAACGCTCATTTCAATAAAGTAATGACTCATTTCTCGGTGGGGCAGTGAGTAAAATACTTTCTCGATGCCGAAATTCACTCTACTTTAAAAGTAAGAAACGACCATTCTGCACAGATAAGAACACACTCCTTATTCATTACAATTATTAAATTTTGTAAAAGAAATCTACAACCGAGTACGAATAAATCTCTCTACGTTTCATCAACGTAGTTACCATAAATGAAACATAACGATCCGTACTACGCAAAAACGGTTATACACATCATGCACATACAGAAAAATGTTGGCAAAGGGCATTTTTTATGAGTTTCCCTTTTTTAAATATGTTTTGTGTCGTTTAAATATCTGTCAAATGAAATGGGCGTAAAAAGCAGAAGGGACTATCATCAACCAAAAAAAAAGTGACACATTCAAATGGGATTACATTATTACAGGACATGTGCCAAGGAGAATACACTCCGTTTACCGACTTCATCAGATCGAGAGTATCGTGTATAGCGCACACGTTGCCGGCACTACAATGTATTTTGGAGGGAGTGCAAAAAATACCCAGCGAACCGGAAGCCGTCTACGTGGAAGCATTAAATGAAAAATCGTTACAAGTATCTTGGTCACCGCCGTCTAAACTAGCCGATAAAGTTAAAACCTACTCCATCAATGTAACCACATTGCATACGTTCGACCAAGACGCATTGAGTAATATCACGTCAGAAATTAGTGTTACCGTTTCGAAAGACTTGGACTCGGCTGTGATTAATGATCTCAAACCGTTCACCATGTATGTTATTACCGTAACGGCCAATAATGACTTTGGTTCGAGTTTACCAAGTATGCGAGTACGAGCTTTAACACTGGATAGTGTAGTTGGACAACAAACAAATGTTGCCGTTGTGCCTATATTGCCAGGTATGTATCATTTATCGTTCATTATTCTCTACATACAGCTTGTCAACCATCCACCACTCACATTGTTACCGCCATGTAACTAAATATTTTAGTTGAGCGAAATGGGTTGTGCTTTAATATGAAAATTGTTTTGCGAAAAAAAAACCCGCGTCCTCAAATAAAAACATAATTCAATTACGCCACTTAACTTTATTCATGCAAAATGTTTTAAAGGATGTTCCGGAAAAATGAAAACATTTTCATAAATTGGCCTTCAGCACAATTTAAACACAGACGGTGGTTGTTGTGCTCCGGAATATTTTCATTTTTTTTTCTAGTGTTACATCGGTCCTTTGAATATTTTACACAATCGATCTGGTCGTTCCATTGTGCACATCGGCAAACCTTTTTTTATAACTTTCAGCCCCGTACGAAGTAAACGATGGGATATTAGGTTTTTTATGTTAAGTGTGTATCCCAGAGTTTCGAAGGTTTTCTCAAGTTTAAACTAAAATATAGACCAAGAGCCAGTGGCTACCATATAGCTGGTCACGCGGTTTGAAACCGATGACACTACCCGATCGTTCAATTAGAAAAACATATGTTGCATTAGAACAGTAGCAGGGTCGGATGATCCTATCTAGGGTGTGTCTTGTCTAGAGTCTAGTGTAAATTCCATTCGTAGCATGTTCTAGAAAATTGATGTCAAAGTAAAGTCATCGTGACAAATGAACTTGAACTTGAAACTTGAAACGCCTGTCCAGCCAGGTAAGCTGAGTGTTCGATAATTTCAGTTGACAGACAAGATACATCTTTCAATGAAAACACAGCACTGCTTCTAACATGAACATAGAAAATATTCGGAGGGTCATGAAATCACAGTAGCCACTGCATTTCCTTTGTTAAGATAGATGTCTTGTTTTCGTTGTAAGAGGTAATACGGCTGAGTAAAATAAGCCAGGCAGTAGTGGTTCATTTTCGAAACGTCAAATAAGGGACCTAATACACTGTATGAAAATGAACTCAAATGAACACTGACATAAGTTGACAAATTTTATTCGCAAAAAATATAGGGCTACTAGATTATTCAGGTCCCTAGTCAAATCAGCGCTAATGCCTGGCTAACTTTACTCTGTCGTGGCAATACAAACGATCCTAAGCTCTTATCACTTAAACCTCCAAATTGGACACTTGTCAACTCAGTATTCATGCTAGGAGCTGTTCTTCATTTGGCTAAATTTTGACATCAATTTGAAACAGGGAAATTTTCGACATTTTCCTTTTTTTTTCTTAATTTTCGCAAAAATATTTTTGTGAAAATTCAGAAAATTGAAGGAAAATTTGGAAAAATGTCTTCTCGGAAATAGTCCCTGATTTGAAGATTCACTAGGAATACCCATGTCAGGCGCTCAAGTTCTGACGTTGTTAGTTGATCCTTTATAATAGACTAGCATGAACGCATTGAACAGATTGAGTGGACTAAATAAATAAATGGAAAGAGTTTGACACATCGTTGTTCATAAGTCTGGCTAGTGTTTTATGAGGCACTGACAAGAAAGAGGTAAAAATCTTATCTATAGCAGGTAAATTTGTCTTCAGGTAATAGGCAGTAGTTGCCACAGCTGTTGCGCCTCATACAACAAATACAGCTGTGGCTGATGATGTACTAAAAAGGCGCAGATATAGAAAATGGGCGGCAAAATCCGCTATGGCCAGTGCGGACCTGCATGGAGACAAAGCTACCTGCTATAGGTGAAATTTGCAACTCTTTTTTGTTTGTGGGTTTAAGATTCAGTTACTTAGTATAGCAATCCAGTCATTCAGATGTTACTTCGTGTGGGTATTCGTAACTGCAAAATATGCAATTTCTAGACCGACGACATGACGGTGGGCGATTGCATAAGCTTTCCATATATTTTCCAGCAATACGGCGCATTCTTTTTCAACCATTTCATGAGTGTACAGTGTACACATCTAGATTTACATACCGAGAACGACTTCAAGGGTCCACATATCAATGCCAGTTTGTTTTTCTAGTTTTTCAGAATGTATTTCCATATTTATTTATTTTTACATATTTACGACAAAGTCAGTTTCGATTGTTAAAATTTTCTCCTCATTCAATTTCGTCGATAACAAACTGTTTGCATGTTTAAAAAGATGGTTTTCAAGAAAAGAGAGGTAAGAACACTCATTGGTGCAAGAAAAGAAAATTCCACGAGTTTTTCTTTTCAGAAAATACCTTATGTTATACAACAAATTATCTGTATGCAGCAGGTCGATGTAGACATGGTTTTCCGAGAAAAATTTATTGCAGTCTCTTATAGTTCTATGTTTACTTTGTGGAAATTATTATTATGGCATCATTATGCTTATGCAACCATCTACTTAGATGTAGACCTTTCATTTAATTTTATTCAGCGAAATTTCATCGTATTTTCAATTTATTTTTCTTTTATTTTCTTCATTATTTTGTGAAAGCAAATATTGCCATTATTTGCACAGCTTTCTCCTCGTAATTTGCGAAACGAAACTACCTTTCCCATTCACGTTTATACTTAACAAATCGACTGGTGTCAAGTGATGAAACTTTGGACTGATCTCGGTACGTATTCCACTCACGCACATTCTAATGATGCTCAAGTCCCTTTGATTCAATTTTTTTTTTTCAATTCAATGCTTGAAACCTTTCGCATTCGACAGTGATTGATATGAAATCTATTACTTCATTTATTTGTCTAGCATGCCTGCTAAAAGAGACCTCGTTCACAAGATACCATCGCTTACTTTTGTCGCCAACATAGCAATTCTAAAGTTTGTACGATCGTTCATATCATTTATGGTTTTCAGAACGGGAGGCTCAGGTAGCTTTGCTATTGAGCTTAACTTATTGAGTGTCGCACATCATCGACTCACAAATAAAGTTTTTGGCTCGTTAGCATGTGTAGTCAATTGTTTGCCAAATTTGTTGAACAAATTAAGAGATTCCAACAAGAGCGAAGAGAGTGCCGTAATTCACTCGAGTAGAAATTGTATATTTTTCCCGAGGGAACACAGCGTGTTCATATCGGGGAAAAATAGGGAATTCCAACTCGAGTATGTTCTTTAGTCTCAAGCACCGCATTTGAGTTTAAAAGCCAAGCAATGCAGGTCTGTGGCGTCGGGGCACTCGACGTCCTCGAATCGATAGTAATGAACCAACATTAGTTACCAACAATGAAGAACGGGTATGTTGTGTGTGAAATCTAATAATTTGTAAATTCTGTATACCTGTGCTCAGCATCCAATTGACGCCGTAAGTGCGGTCGAAATTCAAAATGGAAAGTGCGTAATACTTTCTAACGCAGCGTCATTTTAATACAAGAAAGCGTTAAAATGTACTTTTCGGTTCACTTTTTCATCGAATCGTTCACTTGAAATTCAAATTTTAGGCACACTTACAGCGTGAATTAATCCGTAACCAGAATATTCAAATAAAACGGAATACATTTGCCCGAATGTCATTAAATGCGTCTACCTCTTAATGCTGGATATCTACTGGAACTGAACGATGCCCAGCTAAAAACAAAAACAGTTTTCTGGAAAATTACACACTCAACCCGAATGCGGCAAAAATACTTTTTCCCCACTTAATTTCAATTTGTTTAACTTTAGTCCTTTTTCATTTATCAATGACATGTTCCATTACCACGTCTATGTTTGAGGTTGCATGGTGGCTAGCGAACTCTCTATTGTCATTAATCAAAAATTGGTTCTTTAATATATGTTCCCATCCATGGCCCCGAACACATTTCATTACACAATGCCGTATTATATATGCATACGAAATACACATGGTACATTCAAATGTCAATTAACGAACGTTAATGGTTTCTGCCCTAACAAAATAACTACCAGAAACCGCAAAAATTGTACCGTACGTCTGTTCAGTTGGATATGTAATACGAAAAAGGAGGAATTTTGTTTATTTAACATCGGTTCGTTCGGTACTAGCACACATGTTATTATGTGGATCATGTTAAATATTTGTTAAGTTAACGTTTATGAACTCGTGTAAGCGTACCGTTAAATTAATTTACTAAAGCCATTCCATCATTACACGCTACATCATTTACACAAAACAAATACAGACCTGTATATGTGCCATGCCAAACTGTTGTAATAATCATAAAATTTGCAGACGTTCGTGGATGCTGTATGAAACAGGGGATGACACATCGAACGTGCTTGGATAGGTAATGCCTCTACGTTTGTTTCTTTTTTGCCCAGGAATTATAGCTGCGACACGGGGATGGGTTGCGGGAAACGATAGTAATTGCTGAACAAGATCTGGTGGACTTATCGTTATTAAAAATTTGTCCAAATTCTTTATTTCGAACTAAAAATTACGAAATGATGATCCACAACTACTTGATACATCTGTCATGATATATGATTCAAATAACAAATGAAATGAGAAAATTACGAGGCAGTCAATTTTACTGTTGACCATTCGTATCAGTTTATGTTGAATATTTTTATCTACGCAACAAGCGATGAAAATCTTTGCGTCTTGCTTTCGTGTAAGGTCTGAAGAGTCAAGGCCGAAGTCAAACACACTACGAAAACGTGACATTCCTTTCCCAACATGTGCACAACTTTACGCACGAACTACGAAATGAAAAACACTTGACAACCCTAGGGTTGTAAAATATAACTGTAAATCCACAGTATTGTGAAAACTATTTACGTTTCCCGTACCTCCCTCATCAGTAGACAATTTTCAAAATCCTTGACGAAGTCATTATAATTCGAATTTACATTCAAGAGTTAAGAGCTATCACTTCAGCCGTAATTCAGTGTGAATCGATTGCAATAATCACTTGTATTTCCTATGAGTAAAATTTTTATTTTTGGTTCGGAATATGGAAATATTTTCTATTTAAATTAATCGAAGAAAGACGGTGCTACGTTCCGTATTTTGTAAAATTTTGTTAAACTCTAATTGAAAAATCAGAATAAAATTGACAAAATTTCTCAATTCCACCTCTCTCACATAGGATGTGTGACCCGAAAAAAGCTGATTTCACCGAAATTCCCGATCTAATGGTATGCGCTCCATGGGCAAATATAACATTTTCCTGTTTAGCCAACAAAGTCGATCATACGCCGTGCTGCGTCGAACGTGGTATACCTTCATCGTGTTTGGACTTTTGTGCGGGTAACATCACAACAATTACGTTCAGTCTCTTTAAGTAAATAAACGACAGCATGGCCTACGAATACCAATTGACTTTAATGATTTCAATTTCGTTCATTCAACCTTCAAAGGTGCCTTCAATATATGTCCGACTATAGCAGTTGCTTGTTACAAGGATATGGTGTTTTGCCCGGACAACCATCCCGAGTCAAAGCTCCGTTAGTCTCGTCACATTTCGCAATTTTGGAATGGAATCCACCGAAAGTCTTACCGGATACAGTTACGGCCTATCATGTGTCTATAAGGAAATTGGGAAGTGGTGATGATTACGAGGTCATTGAGAAGGATCATCCACCATTGATTATGGAAGGTTTGGATAGTGCAACGTATTACGAAGCGTATGTGGTGGCTGTCAATGCTCATGGAAAGGGAGACCCATCGCCTAGACTAGTTTTCCGAACAAAACATGACGTGAGTTGAATTGAATTCTGAAAAATTTACTGAAGCTTTCATTGCGTCGATAAGCGTATTTTCCTCTCAATTGAATTTCTGTTTGAAAAAATCGTAAGTTTGTTTTCAAATCATCCGTCAGGTGTAATACGCATGAAAGCAATGGTTGAAGTAGTGCATAAACTACTGTCTTAAGACATGATCACATTTCAAACGAAAAAGCTTTGAGCATATTAATTATTAGTAAACTTTCTACGAAAAACGTTTTGATGAAAAGTTTAAAAGTCAGAACAGTGTTTCAAACTATAATGAAAATGTCTTACAATCAGAAACTTCCAGAATTAAACCGAGCATTTGAAAAGGATTTTGAGGAAATTGAAAACCAGAACTTTTTCAGAGTTTCTAAGTTTCTTTTCAACAAACCGGAACCTGACTAGAACCTGGTTTACCCAAAGACTATTGTTGGGAAAATATTTTCCCACATTTCCCAAAATTTCCATATTTTTTCAACATTTTTACAAATTGTTGAAAAACTCATTTTTGGGAAAATTAAGGAAAATATGGGAAAATTTAGGAAAATCTGAGAAAATATGGAGAAATGTTTTCTTAAAAATAGGCACTGCTTAAGAACATGTACTATTTTTCTCAATCTTTCCCAGCTTTTCCTAGGTTTTTCCACAAAAAAAGTTTTACAAAAATCTGGAAAATGTGGGAAATTATATAAAAATATGAAAAAATCCCAAAAGCAGTCTCGGCTTGAACCTGAAGATTTTGTCTTTATGGTAACCTGACCATGGCTTATGGCAAGTTCAACCGATTATTATCTGAGCCTGAACCGACGAATTTCAAGCTTCAGTTCATATTCAGGTTCAATTAGCTAATTCAATTCCATATCAAAATCAAGATACAATTATTAAACGTGAAGCGTGTGCAGAATCAGCAACTAGCAACAGCTGAACATCTCCAGTTGGACAAAGACAATTCCTTTATATCGCAAAAACTTCAAAGGAAGCTACATACAGTGCATACATACGTTAAGGTCATCTATGTGGTATTTTTGGAAAAACGTTTTCCTTTATTTTCCTGAATTTGAATTTGAAAAAATTTGAATCTGAAATATCCTCAAAATTAGTCCCTGTTTGAATCTGAATCTGAATTTGAAGCAAGGCCAACCATACTTGTTCCGAGAATTAGATTTAAGCTTAAATTGCTACAACCCTAAAGCACCGGTAAGTTCTACAGACAAGGACTTTATGCCTGGAAAACGTCAATATCTGAAATCAAAGCAAGAATGGATTTTTGTCCGATAAAAACGAACCGATCCATAAAATAGCACATTTGTTATAACTCTAAAATACATCAATAGCAATTACGCAAAACTTTAAATTGAACACCCGCTCTGATAAAATAGTTTATCCCAAAAGTTTCCCTTGCAATACACTAAATCATTGTCGTTGCGTTAATTAGGAAAACAAGAAAAGTAACAAACCACGAAAACCAACTTTTCCAATTACCCAATTTTATTATTTAATTTTTCATTCACGAAATTGCATACACATAGATGTAACACTATACCTTTGCCTTGTAACCAGATTGACGTAGAACCATCAACTCCATCGTACAACATCACAACGTGCTGTCTAGCTGCTAGTCTATTACCGCAATGCATGCCACTTTGTTCGTACGACATCAAAATGTCAGATCTCCAGTCGTTGGGCCAAGTTTGTTCACCCCAAATGGGTAAGTGAAATGAATTACATCAACCTCCCGAAAAAAAAAAAATCCCTCATTTACACACGCCACTTATGGGTACACAGGTACAAGTACAAGATGGTTTATACATTATTCATCAATATAGTCGATCCACAGATTTGCTTATATTTTACCATGTCAATAATTCTCATACCAAAAGTCATGTTTTCCTCTCTTCATCGGTAATTTAATTAACTTTTGATCTTCATTATTGCAGGAGCGCTGGCTAAATGTGCAAGTGGTGGGCGGGATCATACGTCTTGTTGTAATAGACGTGGTGTACCTGCTAAATGTATATCATTGTGTCGAGGTGTTTTACCCCAACCACCTGTTGACTGCTTATCGTACGGAGGAAACATTATACAATGCTTCGAAGAGGGTGAGCAAAATGTTTTTTTTTCTTCATCGTTGTTAGCTAACGATGTTTGTGTTGTAAGAAGTAAGAGTGTTTCATTATTATATTTACGTTAAGCTGCAATGCCTTTAACAAATTGTTATGTCAGCTTCCGCCCTCATTCTGATTTTGTACCCGCGTTCGATACTAGTCGGTGTCGTTTTTCGTCGCTTATTATTATCGAAAATTATTCACACCCTTTGATGCGGTAGTCGATGTAGAAGTTTTTCTTTGACTGATGGAAAAATATACATTCTTATAACCTGTCTGGCTGATTCATTTTTTTTTTATTCGATCAATCGGAGTGCAGGTGTTGACATTCGTCGTTTGTGAAATGTATTTGCGTTACATCAAAATGCATCGATTTACGAATGGAACTTTCCATAATGTTAGCGTATCTGTGGAAGTTCTCAGTTCGTCTAGAGATGAGCGGGCTACCCGAACCTCTTTAAATTTAATTTTATTGGGCCGTTCGGTCATCAGGTTTAACCAATTTAATTTTGAAGGTGTTCGGGTCGGGTTTTCAATCAAAGTTTCGAAAATATGATTCGGGCTGAGTTCGGATCGAGTCTGGTCGGCTCGGTGTTCGAAAATCCTCGACCCGCTCTTCTATTTCGCGATGTCAATTTTTTACCTTGCACTGAGTGGCAACAGTGTAAAATTTGTGTCATAATTTTGCTCACAGACACTCAGGTTGTTCATTTTTAAGATAGAGCATCGACAGATTATACTGAGCCTTTTGATATAACCAACAACTAGGAAATTATGTGGGAATTTTTAATCAAATTCTGCTGTTTGAAATTGGCTGTAGAAACTTTGCTAAAGAAAGCAAACCGTAAAAGTTTCTAAAGTATGCATTAAGTTCTCGGGCGAGGAAGAGATGAGGAAAACAAATTTGTAAAAAAAAATGTGAAAAGGGAGAAAAAAATGAGCTGGCTACTTGCAGGGAAACATGCCCGCACGATAGTTAAAGCTGGATTGATACATTGCTGTTCTTTAAACGAGTCTCGTACTATTCAACCGTTCAGAACACTTGATTTTTCTGACAACTCTGCCTCATGTAAAATTCGAAATTTTAGAATTGTAACATTACCACCTCTTCAAGTTTTAAGTAATTTATGAACTAGCAAAATAACCATCCTGGCGACAGAGTTTTCATGTAAAAATTGTTGAAGGAAAATTTGTCCCATCGGGATTTTGTTTTTTATGAACACCTGTTTGCGGAAGGTATTGTGAATGCGAATGTTGTCGCTCCAGGAAATGCACGAAGGGTCACACTTAAATGCTAAGTGAAAAAAAAACTTCGAAAAAATTGGGTCGAAGGCCCGACACTTTTCCCTTTGGAATAATTTTAGAAAAAAGTCTAAAAAAAACTCTGAAATTGGGCTGGAATGAATTCGTAATGTTGCAAGCGACATAATAAACCTAATGTACATTGTATGGAGCTAAGCACGATACATCATATAAACAATGTTCGTAATAATGGTGTGTAATTTCGCTATCTATTTTGGAGCTGTGATACAGTGAACATTGAACTTCTGCCATTAAATTGAATTCTGTGTGAAGCTGGTCCTATTACAGCATCAAAGGTTTTTAGCAGGTCCTCTTTTGTCCTAGAATTTAACTGAAAGGACTTCATGATGTATGCTCCCCAAAAGGATTCTAAATCACCTTAATGAAGGCAGCTCTCTCACATACACATTGTTTACAAAATTAGCAGGCCAGAAATTGGACAGTGTACGCTTGCAAATTAATTTTTGTTAGAAGTGTATGAAAACAGTGTAATCAAATATGTAGGCGGTCTTTTAGGACTCCTAATTTTGTAAACAATGTGTATGCGGTTGCGTTGCTAGAGAGCTTTTTTTGTGTTAGTCAATCAACAATGTCAGAAATGGGCTGTGAATGCATTCCACACACCAACTGACCCTGGATCGGTATCATCTTCACTTTGTCTTCATTCAGTAAAGTCAACTGCTCATTCCTAGGTCTACTTATTGACTTTCAAAAAATGAACCGCTCCTGCCGGTTTACTTTACTATGTCGTTACTGTATCTATCGGCAGACCTTTTCCATGTTACGCACGCATATAAACTCAATAAGAGATGATTACAAAGTTGCGAGTATTATAATCCTTGCTTGTGCTGTTATACATTCACGAACATTATATATACATAGTGCTCCGGTAATATTGTAAACAATAAGGCTGATGCATCAATCGTTTGTGTAACAATTTACAGCGGAGAAGGGAGAACGGATATTGTTATACGAAAATGGTGTGATGTGATAATGGCATTTTGTACATGTAAACGAACAATTTCCTAATAGCTAAATATTTTCACGATTCCATTCCTGTGCAATGTAAATGAAAATTGCGCCGACGATATATAGGATATAACCTACATTTTGCCGATCGATAAGTGAATGTAAAATTGAGCTTGAATTTGTTCTCAAAGGAGTTGTAAATTTTTCACTTTTTTTCGGGACTCGTTCAAAGGACAATGTGTCACCAACGATCAATTTGGTATTAAAAAGTTTTAATTTTTTTTTTGAATCAGCGTTGTTTGAATTCAAAGACATTGTGTGACACACTAAGCCGTATATATTATATCGTATATTATGTCGTTCCCCTTCATTTCCGAGTGTAATGTCCTCTAGGATATTTATTCTGAGATTAGCGCAAAAAAAAGGTCCAACCAAAGCGGTTTTAAATATTGTGATGGATGAACCGAAAACACTTCACATTAATCGTCTGTTTTCCTGAGTGTCAACATGGCCGTTGGAAACTTAATTGGCATCGCAAGAAAGATGGTTATATTTATAGATAGTGATTATAAATCCGGCAGTGGAAAATGGTAGTCAGATTGTTTACTGGGGAGTATAATCCGTTTTAATTAAAGTCTATCGATAACCATTAATATTGCACAGGCGGCAATGGAATCTATTACTTGATTTGTTTAAGTATTTCTTTACAAATCTTTCACTTCCTATGTTTTGTCACACATTATTCTATAAAAAACGACGTTAGTTTCACACTCATTATTATAATGTGTCGTTGTTGTCGATAACAGATGAACTAAAATTATTTGTAACCTAATATCTTCTGTGGGGATAAATGTCAATTAGAGAAGTTTAATCTTAGAGATGTTGGTGTTCACGCCGTAAGTGCGATCGAAATTCAAAATGGAAAGTACGGATGTCTCTCTATTGTAGCGTCATTTTCATACAAGGAAGCGTTGAAATGTATTTTTCGGTTCACTTTTTCATCGAATCGTTAACTTAAAATTCAAATTTTAGGCACACACTTACGGCGTGAATTTTCATATCCCCGAGTTTCTGCTCGTGCAAGTGAAGTTGTTCCAAATAGACCATTGAAGACAGATTAAACTTAACATGTCCCCGGTGAAACGTTGAAGCCTATGACACCTCCATCACAGATCTAGTCTTTACTCAAGATATTGATTGTCTTAAAATTAGTTTCTAAAAAAATAATTGTAAACCAGGAACCGAAAACATTCCTGGTCCAGTCGAAGACCTTCACGTAACATCCAAAACCGACACTAGCATCTCACTGGAATGGGTACCGGCCACACCAGAAACCAATTCCTCCGATTTGAAAAATATCGATTATCTGGTGCAGTACGGCAAAGTGGATAACATGACGATGTACGAGACGATAATAAAATTACCAAATGTAAATTAAATGCTTGCAATGTTGCCGTATGGGCGATAAAACGTTGAAATGTAACAATTTTTCCATTCAAAGGAAATCAATACCACCGAGACTGAAATTGAATTAAAGAATCTGGAGCGAAATGCTATCTATCGAATTATGGTTGTTAGTCGCGGAGAGTTTGGTTCTTCATTGCCATCATCGATGCTAGTTATTAACACATCGACGAGCAACGGTTGGTATTTTGTTTAACTGAAAAAATGATTTCCATCTGCATCCGTTACCGATTTTTCCCAATTAGCGAATTATTCCGCATCAGATGTTTACGCTGTACCGTCACCGCCGCATTCGTTGCTGATATCGGACCACAGTGCTACGTGGGTAAGAGTGGCCTGGCAACCACCAGAATTTTCACATCCTCACGAAATAATTTCGTACAAGTAAGTGGACGCTTTTTCCCCCATAAATTTATTCCGATGAAAATATTTTCCTTTTTATGCACAAAAAGAAAACCATTTTAAAGTTCAAATAATCTTTTTCTTTTCCATCTTCAACGAATGATAATTTGAATCGAATAAAAAACGTAAAAATATACGTGCTTGTGCAACAAATTCAGTTCACATTCTTATTATGTGAACCTGCAATGGGGGTGTGTCGTTGGCGCCACTACTTTTAGGTTATGCGTGAGAATATTACATATAGATTTTACATGCTTATGCACGGTAAAGTGCACTTTTCGTCACTGTTTGTGACTGTGAAAATGAACTTAACGTACACAAGCTTGTGTGATTACTTCACTCGGCTTCGACTCGTTCCACAAAGCTCACACCTGCCAAAATAACAAATTGGCAAGCAAGGACGTAATATACTATATTAATGCTCATGGAATCTTCTATAGCACAAAATGTGATTTTGGTATATCAGTTTGTATGGAGACTAGCGTTTGTAAACTGAATTTTACCGAACCGATCAACCGGTTAACATGACAATTTTGTCACTACGTTCGGAAATGTTGTAATATGTTTTGATTATGGCCAAAGTAAGTGCATAAGTCTTTGGTCCTCTATTTCATGGTTACGGAGCCACAGCACTGTTCCTAGCATTAAATTAGAAAATATTTGGATCAAATGAATTTCTTTCGTTGAGACAGGGGTCAAGTTCTCTTAGTGTGAGTGAGATACAATTCTCATTTTAGTGCATTTATCGACCTCGACTACACCTCGGATCAACAAAATTCACACGAACACTCTACTTTTCATATTTGTATTCCTGTAAATGACTATTAATTGTCCATGTATATATCAAAATTGGGAGACATTTGACGTCTGAAATACTAGTGTTATTGTTAATGCTAGAAGTACCCATGGCCAGTGGCAACGCATAAAAAACGACGACTGTCGTCTGTCTAGGAGAGAGCCTTTGAGCTTAGACATCTACTATCATGAGAACAAAACCGTCAAAAAGATACTTCTAATTACTGTGCTGTTGAAATCAGTCCGAAAACCCGCTTTTTTTTTCAAAAAAAAAAAGGAAACCGTTTGTCCCTACACGCGAGACCTCATTCCTTGTATACATTATGAACACAGATGAGTGTTGAAAAATCCTCGTAGTAATGCATGAGCCTCAGTTAAATTTCCAACTCTCTTAAGCACTCCTTCAGAGAATTGTATATGTGGAAGGGAATGGTGTTTCTGAAACAAAACATTTTGTTCTGGGATCAATCTCTAGAACAAAACTAATTTAATCAGGAGCATTGTAATTACATCATAAAGAAAGCTACTGTAACAGCAGAGCGAAAAGTAGAGGGTGCCAATGTCACAGACCTTTAACTGGGTAGCTTTGAAGCATGAGAATCTCGACCAAACATAAATCATTTCGGGTTTATATATATGTAGAATATACGTAGAAGAACCACCCCTTTTCACACGAGACTTTATTACATCGTAAATAATTTATAACTCGCACATTTTCCACACAGAGTATATCATAAGTCTACGTCGGCCGATAAATTCACTATAACAGAGACAAGACTTTTATGGACACGTCTAAGTAATTTGAAACCGAACACCCAGCATGTCATTTATGTGGTTGCAATTGGCTCGAAAGGATTAAGTTTACCATCGGAAACGTTAGTAGCTTGGACCGATCCGGCATTACCCGCATTCGTAGACGTAAGTACAATTTTTTTTTGTGTCAACATTCTCGGGGGTTTTTATGATGATAAAAGACCGCTGATAATTTTTAATGGTTCATGTTGTCATCTATAACTGAAATTTATTTTGTGCAGCCACCAACTATTCATCCGGCTAATATTATAGCTGAGGGAGGAAGTATGACCATTTTGTGTTTGGCTTTGGGTGAGTATATATGTAATAAATGGGGTGGATACATATAAGAGAGTAACTTGTAACAAGCATATACTAAGAAACATTAAACTACTAGGAAATCCTGCTCCCACAATTTCATTATATGTTGGCGGACATCTGGTTAGGTAAAGCGAACATTATTATGTTCTTAACTGTAGATAAATCTATCGTTTTGTTGTGTTATGATTAGACAAGACACTTCTCGACATATGGTTACAACCATTCACAATGTTACCACCGACATGGAGCATGTATCATGTTACGCAGACAATGGTTATGGAATTCCCATGCAAGCATCGAAGAAGATTCAAATTAGTTGTGAGTGAAAGAATCCAATCGAACAAAATTCTCTTCCTTTTCCTAAAGACGAATTTTTCAATGCTGCATTTGCATTCCAGTTGCTCCTCAAATTCAGGCCTCTGGTATTACATTAGCTTTGTTGGGTGATCGGGTCGACCTGAAGTGTACTGTGAAGGCTAAACCTGCGCCGAAGGTTATTTTCTGGAGAGACCATGAAGGTCGGGTACCGGTTATTGTTGGAAAAAATTACGAAATGACAATGGAAGCGAGCAGCACGGTTAGTTGCGATTCAAATTTCGTTACCAGCAACATGCACGTCGCGTTTAGCTTTAATTTCCAAACTATTCATTCCATTTGCATCCATCAAAGTCTCCATTTCGGTAGTTTATTTAACGGGAAACTCTTTCTATCCAGGACATATCCACATCGACGATGACTTTGAGCATTTTAAAACTAACGAACGAATATGTCGGCGACTATTTCTGTCATGCTGAAAATCCATTAGGCGCAGCAACGAGCGCTGTATCGGTGCGAATACGTCCAACACCAACAGCACATAATATTTCTGAGTGTTGTATCACACACAATGTTTCTGCAGCCTGTATGGACGCATGCAGCTTCTACGTCGACATTGATTCGGTTAAGGATCGACCGGAGTGTATTTCCGATTTCGATAAATTGATGCGATGTGCAGCTGATGGATCAGGTAGCTTAGTTTTTGATGGCGGAGAACGGACTTAAAATTAATTGAACCAAACTTCAGATCATCGTCAATGTTGTGCTGCGGCTGAGGTACCAAGACATTGTTTGAATTGGTGTCGCGGCGAGCCCGTTGGAATCAAGGGATCATGTGTTTTGGACCATACAAAAACCATTATCGATTGTTTCCAGACCAATCGAGACCGTTTGCCCAGCTCGCCACTCAATTTGGCCGTACAAGTTTTATCGAACGACGAAGCGTTGATTTCGTGGGAACCCCCCATCAAGAATCCGCATATGGTCGAAGGTTACAGAGTCTATTTGCATGAGGCCGATCCAGTTACGGACGAAATACGTATGAATCACATCAATGGCTTTGGAACGCATCGAATCGACACCAAAGATTTGAACATACGAATTGGGGAATTGAAACAGAACGTTGTTTATGAACTGGTAGTCAAGGCAGGCAATCAGTATGGTAAGGGATTGGTTTTGAAAAACAGCAAAATCAATTACTGATAACCGTTATCCGGTTACTGTTTCATTAAAGGATCAAGTGTGCTAACCGATCCACTTAAATTCACAATGGGAGACCACAAAATAACGTCTGCGTCAAATTCAAGTGGAGTGGCTGGTACAGTGTGCGGTATACTTGCTGGCATCATTGCTATCGCATTGGCAATTGTGGCCATATTTTTCTACCAAAGAAGAAAGTTTCAAAAATCAGCGAATGGAGTTGCTTTTGAAAATCCTAGTTATTTAAGAGAGGTCAATATGGAACATGTTCAAGTGCGTGATCATCCACGGAAGCTAGAGCAAATAAATTTTTTCATTTGGAATTTTTGTTTCACAGATTTCGGCTGTATCAGCCGATAATAGTAACGGAACAGAATGGAGACAGGAGAGACTACAAACTCCCGCTGTCGATCAGAGCTCTGTGGTGCCAATGGCTACCGAAGTAAATCCCTCATTATACGAAGAACTTAAGCTCGGCCACGAGGGTGTCGGATTCAAAAGACTTGTGTCGTAGGTAAGATGTAAATAAAAGTTTATTTAAACACATAAAGACACCAAAACATCACTCTCCTCAAAATGGAAAATTATTTTTTAAAAAAATAAATCACGTCCCACGTCTGCATCATGAAATGGTTCAGTTAATTATACGGTTAGAACGATTTTTTTTCTTCTTTTAAATAGCTCGATAAAAGGACAATAATACAGTCCCTGTATGTAATGATTCCGTTTTTTTTTTACTTTTATTGTTTTTCATAATTTCTTTTTTGTAATTGAAAAAGTGTAGAATCAAATTCTGATGTCACGGGATCTAGCGATAATAATGTAATTTTAATAAAATAAATTAAACGAAAAGAATGTGTACATAAGAAAAAAAAAAGATAATTGTTGTTAAAAATACATATTTTTAATAGAAAAACCAAAAATTCAGTTTTAATTCAACGTCTGACCACAGTGTCGAAATTATTAGTAATTGATCTGGATCTAGACTAAGCAAAAGTTAAAAGTTATGGATTAAACAGAAGTTTTTAATGGGTGTCAATTGCACGAAGGTAAGTATTATTTCCAAGGAAACAACTACTACTACTACTACAACAACTACTACAACGCACAAGTGCGGTTTTAAGCAACAAGCTTTGGAAACTGTTATTTTGACAAGTGACAAGTGACTACACGAGTCAAAATAACCGTTTTGCCATAACGTGTTCGTCGAAGTTGAAAAAATTGAAATTATGGCTATAGACAATGGCCGTCACTTTTATTTTTGTGTTTTTCATTTTATTTTTTTCGAAAGTTTTTGATGAATTTGTAACACTTATGCAATACACAACTTGAAACATCGGAAGTAATATACTATTGCTGATAAGTAATGAAAATCTCCTGGTATGTAAGAATTTTCATATGAATTTTCCTTCACTTGTGACCGCTTTCCGCGGGTGGGAAATGTACATGTAACAACAATATTCCGGGTGGATAGGCAATAATAGTAGATTACATACTTGTGCGGAAAATCATTGTGTTGAAGAGTGTGGAGTTTGTATGTTGAGTCGAAGGCGAAGAATACAACCATACGAGTCAAAACAATGATTTCCGCTCATTTATGTAAGTTATTTTACCTCTTAAGTTCGGCGAAAGTGAATTTTTCTTTTGCGGGCCCCCTGCGAAAAATGAATTTTACTTAGGAGGTAAAATTCTTAAATTTTCAAGAAATATTTCTAAAACTTTACAAAAATTCTCAAATTTTGCAGTTTTAAAGAATTTCAAGAATTTTTAGGAATCAAAAAAAAAATTGAAGAATAAAAAACCAATAACAAAAGCCCTGGCTGCCGATTGACTTGACAGCTGTCACCTTAAATCTAACAGTAACTTTGAAGGTGACAATAAGAATTAAGGCCCTGAAAATTTAAGTTTTTTGACCGAGAGTTGCGATAGTGAAAACCATGATTTGTGCTATGAAATTTTTAAAACCACCAACTACAGGTGTGTTAAAATTAAAGGGTCAAAGGATCAACCTTTAAGGTTGACAACCTTCACTATAAAAGTGATATTTGCTCCTTTCTATAAATAGTTTTCAAGTAATAACGCCTCGAATTTGAAAATATTTCGATTCCACCAACTCTCGGTTAAATACCTTACTTGTTTTAGAAATTAAATTCCAAAAGATTGAGATTCTTAAACATTTTCGAAACAAAATTTGGAAATTCTTAAGAATTTTATGGAATTTTTAAATTTATGGTCGAAAGCAATATAATTTGGATCGAAACAAGTTATTTGTTTAACAAGAGGACAAAATAGGAAAGTCAAACAACAGCGACGTTTGTAACCAGAGCGAGAGCGAAGTGAGCAATCGTGTTGCAATCTTGTAATTTTCCTTGATGTGCATTGAATGTGTGTGATCGTTTCAAACTTGTGAGTTTGTTGGAAATGTTTATGGATATGGTCTGAACTTTACCTTTCTCTCATATTCATACTCATAAAACAGTTGTTTTCTACTTATATTTTGTAGTCGTATGCAATACAAACAAATACTTATCTCGGGTTGTATTCTCCCTTGCATTCTTGTATGAGTAGAAAACATTTTTAATGAGTGTGGTATTATTACTTATTATTACTATAAGTGAGTTCGGTGTCGAATGGTGGTATTTCCATTGGAGGATTATGTGCTCTATCCAACGCTGCTAATAAAAAGCACTTATGTTACCTATAGGTTGACTCTATTCACATCAAAATAGAAAAAAAAATATTTTCATACCTAGGACCGTAGGATATGAAAAATATTATTCGTACCACGAATTAAAAGTCTTTTTTGGCGTATTCGATTCCAGACCTCGCCTTCGGCTCTGTCTGGAAACCCCTCAAACGCTAAAAAAGACTTTTAGTCCTAGGTACGAAATATACTATTTTGATTAATCTGCGACTTTCGAAGCTTTTCAGTCACTCACAGAATTTTTAGAGTTAACAAAAAGCGTCCCAGAACACGTATTTGAACCACCCTTTATTTACCCAAAGATTGACGAAAAATTAACTTAATTACATAGGAAATAGAATCGTATTTTCTTAAAGCTTCCTTTGCTGCTCCGACTGACTGCATTAGAAAAGATATGTTTTCCGAAATAAAATTATTTTCAGATCAAAAATGGTTTTGTGCCATTTACTGACTGCGCCTTTGTGAGCAGTCTTTTTTTTCGCTTGTTTAAATAAATAAATGGAATTGTTAAGCTTAGTGAAAAAAAAAAAAAAAAAAAAAAAAAAAAAAAAAAAAAAAGTTTTGTGCCACATGTAACGCCATATTTCCTGTTCGGTTTTTTTATGCGAGTTTTTGTACTGATAATTTGTTGTTGTGCATACGCTACGCGGAAATAGCTCTTAAAAAGTAATGTTGTATCGGTGCACGGTTATCAGCATAATGACTAGCATACATGGAAATATTGTGAGCTTAAACCGTCTTTTATGTCCGATAATTAGCTCACTTGCACACTGAATTTTATCTTCACCATCATTCCAGCGACATAAAATTCTTTGGCACATTATCTCTCATAGCTAAATTTATCGGAATTTATATTAGGAAACAATTCCACGCCATCATAACACTAAAAAAAATTTATTACGAGAAAAAAAAACTTTTCAAAACAGCCACTGTTCCACAACCACACCGAGATGCTTATACTATAATATTCAAATGGCATGCCAAAGTAAGCCTAAGATATATATTTTCTAAAGCCGCACGTTGTTTCGGTGTATTTTTTTGTCTTCATCGCTCGGTTAAAAGCGCACCTGCGATACTCTAGAATACCGTTACGTTATTAGTCGGTTACAGATTTGCATATTAATGACGATATTCAAGTGGTAGCTGAAGAAAATGTTCGGAGGAGATTTTTTGTGTTGTTGTTGTTTGGTATACGCAGTTAACGATTAAAATAAATTGCGTTGTGGGGATGAAAAGCTTTACGATTTGAAACATTAGTATGGTATTTATCAGTGCTTGTAGCATGCGGTTGAGATGTTAAGATGCGATGTTAGGAGCGGGTGGATTTTTGGTTTGCATTCAAATGCAAATTTTAATTTATTGTTTGGTTGTTCAGAGGCTTTCGTTACCACATAATTTGTATAATCACTGTGCAAGTCTAAATATTTGAGCGGTATTTTCCATAAAGTTACACTGCTTCTCAATCAGAAACATTAAGAGGCACCGGTACTTACCTAAAATTGTAGCCTACATTTGTGTGCCTCATATTTCATTTTTGATGATATCTTTCCATCAGAATCCTTTTTCAAAAATGTACGACCGCAATTTTGACCACGAATGTGTTAGCTTTCAACAGAAAATACTTTTGGTTGTAGTCGTTTGACCAGCTCTGAGAAAAGTGAGTATTTTAACGAAATTTTCATAAACTGCTCATGTTTTTCAGAGCCGGTCAAACTACTACAACCAAATGTATTTTCTCTTGATAGCTACCACATTCGTGGTCGGAATTACGGTCGTACATTTTTCAAAAAGGATTCTGATGGAAAGATATCATCAAACGTAAACTAAAATCTAGTATTTAAAAATCGCCCTTATGTATGCTTTTCAGCAAAGCACCGATGCCTCTTAAGAGTGATTTCGTTAATACTTAAACCAATTTTGGGTAAATTGAAATCGAATGTTCGGTGACTCGGGCAAAAAGTGGTGTTGTTATTATAGAGATTGCTTCACTGTCATTTTACCGATTTTTTGTCTATTTTTGAAATAAACAATTTAGTTGCATTCCAATTCCGTCGGCAGAATATTTTGTGGAATTTAACGACAAATTTCGTTCGTGGGGCTGCTACATTCCTAGTAATTTCCTAGGTGAAGTCATAAACGTAGACTACCTAGAGGAATTATGTCTCGAAATTCATTGAAAAATTATGTCACACACACCACTAAAACGAAAACGTCTCACTGTCTGTACACGAAGCTGTCACACACACATTTAAATATATGATTTTTCATTTTATTTTGTCAGTTTGTTCTGACTTTTTTTTATCGAAAATTATCAAAAAAATATCGATAATCGATAATTATTGATATTTTGATAATTATCAAGATATCGATAATTCGATATATCGATATTTCGGTCCGAAAATCCGATATTTATCGATATATTCCGATATATCGGTATATTATCATGAATTTTCAGATAAATATCAAAATATCGATATTTTGATAATTATCGAATTTCGATATTTTGATAATTATCGATAATTATTAAATTATCGATAACGATATGATTAATCGATTATCGATAATTTCTTTCGATTGATATTATCGATAATTTTGAACGCCTCCCATCCCTAGGGTGAAATAGTTGTCACAAACTTTAGGTTGAGCTAAACTTTTGGGAATACCACGGCATTAAAAAGAAAATTAGCTTAAGCAAAAATCAATTGTATAACGAAAGCTCATTTTTGTTCGGTCATTCTATACATTTTTATGAATATGGGTTTCGCTCAAGCTAAATACTATCTTGAAAATGAGATTCTTACCTACGCTCGATGAATAAATCAATAAACTTTGACAATTTTTGTGAACCTTCGACAATTTGTGAAACGTTAGACGAATATTAGGCCCTGCAAGAAACCAAGCTTAGATACGAAATACGAAACTGGGGGATTTTTTGCGTGTGCCAACAGTATACGAAAGTGATAAGAGAAAACACGTCCACTTACGAAAAGACCCGATAATTCCAAAATCGATTCAATTGAATATATCATATGGCATTTTCGATCTGACTTTATGTTGTCCAGTATTGAGCTAAGAGTTTGGCCTAAAAGTCCATAGAGTGAGGTCGTGACTACATATTTATTTGAAAATTAACAAGAAACGAAACAAAAATCTTCGATTTAAAGAAGTTTTCGATATTTATGGTAAAATATTTCTCAAATTTCCTTTCAACTTGTCTGTGTCAATAACAACTGGTCCGTGTCAACAGGCTCTTCCACAACAATTTTTGACGTGAAATCCAATCAAAGAAAGCGTCAATCATTTAACAATGGTCCAACCACTGAAGCTGGTCGATCTCAATGAAGACGTATTGGAGAAAATATTTTCTTATCTGGACATACAAGATTTGGTCAATGTTGTCAACAGTGACAAAGAGTACCTGAACAGCAGTCGCAGCGCATTTAAAAGGAAGTATAGAGGTACATGCATTCAAATGCCTTTCGTCAGCAACGAGGTTGACCCAACGCAGCAATGTGTTTCGAATGTCGAGCTACTGCGTTACTTCGGCGAAAGTATGTCCATCCTAGAGTTCTGTTTCGATTGCAATCATCCAAACGCTCAACGCATTTTTCATCTGGTTGTTACATATTGTCGCGAAACGTTAACCGAACTCAAAATGTCACATCTGTCGTCGGTCGGATTTCCATTGAACAAATCTTTTACCAAGGTACGGAAGTTGACCTTCTCGAGAGGAAATCCAAATTTACCATCAAGCCAGCTTGCCGAATGGTTTCCATCGTTGGAGATTTTGGTTATCGATTCCATCGAAGATGTTCTTTGGTTATTGAAATCGAGTCAGAAAATCTCCTCGTTGAAATGTTTATCGATTGATATAACTAACGAACATTTCGATCGCGCAAACATTCGCGATTTGAACAAGTTTATTGCAATGAATACCCAGCTCAATGAAACTTGTTTAAGTTTACGGGACTACAATGATCATCATTTCAATGAACCACAGTTGCCAAATTTACATGACGACCTGCCTGACGATTATATTCTTCGATATTATTATCGATCTCCAAATTTGGTCAATTATTCAACAGTTTTCCCAAATGAAACAGCGTTCACGTTATGAAAGAATTCAAGCATAAAAGGCGCATATGGCGCGTGCTTACTAAACAATTTTGTCGAAGTAATCAGCAATAATTAATAAAGAGTTCAAAATGAAGTGTTCCATCGATCTGAGTTGTTATTAATTCTAGTGGGCTGGGACAGTAACCTAAATAGTTTCTGTTGACAACACTATGACCGTTGAGATGAATAAGCTACTTTATAACGGAAGCATGAGATTTTCATATTGCTGGAAAACTTAAAGGGACTAGACCCAGGTTTAGCAGTAAGTCTTTTGCTTCAGTTAATCTCAGCTCAGCATCTATTTTCGAGTCGAGTGATGGTTGTTTAATGCTGGTATATAAAGAGTCAAATGCTGAAACGAGTCATGTCACATTAACGAATTATAAGTAAATGATCTTTCATTCGTCTAGCTCCGTCTCTAATAGATTTACGGAGCTAAATCAATGAAACTACATTTTTCGTATTATTCGCTAATGTGAATATGTTCCATATAATAATTCATCAACGCAGAGCCACCTAGAGCCAATTATCACGACCAAAAAAATCTGATCTGTAGGGTAAAAAGGGGAGTCCAAATGGTCAGTCTGGCATGTACAAGGTCAAGACGAGAATCAAGATTCATTTCAATTTTTTGTCCGAGACCTGAAATGAATTCATAGAAATCTGATTCCTGTCTCTTATCACTTCAAAATGTTTCAACTTTACTGTTTACTGCCTTTTACGTAACGACAACGAATTTTTGCTTGGTGTTAATCAATTTCAGATTGGAATCAATAATTTCTTTCTCCATAGACCCAACATTATTTTCGCAATACCGACCAGCTTGTGTATTTAACTGAAGCAACCATCGGCAATCCATTGCCGGACGCTGTAAAAAAAGACAAAGAGGAACAATCTCGTTTCGACACAAAAATCTGGACTACATGCAATAAATTCCCGTTTAAAACTTATAATTCTTCCTGTTGGACGCCTTCTTATTTGCTTGTTTTGTTATAATAACACCATCATCACTCATTTACTGAACTATCCAGCACACCATTGAATGGTGATGAGTTCAAAAGTTTGGTCATTAATTCACCAACTTTGCGATTGTTGCAGACATATGCTGTGCAACATTTTGGAGAAACTAATGGACTGATGTTACTGGTGTGTACCATAGTAACTCAACATACAGTATAAAACATGCCTAATTTTATAATCGACGTTTTAAATGAATTCAACATGAGTCTCAAATTTACTCTTAGTCATCTCTTCTCTTCTAAATTAATGTATGGGGCAGCCAATTGGGTTTAATATCTTTGTTGAATAAATGTAAGAGAAAAGGTGTAACGTTCAAGTTCACTTTGTATTTTACGAGCATTTTTTTCGGCTTTTCGTTAAAACAGATTTTATATTAAGAGGGATACGAGGGTGGGTTATAGGAATAGAGGATAAAATTTTACCGTTACAAATGGAATGCTGCGCCGGTTGTTTACATTTTAGTGGTTAACACGGGATCTCTTACATCCGTTAGTTTAAACAGATGTCAGTACTAGCTGATAGTTTTCGCGTATATTTGGTCGTCTCTGTTGCAGACATTTCCAAAAATCGTAAATCTCTCCTCGAATTTCTGATAGTTTTCTAGACATAGAATTCGCATTCAGAATTAAAACTTTATTAATCGTTTGATTGAATTAATTTTTCGTTAATTGATTGATGTTGAACTTAGTCTATTTACACGAACGTATGAACATTAAATCACCCAGAAGTAGGTTAAAATCTTAAATTTAGCTGATTGAAAAGATCGAATCGGTCACTTGGTAAAATACCGTCGGAATATAGAAGTCTATGGAAGTCTTCTTCGCCCGTGTCCACCAACGTCTGGTGGAATAAATGCAGGAATTGGTGCAGCCTGTGGTTGTGGTACATCTTCTGGAGGCGGTGCAACTCTATTTAGCCGATGTCCAAAGACTGGAATAAAAGTATGAACTGAGGCAGCTGGCTGTACATCAGGTGAAACAAGCTGATGGACTGAGACAGCTGGTGGAACAACTGGATGATTTGCTATAAATCCTGACGGTCCTGGCTGATTAAGCCAATTCATTTCCAGACCTGGTGGAGGATTATAGTTCCATGGTACAGCTGGTGACAATTCTTGTGGATTAAGTGGACTGAGTGGCAGAGTTGGTGTTGGTAATCCAAATGGAGATAAAAGCGGTGTACGCCCCCAATCATGATACAAACGATATCTGTAGACAGGGTGCATTATAGTCGGATTCCTAAAGAATTACCTTTATGGTTTTTGCTCACGATTCATTACTAAAAACTTCGTTCGACGGTCTTGGTGGTAAATAGGGAGACCATGGCGGCATTGGATACCACAAGTTGTTTGACGGTATATCCGGTTGTATTAATTGGGAGGTTTGAGTCTCTGGCATTTTCTTGGTCGTAGAGAGTACCTATCAAGCAAAATGTGTCAATAGCACAGAGCTACGTGCACAATGAAATTTATTTACCGGTTCGATAAGATCGTTCTGTAAACGAGTGGTGACGTTGGCAAAGTTTGGTATTAAGACGTTGAGCTTTCCTGTCAGCGAGACAACAGTTCGATCCAAAACGAATTCTGTGTTCGACACTTCCAATGACTTTCCATTCTGAAATTAGCCGAGATTAACATTTGATATAGGTTAGGTATATGGCCGCGGATCTCATACCAAAAGATTTAGCACCATGCAGCCATCATCAACCACCGTTCCGATCAGAACGAACACATCTTTGTCATACTTATATCGTAGAGAATATGCGACTTTGTTCATGTTCCATCCATCAGGCAATTCTTCCGACTCTTCGTCTAAATCTGACAATGTTTTCTGGAGGAGCAACATAAAGCAGAAAATTGCAATTAATCGCTTTGTTACAGAAAATCGTTGGATTTATCGAATGGGTTACATCATCGCCGATTCCAAGGCATTTAAATCCGGCATGTAATAGCTGCCAGTGTACGAATGCTATAAAAACATCGGATTTTTCCTCGATCTCTCTCTTGACCGATTTGAACAGCAATGACCAGCCGTCCATTTTCTGTTCTTCTTGACTTGTATTGTTCTCGTGTGATTTCTAATTAACTACGAAAATCGGGTAATCGTCAGTTTGAGGCTTTCAATTTCTAATTATTCACGAATTTTTTGAGGATTTATTAAAACTTATTTAAACTACAATCAGTTAATGTCGAGTGAATCGCCAACACATTTACGCAATTTCGATTTTTTCATGAATCTCTTGAGTGTATTTCGCTTAATAATCTGATCTGAAAGTGACGTTTTCAGGTATGCATAATGAAGTTAGTTAGGCATGCATGCATGTAAGTCTACAGGGTGGCATCACTTGCAAGATTTTTATGGCTTTCAACAGTAGATTACTTCAAGGCCGTATACTTTGGGGAGGTCACGCAGATACAGATACGCGAGTTACACACCACAGTTGATGATAAAATGGCCGATTTCATACAAAAATTCACCTCTTGTGAGATTCTCCTCGCCTTGATGATGTGGTGAATCATCAGAAGGGGTGTGTTCTCGCGTATCTAATAAAATGACGATCTGTGTGATCTCCCAAAAGTATACAGCCTTGGATTACTATACTATGGATGTAATGGGGTAATGATGGCGTCATTCCTCCCTAGGAAAATCTCTTTTCCTAGCTCGTAAAGTAAAATAGCATCACGATGAGTAAAAGATGATAGGCGATAGGGACGATATTCAATAGGGTGGGTCGTATTTTCATTTTGTTTTTATTTTAAAAGGCCTGGCCCCAGGCTGTACTCAGAATTGACCAAGGAATCCGAAACAGCAAAAAAAAAAATTTAAAAATTCATTTTTCCCTTTCCTCTAGGCTGATTTTTGATTTTTGGGGTAGTAGCATGAAATTGCACACAATGTTGACAGATATCTCGGGCAGTTGGGAACAGAAGACATTGCTGCTAACTGTAGTGAATAGCTGAGGAGTCCAGCTATGAAATACCATAAGAACATTGCTGTTCTTCGCCTTCACTCGGGCAGGGTAACTCTGTCAGTGTTCCCAACTAAGACTTTTCAACCAAAAATTTCAACTGTATTTGCAAACAAAATCGGCAAATGACGACATAATGCATCGTGTGAGGTATGTCTGAACAGGTAATCTCATAGAGAATCCATTGCAGAGAAGTTTTATGATTACAAGTTGAAAAAACTCATAGGAGCTTTGTTTTTGAAGCCAAAAGTTGGCAATTTTTTGTTAGAATGAAAAAGTTAAATGAACAAAAATCGACGAATTTACGTTTATTTGCTCAGAAAATTGTTATTTAGGGTGAATAGGTATAAAACTATCAATTTCACCAGATTAGAACCTTTTTTGTTCATTTAACTTTTTCATTCTAACAAAAAATTGCCAACTTTGGGCTTCAAAAACAAAGCTCCTGTGAGTTTTTTCAACTTGTTTTCAAAAAAACGTCTCTGCAATGGATTCTCTATGAGATTACCTGTTCAGACATACCTCACACGACGTGTTATGTCATGATTTGTCGATTTTATTTGTAAATAAAGTTGAAATTTTTTGTCGAAAAGTTTTAGTCTTGAACACTGACAGAGTTACCCTGCCCGAGTGAAGGCGAAGAACAACAACGTTCATAAGAACTATTTCATAGCTGGACTCCTCGGCTATTCACTACAGTTAGCAGCAATGTCTTCTGTTCCCAACTGCCCGAGATATCTGTCAACATTGTGTGCAATTTCATGCTACTACCCCAAAAATCACAAATCAGCCTAGAGGCAACAGAAAAATGAATTAAAAAAAAAATCCTGTTTCGGATTCCTTGGTCAATTCTGAGTACAGCCTGGGGCCAGGCCTTTTAAAATAAAAACAAAATGAAAATACGACCCACCCTAATATTCAAGCCATCCACGATTCTAATGGTTAGTTGCTCAATTCTCCGTCTTAACACCTTGAAAAAATTTGTGTATTTTAATAGACTACCATTTTCACTTATAATTACTAATTAGAATTATCGAAATGGCTCGTAATTTGGTAGTGATAATTTCACATACCGTCTTGGCAATGCTAAGAAATGATAAAATGAGGAATGTGTTTTATCTGTCTAGAACGATAATCTCGAGCTTATCCCTCTAGGGAGTTTTTGTTTATCTCGATATATCTGTTCTCGACATATAAAATATGATATGCACCTATTGCCAGACTGTTATTTTCACGTGTAGGTATTATGACCCACGCCTTCGGCTAGGGCAATAATGTCCTACACGTCAAAATACCAATCTTGGCAACAGGTGCATAATATATATTATAATGTATCGAATCAATAGGGCATGGAATAGTAGTTTTTGTCAAAATCGGTCAAAATGTAATACATACTTCCTGGTTATATTATCTATATCGTGTGTAATTTGCAAAAAATACCATTTCTTCAAATGAATATACGTAAACGACGCCCTCTAGTATATCATTTTGTAAACTAAATCCATGCCCTATTGCACAACCCATTATCACTCAATTAGAGTCATTCATGGTAAGAACAATGTTGATTCAAGAAGTTGCCATGGTATATTATCAAACAACAAGTATAATTCTATTGCGCAATGAAAGCCCTGAATAAGGACAACACCTCAAGAGTTGGAAAGTCAATTCAATCTTCAATTTAGCCTTTTCAAGGTGCGCGAAGGTGGATGTAAATCAATCAATTTCTTTGATCTAAATGACAAGGTTGTTTGTCGGTATCAGTGGTTTGGCTTTTCGTTTCATATGTCTCTTCTTCTCCTACCATTTCCTGTCGCAATTTGTTTTTGCAACGTTCGTCGAACATTTTATCTTGCATGAGAATCGTTTTTGGGATAATCACTTCAGTTAGATGTCATCTAAATCAATACTGAAGACTTGAAGAGGATAACGTTGGTAAATAGTATGGACATCGGAGTCCTTACAGGAAAATCTCATTTAATTTCAGAAAATCGGATTTTCTGTCTCTGTCTGTAGATCAACAGCTATTTGAATAAGCTTTGCTAAATTACAGTGGTTATGATATCAAGTGGTGTTATTACGAAAGGCTATTGATATATACATGTTTATAGTGCATGCATAGTGTACGATTTCAATCGAATGCACTATATGTACATTATCGAACACTTCTTGCATTCAACGAAATTCTGTTGCAATTCCACACATTGTGTGGTTAATAACAGACTTACATAACTTTATGCAATTATGCATGTTCTGCCATACCAAACCACAAGATCCTTTCTCTTCTATGTCCTCATAATATTAATAACAATTTACAGAGCCCGCAAAACCGAATTTCGTTACAATATAACGCTGACTTATTCGCAACTTTCGACTTCACTAGCACATAATTCACGATATTATATTCGAAAATTTCTGGCAAACACACATTCTATTTCTCAAACTTAATTAAATGCTTAAGTGAGACACATCAACCTCTATTATCTAACACGATATATCTCGCACATATCCAAGATTCTATTAAAATGTTGGGATGTTGGTTGGTAATATCTTTCCACATGTGAAGGTTATATTTAGGATATAATATGGGTACCAAAAATCCACCGTCTATGCATAATGTGTACGTATAACTGATATGTTAATCTGAAGATGTTTGGGGAGGATACATAATGAAATTGAAGAATTTATAGTTTGGTTTGAGAGACGATAAGAACGTTTTTATAACGAAAAGATGATGATTTTGCTTGCGCGCTTGCTGACTTCCATCATACGATGACGTTTTATAATCATGTACATCAACAACGGATATGGGTTAAGTTTCTTCGAAGTTATTTTAATTTCAAGTTTCAAGCAACTGGATGCACCGTTTTTCATCAAGAACGTCAGTCATATGCATCAGTCGACGAAGTTAATATACGTATATTCTGGAAACACAAGCATTCAAACAATTTTATTAAACAATTGAAAAACTTCTTGCCAAACTGGCTTTTCATTTTTCAGTCGAAAAGTGGTTGCTATTTACTGCTAGTCAAAATACAAAATTTAATATGATATGCTTGTGATGTGAACAAAAAACGAAAAAAAAATGAATCTTCAAAACCAGGACGAACCAGGACGTGAAGGAATGACATAATAATAGTTCACTGTGTATCGTATTACACAAAGTCTATAGCACTAGCCCTAAATTAGGACGTGGACACTAGTATACAGCGCAAATGTCATTAATTTCGACATAAGGGCTTAAAAGTATGCAATACGGCGACTGTTGATGGATGTCCCATACGATCACTCGAGTTCCAATAGTCTAATTTACACTCGGGTGCCAATAGTCTAATTGATACTCGGGTGCCAATAGTTTAAGTGACACTATTGTATATCGAGTGCTAATATTCCTATTGACACTCGAGTGCTAATAGTCTTATTGACACTATTGGCACTCGAGTACCAACATAATTGACGATCGGGTGTCAATAGTCTAATTGACACTCTAGAATGCTCCTATTAGTCTAATTGACACTATTGACACTCGAGTGCCAATAGTCGCTTCGTTTTCGAGTTCGTTTTACTTTTCTAGTGGAAAGATTGAACTTTTCGAGATTTTTCGGTGCATTTCAATATGTTGTCTATTTTCTTAAGAACTCTACCAGTGAAAACGTTTGTCTGAAAGCATGACATTATTTCGGTACAAGTGTGAAAAAGTACGTCAAATAAGAGGTGTTGTCCCAGATTTTGAAAATAGTGAAAATTGTTTTAAGAAAATTCACTTATCGACAATGATACCAATCCGTATGATGTTGCAGCTTGTACCTTTTTTTTCAACTCAGTGACGCAATCGTATTCAATGCAATACAGTCAGATGATAGAACCGCAGTTCTGAAAGGACAAGTTGAAACACTCACGAAGGCGACTGGCAAGGCATCACCAATTTGAACGGTTCAATGATTTCTTTCATATACAATTTTTAGTACACAAAACGTCGTCTCCTACGTTCAACGCAGTGAGTGGTAAAGAATGCCTCATATGAATTAAGTATCAAAAGTTGGTAAATTCATTTCAACTTTATCAATACTAGTGCATTGGTGGCGCACACTTCTGTTATAGACAATGCACGTATAGTTTAAGTTAACCAATTATAATTTGCAACTATCAAACAGACTATTAAATCTTGAAGCAGAAAGTGAGTGCCACTCACACATGCATGCACAAATGGTTATGTTAATTAATCAAAAAATTCAGAAAGTTTATATCAAAAGTAGAGAAAAACAATGGAAAAGCACATAATCTATTTACTGTATGTGCACTTTAATCACTCTAATTAAATTACAAAATCGCTAAACTTTTGCTGTTCTAGTTTTGCCAAAGTGAATTTACTTTGATCGTATCAAATGCAAATGTAATTACTTTGAATACGGATAAAGTGATATCTAAGAGATGAGTGGAAATTCATGTTAGGAACTATTGTTTGTTCAACCTGCAGCTGAAACTAAAATTTGGAGAATTATTTATTACAAGTTAATATCGGGTTGGACGTATGTTGTCCGATAACCATGAGAATAACATTGGAAATTGTTTCATTGAGAAAGTAGCTCATGTTATTTCCAGGTCAGCCTCCAGCACTAGAAAGTGGATTTAATCTTAGAAATTGATATGTTAAATAGAGATTACTGTCGAGTCCCGGCTATATCTTTGATGAGCGGTTATGTAATTTGCTTTCGACAGCTAAGACGCACATTCGAGTTTTAGCGTGAAAATAAGGGGAAATCTACGAATAATTTCGTCTTACATAAAACAATTAATGTTACAACAAACGAAGTAAAAGATTTTTGTATTTGAACAACGATACTTTGAATATATTTAATGATTATGCTGTCATATCCTTTCCGTTTCTACCAAAAGAACCAACCAGAGTATTTATTTGCATTCCATCGGATGAAGAGTCATTACACACGCAGAAAATTACGAATTCCATACATAGTGTAGTTGGTAAGGAGAATTTTTGAGAGAACGTTTACAACCAATCCTTTAGGTAGCCAAACGATTTGATTGCTGTAAATGTTCTGATAAAAGTGGTCCTTATCAACTACACCCCTTCCCTCCTGAATACGCAAAAATTTATGATTTTTTTTAGGTCTTTCGACCACTTGGCCGGCGGCTTCATGTAAACACACGAAAAGCCTATGAACCGTCGGTTAAGATAGACATGCATATTATAATTACTTCATCAGTTAGAACATTAATTTTACTGTAATTGTGTTAACTTATTGAAGGAGCTCATTGAGTATATTTTCGTCATTGTCGCAAAAAAAATCACTAAAAAAATTTCAATGTTATCATGTACGACCCCTTTGGGTATCTAGGAACCCAGAGTCCTAATAAATATTTTCTTTTATCGTATCTCCCATGATGCAAACATTTTTCAAACCTGAATCCAAGTTTAGTCCGGGTAATTCAATAAAAGCCTGCACTAAGGCCGGTTTATTTAATTACAAAGTTTATCCTTTAGCACCTTCGAAAGTTTACTTAGCGCATTGATATTATTGATCACTATAAATTACAGCTCCCAATTCCAAACCCAAATTGGGTTCATTTCTATGTAAATAAAGATCCGCCTGCTTCTACTCTGTGTTTAATGGAACTAGAGACTATACTTCTAACGAGTTTTTTTTTACTTCAAAATGAAAATATTTTTGTAGCTCCTACATCTGGACATCCACCTTCTCAATATACAGGCTACTGTCCTTAATATTTATCAATTCCGGTTGTTTTATTCCCATATTTTATCGACTAAACGATAAACAGAGAAATACAAACATGATCGTTCATTTTAGTCGTTAAATATTCTTCCCTAAAAAAAACATAAATAATTTTTAAAGCTCAGCTTACATGCTTTAATGTGAATATAAAGCCCGCCGACAATTTCGGTGTAAACTACAATGTAAAACGCTTTCTTATTTGACACTCTTAGCAAAATGAAAAATTAGGGCTAATGATTTATGGAAAAGGACTATTCATGCGTGTCTAAGCAGTGCCGTTCAAAGTTCTACACATAGCTGAATACTCTGCTGCTCGTGGAAAATAAAAGTCTGCTTGTACATTGTCATAATTACAGAGGTGAATCAGGAGTCTCTTTTAGTGCAGAAGGTATTTTTCTCTCAACTCATTCTGTTACAGTGATGTAACTGGGGGCATTTGAAAATCCGATATAAAAACTTGGCTTGACTTGATGGTAAAAATGGATGTTATTGTTGTAAAACAGACTGATTCGATTCTGTGTATTGCTGTGTACATAATTCTACCGTAGAACCACTTTCCAACAACGTCCCCTTTCTTTAAATGTTCACTTCATGTGCTGCTGCAAGAGGTGTGTGGTATCACACAACAACGAAACACCAGCCGTTTAAAACATAAAAAAATGGATTTGTGGATTTGTAACAAGAAAAATATGCAAATAATGTTACATGGCATCAGGATTTATAAGTATCGCAGATAATTCACCCGGCGTTGATGATACAGTCGTTCCGACCTATGGGGGAATAGAGAAAAATCGAAACTGTACAATTTCCAGAGCATTTTTCTCTTTGTCTATGGGACGACAAAAAGTACACTGATAAGTATTGTATCAGTATTGTTTTGGATTATAAGCGACACATATCAGCTTCAGTAAGATTCCTCTGGAGAGGAATTACGGCATCAGTTCAGTAATCAGAACAGTAATCAGTTAAAATCAACCCAATAGAAGCTTGGTGTTCGTTTCAAACGATTTCCACCTAATTCTAACTATTATTGACTGAGACTAGCGGTCTAGCCACATCCATCCCAAAGCTAGAACTCAAGAATAATCAGCATTTCCATCAGTTTATTTTAGTTTCCTTTGGATTTGAGGAAAGTTTGAGATGTCTAGAGGACAGTTCCCAAAATTTCATCACTTCGAAAGGTCCATCTTCTTACCAGTGTTAGCACTCTAGGATGAGAAGGACTTCTTTCAGTTTTTTTTTAACTTTCTACTGGACTTAGTGGAAGATTGAGTTGTCTAGAGGTCAGCTCCTAGGCTTCCATCACTACAAAAGCTAGAACTCAAGGATAACAAATATTTACATCAGTTTATTCCTCTGGATTTTCACAGCAAAGGCTCCCAAAATTTTGGCTGTAATATATATTATGCACCTGTTGCCAAGATTGGTATTTTGACGTGTAGGACATTATTGCCCTAGCCGAAGGCGTGGGCCATAATGCCTACACGTCAAAATAACAGTCTGGCAATAGGTGCATATCATATTTTATCTGTCGAGAACAGATATATCGAGATAAACAAAAACTCCCTAGAGGGATAAGCTCGAGATTATCGTTCTAGACAGATAAAATCTATTACTTCATTTGAATTTTGCTTGTGTTTTGCAAAGACGTTGATCTTACCTAAAGCCGTGCATACATAAAATTATACACGCACACATCTATAAAAAATGTAAGGCTTTTTGACGTCTTTTGAGCGTTGATGTTAGAAGCAGCACGGCAGAGTAAAATAAACCAGGCAGGAGCGGTACATTTTCAAAACATCAAATAACGGACCTTACTGTAAAATTAACTCAAATGAACACTGACACCGAAAAATTTTATTCGCAAAAAATATAGGGTTACTAGATTATTCAGGTTCCTAGTCAAATCAGCGCTCCTGCTGGGCTAACTTTACTCTGTCGTGGAAGCAGTGATGTGCAAAAGCTCGCTACTTATTTTCTTTGTCATTGTCAAAAGCATAATAATGTAGCTTTGTCACGACAATTGCCTAAATGGGTTGACTGTATTTATTACACTCAAAAATTAATTATTAATTAATGCCAACAAGAGCCGGTGGCGCTTGCACGTTTTACGTTTGACATTACTACGATTAGTAGACTCTTGGTAGTTAATGCTTGGAAAATAAACGGTAGCGCTATGGTCTACTCGGTCTACTCTAGTATATACAGTTTCTAGATGAGACCACTAAGGATAAAATAGTGAAAAACGGGATTCAAAAATAACTTGAAAGTTGTGTTATGCCACATAGTTCCCGATACGTAGATATTCTAGTACAGTGAATAATGAATCTGGCAATCGTGCTTTTACAGCATAAAGCGAAGAGTCTAAGACATTTTCCACCTGCCACATGAATAAAAATCGAAATCCATTGATCTTATAGAATCAGCGCGTGTATGCATGCCACTCAACCGGCGATATTTTCGAAAAATGATAGGAAACGGAAAACATATTAAGAAAATTGTAAGATTTTATTTTTTGCGGAAAGCAAACATTGTTTTATGATGGAAATATTAGACATCAATACATTAGTCGTGTATAAATCTAGATAGATATGAGTGTGTGGCTGTGGCATTCAATATTGAATGTTGGAGACATTGATTTTATGTTGAAACGTTACATATTTGTATACACATTGAACCCTTAACATTGAAAATATTGTCGGGCTTATCTTCCTGTAAACACATTACAAATATATGTATGTGCCCCTCGATTGAGATGAGGGATGAAACATAAATTTATTATTAATAAAATAACGCACAAGTATTAAAGAAGGAAGTAGCGATGGAGAAAAAAAAAACTCTTATGCAAGTTATACTCAAACATGGAAAGTCCCATGATTTATGTGGTTGTCGCCGGCAGCCATAGCAAATGTATATCGGTATACATCCAGTATACGTAAATGCACGCTATGTCTGGTAAATGCTGATATATTAGAAGAGGAGATGAGGAATTTGTAAAAGGTAGAAATTGAACGATTAATCATTCCATCAAAACGGGAATATTAGCTCAGTGTGATACTTTCATTCGGTCGTATTTATCATCCTTAAATGCCGGTTTCATAGAAAATTAGACGAACAAGTGAGACGGTTTTTTTTATCTGCTCTTCGCAATGGACCTGGCACTGATGCGGTGATATCGTAAGGAATTCTTTAAACAAAATAAGGAATAATGGTCGTACTTACTTTCAATTATTGTCTTTAGAAACACTTGACAAAGTTTGGCGTATTCTTTGGATACTTAGAATGTGAATGCATGGATTGGATACGTTAGTGGAGGAGTATTTGTGCTAGTAATATTTTTTCACGCAATTTTTTGAGAAAAACTAGTCATCACCTTTGACACATCATGGCATCATTCTCTTCTAGAAACATTTAAATTTCTTGCGCTAATTTGCCCACAGATTTAGTAAGGAATGAGTTTGTCGGGACCACAAATTTTACGTAATAATTTCTAGTGCTAGAACCCTGGTAAGACTTCGATTACATGTAGCTTATGAGCGATTGAATTTTTAAATTTTATAAGTACAAACATAGCACTGCTCCTAGCATTAACACATTAACAATATTTGGAGACTGATCAGAACAGGCGTTGTATTTCTTTCGTACATACAGTAGTCATGCTTTCTTTGTGTGAGTTAAAATGCAAGTTTACATGTCGTCAGCAACATAACTAAAGAACTTGTATCTCCAATATCTCAGAAACTACAGAACCGATTTTGATACTTTTTTTCCTTGAAAGGCAGTGAAGGGTTATGGAATTTGAGCCCAACTTAAAGTCAATCAACCATATGGTTCGGAAGTTATTGTGGAAAAACTGAAAAGCCTCACGACGAAAAATGTTGATTTGTCTGAATTTTTTGATGCTGCAAATTCATAACTTGTTACTCCCTTTTAGTAGTTTCTGAGAAATCTGAGATACCCCCTATAGTCATGTTGCCGACGATGTATAAAAATTTGGAGGCTTTTTAACATCTGGCATGCGAGTGTTAAGGCTAGGAGCAGTGCTATGCGAGTTTTTGAACTGACCTTTCACAAATGGTTGATCTGTTTCTTGGACCTCGATAAATGGATCGTCAATGCCGCACATAAAAAACCGCAAAAATAAGCGATGATCACCAGTTAACATGATCTTATATTAATAATGTGAAATGTACATAATATGTTTAAACGAAGTAGTAGATTTTGTGTCAAATGCTAGGCTATACATTGAACCAAGTGCGTTGATTGAATAGAAGAAGTAATCATTTAAAAGGCGATTCGTGTGCCAATTCTTAAAGGTTAGTGATGGTAGAAGGTCTATTGGATGTACAAAGGTCAAGTGGAACTGCTGGAATTTAAGAAAAACAACCAAAGACATGAATTTATTGCTGACTATTTTAGGGTGAGTGTATCAAAAATGAAGGTATGTCACTTAAGAAATAATATAATGAAGTCTCGATAAAATTACTTCTCCGGTTCCTTGCATGAAACTAATGGTTATGTTGGGTCATTCGCATAAAAAAGCCCACATTTTTTTTCTGTTTCATCGGCGGATCTCCGGGAGAAGAGCTTAAATGGGAGAATTTGTTTTTGCTGTTTCATGCGACCAACCTCTCAGTATATTGGGATTTCATGTTCAAACGAATGAAGCAGTAGATTTAGCTCCGAATTCTAGACTTTACATTAGCGTAACGAAGTAACAATTTAATCGTTTTAAAATCGTCTCTTAAATACCGCTTTAATAAATCTAACGCTGCTAAAAGGTTAATCGATAACAGGGGAGGTCGATGATGTTAGTAGGTAATGCATAGTTTTCGATCGACGCCAATTTTGTGTAGCCACAAAAAAATTGTACAATGCGCAGATGAACTCAAGAGTCACTGGAATAAGTATGCTAACGCTACAACTGGATCAAACTTACTTTTGAACTTCGACGTGACCATGGAACTTCTTTAAACTACCTATGCATCTCTCCTTTTGTTACTTATCACATTTTGTTGAACGTTTTATAAGCTATAAGCTATCAACAACTTCGAAGTTCTTGCTGCGCAGATAAACCGCCAAAATTCAATGGAGCAGTAAAAAATTCAAAACTGTCATTTCAAATACCATTTTACTCAAAATACAAATATGTAAGACACAGGGCGATATTCTTGCCGCAATTCGTATTCAAAAACAAAACTTCATCAGCCGAACTACAACACTTTGTATCGGCCTTTGTTGAACACATGATGGGCCGTACTCAGCTTTAACAGTTCCTCTTTGATTAATCTCGTAATTTCTCGTTTTGCCTTCTGCACGGACAACTCACTGCAACTTTCAATGGCCAGGTAGAGTTTACGTTCACCTTCCGGCGCATTCTTGCCGGTTGGCACATAGGTACCGCGTACTGTAAGTCCAGCTTCGGAATATTCGGAAATTTGTGCCAGTGCTTCCTTAGACGTGACCTTCCATCGGGCTTGTTGCGGGAAATCGTTAATTTCCAATTCCTCTTCGTATTTCCGGAAGATTGATTCGGCACCGGGAGGCAGTACTTCGTCTTCTTCTTTCGGCTGATAATTCAGTTTGTTGTTCAACTTAGCTGCTAGTTGTTCAGCCACTGTCTTTGCCTGAAAAGGTCACAAAAAAGTTTTCATGAGTTTGTTAAGCCAGCCTGGAATTCAGAAAAACTTACGGTGATCAGCGATTGTGTTGGACCGCCCTTTAGGATTGCTTCAGCCGCCTGCTGTGTAGCACCTTTCGCTTCGAAACCTAAGTTCTTGGCAATGTTTATTCTCGATGCCAGACGTTTTGCCAGTTCTAATTTGTCGGTTTGTGATGCAACCGGAAGATTAGGATTAACGATAGTCGGCACGACTGGTACTACTGGTGCCTCAATTTCTTTAATATTTCGCTTGGCCGCAAACATATTTTCGATTTGCTGATCAATGTCATTTTCCAAATCATCGTCATCATCCGAATCCTGGAGTCCCAGTGCTGCCTTTTGGAGTTTTTTGTTCTCTTTAACGGCAGCCGCTTCTTGTTCGTCAAATTTGAATCCTGTCAAGTAAGCAAGTCAATAATCAGCAACGACGTTCTAGTTGCAACATTATTGAAATTACCTTTGCCGCTGAAACCTCCACCAGAATGTACTTTTTTACCCTCCGCTTCCTGAGCCCCTTTATAGGTCTCCCATAATTTTTGCAAGTCTTCGGGAACCTTAGAGCCAGATTGCTCTAAGGCTCTGATGATATCACCGGCATATCGACCCTGTTCAGGAGTAAGAAACGTCCATGCGCAACCGTCTTTCCCAGCTCTGCCGGTTCTACCACATCTGTAACGACGAAAATAATCAGCAAATTGCAATCAATTGACTTCGGAAGTCGGTACCTGTGCACATAATCTTCATAGTGATTGGGGCAGTCATAATTCACCACTAAAATCAATTGCTTCACATCTAATCCTCGTGCTGCCACCGAGGTTGCAATCAACAGTTTCACTCTTCCAGATTTGAAGTCCAAAATGGTCGAATCACGATCGAACTGATCGATTCCGCCGTGTAAACTCATGCAAGAGTAGGAAGCTTTCATCAAATCTTTGAGCAAAATGTCCGCATTCTCTTGTTTGTCAACGAATACAATGATGCTACCGTGTTCCTGTGACAGAAAATTCAATCTTTAGAACTGACGCTGTCAAACACAAGGATTTTGCGGTATTTACCTGATAATGGCCTAGCAGCTCTAGCAGTTTAAAGAATTTCGCTTCTTCGTCTAACACGGCCACATTTTGATCGACCTCTTTACAAACGACCGATCGTCCGCCCACCTGCACTTCGATCGGTTTCTTTAAAATTCTTCGAGCCAGTGCCTCCATTTGCCGGTTGAACGTCGCACTAAACATAACGGTTTGGCGATCTGGACGAATGTTGTCGATGATTCGCATGACCTATATCGATGGGTTATCAGTCAATGAGAACAGAATATTGACTGAAAGACGTACCTGCGGTTCAAAGCCCATGTCAAACATTCTGTCAGCCTCATCCAATACTATGTAGGTCACTCGACGCAAATTGGTTACCCGACCGGAATTCGCAGCCAGCATGTCTATCATACGGCCTGGAGTGCAGACGATCACCTCGGCGCCACGTTTTAGTTCAGCGATTTGTTCCGAAATTCCTGCGTAAAGTGAAAAAGAATTGATTTAAGGCCACCTGTCACTATGTCACATTCTCGTGGGAAAACTCACCCGTTCCGCCATAGACACACACAGCACGTAAATTAAGAGATTTCGAAAATTTCTTGATATCCTTGCCAATCTGCATGCAGAGTTCTCTGGTAGGGCTCATGATAATCGCACTGGGTCCGTCACCTTCTTCCAAATGTGGCTGATCCAAGATGTGACTGTGAAAGACGGCAATGAATTTGAAATTGATCACCAAATTTAGGAGCAAGAAATTGTTTACTCACCGAAACATAGGCAGTATAAAGGCCAAAGTCTTTCCGCTGCCCGTTTTGGCAATTCCAATCAAATCTCGGCCGGACATAATAGCCGGTATTGCTTGACATTGAATGGGTGTGGGTTTCTCGAATCCGAGCTTCTTCAGCACGTCCATTTCTTTCTTCGACACACCACAATGTGCCCACGTTTTTATGGGCTTGGGACAGCCTTTGCCTTTCACTTGAATGTCTTCCAGTTCTTTCTTGTATGCATCCACTTCCTCCTGGGTCATTTTTGACAATTCGGGCACCTCAACGTAGAAATCTTTTCTGAATGGCATGTACTCCACACCGGAATGATCGATTTTGGCTAATTCTTTTTTATGCTTGTTGGCCAAGTTGGCGGCGGTGTCTTTGATGTCTTCCATTTCTTCCTCCGACGAATACTCTAACCCATCTTGATTCTGTTCCATCATTTCGCCTTTCTTCGTGTCAACTGTTTTCTTTGCTACGCCGGATACGACCACAACTCCACCAGCAGCAGCGGCACCGACCAAAGGATTTGCAATTTTGTTTACCTTCCGGACCTCTTTGTTTACTTCCTGCATGAACGCATCCAATGGATCGATCTCTTCTTCTGGTTCCTCCTCAATTCGTCGGTTCTTTTCGATCTCTTTATCCTTTTCCCTCTGCACATCCTCTTCATCGTCAGATTCGTTCTCCAAACTCCATTTCTTTGCAGCGGACGCAATCGGAGCTTTGTCACCTGCTTTCTTGTTTTCCAACTCTTTACGTTTCCGTTCAGCGCGCCACCGTTCGATACGTTCACGTCTTTTCGTCATTTCCAACTCCAAGCGTCGCTGTTCTTCTTCCTTGTCGACGCGAGTGGTAAGATCGAACGTTTCCACTTCGTTTACCACTTCCTCTTTCGGTTTTTCTTTGACAACTTCTTTTGGTCTCTCTTTCGATCGATCACGTCGGGCAATTCGATCGCGTGATCTGGACCTTTCACGACCTCTGGTAGTTTTACTGGAAGTTGCACTAAAATTTTTGAAATCGTTTGCAATGAGTGCCAGTGATAGTTTACATTGAAATGGTCAAACTTACTACTTGTTTCTATCCCGGCTGCGACTTCTCTCTCTTCGTTCGGTTCTTTCTCGAGGTACATCTCTGCCACGACTCGATTCACGCACTCTAGGCGCATCTCGACGCGGCGACCGTCGGTCTTTCGTTTCTCTACCGCGACTTGTAGACCTCCGGGATCGTTTCCTCTCTGATGGAGAAATAGATCTTGAACGATTTCTGGAACGACGACGCTCTGTTCGGTCTCTGTCTCTCCTGAAATTAAGTCCAAATCAATGAGTTTCATCCCGTTTTGGACACGCATAACCTTACATTTTCATTTGTCGTTTATCCAATTCAATGCGCAAAATTTATTCAATTCCACTGGCTCGGGTCATAGTCGAGACGGTATCACAAATTAATAAACAATAGTTGGACGTTGGGATTGCGTAAAGCCGATTAATAATCCGTGAAACTGTTGTTATGATAAATAAATATATCTCGAATCAGAAATCACAAACAACTGACAGTTTATAGTAGGGTTGTCCACTGACAGATGACAAATGCGCGTAACATACACGCAACGGACGCAACGTAATGGGAATGTTATGGTACTTACATTTTCCGAAAGATGGCGCAATAACAATTGCTTGTGTGTTGATATTTTGAATTTCGGAAGTACTTAACTTATCATTTTCAGTGTACGTATAGTTGTGCGATTCATCTATGACGAAACGATTTCGGAGGAAGAGGATTGCTGGCCATTTTCAGTTTGTATACAACTTACTATTAAACTTTATTCAAGCATGCCAGTGTTTTGGTGAATATCTCAGGAGATCGGATGAAAAACAAAGTGTTGATGGAGAATCTCTCTGGAGATCTAGACATGTTCCGATTTCTTTTTTGAATGTGTAGTTAGAAACTGAATAACGTAGTTAGTCGGACTTTACGCCAATTGAGGGTCTTTGTGTGATTGTCCTTTACCACTTACCTGGTTGGGGAGGCATAGCAATTGAAATACATTGCTCGCTGGGTATAGTGAAGTCGGAGTTATAGTTGTGTGATTCGGTGCGCATTGGGGTTCACCCAAAAAGTGTACCGGAAAATTCATCAACTTTAAAGCCTGCTTTACCCTATCGTTCAAGCTTTGAAGTCATTTTAAGCCCATTATTAGATCAAGGATTATGGAAAGTTCCACATTTGGGATGTTATTGACGATTTCCCTATGTTAATTGCAATTTAGGCTTTTTCAAGTTTTCTGTAACTTTACAATAAGAAAAGTCTATGTACTTCAGGCTTTTTCGTGTAACAAACTATTTTATTGGTTCTGATCCTCTATGAAATTTTTTTGTGACTGCTTATGAAGTAACTCATTCAACATAATGTGGAAGTAGACGTTCCTACTACTTCTTTGTCCCAGACACTAGACATTTCTTACGTTACATTTGCACTTTTAACAAATTTGAAGTCACTAGAGATTAAGAGGTGATTAAGGAAAGTACATGCAGTAGATATAGGTTGCATTAAGTTTATATGGTTTACCGTAGCAGAAGCACCCTTCGGAAAGCTACGAATAGGACTGGGTGTGAGTTTCAGGTCGGAAGACATCAACTGTCTTCTTAAAAACTTGAGAGCGAATCATCATTCGATGCAGCAAGTCCTGTGTCCTGTGCACAGATTCAAATGTAATCCATTTTCAAATTTTTTGCAGGCAGAAACATTTTACAGGCCGGTTTAGAGATTGTAAGTGGTTTTGAAGCGTAAATTTCATCTGTTGACGGCAGTGATGACAAGAATAAATAGTGAACTCTGCCTCATGCCTTCATTATAATGGCGAAATCTATGTTATAGCTAATGAAGTACTAGATTTGTTACCAATCTCTTTAAAATACTTAGATCAAAATAGAAGTAAGAGATTCGAAAATTTTAAACGAAAGTGTGACTAATGCAGTAAAATTTACGTTAACATGAAAATTTTTGGTTATCTTCATCATTTCGGGTATCGTCGCCAACCACATGCCTTAAGTTTTTCTTGAACCACAGCAATGTTTGTGGGCTTATGTTTTCTTTCGCGCAATACTGCGACAGTTTTTTAAATTTCTGGTAATTGTTGATGGTTGGATTATCCATGGGAAAAATCTGATGAATTCCGTCAACATAATTGACCGACACATCCAGTCCGTTAGCACTTAAAATGTGATTCGTTATCAAAATGTGTAAAACGCTGCCAATGGTTGGCGAATCAAAATCGTTGCCATAAATGTTCAATATTGCCACACGATTGCATTTGGTCAGATTGGTTAGTATCAGCTCCATTGTTTGAGACGATATTTGATTGTAACTGATGTCAAGATGTTTTAGTTTTGTAGAGCTCAGATGCTTGGCAATCACATCTCCCCCCGCATCTCCAATTTTATTGAACGGCATTAGAAGTGCTTCAATATTACTGTTGCTTAGAGCCAGAAATAATGCTTCTGTTCCATCAGGTCCAATGCAATTTGCACCAATGTCCAGAATTCGTAAGAAACCAACCGAAATATTTTCACAAATTATGCCCAATCCGGAGCAACCGAGACCAATTTTACGGTAGTGCACTTCTATCAAACGGCTTCTCCATATTAAAATGGACAAAATGACTGAAATTTTCGGTATGTCAACAATATGTTGTGGATGGTGCGGAACAATGTTGCTCAATTCAACCGATCGCAGATTTTTGCAATTCAATATTCCATCAGCGATAATTGCTAACGTTATGTGATTGAGGCCACAGCTGCTCACATCGATGTGGGCAAGCTTCTCCGTTTGCGACAAATACATTCGAAGATGTTCGGATCGCTTCTCATCAATTTCACTTCCACACAGCTTTAGTGTCTTCAACGATAGATGTTTTGCATTCTCTGCCAAATATCGATACATTTCCCAGGGTACATCGGAATGTGTAAAGTTCACGCTTACCAAATCATCGAGACACTTCAGAAAGAGTAGCGTATATGCTGCAGGTACAGCGCAATGCAGAAATTCAAAATGTTTAATGGCTCGCAATTCCAAAAATTGTAAGATCATCAGAAAATCGTCGTCCGTCATTTTACGAAAAAATTTGCGTTCGAATACGTTTCCATGAAATATAACATGAGCATATGGCCGTCTATCGTACTCTCTCTGCCAGCAATCTAATATGATGTCGCTGAGCTTTCTAGACGATCTTTTCTTCAATGCAATGTCTGCGCAGATATCACATTCCATGTTGCTTGTTATGCAGTTTAAATTTTGACTTAACTAAGCCTGCTTTAGTACTAGACATAGTTATTACAACGAGGGAAGAAAAGTTGTATTTCTAGGGTGTTGTTTGTGGCCAGAGCGTAGCGAAAAATAGTTGTTTGAAAACGTTGGAAATTTCATTTCGAGGGTGTGTTGTTGACAGAGCGCAGCGAGGGCCACGAGTCATCAGAGAAAATGAAATTTCCAACTTTTTTACCCTAGACGTTTTTCACAACGTCTCACACATACATGAATGTGTAGCATGATCTCGTTGGCCGAGGCATAAATTTGTATGTGTGAGACGATCGAATGCTTGATGATCTATAGAATTGCGCAATACAATAATTGGACTTGTATAACGACTTGAAATGTAATGTTGAGAACTTGGTACTGTTACATCGAGTGACAATCAACAAGGTAAAAAAAAACATGGCCAGTGAGGAAGCCCTTAAATCATTATTGGAATCGTCTGGAAGTGAATTCTTCGAAAAAATGGAAGAATATTTACGAAGCAAGATTCCACCACTCATAAAAAATGTGTTACTGTTGATGGATATTGATCTTGCGCTCCTTTTGTCTACATTTGATGGTGAATCAATCCGACACATTGAAGACTACATGAAACGGGACTTTAGAATTGATATGGTGTCGAGTGACCAAGCGCCTGTTGATTATTTGGGAAAGTTCGTAAACTCACAGAAGAAGTTCGTGCTATCGTATGGTCATAAGTTAATGATAAATGTTATTGTTGAAACCTGCCGGAAGTTCATCGCTAAAACCACGATCAATGACAACATTACCTCAGGCAGTCCCACATCAGCAACAATTGTCAATACCGTATACCGTACCCAGTACCTCTTCAAGAGATGATCAGTCGAAAGACTATGAAACTATAGAACTTCCAGACAATATCGACAACGAGAATTTAAAGCGATATGTTGGTTCACTATTAATAACGGTATTTAACGATGCCAAAAGATTAACACTCAGTGGTTGGTCGTGGCCGTGGTCGTGGCACGTAGCTGCCGAAAAGTCGTACAACTATAAAGTCTCTGGTAATCCTGACTGTACCCCAACTTTAAATTACGTAACACCGAGTCAACACACACAGTTCCTAAACTGTTTTGTTGAAAGCGACACAAAAAATTTGATTGATCGTATCAAAAACTCTTTAGCTGTATCATTGAGGGTGGATGGATCCGTAGATCGAACACAAGATCACAACATCTATGTTATGGCTAACGTTGTTAACAAAGATGCCACTGTTTCGACCGTTTTCAACGGATTCGATGTACCTAAACAGGGCAAGAAAAGATGTTTGCAAGGAATGTTCCATAATTGCAGCGCTCATAACAGATGCATCAAGTCTGTCATCATTTTTTCACAAGTCGGGCGAACGAACAATGAATCTGAAGAAAATAGCTTCATCAAAAGGATTGATTATGTGACATATTTTCCAGTGCGTTGGACTGAATATGTCTATGATTTGCTTCGCGTAACGTTAAGAAACTGGAGAGCAGCAATGGCCTATTTTGTAGAGACGCAAGAAACGCCACTCATTTATCGTTGGCTTCTTTATGATAGAATCCATTTCATGTCGTTTTTAACGGATGTTCTGCAGCGGTTTAAAGCTTTCCAAAAATCGTTAGAAAGTAACACAATCTCGTTACTTGATATTGTGGTATAGGTCAGTAATGAACGAAAGAATAAACATACGATTGCTCAGTCTGACGAATTAGTGTAAGTAGGTTGTCCAAACGAATGCGTAAACACAACCTACTTAAACAAATTCCATGCGTAAACATATAGAAATGTTTACGCCCTAGTTTTTGTTTAAACCTAGTTAGTTCAGTTGCAAGATGCAACTTACAAATTCAGTTATTATACAACCTCCGAAATAAATAGACGTATGTCTACCAAAATATAACCATCTCGAGGGTCTTTTATAACTCACAATATACAAAGAAAAAGACAGAAATTGTTTAACAAATAATAATGGTTGGGAACAGCTTTTTTTGTCACAAGTTGATGAACATGGCGACGATGGTCCATTGTTCTTTGGACATACCTTATTGAAAAATTGTGGCAGATCCAGTAAATAACCAACTTTTGAATTTAATCAGGAAATACGCAAATCAATCATTGAATCTTTCATTTGTCACCTTAGTGAAAGGCTTGATTTTGACGCAGATCTTCAGGCCAACCTGGAGCCGTTAAGGATAATAACATCCGAATCAACAAGCGAAGCAATCAAATTGTGCCACACCACCATCGCACCGGACTTAGATGAAAGTGAATTTGTAGCAGATTATGCAATGGCTGTAAATTTGCTAGAAAACTACGAATTCAAAAGTCCACTGGAGACTCTTCAACAATTGCATACATTCAGTCCTAATGGATTGACAACGTTAAAAACCGCATTGGCCAGAGTTATCTCCGCGAAACCACACGCTGCTGATGTTGAGCGTCTAATATGTAAGACTTTCTTTCCTCAATGTTTGTTTCCACCGTCTACAACATAATTTTTCTCAGGTACTTACAGTTTGTTCAAAAATGAAATGCACAGATTTTAGTATTTCGAGACAGTTGACAATTTCAATCTGTCAGATAGTAAAGGATGCATTTAATTAACCGGCGCATTAACAGATTTGAAATTTGAATGGTTTTTTTCCACAGCTACAGATTTTTGCATGTTAAGTTTCTTACATTTTTTGCAAATAGCATTTTAATAGTAGGAAACTTAGATTTCGTCAGAAGAATTTGCGAACGGAAAAATGTAAATTTATTTTTAGTCTGAGTATTGTTCTACATCTATAATTTCTCTTAGATCGTGTCTTTATTCAAAGAAATCGATGGTGTTGTACAGCGGCTAACTGTTAAAACCCAGCCACTATTGAGAATTTTAAATAAATCGAAACAATCCAATCCACAATACATTCCATAACTTTTAACAGTTGTCAAAAATACTATAGCTGCAAATATTAGCGACTCTTTTTCAAATACCGAATAAATTTGCTTCAAGTCAAGTTCAATTTTTGCATTGATCAACTAGTTTTGGTGATTATTACGCACTACATGGGAATCATAGAGTTGAATTAACCTATAATTAACACACAAAACCAGTCCACTGAGCCAACATACATGTTCTATTGAAATTTCAATTGTCAAAATAATATCGAAGCCATTGATTTATGATGCCGAGAAGGAACATTCATCTCTCAGAAATTTTACTTTTTCATTTCTTTTATTGTTTTGTTTATTTTTTTGTGTTTTTACGAAATCCTTTTCATTATTCATGATAACTCAAAGTAAATACAAAAACATAAAAAGTAATGAAAAAGTAAAATTTCTGCGAGATGAATGTTCCTTCTCGGCATCATAAATCAATGGCTTCGATGTCATTTTGACAATTGCCATTTCAATAGAAATGTATGTTGGCCGAATGAACTGGTTTTGTAGAATAAGTTTTGTGCATTGAATAACAAAAGCAACTATTAAATGTGTGTAAAGTAGAATTTAATTCAACTCTATTCCCATGTAGTGCGTAATAATTACTAGAATGATCACTGAAACTAATTGATAAATGCAAAAATTGATCTATTCGCCTAGTCGGTTGGTCTGTAGAGGAGCCACATTTTTTTATAATTGTTGACAAATTTTTCCCTGATGCTTATTCGTGTTTCCAATATCGTCACTTCAAGTGCTGATAAAACTTCTTGTAAAAAATTTGCTAAATTTATGAAGCAGACGGTCTTTCTACAGATTTGAGTATTCAAAGACCATCGATTTGTTTGAATAGAAACACGATCTAAGAGAAATCATAGATGTAGAACAATACTCAGACTCAAAATAAATTTATATTTTTCCGTCCGCGAATTTTTCCTACGAAATCTAAGTTTCCTACTATTAAAATGCTATCTGCCAAAAATGTATGAAACTTAACATGCAAAAATATGTAGCTGTGGAAAAAAATCATTCAAATTTCAAATATTTTAATGCGCCGGGTAATTAAACGCATCCTTTACTATCTGACAGATTGCAATTTTGAAATGTCTCGAAATACTAAAAACTGTGCATTTCATTTTTGAACAAACAGTACAATAAAGTTAAAACCATCGACCGCATATCACTGTCTGGCTTGAGTTTGTACAATTTTTTGTATATCAACAAATATGTCGAACTTGGACCAATTCGACCCGGAAGATGCCGTTCTGGATGAATCAAAAAAAGCGTAGACCAGCCGAGAGTCAGACTCGCAGACAACAAGAGTATCTTCAAGGAGTTTTCGAAGAAGCTGATCAGCGCAAATCAGTTAAAAATGTTATCATTTCCTTTTGAGTGTAATTTTTGAAGTTTTTGAGATTATAAATACAAGCCAATCGCGTTCAAAGCAATTTACTCTATAAATATCCAATGTCCATCCCGTAATATTATAAAACAAAATCGAGCAATTTCAAGAAATTTGAGAAATTTCGAGAAATTTGTGAAGTTTCAAGAAATTTGAGAAAAAATTTCTCGAAAGAAGGCCCTGATACAACTTGTTCGAAGTTATAGCAAATTGACTCTTAAATACTTTTCATCTGTTCATCTTTTCACTGACGATAAAAATAAATAGTGAACTCTGACTAATAAATGCTCATATATGGTGAAATATATGTTAAAACTAATGAAGAACTAGATTTTGTATCATTTAAAATACTTAGATCAGAATAGAAGGAACCGATTCCATCCATATATACGAGAACGGTCCTGCCCTATAATGTAGTATTATCTACTGACAGAAATCTACAATGCAATGTGCGCGATAACATCAAAAAAATGTGCCCTTTCCCATGACGATTGTTTATAACCAATTATACAGTTTAAAATTTTCATCTGGTATACTTAACAAGTCCTTACCAAAGTTTCCTATATCTCGTTTCAATGAAAAATGTGTCATTTACGAGCCATAAAAATATTGAATTGCAAAATCGTTTTTTTTTTAATTCAGCAAAACTTTTCATAAGCTCCCCGTATTTTTGCTCTGTGCAATATGATGGTTGGTATACCGTTCATATAGCAACTTTACAAAACAATAATAAGCGATCTCTATGTTAAACTATATTCCACTCATCTTACTTTTAATGGGAAATTTTTGCGAGATTTCTCATGTCATTATCTCTTCCATCAGTAAATTAGGTTTTACGAGGAGTTACAGTTTTAAGATGTTTGAAAAATATTTTAGTGGCTTTCAAAGACAAAGTTCTTATATGCAAGCAACGTTGAAGTTGAAATCAGAAAAGTAAAGCAAAAGTTTATCAAGTTAGTGCGAGAGGTTTTTTTTTTGGTCCTGTGTACATTTTAAAATTAAATTGTTTTCAATTTTCAGCCACTTTTAACAAAAGTTTTTTTTGTGGATACTGAAACTAAACCAATTTTTATTTTAAACATTTTAAGTTTTGGTAATGTTAGAGAAGTCACAGAAAATAAATATTTCCATTAAATGTAGGTTTATGTAGCAATTGTCTGGTCTTCATTAGTAAGACATATGATTTCCATTCTGTCAAATAATTTTCCATTTTTATTCCCTCTCGAAACAAAGCAGTACAATTAGGTATAAAGGGGCGATTCATAAAGTACGCACATGATAAGTGACGAGAAGGTGTGATGGGTATCCATCAAACACAATCATATTGCACAGAGCAAAAGAGAATAAAGAAACCAATCCAATAGATCGCTGAAAAGAGAGGATTCGCTCAGTTCTGCTGTATATTTAACTTTTGTCGCTGCACGGTATTGTTTAAATTTCCATTTAACACATTGGGAAAGAATGAGACACGCGCACATTATTTTTACCGTACATTGGCAAACACGCATAGATATTTACGAAAACAGGTCTCTTTACATCTGTCTATAATCCAATTCGCCCTATGAGAGTGAGTTTAAGTCAATTAGATGATATTTGCTTAACAAGAGACTTTGCTGTTATTGCACATGTGCCAATAATATTGGCATTATGTCCTGCATAGCATCTACGAGAGTAAACATTTTCGTTCACGGGAGGTACCTGTCAAAAATGTGTAAAGTAGAGCGACAGTAAATATTCATTTTTTGACAGCCACACCTGCAGCTATTATTTCTCTCCTAAATAAAACACTCTGTTTGTGAATGTTCGCAAAGATTTTTCGATCTGATTAATATTTTGCTCTGATTAGTCTTTCGCTCTGATTCACATTTCGCTCTGATCCTCTGATTAATCTATCGTTCTGATTAGTCTGTCGATCTTAACAATCTTTCGCTCAGATTAATCTTTCGCTGACTTCTCTTCATCGAAGTATTTTGAACAGTAGAATACAACAAAATGTTTCACAAAATCACTAGATTTAATATAGCTCCTGAGATTGAAAACTTTTTTTGAGACCATTTGTGTCGTTGCTGTCGCTAACAGTCAGAGTCTTTTCATAATAAGCAGTGACCACGTTGAATGTGGAATATTGTTCGGTGGGAATTTAATGGTCGCTCCAGCAATTATTTTCAGAAATTTTTCTCTTCTTCAAGTTTTCCCCTCTCGAACATCCTCGCAGGAAATTTCTTTGTGGAATTCGAAAGCAATAATATTCAACGACATTCGACAAAGTTCAAATATTTTTTTTAAGTTTTGCATTGAAAAACTTTTCCAGTTAGTTGAACAAATTCACATTTATCATTAAAGTTTATTTATACGGGAAATATTTTCCTATTTGAATAGGCTAGGGCCGAATGTTTAATATGGATGTATCGTTCAAAAATTTTCGAACAAAAAGACCCCCTTTCTAATCGTTCATTTTTGACCGTATGAAATTCGGTCACATCTTTCTCATCAAAACAATTATGAAAATTATATTTTTCACCCTTACTTACTGGTATATGGATACAAATATTGTCTGTTCGACAGGCAAACAAAAATTAATTATCGCCCCTTTCATGGAGCGTGACCTCAATAATATTACTACCTAACTGCATTAAAACTCTTTTGTTTGAGCTCTGTGTGTAAAAACCTAATATAATTTCATTACACCAAAATATCCAACCCGCAGGCACACACAAACATAAATTATAGTATACAATCGCCGAAGAGACTATGACTATGACTAATTACAATAAACCTTGTTATGGTCCATTTCGTAAATTGAGCTCAATTTACCTTCATTAGGAGATTTCTTTTTAAAATTTACTTTGAATAATTATGCAAGGATGAGCATATTTAATTGGGAAACATAATGAAACATTATCTTATCCAGTCTGAAAGTTTTCCTTACAGAAAAAAAAACAAAGTCGAAACCACTTCCACTTATCGGAAAATATTCAACGAGTTTGAGGAAACGGGAGAACTCTCTTGAGACAGAATTGTATTGAGCATAACTTCGTCAAAATAACTCTTCGAAAGCTAACACATTCTTCGTCGTTATTGAGGTATTACAAAAGGATTCTGATGAAAAGATATCATCAAAACTAATCTAAAATCCAGTATTTAAAAATGCAGACCGATTCATTGGGACGACATAGTTTGTGTTGCACCACAAAAGACAAGGGGAAGTACTCAGTACTCACGTCATTTGGAGAATTTTGTACCACAATCATTCTCGTCAATCAATGTAAGCTCTCGCTCCTTGGAACCGTCTGGTATGTTTCGGAAAGGCGAGAAACAGTCGCACAAGCAATCACACATAAGGTGAACATTATTCCCTTACTGTAAAGTCAGAGGTCTTACGTCAGAAAATCTGTCTGGAAGTTCACTATGATCAATTTTGTGAAATGTAGGAAGTTTTCGCAAATGACGATTACTTCAGTATTTCTGAACCAATTTTAGAAAATGTTTTGAATCAGCGAGGAATAAAATTGCTGAGGTCAAGTTCGGATTACTACAAGAGTTTTTGAATGGTGTTTTGATAGCACGATAATTTGATTAAAGCTGAACCAATTTTGGAAACTTCAGGTCAAGTTTTTATATGACCAATATCGACCTAACGGCCAGTGAGCACCCAAATCCATTAGGTGGAAGTTCAGCCTTTGAATATAGCCTATTAGCCTATTTTAGTGAAATAATATCTCTAATTTCTTGAAGTTTTGGTAGATTTGATAAAATTAATGTAAATCTTTCGTAATTTAAAAAATTTCTGTTTGATTTAAATAAAAAATTTCGACCAAAAGTAGACTCCGGTAAAATGTCAATGGTGAAATTCTAATGAAATTTGGCGCAACTAAGTTTCTCTAAATTTCACAAAAAATTGTCTAAAATAGATCTCTAGCTTTTGCGTGACACCTGCACATTAAGACTACATTAGATGTCCCACCACTAGCTTTATTTTAAATCTTCAAAGTCCCTTTCTACGGTATGAGTAGTTTAACTGATTACTTCGCTTTCAATTTCATCTAAGTTATTGGATCGATATTTTTTCATCTATAGAATTTTGATTAAATAATAAAAAGTCAGTAAACTGCACAAACATGGTACCTACAACATCATATTTATTGATCAAAGACCTCCCATGTCTCAAATGTTATTTTTTCTCCCTTAGCTGAGTATTATATTGATCATTTTAACAAAAGTGTAACTAAACCATGACATTATTTCATATTATTATTAAATGAAATCTCAGCATGTGCACTTCACTTCATTTAATTATGGCATCATGTTTCCAATTTTCTATCTAAAAATTGGCTTCAGTGTATTTCGAGCGTTTGAACAATAATAACCCAAAACGATAAAGACATAAAAATGAAATAAAAGTGCAAATAGTTGGAAGTAATTCGAAAACTGTATTACACAAGGATTTTGGCTATATAGCTTTGGTTCGACCGAATATTGTGGTTATTGTGTCAATGGACGTCGCATTAATTTCTATAAGAAACCAATGTCATGTCCACCTTTAGATCATTACATCAAACCATCAAATTGAACAGGTCTGAACAAATTATTCCGATACTTTCCGCTTAGGCCTATAACTAATTACTCAGACGTCTTTTTCATTGTTTTATAAAATTATAAAAACCGAAAGAGGTCGTTCATTTTGCTAACATACAATAATACAGTTCGCCATGTATACCGAATAAACACTCCAGAAAAATCTCCAATGATTTTTTAATTGGAACCCAAGACACGTTTCTATATACCACTTGAAATCAAGCATCATCATTGGCATGGTGTTTATGGCGGTGAAAGAACAGTAAAACTTTTCCAAACAATACTCCCTCACCGAATGTATGGTCTTTGTCCATATTATGTAAGTATGTGAAGCCCCATCGTTCGTAGGGAGCTAGGGATGGTATTGAATTGTATTACCTTTACGGTATAGCAGTCATTGATTAACCATATCAACAACAAATTATTTAGCCTTTGGAGAATTTATTAAAAGCCTTTGTTGGCATGCATTTATCTTAGTCATATAATAATTGGGAGTGAATATAATGAGTGAACGATGTACATATATGTATGCATGCATATCTGTCAATTTCATTTTATAGATGATGGTAATGCAATACATGATTTTGCTCGTAAATTGACTTAAATGGGCAGGATATTCATTGTTCCATTGGGTCTCTTGATAGAATTATGTTACGCTAACCCCCTCTAAACCTAACGTTATGTACTTTTTCTATAGGAGTACTGTAGTTATGAATTGGTATTTTACGAAAATTTCAATGAATCATGCTACTAAAATTTTATTAGCGACTATGGAACATATTTACAGCAACTTTTGACTTCTTCCCCTTAGCCCCAACGACCCCAAAAAAAAAAGTCTATTGGCTCTGAGAAACATGAGCAGTTTAACGAAATTTTCTTTTGAAAGCTAACACATTCGTGGTCGTTATTGCGGTCGTACATTTTTGAAAATTAATTCTGGTGGAAAGATATCATCGAAAGTAAACTAAAATCCAGCATTAAAAAAATTCCCAAATGTATGCTTTTCAGGAAAGCATCAATGTCTCTTAAACTGTTCACGTTTCTCCGGTCAAACGACTACAATTAAAACTAATTTGTAATTAAAGCTAACACATTCGTGGTCATTATTGCGGTCGTACCGTTTTCGAAAAGGTTTATGATGGAAAGATATTATCAAAAATTAAATACAACACATTAGGCACGACACATGCAAATGTAGGCTACAATTTTAGCTAAGCACCGATAGCCCCTAGCTTATTGTGATTATGGACGTAATACGCAGTATCGAAAAATAGTCAACTTGAACTTTGTGGATCCGAGACGTAGCCGAGGTCAATAAACACACGAAAACGAGACATTTCAGTTCATTTTTATCTCGAGTTATATATTGGATTTTTCATGCTGAGGGCGTTGAAAGTTGTGCTTGAAACATGAAAAGTACGGCTTTCGATGCATTGTAGCATGCAAAATTTGTTAATTATTGCAAACGTATCACGGTTTAATAATTAAACCTGGTACTACTATGGTTCAAAGGATCGCCATGTCTTTGATACAAGATCTTTTACTTCATTGGTCGATAACAAATGCCAACAGCTTTCTAATTGACTGTTTCCCCGAAATGCCTGTCATTGACCCACTGAGTATCATTGAAACGTTTTCCTATACACATCCTGATTTCGTGTTTGTTCATTGTAATTTGTTGTTTGGTTAAAGTCGGTCTATTTACAGTCATTTACATTTTTGCTGTATTAATTAACTCCAAACCATACACAACAAGCAGAAAACTGGAAAATGCATTTCGCTCCCATTTAAATCAGCTAAACACAAAGTTAATACAATTCAAACTCCGGTCGACGTTCTTGATGACGATGATGTACAGTAGAACGTTTTCGCCGCAATTACTAACTAATCGTTTTATATTTTAAATGAATTTTACAAGTTGTAATTTAGTTTGGATAAGCTGATTTCATTTGATTTAATTGCATTTTGGTAATCTACAAAACCGACCCCAGCAGCTTAACAATGATTCATTTGGTTTCAGTGAATATATATATAGCCAGTGTATGATACGGAAAATGAGGAACGAACACAATTTGTCTAAAATTTAACAATTTCACTCGGAACTTGATGGATTTACCGAATCGATCGTATTAAAGGAATAGAAACGAATGTAACTGTGTACGTGTGTACGTTATAATTTGCTATGTTGATGAGTGCAGCACTTCTTTCTATTCTTATTGAATTGAATTTTTAAAAAAATCGAAAATATAAGACGGATTAGCCCCATCTAGAATTCTATTTAAGCTTTTCACTCCGTTTCGTGTAAGAGCTCCGTTAGCAATTCCGATTGGTCGAAATTTGAAATATGTTTTGCGATAGTTGTAGATATAATCGCAGAGATAGTAGTACTGCCCTTAGACAACGCACAGTTGTTGTGTGGATTATTAGTAAGGAGTGAATATACAAATATAATTTGGTCCACAAAGAGTTCACTGAAAAGCAGGCAGTCATTTCCATGCATAAAAGGCAACATCAATAGATCAGAAAATGATTATTATGCTTGCCGGAAGTTTGTTTACATAGTCAAGACCCCTTGTTTAACTCATTTGTTGAGATCCTGTCGACAAAAATAATAAAGGTTTTTAAGCAACAATGATTTCAAAATATGAGCTTAACGAGCTTAACGAGGGGCTTGACTATGTGACAAACATATGCGGCATATCAGGCAAGCATATACCACCTTATTATGTCCCAAAGACATGAGATTTTTGGTGGAGATATAGGAGTAATATACGAGACTAGCAGAAGCAACTGCTTTTGAGAGACACCCCACATTATTTATAATAAATCAATATGTTACATCTATACCAAATCTATTACTTGATTCGTTTAAACGCATTTTTATATAAATCGACAATAGCTACAGTTCATCGCTCTATTTTGTCGTTTTTAACGATAACAGATGACTAGCTTGACTTGACTTGACTTGAGTAACCAAAACGTGCTCCTGTGAGCGATCCCATGAGAACATTGGACGTGAGGATTTTGGTTTGATTGTGAGTCAGACCCTAATCCCCCCTTTTCGTTCTCCTTGATTACATTCAAAGCACACATTAGTATGTCTCCACTCTCCCCGTTCAACTTTCACCTTTCGAACTTAATGTGTGTTCTGAATGCTATCAGTGTAGGGCACACCACTCTGGTTTACTATTTTCTTATATACCACAGAGTACTTTCTGTGGTAACTAACTCAACCACCGTCGCTCGATCTATGTGGTCGGACTAGCTACTTTATCATCTTTTATCAATTACCTTTTCCCTTTGATTTTACCTTTTCTTATTTTGTCACGCTCTGTACCTTTTTAGTTCTTTCATATTTATTTTGTTTCAAGTGTCCTTCCTTCGTCATCTGCAACATCCGAGCTGGCTCCTGTGAACATTCCCAGAGAGTTCGAACGTGAAAACACTGACAATGGAGTTACCACTTGGTTTTCCCTCTTACACTCACAATTCTTATTGCTAAGAAAGCGCTGGGTCGCTACTCGGTATGCAGTAGACTTATATACTAACAACAATCACCGTCGCTCGACCAAGTGATCGGACTATCTACTTTTGTTTCATTTTATTTCAATCAATTACCTTAGTCCACAACCCACATACTTACTAATCACTGTCGCGTGTCAATGATCATTCTGTTCAAGTTTGTTTGTTTGTCAATCATAGTGTCCTGAATATTCCATTTTTGCTTTTCATTCATTCATTTTCATACCCCATTCATTCATCATTGTTTCATCCATTGATACACTTCGTAACATCCCACGATTTTTAGTTCTTATATACCATTTGCGTCCCATTATCATTCAAGTGTAAGTGCCATGAGAGTCGCAGTGGAAGGTAATATTGGTTCGGGGAAGAGCACTTTTCTTGGTTATTGTGCTTCTTTGCCGAACTACGCCGTTTATCCGATTCTTAGCATATTCCTCATTCATCCTCAGTTGTTATTTCTTTCCATTCTTTGCACATTCGTTCATCCTTTTGATTCCGCTTGCGCATGCATACAATCACTCCATTACAGAAAAAGACAGAAACAGAAATGTATTAGCATTGCTTCCCTCTCTCCCGACATTAATATTTCTACAGTGTACAGTGTACTCTGATCTCCGCTTCTTGTGACCTCAGTCAACAACCTGCAATCCCTCAGCATCACCAAACATCATAAGAAATTACATACCAAGGTTTTGAAAGAACAGGCAAAGCCTCTAAGTCGATCACGAAGGCGGTGTCACAAAAACCGGGCCAACGGCTGGGAAGTTTATTCCCTTTACCACATCGCGGGTTTTACAAAAGAAAACACACCGTACATAACACGTTCACCATGATTAAAAATGCATGGAAATGTGATGAAAAAACGTCAAACGTAACAACTTTGTGCTCTTTGTCAACACGATAACTTGAGTAAATCTCAACGGATTTTCGCAAAAATTATTTTATTCGATGAAGAATGGAAATCCTCAGGTAAAGTTCGGAAATGAGCGGTATCGCTTCAACCATCTGATTGCAGTTCTCAGAAGAAGTATCTTCTGCTCTTCGTTAACACGATAATCGGAGTAATTCTCAACCGATTCAAAAAAATCATTTGGTAGAGAATGGAATTCCCGAGGTCAGGTTCCAAGACAGCCTAACGTTAGCCTAACGATCTAGCTGCTGCTGATACAAATGAATTTTTGTATCTATTTCAATAGCACCTTTTTGCCATGTGATTTTGCCTTCTAAACAAAACCGAACAAACAGAACAAAAATCAACGAGTGGGAAGTTTGCCAGAGCGAAGCGAGGGCCGTAATTCACACGAGTTTAAGTTTTATTGAAAACATACACGCAAACCCTTACCGTGTCATTTCATAGACAACGTTTTGAAGATTTTCAGTGAAACCAAACCGAATTAAATTACTAATGAGAGATTTAGACAGTTCTAGTAGTCCTTCTTCTAAACACGCTTTTTTGCCATCAAAATTACATTTCATTGCAATAGATCATGGCTAATAAAAATACCATTGACATGTTCAGACATCAAAGGATCTGTCCCACCCAAAAGGTGGGATCTAGCATGAGAAATGCAACTTAACAAAAGCAAAATACTGAGCATCCGAAAGAAAACACTTTCTTCAAGTCGACCTTCCACACTACCCGTAGTGAGTGCCTTCGTGGTAGACTTAAACTGTTCTTTCAGAACCTTGGTCAAAAAATATATAAAATACAAAAACGCTTGAGCGCTTTCACACACCATGCGCACGCCCAAACGAAACAAATCATACATGCGCCACTGGCAATTAACAACCAGCGTCGTCCGTTTCCAAACATGATTACGCGGCAACTACATGTCTAATTGAAACCGTCGAAACTATCTTATCGATAGATCATCATCAAGGATGTCCGAAATGACATCCACGTTAAAATACAAATGAATAAATGAACGAAACATTTAACGAAACTAAAATGAGGCTACGCCTGAAAGTACTGTCACCTGAAGATGATCCACGGCATGAATTGCGTTACATGCTTCGTTCATTCACTTGTATGATTCTTCCCCAAGGCGCATTTCAGACATCCCTGGATACGACCCACGGACAGCTGCAACAAAAAGAAGCTCTGGCTATTGCACTCACTCACAGTAACACGAACTAACGAAGCAACAGACGTGGCACAGCGAACTCTGTAAACTACCACGCAGCAAAGCCTACTTAGAAGAAGAATCGGCCGACGTTCACTTTCCGCTCAATGCAGACGGAGCCAAGCGTCTCTCATACAGAGTGCTTCTTCGGCAAGCGGAAACCAAGCCTGACCCAGGCTGAAAACTACACAAAAATTGCTGGAAATTCTGCGACGTCAAGAAATCCAACAAATTCGAGAAACTCAAGAAATTCATTTCAGGCGCCAGGTAAATGACATTACTAGTCTGCCATTACCATCGTACACATCCAGAGCTCTTGGGCACTTTCCACATTTTGCAAACTTTCGCAGAGCACAACCAAAAAGGTCAAAATGCCTCAGGATTTTGCTGTAAGTGCCACATGGCTCACCTTCGGAAAATTCAACTGCCATTTGCTAAAAACTTTGGAGAACCTTAGTAAAACTCAGCGCTCAGTCGGAAGTCATTGTCGTCGTAAGCATTTGGGCAGAACGACTATACGACCACAAAAGCGACAGAAGAGTGCGAAGAAGCAACAAAAGAGCGTGAATGTCTACAAACGATAGCCGTGAAGCACAACTAAAGCCAAATCGTCAAGACCCTTTTCGGTGATCCGTCACACTTTGGCAAGAAAAATCCCCAGAGAGCGAAGAAACCTCTGGCGATTTTTCCTGGCGCTTCTTCACACTCTATCGATTTCTAGCGACAATTCATCACTCTTGACAGATTTGTTAATTTGACAAGAATAACAAAGACCTGAATGCGAAAAACGCCAAGAAAAGTCAGCAGAAAGTGAAGAAACGTCATAAAGACACATTCGCAACTCCCTTCTTCGTCATTTAACCGAAGCACCTTACGGAGAAAAAAGCCGAAACGTATTACTTTCATAAAAAACGCTTCCACTTCGTGAAAAACGACTCTCGTTTACCTCAAAGAAATTTCTTCCGCAGCAAAGGGAAATCCGTTCACACAAAAAGATTCTCCTTTGGACTAGTTCCGTTGGCCACTTTCTTTTGGGATAACGGCAAGTTAACGCTTCTCACAAACGATCGGATCTAACACAAACGTCGAGGAACACATCTGCTGTAATTTGCATAAGAAACCTAGTGAAAAATTTAAACAAAAGAATTCTATTGTTTAAAACTTCCACCAAGCTTCCCATACAAACCACGGCAGACATTAACATAGGCTTATGAACACCAGGTAGCTAATAAGTTGAGGCAGGAAATGGGAAACGACGAGAAATCTAGAAAATTCGGAAACCGACTGAAATCGGGAAAAAGAACAAAAATGGGAAAACGACCAACAATCGGGAAATTACGAAAAAACGGAAAAACTGTAAACCTGTCGAGAATTCATCGGAAAACTAGAAAACCGTAAAAACATTTCGGAAAAGCTGAAACAGCTTCAGACAACATACTTCTTCCTCCATACTTCTTTCAACGCTTGCCAATGCTCTCACCGCACAGATTCCGCCTTTCTTTAGACCGATTTGAGGATTCTCGCATCGCGGCATTCACAACAATCCACAAAGTGATATCTTCCTTAGACAGAATGTGTCACCCTGCCAATTATTGTGTATCACTCGTTGCGGTATCCTCAACAGTCTGGACAGCGTTTCTGTCGTATCGCTCCCACACATGCTGACTCACAGGGCAAAATCCACAGATGGTTCACTAATAACGCTCCTTGGATTAAAGTATACTAAACTCAGGGACTAACGTAAGGATTTTCCCGTGGGTGGGATTTCGACGAAAAGGCGCAAAAATGACTTCCTAATTCTTACTTAGAGGCGCCAAAAACAATGATTAAAAAAAGTCGAATTTTTCCTAGGGAGATTTGAAACACATTTTCCTTCCACTTCTGAGCCCTTCTTCTGGTGAAAAAGCCCGCGTTTGTTTTGTTGTCATTTAATTTGATTTCCTATTTTGCAGAATAATTTGAGATCTTACCAATGGCATGCAATTTCTTGATAATTTTGCCATTTGGCAAAACAGATTTGCAGTAATCATCTTTTCACAAAGAACGTGACTTACGTTACAATCAAATCTGAAGTGAATATGTAATAAAGGGTAGCACGCTTCCTTGTGGGACTACTGCTAGGATATGAGCTAGATATCCTAGATTTCTGACAATTTGGTACAAAGACCGTTTTTGTGGAAATGATTGAACAATTTTAATAAGATAGAAAGGAAACTTTCGAAGGAACATTTTGTGTATTAGACTCTTATGCCATGCACTATCAGAGGCCTTCTCTATGTCAAATGTGAACAATCCTGTAGAGTTTTTCTTATTTAGAGCTTGTTGGATATGATTAGCTAAGATTTTGCTGATGGAGTTTGGCAGGCTAATTGGTCTGTAGTTGCTAGCACCTGATGTATCCTTAAGGAATGAAGACTGCTTTTGCAATTGCTAACCAGCCTAGTAATTTTCCACAGTTGGTTAGAGTAATTTTTCAACTGTGAAAGTCGGTCGTTCCACCTTTCCTTATTGAAGAATTTAAATTGAGCTTTGATCAATTTGTTCAGATGGTTAATTTTCTTGTCAATACTGAGGACATGGTTTCGCTGCCACTGTCGATTTTTGTAATTTCTAACTGATATTAACTTTAATATCGTGTTGTCTAGAGTCGGCGAGTGGTCGACAGTCTTGTACACAGGAATTCTTAATCAAATCATCAATCAACGACTTGGAATTTAAGTGGTGTGGATCTGTCTACCTCCTGACTGTTACGCTAAAACCAACTTGTCACGAACTAAACGAAAACTAAACTAAAACTAATCGAAAACTTGGAATAAAATCAAAGTACTTTTTACGTTTTTGTAAAAATTTATAGTGTGGTCAAAATTGAATTCGTGGATGGGAATTCAAAAGGCGCGGGTGGGAAAATTCCCACCCACGATGTTCCTTAGGTTAGTCCCTGTACTAAACGCCAGCGCTCCTGGATACTAACGACTGCATCCAGCTAACTAAGTCATGTCAACTAGTACATACCTATGATACTGCATTGGTAACCGTACATGGAAGCATCAGAACTTGTAATTGGTTGTGTCCCGCCCAAGATCCAGTACTCTTCCATTGTTTTCTTTTCTTTTCTCGTTCTCGCAGTACAACTTTCTTTGACAGTTCGTGAGCCCAAAACGATACGAATCCGGGGTATAATTCGATATTATTTCGCGTGTGTCTCCCTGGTGTCATTTCCATCATAGTCGTGGTCCATTTAGTCGTCAATTACCCCATATTTTATTAACTTTTCACAATATTTTCGCGGAGCTCAAATATTTTTCGACCGGTCGGCTTCGCCGCCTACCAATTGACGATAACAGATGACTAGCCGTTTCTAAAGGGAATCTTGTTTGGAACAAAATTCTTTTGATTACGCCAACCTAAGAATAAAACATTCAGCGAAAATATGTTCGATAAATAGACCCAACCGTATATGCCATCATCGCATTAGAAAAGTAAATATTTTCAAAATTTGGTCTAATTAAATTCGAAATCTCTTTAAATCTGAAATTAAAAATCACTGGTTGGTACACAGAGCACCGAAATGAATAAATGAATTTAAATGATATCATAGATCAATATATAAACGAGATCTATACGGCGCAAAAAATGTAAAAAGAATATTTGATGGATTCGCATAGATATGAGAAAGTCTTTGATATCTTTCTTTTCTTTTAAACGAAGAAAAAAACACGAAAAATTTTTCCATTTTAATGTTACATCAATGCAATGTTATACATAAAAGTGTGATATATTTCGGAAATCATAAATTCGAACTTACATGTACACACATAAGTCCTACGCCAGATCAAAGCAGATAGCTTGAATCAAAAGGAAAGCGGAACGGGCATGATGGCAGGAGAGAATGATGTTGTTATAATCATTTATATTCTATGGCTGTCTATTTATCACTAGATGTAATATAAGAAAAAGTCATCTACAAGGCAATGGGAGAGGAATAAATCAGAGGGCTACAGAAAACGATTTTAAGTTAATTTGCCTTTGGTTTGATTCGTCTATATTTTAAGGCAGAAATCTATAAATACAAAGAAAGTCAATGTTTGACCTTATAGACAAGACATTTACAAGAATAACTATTATCTTCGGTTTTACTAAGGTATATATATAGTGGGGAGGTAAGGTCATATATAACCGAATAAGATGTGCAGTGGTCATCTTTCATTTATTTATTTCTCAATTCAACTGGTTACAATTTCCCAACTGAACCTAATTTTTAAATAATTAAAAAGAAATCATAAAAAATCACAGCGTTAATACTGGAAAGTCAAAATGGCATTCTTTACCACCCCAAATCTACCTTGGCCTTTTCGAAAAAATGCACAATGTCAGGAACTCCTACATACATTGCACTATTCAACTGTAATACATTATTCACGACAAAAAATATTATTTTTGTTTCACAACTTCCATTCTTAGACGATAAAAAGGCCCAACAACGTGGGTAGGCAATTCCTACTAGGCATAGTGTGTATCTCTGCCACCAGATAGAAAACAATGCAAATCGATGTCAAAATAAAGAAAAATTTGAAAACTGGCAGCAAATACCAATATTTTGACAGCAATTTGAATTTTTGACGATGTATACGGGCATAGCACTGTTCCTAGTATTAACAATACGAGTGTCGATGCTATAATGTTGGTCGAGATAAACACTAGCCCTAAACTCGTTAGAGCTCTTCAAGCGCTCAAAAATAGAAGTGAGTGAAGACAAGTTCTTTGTATCGGGTAGTTTGACTATTATGGTATATAGGTTTAAAACTAAGGCCTTATGATGGACCGAAAATACCGTGTGATCTTGGTCTATTAAATCTGAATTCACAATTAAACGCAGGCCTCACCGTTTTGCCAATTACTTCATTTGACTGAAGCATTTATAAATAAATGGTGAAAATTTTACTAAAATGATTAACTTAAGCGTTTATAAAGTATTGATTTGATCGTGGTTCTCCTGACATATTTTAAGAATATTTCCCAACTTTACAACGAAGTCATTACATTTATCTGTTGCTCCTCGCCACACTGCCAGTTCTTACCGCTGATGAATGTATGTATGAAGGCGCGCGTGTATCTCTTATCGTAGCATCTCAAACGAGCATTTTACCATTGTACATGGGACCAATGTAACGCCATTTGCTCTCTTTCCGCTGTCTCTGAAAATTTGCGGTTCGAGTCTTGCTGGGATATTGGCTGACCGAAGACCTCTGCACAAAATGTTGTTCATGTCGCTGTGACAGGCGTGTCTTCCAGCACTATATTTACAGGACAGGCCATGAATTCCATTCTTGTTCACTTGGGCTCCACATTTGCACTTGTGTGGTATGCAAATATCACATCCTAAACGTAATGCAACAGAGATACGAAAAGTATTGTTGTCGAGTAAGCTTCCAATTTGTCGGGATGGTAATACGGTTAACTAGGCACTAAATTACTTTGCAATAGAAGCGTTGTATCGTGCTTTTTGTTCTTCGGTTGACAGCGTTAATGAATTCACGATTTTTTCAATGGAGATGATGTCCCATGCTTTTTGGATCGTTTTGTTTTCTGGAAATTTGTTGTCATATATCTCAGACCACAAGCGTAAGCTGTCCATGTAACTTGCAATGACCGACTCATCCGAAATTTGTGGAAATATCATGTTGACGAGTTCGGCCACCGAATTGACGGAAGCTAGAAATTCTGGTAGTGCGATATCTTTGATTTTTCTGATTGCAAGGCGTCCATTTTGTATTGGAAGACTTGCAATTGTCCACCGTTCATTATTTAAACAAGAATTAATTGTTTTTTCCAAAGCAAGCTTAATCATATTGTCCATGTCATAAAGATGTTCTTCAAAATTGAAACAGCAGCTGGTTCTCAGTAAGTACTTTTGTTTCGGTATCGTGAAGCAGTGTTTCAGGATATAGAAAGCGACGTGATGTTTCAAATTATCAATGTCGACAACTCAATTTTCTTTTTCGTTGCAGTTTCTGTCAGAGGTGCTCCAAATAATTCCAGATCTTCAGTTATGATTTTTATTCCTGGTGTTACTTCGTTGAAATTCGCTATTATTGAGTCCTCCGGTGTCGAATAGAAGAACAATTCGCATTTTGATGGATTCACATTCAGGCCGAGTTTTTTGCATTCATTTATGAGTTTTCTGAGGTCTGATAAAACCACTTCTGGTTCTCCACATAAAGTGCCGTCGTCCAGATACCATAAATTCACGCCGTAAGTGTGCCTAAAATTTGAATTTTAAGTGAACGATTCGATGAAAAAGTGAACCGAAAAATACATTTCAATGCTTTTTTGTATGAAAATGACGCTACGTTAGAAAGACCTCCGCACTTTCCATTTTGAATTTCGACCGCACTTACGGCGTGAATTCAACTCTGAAGCCATTACTTCGATGATTGGTTGTGTATACTCAAGCTAAATGCCAACGGACCGCATGGGTCTCCTTGCTGAGCACCTACTTGTGATGTAATGATATCGCTTCCGAAGAACAATAACGAAGGTTTCGAGGAGCACTGACACATAAAAGGATAAATGCTTGATGTGGTCTCTTTCTACAGAATTAAAAGCGTTTTCACAATCGATTTTCAATAAAATGTTACTTGAATTCCTGTTTAACAGCAAATACGTTCTGGTCGCGTGTACTGCTGCTTCGCATCATTAATTAATTAATTACTAAAATTGTTTTGACATACATTCTGTTAGAACTTTGAGGCATCCGATCCGACCGTACGAACGACTTCTTATAGAGTGCCTTGAGGATGAGGAGTTAGCTTCACCGATAAAAAACCTTCTATACAAACCCACCATGCAATCCATTTGAACAATTGAATGTTTAATGCTACGAGTGTAGCGCTAAATTCATTTTTATAATTTCAAAAGTAAAAAGTCCTCTTCCACCGTGATAAATGTAAATGTTGCCACCGAATATAAATTTTTAAACAAGTGAATGCAACAACATGCAACTTCCTAACACTCGTACAACAATATGCATGTTCTGGTTGTTGTTTCTTTTTTCTTTTTTCAATTCGTAAACAGTATCCCGAAACAGTCATGAGAGCCGACAAAAAATCGTCGGCGGCGTCCGCCGAACTAAAAAAGACTGGCGGCTGGCGGCTATACAGGCTAAGCCGTTAGTAAAAGTCTGGCGGCGTCCAGGAGTAGCCGCCGGTGAAAAAGTCGGCTGGCGGCGGCTGATCGGATCAGGAACCCAAAGTAATTCTTAATCGACGCATTTTCACCTTCTTTAACATTGCACACTGTTACGGACAGTTTTTCGTCGTGAACAAAATTCTCAGGTTCATCCGAAGTAGCCATAGTGAATGCTTCAAACTTTCCTTTAAATGTCAAAGTGAAAATTATTTTTTATACACTGACCACTGAAAAAGCAATTTTTTGTTTCAAACAATTATTCACTGACCTTGAAATAATAAGCACGACAAAGGACTTCGAGAAATTCAAAATTTTTCGATGTTATACTCTTCAAATTTATCCTTTCTATGATTTCGGATATTGTACTGAATATTTGCGTATTGAATTTGGAAAAAATCTCTTCTACCACAAAGTTTGATTTTCAATTGATTACACAACCGAACTAAGTCTTTGTCTTCACTTTTTAAAATTATCGTTTCAATTTTTCGAATGTCTGACTCCAATTCGTAAATGTTTTTAGGGCACTACAGGGCACTAAATCATCGAAAATCCTTTTTTTTTAAATTCGATTCAATTTGTTTAAATTTAAACACTTTTAACGACACCAAACTGAAGAGCGAAACTCATTTTTTATTAACAACCAAATCAAAGATGAAACACATATGACACACATACAATTAGATACCGATACCGATTGATTTTAACAATTAAAAAATTATACTGTTACAATGCAATAGGCAGAAGATTGCAGCGTACGGGTAAGGTTTTAAGTGACGGCATCGCAATATGCATTTTTGCTTTCCGTTTTCTTCACAAATTTTAGCGCTTTTTTCAAAAGTTTATGATGCAATATTATTATGATCATAATCAACAACAGGTAAATAAAAAAGATTATCTTTTTTAAATCAACTACTTATTTGGTATGGTAGTTGATATTTGGTGTTTAATATTTATGAAGAAAAAATACCATTCTTATTACTTATAATTTCCTTTAGCCGCCGAGTCAGCCGACCTAACCATCTGGCGGCGGCCGACGGCGGCTAGCCGTGTCTAGCCTTCTTAAGACCTCGGCGGCGGCGGCGGCAGTTTTAGCCCTTAGCCGCCGTTTTTTGGCGGCTGAAAGTTGGCGGCTCTCATGACTGTCCCGAAATATAAAAACAAAGAGATATACAACTCCATAACGAACTGAAATCTTTTTCTGATCCCTTTCGTACGGTTTTAAAATGGTAACTTACACAAAAAAACTACATGGCAAATATGCTTTTAACTCTAGTGCAAACGGCATTTTTCAAATTTACTATTCAAATCACGACTTCAGTTTTCTATTGGATTTGTTGCAGCTCGTCTAACACGTATAGTCATATACTTTTGGTTTTTATCATAAGTCCACTGCACACTTTTTGCTATTGCGCTCATATACGTAATGGTATGGTTGGCTGTCCTGTGTAGTATATTCGTCCTAATGAATTTAAAAATACGTCTGCTGGAAAAGTTTTTATTTTCTCGGTACTTTCTCATAAATTTGATATTTTCACATTAAGTTTTCCAAAATTGAGAACGACACACTAGTGCAAGAAGGTGTATACGTGTGGATACGGTTGTAATATATGGCAGATGTGGTATATCTGTTGTGAGATATGAGTATTCGTGTCACAAACAATTTTATGCGACACTGTGCGAAAGTTTCCTCATCACGATACGGAGAAGCTCAAAACTATTTTAATCAGTCAGGTTAGCAGTTCTGAACTGAAGGGATTATAATTTAATGATATTATTCAGAAAAGGAGAAAAAGTATAGATAGCTTATCATCATTAGGAGAGATATATTAACGTCAGAAACAAAGTTATTTGAGAGTTGAGTTGCAGATACTTTTAGCGTCATAAGGTCGTTTTCTTTAAAAACTATTTTCTCATTTTCTTCATTCCTGTAATCTTTATTTAGACAAGTCGTGTGTCATAATTACTGCTCGCTCCGAGTTTAATAGAATAGAATTAAAATAAAATTATCAGTCACCTACGGTAAATGTGATTTTGTGTTATGAGATGTGTGTTAAAATTACTGAAGTAAAAGATTTTGCATCCATTTATGCCCTAACTATTAAGGTCGGTGGGGGCCCTTGACTGATGAGACGTCGTTTCATTTTAATAATCTAATTTTTATCTACTTTCGTAAATTTGAAGTTGTTAATTCAAACAATTTCTTCCATGGAAGCCAAAAATACCGATTAATGCTTAGTTTCCACTTACCAAAAAAGTACTCTGTGTGAGAGACAAAATTGAATTTTTTCAATTTTTCCTTTTTTTTATTTGACAGTTCGCTCTCTCACGGCTCTATCACGGAGTACTTTTTGTTGAGTGGAATGGACGAGGGAATGGACACTTAAGATGTTTGCCCACTTCGTTCGACAATATCTCCTAATCGATTTCGATTATATTGATTCTTTTTACATTCGTTTTAAACTTATTACATTTCGACCACCGAGGTATAGTCTAATGCCACCTCGGAGCAAGGTCGTGAAACTTGACAAAACCAATATATTTCTCCGAAAACTGTTGGGGTATTTTGCTAAAACTTTCATAAAGCTAAATTTTGACCTCGATTCAATTTATCTCGAATGTGGCTGTCACTGAACCGATAAATGTTTTACTTAAATTAATACAGTGGCCATGTTCGGTTTGACTATCATGTACACTGTCGCACGTATGTTTACTCAAAAAAAAGGATACACCATTTCCACTTGATAATCATGTACGCCATTAACGTGTGCTGGTAAGCTTGATGTATTTCATTTATACAGTAATGGAAATGTAAATAAACAAATAACATTATGACAAATAATCCGCGATATATGTTAGTCGAAAAACATTTTAATTGTGAAATAATAATGTAAAACAGCCAACGCGAATTTCATTTATAAAACAAATATTTTGTATAGTTTTGGAAATTAGATTATGGTTAACGGTTTTATTTAATATTGACAAGAGTTTCGAACAAAATTAACCATAAATCATGTAAAGAAAAACTCTTCGAACAGCACACGCTAAAGTATACCGATGTAGTACAATAATGAGTTAAATGTGTAAACATTTGTAACTGTAAATTCAGTTATGTTCGAAGGAATTTCGAATAAATTTCATAGATTCCCAGTTTTATCGAATGCCTTACGAATATCGGCATAGACACCATCAATTTGAAGCCTGGATTCAACCGCTGTAATGGCATCACTGATTTAATCTGTGCTGCGTAAGCGATATAACTTTCAGTCAAAAATTCGCAGACGATTGATTCAAAAAGCTTACCAAAAGTTGGGAGAATCACAACACCTCTGTAACACCGCTCTTAAAAATCGGCACAGCATAACATTCTTTCCATCAGTCCCGAGACTTAATGATAAATTGAAAATATGATGAAACGGTGATAACAGAGTTGCCGAACAATTTCTCAAAAACAAAGGTAAGACATAATCGGACCACTGTTCTTATTGACGTCAACGTCCTTGTACACATTCTCAAAAATTTGGCCAATAGATCGCATTTCTTGAGGTACACTTGGATATCCATCCACTCTCCTCACAGATTTAACGTTATTCCAAAATTTTGATGTGTCAGATATAAGGTATCCTATGACAAACAAATATTGGTCATAGGACTGGTTCTGTAATGAATCGGGTTCAGCTCTTGAAAGAGCAAGGTAGTTTATCAGTCAGACGAATCGTCCTCTTAAAACGGGCATGCGGGCTTCATTTCCTATTCAAACAGACTCAACAGTCTTCTAGAGTACCATCGTGGGTGATTATTGTCTTTTAACTTATTAAACGGGACAAAGCTATCAAATCGAGTTATTCGCAGCGTAATTTGCTTTCCTGAAGTTGTCTTCGCGACTTTCTCAATTTGAAGTGAGTAATGGCGGGAAGTTGCTCGCCTTGATTTACCAAAATTAAAAAAAAATATTCGTGAATTAGCTACAAATCGTAATAAATCAATGAAATATAGATTTATTACGATTTGTAGCTAAGTTACAATGTTTGAACCGGCAAATCAATGGCTAATTACCGGTAAATCCGATTAATCTGATTACTCTCAAATAGTGAGCAACCCCTCACCGTAATGGTCCTATCAAATTTCACCGTTAACGGATAACCATCTGCCACCCACTGCACCTACAAAATTAATCGATAATCTATGGTTAACACTTGCTCATATAAATAAATTTAATATTAAAGAAAGTGATTATATGTTTAGTCTGATGTTTATACTTAGATCAAAGGAAGTAATAGATTTTTTTGATTTGTTACGATATCTAAAAGTTTAAGCCAACGAAAGGCGAACCAATTAAAAGATGAACAACTTAACTTCATAGAACTTTGTACTAAATTTTTGTTCCAAACTCATCTCTAGGACCAATTCTCAACAGAAGTGCGTACAATCTTTCCGATAGAATCACACACACTATTGTACGTTTTGCCATGGAATCGTTTGAATGTACGGGAAAAAGTATATTTTAATATAAATTGGCGCATATCCTAAAATAATTGGATTTGATTCAAAAAATGCACTATAATCCAAAATGAAACGAATCAAATCAAACACAATTTTATATGTTGTTTGTTGAATCAAAAATTATTTTCCCATCGAAAAATGTAAATGAGATGTATGTAGATATGGGTTTTGTTTGAATAAAAATGATTATTCCATTGGAAAAACATGAATTTGCTAAAATCAGTTTATTTTTCGTGTCAAAAAAATAATCATCGGTTCCGGTAGAGTTTAATGTAAAATTATTTAAATGCGGAATTACAGGGAGTGGGTGGGCCCATGCGTTATAAATAACAAGTGAATATGAAACAATTTTATTTCTAATTTATTTTTGATTTAATTTCATAGAAAATTACATGAGTTAAGGTTTTAATTAAACCAAATGCAATCAATCAATTGGTATGTATAATTCAATTTCATTCTAGAACTTTTAAAATACAGCTTTGCAAGCAGTAAACGATTAACATTCGGAAGCAAAATTTACTTTCTGCAACTGCGCTGTGAAAACTGAACTTTTTTATGCGTGATTTGGGTGGCGATAGAAGGGCCTTCTTTCTCTGGTTTTCTATGTTTTACTTTTCACCACTAGTTGTAAAATGGATTTACGTTTCATCACTCCTTCTGAACATCTGAACCATTAACTGTAAATAAAAAATCTTCCCTGAGCAAATTTCGAACCACCGACACCAAAACCCAATGCTTATCGAGCAACACCTCTAACCATTCGGCTATGGAGATATATAATCGCAATGAACCAATTTTTGAAGCGTACATAAATGCAGTCTACTTGATCGTTCATACAATATTTCGTTGATACAGAAGAATGTATGTTAAAGGTAGAGTTATGCTTTGCATTTCAAAAGTTCATTTTTCGCAGCTTGTTGCAGAAAACGTTGTATGCAACACGCAACACGTTGCAAAAAGTGGTAGTTTTTGTCACACGATGTGGTTATAAAGCTTGCTTCGCTCGTCACATCTAGTGACAAAAACTAAAACTTTTCGCAACTAGTTGCATAATAGTATGTTGTGTTACAAGTATTGTAATGTTGATTTTTTCAGCACTAGACCCAAGTTTTCCTTACGAGCGGAGCGAGTAAGGAAAATTGGGTCGTGTGCTGAAAAAATCTCATTAGTAACACATCATGCTTTGTGCCAACCGAGAATTGAAATAGACAAATGCCCAAAAAATCATAATTTTCATTGTAAACAATCACTCTTCAAATTTGATCGATCACATTGCTTTGCATTTTCTAAAACGAATGTTGTAATAACTCATACAAATTCCATAACAGCAGTGTTGAGTGTTGAAATATCCCATCAAACGGGTGCTGAAATAAGTCACTTTACAACACTAAAATGAGTGCTGAAAAGAGTCGTATTTCAATTCTCGGTGGCACAAATAATTAAATTTGACAAGAGAACTAAAGAATTTTTTTTTAGTGTTTGCCGAAGCTACAGTTGAATGAAAAACAACTTCCTTTACTTGAATTACCATCCATAATATATTTCGATGAGATAGGAACTCGATGCTTAAAGTTTACGAGATTGTAATTCGAGTGTGACAATACACATTATGTCATCATGTGCCTAAAATAGTATATTACCACATAAGTTGGTCACGAGCATAATTATTTCATGTTTTGTACATATACTAACATAACACAAATAAAATAATATTTGCAGCGAAAGTTTTTATTTTTGTTTTTCTTTTGGTCACTGATGTCAATCAAAATTATATCGGACACGAATGTGTAGTAGTGTGTGTTTGTATGAAGCTAGACATAGAAAGCTTGTATGGTTGAAAGAAATATTCTGAATTCTCTTAAATTTAGTTTCCACTAGTGTCTATGGATCACATGATTGAAATTAGTTCAGCAAAATTATATGTAGATCATGTTCAAGTTGCGGTACTTTCAAACGTAATCTCAGATTAGTTTCGTTGTGTTTTGTTGAACACAAACTTTTATGTAAAAAAAGAGCTGCCATTTGAGTACTAAATTTAAAATCCTGTGTAAAAAAACGAACGAACAATAGCTGGTGGTTTAAAATCTCTCGTTCAAATGACATTGTTTTTAACGTGGATGGCATTTTAAACGGCCTTGAAGATGATCTATAGTAACTCGTTAACTTTATGAACATTCTTTTCGAAACCATGATCAAAGACATCTGGGTCTTAAACATATCTTAACTTTCACTTACTTGCAAAATATCATGGAAAATACGAAAGATAAGACTCAAATTGAAAGTGATTCAGTTACCACCACTGATTCTTACGTGATCGACACTGATGGTATTAAACTAATAATTACATTTCAACAATGGTGAGCTCGTCAAAATCTATTGAAATTAGGTAAGAAATGCAGCTGCAATAGTCGCAAACGTCCATTCAAAGATAAAAAAGAATCTGTCCCCACTACTGACCCTTGCTTGGAGAATGTTGCAAAGAAGGCGTGTTCAGCGTTCCAGTATCTAGCGTATCTAGGCGCTGCTGTGGGAGATTCGGCTACGTCGTCCAGGTCAGTGTGTTGCCTATGTTACTTTAGAATAAAAAAAAATCTGGATTTGAAAACATTAGGTGAAAAGTATCGACAACTTGAAGCTGACATTAATTCAGTTAATTTAATTTTAAGACTATTTGATGCATAATGAATAAGACCTTGCGATCTTTTAATGTTACATGGGTAGCCGAAGTAAAAAGTTAAAATTACAAAGTAACAAAAAAGACTCAAAAATTTTTAAACGAATTTGAGATGCTGAGTTATTGACTTCGCGATAATGGCGTCTGCAAAAGCAACGCATCTAAGGATGATGAAATAATGAATAAGGGTGGCTATCGGGGATAATTTTTTATCTGAGTCGTTGTGATTGTACCCCTTGCCTTCGGTTCAGGCTACATTTTCTTACCAGTCAATGTTTCCCTATTGCATAATCTACTAAAAAACACCGTTCCTTCGGTGATTTCATCATCGTTGGTGGATATACATCATTTAGACGTTGATATTAAGCAGTCCATGTTTATTTATGTACTAGTGTGTCGGGCACCAGTCTCCGGATAAAATAGTTTATTTCTGCACTTCTAGTAAGCGCTAATTGCTGAACACAATAACATTACATCAGTGCCAACAAACAACAATTACTCACCGACAACGCTTAAAAACGGTATCCACATCGAAATTCTAAACTCTATTTTGTATTCTCCTAAACGGATACAAACTTTTTAATTCAATCATCCAAGTACTGAACGTCCTCAGAAACTTCCTCAAAATTTGCAAGCGAAAACTTGTTGATTTAATTAATTAATACAAAATTTTGAAAAGGTAGAAAATACAGATATAAACCGGTGTGTGCAACCGATAACGAATAAAAGGCAATTTATCTTTCTGTCGTGCCAAAAATTCTCTCCACATCTTTTCCTATGTGAAACCATGCTGCCTCGTAATTTATTATACCCAACTCTTAGCCACAAAGCACAAACTGACCAAAATAATTAATTTTATTGCAGCTTTGATATATACCCAGGGGTATGCTTTCCGACATTTCGGTTATATACAAATGCGATACTATGGGTGATACTCAGCTCGGACTAAATTAAATTCCTTTTTTCTTGCCATCATTGTGATACTTTTTTCCTATTATTATTATTATAAAGATATTTTTATTTGCACAAAGAATATAGTCGGAAAATGTCGTTTATTTTCCCATACACCGGCCATACAATAACGAAGTGGGTCAGGATGAGTGGACAAACAATGTGAAACGATCAAATTAGGTAATGATGAAACACGAATAGGAAACAAGTATAATAACAGTAGATAAAAATCATTGTTGTGTATATTATGCTGCTGATAGTGGTGAACGGGTCGATGGCTTTTTCGACTATACACTGAACGAAGTAATTTAACCACTAGGCTTGCTAAAATAATGTCAGTGGCAGTTAGGTTGCTTATTTGCAAGGGAAATGGATTTTAAACGGGCTTAACGGGCAACTGTTGTTTAGGAAATTGTAGTTTTGGAGCTGTAGTGGACGTGTTCTGGCAATGGACAATGCCACTTTTAATGTGTTAGTAGACCTGAGAATAGAGCTCAAGATTCAAGATATCTGCTACTTCTTTTGTTTACCGGCTTAGCGTGCCTTCCAAACAACGCTTCCAAGTATGAAAATACGCTCTGAGGAAAGCTATGTGCCTAATTGATATCTCATCTCGCCTAATGTAAGCTAGACATATGCTCACAAAGTTGATTGTTTTTGGGTTTGAGTCATTCATAGTGAATGCAATTACCGTCAGTTTTTTTTAAGTTTAAAAACTGGTAAACGGTATTACTGACATTTTCGAGTAAATTTACCGGTAAATTACCGGTATTATATTTTGCATACAAATCGGTCAATTGAGTCCAGTTATATAATGACAAAACCCGAAAAATTGCTCGGTCCATGAATCAGTACGATGAATAAAACAAATTTGCAGAATGTTCTTTTTGTGTAGATCTACTTTTCTTCGACTTCCATTTCAGGATAGAACGAATGACACATCCTAATAAAGTTAGGGATCACAATTCGATGTTAAAACATTCAGTTATGGCTCTGTGTTCTAATTAGCTTTCTTGGGCTGAATTTTATTGACGAATTGGACTGTAATTTATATCCATCTAATAGATTTCGTAGACTTTACTATCATCAGACGATATTTATTTTCCTAAAATGTGATTTCGAGTATAAATTTCTTGTGGTTTTGATTATATTTACATAGTAGTAATGTTCATAATGTCCTACGGTAAAACCGGTAATGACAAATTTCCATTACCGGTTAATCGTCATTACCGGTTTTTTTACCGGTTTCTCATTACCGGTTGCATTCACTAGTCATTCAGTGTGTACATCGCTCGGTACATCGTTATATCCACCAAACACACTGCAACTACCCAAATTATTAAGCTTGAGTGAACTTTAGGACGTTACCAATGCGTTACCAATCGGTGGAAAGCTAGTGCGTAATCCCGTCCGTTTTACTCTACATCGTCTTTTCTTCGGATTGCAGATGCCTCATGAAAAATATTGCGAGCTTTTTCCAACAATTTAGTTTTGGTTTTGTGATGGTAATGGTATACAAGACCGTACCGATACATTTTTTCACGAATTTAACTGTCAAAATTAAAGTCTGAGCGTAAATCGGTAGTGGTTTGGAATGGCGAGAAGATTACAGATTATAGAGTAGTCACACCTTTGGATTTATAACACTGACAAACCTTTTTCTGTCGATCTCGAGGACTAATATTCTGCGACGACTCATCGTAAATGTAAATATAGAGGACTCTAGATAGTGTTAGACAGCTAAGATATGGTAATGCTGATGAAATAACAATTTTGTAACGAACCCTACAAGTTTTAGTTTAAACAACAGAAGTAATAGATTAAGTACAAGGAAACCAAATGAAAATGTAGAAAAGTGACACTGTGATCCGAATATCGTTTCAGTGTAGATGCATTTAGTTTCTTTATGTCCCTGCTGACTGTTCATCTCTATTTTGTGTGATACATGTGCATTTACCTTTTCGTACACGTAAATGAGACTAATTCTTAATTCGAGAGACGCTAAACGATATTTAAACAAAAAGAAAATGTTATAGTACATTTTCTACCTTGGTGTATATTTCGAGAATAACTTCGTATGTACAATTGTATATAACGAGCGCCAGCGAGTGTATATACAATTGTACATAAGAAGTGATTCGAGAAATATACACCAAGGTAGAACAATGTTTTATCTCCTGCAAGCTGATATTTCATACATTAGCGAAATAACCACAAAAATTTGGATTTAAAATTAATTAAGCATGTTGTTTTAAAACGCATTCACAACAAAAAAAACATCATACAGAGAATCCTTTATTTACTTACTCACACACATATACTATCCACCTCAACATTTCGTTCAAATCACATCATTCCGACTACTCTGATTATTTGATCGATGTAGAAGTGACTAACGAACCACTACCGACACCAATTGCATCTCGTTATGTGATTTGTTGGCGTAGTGGTCAGCATGTTTGGTTGATATGCTGTTGGTCCCGTGTTCGCTTCCGCCGTTTGGCGATTTTTTTTTTTTCAAATATGTATGTAGATGGAAAGTAAATTTACCCTAGGTGGGTTATGTGTGAATTATCCAATCGTATAGGCTGTGGTTATGTATGTGTTTGTGTTTATATGCAGAAACGCGTAATGTATGAAATATCAGCTTGCAGGAGATAATAGTACATTTTCTACCTTGGTGTATATTTCGAGAATAACTTCGTATGTACAATTGTATATAACGAGCGCCAGCGAGTGTATATACAATTGTACATAAGAAGTGATTCGAGAAATATACATCAAGGTAGAACAATGTTTTATCTCCTGCAAGCTGATATTTCATACATTAGCGAAATAACCACAAAAATTTGAATTTAAAATTAATTAATTAAGCATGTTGCTTCAAAACGGATTCACAACAAAAAAAAAACATCATACAGAGAATCCTTTATTTACTTACTCACACACATATACTATCCACCTCAACATTTCGTTCAAATCACATCATTCCGACTACTCTGATTATTTGATCGATGTAGAAGTGACTAACGAACCACTACCGACACCAATTGCATCTCGTTATGTGATTTGTTGGCGTAGTGGTCAGCATGTTTGGTCGATATGCTGTTGGTCCCGTGTTCGCTTCCGCCGTTCGGCGATTTTTTTTTTTTCAAATATGTAGATGGAAAGTAAATTTACCCTAGGTGGGTTATGTGTGAATTATCCAATCGTATAGGCTGTGGTTATGTATGCGTTTGTGTTTATATGCAGAAACGCGTAATGTATGAAATATCAGCTTGCAGGAGATAAATGTAATTACAGTACTCTCCTCTTGTATACAATAATTATTTTAATGGTTTCTTACCATGCTCAAACTCATTAAAATTCATGGCTCCCATATAAACCATACCATATACACCACCTATTGATTACGAAAATTAATGTCATTAGGTTCGTGTTATGTTTTTCACGCAGATTGGAACAACACAGTGCTTAAAGCTTACAGAGAACAGATAGTATATAGCTGGGGCAGTCTACAAAGCCCTTCCATCAGCTAAATTGTTATAAAATTGCTTTTGTTGTGCGTTTCTGTAAGTTTACTACTAATACCATGAATGTGAATGGATTCAATGAGGTTAAATATCCATTCGATGTGGATGTGTGTATATAGAATGGTATTGTTTTTGGCATTTAGTGGAGCAATAATAATTCATGTGGGTGTCAAGGTAGATACCGGCTAATTGATATCGATTGGAAACGGTTTTAGTTCTGGTGAAACCGGTTGGAGATAATCTTATACGTTGTGGTACGAAATGAAATGAAATTGTTTCGATTAATGTTGACCAGGAAATCTTTTTTTTTACAAAATACAACAAACATTTGAATACGCATAATAGTGATGAGTCAGTCGAAGAAGACAGCAAATTTACCGATCCTATGTCTGATTTCATGCTTCGTATATTCTTGTGATCTAAAATATTTCATAGACGACGGCAAACTAATATCACCAGTAAAGTTAATGTTTTTCATCGTCATTCCCTAATTTTTCGTAAAAGGAATAATCCCTCAACATAATGTTACGAAACGACAACTTCTTGAAGTAGCAGTGAGTTCCTGATGAAGTTTCGACTACTTGCCGTTTCTTGAGCAGTTCGTCGATACTAATGTTGTCGAATTTTCAGGACAATTTAATTTTGCCGGTACATTTACCGGCTGTTTTGAGACTAGACCACAAAGTAATAGTTATTTATCTCAAATACAGGTGTGGTGGAGAAAGACCTTGTTTACGACACCGACAATCATAATCTAATATGAGGCAACGGGGAATTTTATTCATGTAAATTTCTTGTGTGCTTACCGACCTCGGCTCCTCCTATCATCATCTTGTCTTACTCCGCGGGGGAGCATAAGGCACCAACAAACTGCCTCCATCGCACACGATTCAGTGCCAAGGCTTTCCCTTCGTTCCGAGTCTTTCCTTGGTCCCTGGCTTCTTCGATGATTGCTTTTTCCACGTAATCTTTGGACGACCCCTCTTCCTGTTTCCCTGTGGATTCCAATCTAGCGCAGCTTTCGCTATGTCTTGACTGGGTCCACGTAGAGTGTGTCCTATCCACTTCAACTTTCTTCTCCTGATCATTATTACCATGTTCTCAACACCGGTTATGCGCCACAAATCTTTGTTTGACATGACGTTCGGTCATAAGATGTTCAGAATTCGGCTTCTCCGTCTATAATTAATTGAAACTACAATCGAGTAGTTCTAAGTTTTCGTCTTTAAAAAGACGTGTGTCCATACAATGCCACATTTTTTAACGATTCAGCGTGCATACTCACATTTACATGTGAGCCGCCGCACAATGAACTACAAAAGAATTCATGTATATTATACTGTTAGGATTAGGACTGACTCCATTAGGATATTCTAATGCTTATGGATAATAACGTGGACATCGTATGTGGTACAAGTTGGATTATAAACGTTGAATGGGTGACTTCTTCTTTTTGTCGGACTTTCAAATCAGTCAAAAACCATTATCAAGTGGAATGTGATGCAAGTCCCTGTGTATACTTACAAAACCACTGATTTCATTTTAGATGACGCATTCTGCGACTCAGATGATTCGGCTTTCATGTCTTTGTTTCTGGACTTGTGACGTATTTTCTTCATAACACTATTCTTTGATAAAATGTTTGCGTTCAGGTACAGATTCTGTACTACAGAATACGTCACCGAAAATATGATATCTGATGCATATGGAAATTCATTGAACTCGCACGGATGTTTTTAATATTAATTTGGGGTAAATTTGGAGAAAATGAAGCAAATTTCCAAATCTACTGTACATGGCTCCACAGTATACGACAAAAATATGGATTTTTATCTTGTAATTTGCCCTGCGTTACGTCCGGTACATGATAATGCATCAAATAATGTGCAGTAGTGCAAACAAAGGTGGAACAAGATTGTTCGAAAGCAGAACTTTTGTTCTTCGTTCCACAGTTAAACTCTTGTTTCTTGATAGCTTGAGGCTATGCTTTCATTCTATTTTTCGTATGGCCAGGGATAACCAGTCTTCGAGAAAGATTAACGGCATTATTCTATTAACACTGTTTGGAGCGAACTGCAATATGTTCTGCGAAACATTTCATGTAAACTTTCGGATTCACTTAACGAATTAATTCCATATTACTTCGAATTAAATTTATATTTTCGAAGAAATTCGACGAAAATCCAACTCTCTTATTAGCAAATAGCATGAACTTCCACTAATAAAACCTTCCAGTTTTCCTTTTCTTTTCGACTTTTCATAATGAAACCATTATAAATGGCTAAAGTTTCCGTTTTTTTTTTCTTAACCGACAATTTGATAAATAACTTTTCTCTAATTTATTCAGTTGCATTCCAAATTTCATTAGCTAAAATAATTCTCACATAAAGAAAACATTTTGATTGTTAAGTAAGCGTTTGTGTTTTATTACACATGTTCGTGGGATATCAATATCAGTTTCCTGAGTCCCTTATATGTATACGTAAACATAATACACAGCAAACCCTTAATTCCATCAATTTTCAACCGAACAAGGGAACAAGCATGCATACTCCGCTATTGCTATACACATTAAGTGTAGCATGTCTTATTGCATATTGTGAGTGCTTCGAATCGAAACATTTGAGTTTTAGCTTTATGTAAGCGGTATACCTATATAATATCCCTACGTAGCGTATACACTTGGAAACGTATGTTAAAACAATACATCTTAACATTAGCCGTATAAGCTACGTGAAGCTTATTTGCTGATAAATCACGAAAAAAAAGGTGGTTCGTGTTGCCTGCAATTAATTCACGTTGAATTAAACAAAGGTGTGTTTCTCAAAATATTGATTCGCCTTCTACCAAAGTGATTTACATTCACAGTTTTAAGGTTTCCACAGAAAGTGCCTGGAATCGATGTATGCAATTTTTTTCCCGCTATCATTTGTTTAAGCTTTGTCTCGTATAACTCTTCGAGTGCCGTACATCGGTTGTTACATGTTAAACTCAATCGATTGGACAAGAATTTACGGTATTTTAATAACGTCACTGAGCCAATTGAGTTAAAAGGAATGAATAGGATTTTTTAATAGAAACATGCGAAGGGAACTGCTCCGCAAAGTCATCGAACAGGGCCCAAAAAAGTTACTATACGAATACACGTAAATTAAAATTCATTGGCCTTGAGCTTGACACTAAACTTCATGCTCTGGTACAGCGTTTTTCTAGAAATTTTACATAATTTTTTCGACTCGTCACATTTCTTGAAATCAACAACATTCGAGAAAATTATTCAAATTTTCTTGATTTTCCGAAAATATAGGAAAATCATTCAAATTTACTTGATTTTCCGAAAATCATTCAAATTTTCTCGATTTTCTTAGATTCTAAAAAAAATTAAAAAACTCGAAAAGAAATCTAGATTTTTTTCGATTTTCTCGATTTTTCATGAAATTTTTGGATGATTTTCTCAAATTAGAAAATTTTCTTAATTTTCTCGACACGTCTTCTGAAAGATCTGCTTTTAAGGTTGAAAGAGTTAGACAAAGGTAATAAATCGTTTTAAAAAATGAATTTTACTTTTCGAAAGGGGCACACCGTTCTTTTTCGCAGGGCTTCGCAAGTAAAGTACCTTACGTAATTGTTTGGAGGTTGCTATTTTGCCACGAGGGATTATAGCTCTCGACTTCGGCTCTGGCTACAAACCACCCTCTTGGAAAAATAAAAATCTCCAAACAAGGACGTAATGTAATGTACTATTTCTTGTCCCTATTTTCCTTAAACCCAACCCCAGGCAATAAATTAGAATTAAAAGTCCAAAATAAGAGGAAAGATTGGACTTGCCAAATTATAATTCTGAACGTGTGCCGACGACCCGCGGTTATTTTAAAATCACATCGTACACTTCGAACACATCGCTCTGTTTCTCAGAAATTCTGTTTCAGTCTCTTTTAACTGATATTGAATTGTCAGACCATATCGACCATGTTCTAAAGCCTTCTCAATTCAGCAAAACAGGTTTCATGAACATTACCATCATCATCCTTATCTTGCTGAGTTCATTTGTATGTTGTTCGTTCAAGTGAAAGTGTCGCACAAAACGTAAATCTGTCGATTTTTCTTGTCGAATTATTTCAATTTTTACGTATTTTTGATTCAAATTTCGTAAAACTAACAATGGAAAGTGCACCGAAACGACCTAGACTTTCAACTTCACCAAGGTAAATGGTTTTCCTTTGATTTATTATTTGACGCCACGTGCATTGAAGTTCCTATTTAAATGCATTGAAAATTTGAGAGTAATCAGCCCTTTGAAACGTGATTTTTTTCTTCAATTTTTCAGTAGGTATAGCGGTGCTTTGCAAATTCAGAAACCGGCACCATTTTTCGAGGGCATTGCAGTCTTTAAAAAAGAGTTTATAAAAATCAACATCAACGACTACAAAGGACGATACCTCATTCTGTTCTTCTATCCATTGGACTTGTAAGTGATCGACTATGCTTTTTACAATTAAATTCTGAGTTTTCAGTAGCCTACGTACTAGCTACTGTACAAACCTTCTGGATCGAGCAACATTTCTTCAGTGTTGAAAAACCTGATAAAACTTTTTTTTTCGTCAACAGCACATTCGTCTGTCCCACTGAGCTCATTGCCTTTTCGGAAAGAATGGAAGAATTCCGAAAGCTTGATTGTGCAGTTGTTGGCTGCTCAACCGACAGTCAATACGCCCATTTAGCATGGACAAACGTGGATCGTAAAACCGGTGGAATTGGCGATTTGAATTATCCTCTTTTGTCGGATAAAACCATGAGCATTGCTCGCAGTTACGGTGTTTTAGATGAAGAGACTGGGGCACCGTTCCGTGGCTTATTTATTATCGATAAGGATCAACGTTTGCGTCAAATAATTGTAAATGATTTGCCTATTGGACGCAGTGTTGATGAAGTGGTGCGTTTGGTTCAGGCATTGCAGTCGCACGAAGTGAACGGTCAAGTTTGTCCGATTAATTGGAAACCAGGAAACAGAACGATTGTGCCAGAGCCGAAAGCGGCTTTGGAATTCTTCAAGACCACGTCTTAGATAAACGTTCAACGTCAAATGTAATCGTAAATCGAGTAAAAAAATATTAAAATTTTCAGTGGTTCTTCGTCAAAAACGGGTGTGTTTGTAATGTAACTGTTTTTCTCTTACTAAATAAATTGTAATTTAAGTCTCATCAACAAAAGCCTGTTTTTTTTGCTTATTATTTTCGATGTCGAGTCTATTCGTTCGCTTTAATTAAAACCGGAAATTTTTCAGTTGGAAAATTAGCACTTTGCAAATATGACGGGTGTAGTTCATTTCACATCTTGACAAACAAAGCCCTAAGTGAGTGGGTGGAATTCCTTCTGCTGTCAGAAATCTTCTGCTTCGCACTAGTCCACTACAACGAAAACCTTTAATTTTTCGGAATCAAATCTACTTCCAACGAAAGTGTTGTACAAAATACTGCCAAACATTTAATTCTCGACTTAACGGTGCCTATTAGCCACTGTCTATAAGTCGACTCAAAACTACTTTTTCTTAGCAATGTCGACTCAAAACTCCTTTTTCTTAGCAATTTTTTAAAATAAACACAATACAATCAGGGACAGTCACTTCATTCAAGGGCTTATTTTTGGTATATTCATCTATCGAAAAAAAGAACTCCCCGTAAGTGCGTAACTAGCACTATAACAAGTGTGATTTGTTCGTCAACAGAATTAAAGAAAGAAATAGGCCTCTGTGGGCATATAAGTATCCACATCGTGAGTGGCCGCAAGGGCTGTGCTGGAGGTAGTGTCCATTGTGACTCTTTCCAACGGAAGGCAATTTTGAACACTTCGACGAGCAGCTCGCTCCATACCATCAGCTTCTTAAAAATGACTTCTTTAGATTTTTTAATGTCTTGTTGCGCACGGTAAAGGTTGCAGGAAAATGATTTTTATCGTTGTCGAACTACTTTCAGTTACCTTAAAACACATTTGTTAAGGATTCAACTAGTGAATATTTGTTGATAAAATTACTCATTTTAATCGGTAAGTATTCTGTAATTTGTAGTCAATTTCGATAAGTTGATATGTGACAAACTAAATAGCCTCAATACGAACAACACACACTCTACGGATAGCGGCAGAGTCAAAATGACCCAAATTATATCGGCTAAATTTGAAGTTTTTGGACAAAATGATGTATAGACGACTTATTCATTATCAGAAATAAAGGGCACCTTCCATACATCACTTTTCGATTGGACCACGGGAACCACCCGGAACCACCTGGAACCACTTGCAAAAATCAAGCAAAATTTCGACTCTGCCGTCATTATCCTTAGAGTGTGTGTTGTTTGTATTGAGGCTATTTATGACAAACTATTGTTTCGCTTCTTACATTCATCATTTAATAGTATATTACTTGCGAGGTTCCAAGTTGTGTATTTGATTTCCCCACTTGTCAAATAACAACTTGGAACCTCGTAAGTACAATGCTTTACGTGATTAGGCAATGTAAATGAAAATGACACGTAAAAGCAAGAACTTAGAAACTCTGCTGGGAATGGTCCCACTCTAATTGACCTTTTGAGCCTTGAGTCCTTGATACATTTGAATTTCAGCTGACAATGTTTTTGCACTTTCGGACTAAAAATGGGCAGTAAAGTAATCTCTCACAAGAGACTAGAGACTGAAATCGTTTCAGATATTGAGGATATCGAGCCACCGATGAATTTCTGTTAAAAAAAATTCGTTCAACGTTCAACCGACGCAGAAAAAATACATCCGCATGTGTTACATGAAACGCAAACACACCACAAAATACACATATTGAAGTTGAAGAATGTTTTTCTTTTCTACCTTCCAACCAACACGATAGGACTAGCGACAGGACAAAGGTACAAAGTCAGTCATAATAATTCATTTTCATTATCGCAATACATCAAATTTATAAAATTTCAAATATTTTCTGTGTCACGTTTTGCCTTGTCATCAACCATCTATTGATGAAATGACCCTATTCATATTCGGTCTATATATGACCGTATACTTCTACCCACTACCCTGCACCATATTTTATTCACTTTCCTCCTGTATGTAAAATATTTCATCGTCATGTGTGCGCAATGTGCTGTAACGCCGCGCCATATTACTGTGAAGTCTATCGCTATGGTACTATGGTACTTTATGCATATATGATTATACACTCAGAGTTGGCTGCTCATTTTAATTGGTAATCATTGAAGAAAATTCAAATTGCAAAATTTAGTCTTGAGAAGCCGTACTCTGGCTGAGGCTACACGAAGTCTATTATCGTTCCTTTACATTACATAACCTTTCAACATCCTGCTGCCCGCTGTAAAGCTGACCATCAGCAAAAAAGTTTTCCTATTTAACCGGAGAACCATATACACACCATGATGTGTGTAGGATGTTATATTGATATGAAAAACAGAAGAGCTGAGCCAAAGGTCAGTAATATTATATAAGAAACTTGGAAATGTTCAAAGGAATTTTGATATTCGACCAGATTATGATATATATATGAGCATTTTAATGAGATTCAATATCAACATGCCAATATGAATGGAAGGATGAATTTGCATGCAAATTCTAGACTGAAGGTTTCAAATGTCTTAAAGTGAAAATTTTAGGAGAATTGAAGCAATATAATTATTATGGCAAATTTAATAGAGAGGGATTATTGCACAGCAAAATTGTTTTAATTTGTCTGAATGGTTCAACAATTTCACTTGCAGTAAATGTATTACATCGGCAATAATCATTTGGCATCTGATAGGCTTACATTTCCTTTTCTACTTGCGGTGTGGTGTGATCAGGCATCGTATTAGATCGATTGAATTGAATTCCGTAGAACTGGTCAATTAGGAGTTTTAAGGACAATTTTTATGAAAGAGAGGCTTACACCAACCAAAAAATCGACGATCTATTTTAGAAGTAAAAATAAATCTTGATTTTGGAAATGATATCTTAGGCTACTCAACTTTCGGAACCGCACTGCAGGTGAATGATTCCAACCGAAAATTTGTAGCAATTTAAAAGTAATGAGTTGATAGATTTTATTTTAATCTGTCGAAAATGAATGAAGTAATAGATTTGACACAGATGTGTGCTTGCCGTCTGTAAAGAGTTAGGACCATCATCTGGAAAATAATTTGTTTGACTCCAAAGCTACCAAAATATCAAATGATATTTTCTTGATCATCTTCCGGTGGAAAAAAATAAAAATTGGAAAATTTTCAAGTAGACGATTTTATCTTATTATTAAGATCACTAAGAATCGCTAAGAATCACCTTGAATGAACCTTTCAATGAAAACGTTTACTTTCTTCATACTGGAAAAAATGTTTTGTTTTTAAGAGTCAATTTTCCAAAACTTCGAACAAGTTGTATGAAACAGGAAAACGAGTCATCGGCGATTTTTGGACGGTATACAGTAATTGAATCAGGGAACCCTCCTGAGTCATTTGCAACAAAAAAAATCCTCGAAAAATTCGATATCATATTTCCAAATCCTTCCGGTAAGTGGCCAACGTAGAAAATATGATTTTAAAATGCACTGGCCATACTGGGAAAGTCGGGAGATACCCGAAGGACGTATGAATGTGTATATGACAAAATTGAATAAGTTAATTTCTTTCAAATTTTATAGGCTCTAAACAGTATTTCCCGAAGCGTAAGGTGGCAGTACGTCGAGCCCTGACTTAAAATTGTCTCATAGGTCAAATTATAGGTCAGAAAAATTAAAATAGACGCGAAGAAAAGTGGAATTCTAGAGAATTTTTGTGTTAGCACACTTAAATCAAAATTGAAGCTCAACGAAAGACGTGCCGCGGTAGGTTCATGGTGTCATAGTAGAGGTCACTACTCTTCAAAAGTTTAAATTCTCCCCCCTAAAATGGCTACTACATTACATACACGAAAAATTTCGAAATCTTTTAAAATTCAACATATGCGTCCTCAACACCTCTGCCAACCACCATAATTTCAGATAAATGCGTTAAGTATTGTCGGTGATATGCAACAAAAATTATTGTCGTCACCCTAGTGCAGACCATTTTTTCATGATTTCTGGCGTGAAAACATAATTACTTCGAGGATTTTTTTTGTTGCAAATGACTCAGGAGGGTCCACTGATTCAATTACTGTATATCCTCAAAAAAACGCCGATGGCTTGTTTTAAATTGTTCGAAGTTTGGGCAAATTGACTCTTAAGTTTTGTAGCTCAATAACTCGAACTAATTTGAAGTTATTTCTAGCAATATTCCTATTCCAGCATTCTATATGGAAATATTTTTAGCCCCGTACGAAGTACTGGGGGCTTATAAGATTAATATGCCGTTTGTAACACGTCGAATTGGAAGCAGACAGTAAGGGCAAAGCATTTGGTTATGTTCATAGATGACGAATCCGCAATAAAAAAAATGTCCGTCCGTCCGTCCGTCCGTGACCCCTCTAGCTTGAGTAAATCACAACCTTTTTTCAAAATTCTTTTTTTCCCCGATTGGTATCGACAAAAGTAAGGTCAAGTTCGAAAATGGGCATGGTAGGGTCGGCCCCTCCAGAGCTAGGGGTTTTTCAGTCTTTCGACGATATCTACCGAAATACGCACACAATAGCTGCTTGTGATATATCAAATGAAAGGTATTGACGAGTAGAACAAAGTTGCTGAACATTGTTTTTGGGTAAGTTGCAACGTGGGCTTGTTGGGAGGGCTCAAAGGTCGTTACTCGGCCCTAAGTGTTTTTTGCACATATATCGAGTAAATCTCATCCGATTTTGCTAGTTTTAGTTTTTTATGGAAGGTAATTGAATACCGAAAAGAACGTGGCGAAAAAAGTTTCAAATTTGGGCCCTTGGACTAAGGCCGCTACTCGGCCCTAAGTGTTTTTTGCACATAAATCGAGTAAATCTCATCCGATTTTGCTAGTTTTTGTTTCATTTGAGAGATAATTGAATGCCGAATAGAATGATGGCGAAAAAAGTTTCAAATTTGGGCCCTTGCACCAAGGCCGCTACTCGGCCCTAAGTGCTCTTTGCACATAAATCGAGTAAATCTCAACCGATTTTGCTAGTTTTTGTTTCATTTGAGAGATAATTGAATGCCGAATAGAATGATGGCAAAAAAGTTTCAAAATTGGGCCCTTGGACTAAGGCCGCTACTCGGCCCTAAGTGCTTTTTGCACATAAATCGAGTAAATCTCAACCGGTTTTGCTAGTTTTTGTTTCATTTGAGAGGTAATTGAATACCCAATGGAAAGTTGGCAAAAAATTTTGGGTTTCTAAAATAATGTCGTAAATTGTTGGTTTTATTTGAGAGGTACTTCGTACGGGCTTTCGTAATTGCGCTATGCGCAATTTTAAAAATGAACAGTTTCAGTAAATTTGACAATGCCCAACTTGACTTGCATTTTGGTAACAGACGCATTAGAGGGTTGTAGACGTATTAGGGTTTATTAGGGCTTATTTGGGCTACGGACGTATTATGGTTGCGGACGAAATAGGATTACGGGTTGTACGGGGCTAAGTCGCAGCAAACGCTCCGACTGTTCTGATGACTTGTTTAAATGAGCTGACCACAAAGAAAGTTTCCAAATAAGTTTTATCATCTGTTATCGATAACGGTTACAGGAACAAACGACTACCTCTGACTACTGCGGTCTTATGTTGCAAATAATACGTTTATTAAAGTGAAGTAATAGATTTCAAATCCGTCTCTTGAAAATACGTAATCCAAATGAAGTAATAGATCCGATAGCATACTTGCCGTCTGTGAAAGATTAACAAGTATGACCTTTTCCACAAATTGCAGTTTTTTTTTAATTTCTTTTTTTACACGTGATTTTCCAGGATGCGCCATTATTACAACGTTAATGCTGAAGTACGGAATGCTAAGATCTTACTAGGACAAGGAAAATGACATGAAAATCAATGTAGCGTGGCATTTGTAATAAATTTCACTCGATTTTTTTTCTATTCGCTAACGAACCCCTTGCCAGGACATTATAGATGAAATTTGGTGTGCTTGTGCGAGATTTGTATTTTTGCGTACCTCTGCACTAAAAGCCACAAATTATGCAACACATCCAATACATCTTGTAGCATCGTGAGCTTATGTTAAATCTATTCAATATGCAATCATTCAAAATAACTTTTTGTTATGAAGAAGTCAAACATTTGGTTACTATTGAATTTGTTGTAAAATATTCCATTTATTGAATAGAATGAACAGGATTTACACATGGTTGACGAATAAAAGAATCAATTTAAACGTTTTCTGTAAAACGAATGGCAAATAACAACAACCACATCAGCCGTATATATGTATGTATGTCGATATCGACATTATTATAAATATTATGTGAACCAGAGAGACACATATTATACGTGGAATGATGGTTTATATATGTAGAGTAGGAGTCGAGGAATATCTATCGATTTATGTTGACATTTGAAAATGATTCTGATAAATAAAAAAAACGAAGAAAATTTCGTACATTTATTTACTTGAAGAGTATGGAGGGATAACAACGCTAAGGATGAGGAAGAAATGACTATGATGCGTAAATATATTTTATTAGAAGTTATTGCGGATGTATATCTTATGGGAATATAATTTGAGAAAGTTTTCGATGATGTTTTTGGCAAAACTCCTTGTGTGTTTTTGGATGTGTGTAATCGTATTTTGGGGCTTTTTCGGTTTTCAAGAACAAATTATGGGAATGAAGAAAGGGATCAAAGCGTTTTGAAGATGACAGGATGTATAATGTTTGTGTTGTATATGATTTTTGGGTATGAGTGGATTATATTGTATGCTCAATGAAAAGTTAAAGGTTGTCTTGTCATATAAAATTTACTGCTTTTGATTATCTGGATTAAAACTTAATACAATTTGTCGTTAGACGTTCGAACTTTCAAATTGAAATTTTGGGAAACTCTCGGCAAAAGTTCAATAACAACATTTCGCCTATAAAGTTGAGCCTAATATTCTACTTAACACTTCTCTTTGGATTCACAATGGTTGCTCTCTTACAAGGATCTACAACACCATTTATTTTCCACTTATGCTTTGAATTTGTGATATCTCGGTCTGTTTATAGCAGAAAATCTGTATCTTGAAAATATATTTTTTTTAATAATAAAAAAGGGGATGCTCTCTTGAGCTTATTTGATTGAGTGGCACGTTGTACATTATAGGCTGTGGTGTAATCTTATAGGAAAATATTATCGTCTTTAAAATTGAGAAAAAGTTTGAAACAGAATAAATGCCTTACCTGCTTTCAGGCATCAGTAGAAACTCAAGAAACCTCAGAGGTGTGGCTAGCCGAAAAGAGAATACATAAAATCGATTTATAAAGTTGACGGCTGCATTACAATGTTGCATTAAATTGTGCAAAAATTGCATTTGAAAAGTTTCTGTTTAAACATAGTATTGCACGTAGCATTAACAAGCATCAACTCAGGAGGTAAAACTTAACATTGTTTGTATTATATGTTTAAACTCATGCAACGACAACATAGAGCCTACTGTGATTTCATCAGCCTTCGAATATTTTCTTAGTTGTTGAACAGTGCTATTATTTAGGTCGTTAGACAAAATACTGGGGAATTAAGGTGGCCTGTGTATGAGTCAGATATTTTGCGAAGTGGCCTACCAATACTAGGAGAACATTTCGGGTTTAGGGATTTCGGTAGAACAGTTTTTGTGTTTCGGTACTAAATTTGAGGTCGAGTGGCAGATATAAACATGTAAATATCTAAATTTCGTTGACAAATTATTTTCGAAAAACAATCCTCTGAGGACTTTCAGAGGTTTTTTTTTACTGATTCTGGATGGATTTTCAAAAGATTTTCTTCTTTTTATTTAATTTTAAGAGGGATTCTTTTGAAAAACGACCTGCTGAAATCGGACCCATTTTCCAGTGGACTTTTTTATATGTGTCTCAATAGGTATTGGTCCCTAAAAGCCAATTTTTTTTTTTTTGAAAATTCATCGATGCTTGTGTGGATAGCGAGAGCTGATCGAAAACCGAAAACATGCACTTTTAATTTGGAAATTTCTCCTGCTACACGAAACGTACAAGGTCGTGTGAGGTGTCATTAGAAAGGTAACTGCATGTACTTTAGGGGCACACAGTCGATCATGGGGGGTAAAATGCAACCCTGAGGAGTTACGAGAAGTTGAAAGTATGGGTAAAAGTTTTTATATTTCTTTGAACTTCTGACGGTTCCTGTGCATTCGAAAAGCAACAAAAACATCAAAAAACTGTTTTCCCTAATAGCTACTGATCTTGGCTTTTTAATGACACCAAACATGCATGGGTGAATTCGGCTGAATGCCGATGAATGCGGCTCTGACGTATAAATTTAAGGTTTTGTTCCGCTACTCAAAAAATTCAGTTCACAGAAAGAAATTGATCAAAAAATATTCATTTTGCTGTAACTTCAGCTGCTGATTAACTTTTTCGTAGTTAATGTAAAACAATGTCAACGCATTTCTGCTCTAAATGATTTCCGATTTCCGACCGACCCATGGCCTGTGAATATTATTTTCAAGTCGGGAACGTTAGAGCAACAAGTTTGGTCCTTTTATATATATCGATGCTGTTTGTTATCGCCAGCGACGACAAAAATAAATGATCACAGAGAGATTAAAATGCGTCACATTTCCATTCCAATCACTATGAGTAATCTATTAAATTTCAAAAGTTGTTTTGTCCAGAACGAAATACGATTCTGTTGATATAGATCATCTTCAAGATACGGTACTTTCAGACTGTTTCGTTCATTCATTTATTTGTATGAGACTTTTTTTTAACGTGGATGGCATTTATTGACGTGAATGGCATTTCAAATGGTCTTCAAGATGATCTATTTCAATTCTCCGTTGCACCAAGTTTTTACGCAAAAAGCAATGCTTTTTCATTTGCTGCCTTTTAGCTTTAGTCTTTCGCATTTTTCGGTGTATTAAATTTGTTATTAGATAACGTCAGATTTTTTTCCGCTATATGACGGTAACACTGACGCTAAACGCTAAAAGTATGAATCGTAGACTGTCAACTTAAAAGAAATTAAAATTTGACTTGACGGATTTTGACCAAACATAGTGTGCAGTGCATGGTCTCAAGACACAAAGTAATAAGTTTGTCGTTCGGACTGATATCTGCCATGGGGTAAAACTTTAGTACTTCAAAAGATGACATACAAAGTTTAGTTTATCGAGCCTTCTAAATTTCCATTCGTGCAACAATATTTTCCCAAGTATTATATTCTAACTTTTTCACAGTCCCGCGAATACCATGTTCCATCCAAAATGATTCTTAATTGATACAGATGCGTAGTGCTATGCTTTTCCCAAGTTTTCTCAATTATGAAAACCGTTTACGGTTCATTGTTTTCAGAGTATAAGTTTTCTGAGTTTGTAAACAATATGCAACCACGTATGGTGGGTACATTTAAGTTCATTAATAAGAACAACATATTAACTTTGTCATATACTCATTCTGGCATAATATGCAGTTTTTGCCGAAATGCTTCCACACTTTGAGTGGAAGCGACTGTAAATTAATAAGAAGACTTAGCAGAATTACATTTTATACATATTTGCATTGTCTGGCACGAAAACATAACAATTTATAAATGAATGAAAGTTAATAAAAGTTAAGGCGAAATGGTCTAAAGTTTCTCAATTTCTCATAAAACAAGATGTAGAACATTCAGTGAGTGTGTGTATGGAAGTGGCTCGGAATATACATGTATTATTATATGTTTCATGTTAAAATATAATTAAACGCAATATATTTTCTGCTTAAAATGTCGTTAGCAGATTAGAAATGCTGTTTTAATTAAGTTAATGTTAGCTTTATCTGTGAACATAGCGTAAAGTCAATCTTACTTACGGTAAGGAGCCACAATATTAGTTTTTTTGTTTTGTTTTGTAACTAAGTTTAGATAAAAATTATTCATCAAAATAGGATAAAAAACATTTGCATCAAGAAACGGTAATTAATTAGTCAAATTTTTATAAGTAATTTACTTCTACATTTCTTCACTTCATTGAAACATGGATTTACATATATATAGGGTTTTGATGGACTTCTTGTTGTGAAGTTCGTGTGTAACTTAAAAAGATGAAAAGTCGTGTTGAGGTGTGATATTTGTTAATCGGCAAGGCCAAATGGGACGCCGGGATAAAAACGAATTCACGCTAAATTACGATTATTGACCTCGGCTTCGACTCGGATCAACAAAATTCACACGTAAACTCTAGTCCCTAGTTTGTATATTCCTATATATTATTACACCGAGTGGAAACAAAAGAAAATCGTAGAAAGAGAATTTCGTATTTTGTTTGTGTGTGAAAATTTTAAAAACTACTTTTGAGCGAGATATTAACTATTTGCTTTGTTTCCGCGAACAAAAAAAAGAAGTAATATTTTAGAGATTTTTTTTTGTGGTCGGCTCGAGCTGTGCACTTGTAATAGTTATTTACGTATCTTTAGTGGATGGTTTTCACTTCGCTCAGGCTACAATTCGCGAAATTGCCTAAAATAAACCGTCCACAACAGATGCCTAAGAGTATAGTTATAGTATAGAACTTTTCATGCTCTAAATTCATGAAAAAAACTATTTTCACGCAGCCCGAAAAATTCAAATCTTTTGCGCCATTTTGTGTAAGTACATTACGCGTGTGGAAATTCACGCTATCCGCGGTATCCTGGATACCTGGAAGTTTTCAGAAAAATTCTTTAGATACCGGGAAATCGAAAAAATCGGGAAAAATATGTGGCGAAAGATCAAATTTACGATTTTAGATACCGGGAAATTTGACTCGGATACAGGGAAGAAAACAAAATTTCCACACGCGAGTACATACTAACTACCGATGGTTCGGGCGCTCAGAAGGTTAGACAAAATACTAAACATCAATTAGCCCAAAACAAAAATTATTTGCGTTTGCAAAACTTTCGCGCACAATAAAAATCCACATAACGCTCACTACAATCCAATGGTTCCAAGGTCATTTCGAAATGTCAAATTTTATCCACAGTAGGCATGGGAGGCGTTCAAAATTATCGATATTATCAATCGAAAGAAATTACTGATATTCGATTAATCATCTCATTATCGATAATTTGATACTTATCGATAATAATCAAAATATCGAAATTCGATAATTACGAGGGGTGACTCACTTCTAGATTAAATGGATTAAATGGTATTAAATGGATTTAATGGATTTAATGGATTTAATGGATTAAATGGATTTAATGGATTAAATGGATTTAATGGATTAAATGGATTTAATAGATTAAATGGAATAAAAATTGGATTAAATGGATTAAATAGGAAAAAACTTAATTTTACCAAATACTTTAAAAGTCTTAAAAATGGTTGATTTTGATTGAACGACGTACTACAACTCATACTACAACGTTAAAAAGCGTACAATTCCACTTTTAGAAGTTTTTGGTGTAAAGTCGAATAAATGGATTAAATACCATTTTTACCAAAAAAAATTTTTCTATACCTCACGAGTACTTAAACGCCCTGGAGATCGTACAGATCTTATTTTCGTAATTAGTTTAAAAAATTTTTAGGTGGGTAGCCTAATTATTTCGGTGAAACTAAATTTTTTTTTTGGATTAAATGGATTAAATGGATTTAATGGATTAAATGGAAGTGAGTCACCCCTCGGATAATTATCAAAAAATCGATAATTCGATAATTATTAAATTTTTCTTATTTGTATGGTCGTAATGATCGAAAATGACAACTTCGCGCACTGTTGCGTACTATATGCATTAAATATTTAAATGGAATTCCTGATAGAATTACAATTTCAAGTATTTTTTATTGACTTATCGAAGTATCGATATTTTGATAATTATCAAAATTTCAATAATTATCAATTATCGATATTTTTTGATTAATTTTCGATATAAAAAATTATCGATTATCGATAATCGATAATTCATAATTATCGATAATCAAAATCAATATCGCCCATGCCTAATCCACAGAAGGCAACTTAACCTCAACTTTCAGGTTGACGAAAATTTTAACTAAAAATTTACAAAGAAATTCGTTGACGTTTAGGTTCTGTTTATCTCTGTGGATTGTCGGTGTTCTTGTTCTCAAAGTTCGGGTTTATAGTTATTTGAAACAAACAAACCTATCGGTCAACTTTTGCCTGGTAGAGAGCGTTTGCCCCACTAATAACACATTAGATTGACTGTGTTTGTAGTTAGTTATTACCATAGAGTTACACTCGAGAGATGGCATGGTGGCGCTGTCATTTTTAAACATGTCTGGGTGTCTATGTAATTTTTGGATGCCGATTAGCATCAGCGCCACCATCCCACCTCTCGAGTGTAACTCTATGGTTATGACTGTCGCTACCGGTATAAGTTGCTATCGGAAATAGTTTTCTTGATATTGTTCCACACAAAAACCGAAACTACAATAAATAATTAAACTTTCGTCACCTTATATTATTGTACATTGTCAACGCGACAGTGCGTTGACATTGTATATCATCAGTATGTTGAAAGCATGCCTAATTGAAAACAAATAGCTAAATTACTGGCATCAACGTATCAACATTCGAATCATACTTTAACGTTGGCGTATCTTACCTGTAGACAAGCATAGGTTAGGTATATACCATGAGGCCAGTCATCAAATCTATAACTTTGTTTGATCTACATAATTTTCGACAGACTGAAATCGCAATCTTTGATGCCATTTATATTCCCAGCGAATTAAACTTCGTCGAAAATATCGAGAAAATAACTATTGTGTCACCCTGCTTGACATTGAAATCGGAATGAATTCTCTCTGTTTTGCTTTTACAACATTACTCACTGCATTCATTCCACTATATTCCTCTCTCTCAATTTTAACCGGCAAAAATTTGCTCTCTCTCAACATTACACAATGCTGCCACAATGCAAGCGTAAATAAATTCACGACTCAATCGACATTCGGTTAACGTTTTTAGTTGTTCGCGTGCTTCAGTCGGGTTCGTACGTCTAATTCAGTGTGCTCCCGCGTTTCGTCAATGAATGAAAGCAATATTTTCCTTCTTTTTTGTTTTAAACAATTTTTTGTTTGGTGACTTGTGTACATTGTACAACAAAAAAATTTAATTCAACAAAATTTCAAAACGTGAATTAAAGAAGAAGAAAATTATTCGTAAAATCCGTTGAATGAGAAATGGGTGTTGCGGTTCGTGTTTAATTTTATGTGAATGAAAATTGATGCCATAAAATGTGCTAAGTGTTTACAATCCAAAAAAAAAAATAAATAAATCTGTGCTTCAATGAAAAAATTCGAAAAAGAAATGCAATAAAAGTGCAATATAATCATAAAAAGGTTCCAGGGCTCGCAGCATTAAAATACACAATTTTTTTTTCTTTGATTTATTCACATCTTAAAGGATACACTTCCATACAAAATTTTATTGGATACATTTTTCCGCATCGCAGCTGTTTTCCTCTTCATAACCATCGAGGGAACGAGATTTTTTTTCTTTCATTTTCGGTTTGCTTGTTGAAATGCAAACCGCCACACCGACTCATAAATTCTGGTTTTAGCAGATTATTTATCTTTTGGATTTTATGTTCGTTGTTACAATAAAGGTAAGATTTTCCGAAAAAAAGTGTGTAAAGTGTGTTGGTACTAAAATATGAGAATCATTCAATCATCCCGCGCGCCTCTTTTATACATTCGTCGAAAAAAATAATATTTAAGAATGAAAATGAAGAAAACGTTTTACGACAAGTGTGTCTCGTTTACTTAAAGAAACCAATGAACGAAACAACGAAGTTGTTGTTATTTTATCCAGTGAACACTTTGCAGTAAATAAGCCAGACTTAAATTGAAACCTCAAACTTCCAATTCACATGCAACTTAAACTACAATCTCTTTCGTTTAAATCGGTTTAAACTGAACCCAGCATTTGATAATTAATTTCCTTGCATTTGTATTTGTTTTTCTTCACTCGTATCGATCAATGGAACCATCGTCAAAGTAAACAAAATTTTAATTGAACATACCACAGTAAATCAACTTCGATCGTCGAGTAAGGCAGCCAAGTCTTTTGAACTTTAAAGATTTTTTTTCTCGTTAAACCACTTAATATGGTGGTATTCTCTGTAGGAATATTTACACTCATATTCGTATACTATCTATGCCGTATAAAGCCGTGTAGGAACAGATGAAAAAAGTATATTTTGTTATTATACATAATGCCCGTCGTCGTCGCATATATATATATGCACTGCACCCGTATAGACTGCATAACATACCTTTCAATGTGTAAAAGTGTTTGAGACTACAAAACAAAGTAAACTTTCCTCCTTGCATTTATGTATGTAGATAGATGCGACGCGACTGTTGAGTGTAATCTAACACAAACACATATTATTAATCGTAAGTTGTTGGAAATAAAAAAAACAAACCATGAAAGTTGAGGTAACTAACCATACCATACCATACCATAACCATACACACATGAAGAAGTAAAAAAAAAGAATGAAGAGAAGAAGAAAAAAACCAGAAAATTCTTTAAAGCCGTATGCTGTGAATGCCGAGTCTGTCGATTATTATTTCTTTGATGTTAGTTGGGTTATGCCTTACGTATATTGTATGCATATGTATATGTATACATATATATGCGTATGGAGTTCATGCGACTGGTACAGCCAAAGTAGATGAAAATACATATATATAATGAATAAGAATGGCCCAGCTGTTGCTGTATCTTCTTTCCCATTTGATGGCAAGGGATTTTGAATAATTTTACCTGTTCCCGTCGAAACATCACAAAGTTATATTGAGGTTAAATGATGATGTGAATTGGTGTGCTGTCGGGGTATAATATTGACGAGATGTCTTTTTGCATATTTTATTTCTGATGAGCGAGAATGTAAGTTGTTTTTCGCCATTTCGACAGACTTTAATCTCGTCTAATGATACGAAAAGTATAATGGTTTACGTTAACTGGGATAAATAATGCACAACTTCCTGGCTGTTTTCTTCATCAAAGAACAGTAGCTTCTATTGTTTTGCATATCAATTTTCCCTCGTGGAAAACTAAATTTGTTGAGGGTAGAATGTTGACGAACTTCAACAATCAATCATTTGCAAAGTTTAACAATTCAAAATTAATCGCTAAAATCACTCAATTGTAGATAGAATTGCATTAGTAGGCACTCAAAATCTTGCACTAAAATTTGGCAGGCCAATTTTCAATCTCTTTCTACTCAAACTGTTGTATTTGTAGCACAACCATGTCTCAAAAGAAACGACCATTACCGACATCATCTTCAAGTCATAAAGAATCTAATGACCAGCGCTCAGTCGTTGAAAGTCAAGCTGGAACTTCACGGAGTAAAAGTAAGACTAAGTCGGACGAGAAAAATGTAGTGGTAGCACCCGATGGGTCCATATTCGTCAAAACCTTAGTCCAAATAGATCGTAAGTTTGTGCTCTCAGTATTTGTCTGTAAAATCTGATCGAAATACCGCTAATATATTCAACAGCTGACAGTGATCTATTCATGAAAGTGGCCCAGAGCGCTTATGCAGACCATGAACGAAGTTTAGTTCAGTGTGTAAAATGTAACCGGAAATTCTTTCCCGATCGAATACAGAAACATCAGAGCAATTGCGCTGCTGAAAAATGGCTATCGCCACAGCTTCTCCATTCTCAACAGTCTCATCAAAAGAAATAAAATTTCTAATATAAAGCCGTCATAAACGACCTGTACTAACCCATTAACTATTGAAATCTAAATTCCAATAAAAATTCAAATTTCGAATTTTTTTGTAGTTTTGTTGGTTCTGAAACGAAAGACGTTACTGGGCTGGATCACTGCATACCTAAGTATTAGCCACGAGTTTTGTTTAAATTCTCCGACGAGACTGGAATTCCATCGATTATTAACCATTTTAATGCAACAAAATCTATACTTATCTTCGAAGTGTTCATGTACTTTGCACCATATGCAACGCACGCACGATTTTTTTGTGTATAGATAAAATGTGTTATCGCATACAGTAGAAAAGTAATCTGAATTAAGTTCACACTATCTGGTATGATTGAAAGTGTATTCCGATTCAATCCGTTGTATCAGTACAACCATTTCTATTTCTATCGGAATTAGTCGGGAACATTCATTGTTTTCACTTTTTATATTACTGCTGTAGTAACGATTTTATGGTTGGTATTCCACACATTAAAATAATGGAAAGATAATAAATCAACTATTAAAAAAATGAAATGATCTACCACATATCAACACAGAGTCATTTTAAAAATTGTATCAATTGTCAGCGGAATTCAATAAATGAAGGGATAGGGTTTGAGTTTTAAAAAGTAAAATAACTGAAGTTACATTGGACAGATATTTGTAAATATCGTTTTGTCAAAGGATTTTCAAAAAGAAAATCCTCCCAGGATTTTCAAAGAATTCGTCCTGAATGGATTTGCTACGGACTATTTCCACGTTTCAAGGATTTTCTCCTTTTTCTTTGAATTTCTTGGTCCTTTTTAAAGGATTTTCTGCGATTCTGTGGATTGTCTTGCGGATTTTTATGAAGTTGAGGATTGTTAAGGATTTTCTATGAATATATGCCCCGCGAGCAAGACGTGAGCAATGAAATCTCAGTCTCAACAGTAGAAACCATACTTGAAACGAAAGAAGTAACAGATTTCATTTAGCTTTTCGTACACCATTTAGCTCTATGTTTACGTGAATAGATTAACTCATTATTCGAAATGTCAGAAATCATCCACGGAGAAACTAACCTGAAAATATATTCAGCGGGAATGAGCAGGCGCTATCTTCTAATTTGTAGATAAACCCATATATTTAAGTGGTTTTCAGTTTTCTTGTAAAATATTGAACAGAAGCACTTGCGCCATTCTAGAAATAATTATAATTTCACCTTTTATACATTGGAAGTCGATGAAATTTAATGTTTTTCTCGTTCCGAAAAAGAAACAAATTTGAACGGCTGCTCATGCTAAATGATTTCGATTATTGAGTTGAGGTTAGGGGTCTTTCGTTCTTTGTGGGAGATCACCATTTTGTGTCACTGTTTGCATGACAGTTAGTCAAACAATTGAAACTCTGTCTGTTTTCTATTATTTGAACCAACTATCACATATGTAAGCGGAGAACAAGACAGCGTATGTGCGCTGCCAGCCTTACAACTTTTTTTTATGAAAAAGCTTCAATGTTGAAATTCTATTGTTGTGGCCATAAAATAATTCCATCATAAAACTGTCTGGATTGTTGAATCAATTGCAGTAACTATCAGGAAATAAGTCGATTGTACCATATACGCCTTTGTCTGTTTCAATGTGCAATACAACAATAACTTCCAATTTATAAAAAAAAGTCGATCTAAAATGCATTTACAGAATCCTTTCTGATAAGAATAATGAGGATAAGAAACGACTAACAATTACATTTTGCAAAAGTAGAGCTAAGAAGAAAACATCTTCAACATTTCCGTTGAATAGTTGAACTGACGATGAAATTGATCGGTTTTAAATTAACGAAGATTGAACGTACTATTCGAGTATACCACTCTTATAAATATGAAAACCGATTTTGTGTAATATAGTTGTGAACTGTAGTTACACGTTCTAAAGTTTCATTGTAATTTTTTGCACATCTCCTCCTTGCCGTGTTGTAATAGTTTGTTATGTCCCTGTTTGTAAATATTTGTTTAGGCAAGTTTGAGGTTTTCGAAACGAGCCGAAGGCGAGGGGAGTAATCACACGTATACCTAAACAAGCATTTACAAGCAGTAACGTAATTACATGTTTGTGAACGGTAAGTGCATTTTTCCTGTCACAAGCAGTGATGTAATGTGCACTTTACCGTGCATAAGCATGTAATGGATTTTGTATAGCTCGCGTGTAAAGGTGTGTACACAACTCGGAATAAAAATAAGTTACAGAACAACAGAACTCGGCTTCGCCTCGGATCAACAAAATTAGGATGAGGGATTCTTTTGAATTTCGACTGACCGAAATCGGCGCTATTTCTTCCGGTTCTTGCCGTTAAACTACTAAGTATGGGCATCGCTGTAAAGCTGAGGTTCTCCACATTCATAATAAATAATAATTTGATCATATAATTGCATTAGTGAGGTCACAGCCTTCGCCAAAGTTCACAGACGTTCCCTTGATTCTGAGAAATTTTCCATAGGTCATTTTTTCGGCCGTTTATCATACAAATTTGTGAAATTATATTTTCCCCGGGAGTACTCGATCTCAGCTTTCCAACGAACCCACACACGCCTGTGTCCTCGCCACTTTACGGAAATAAAATCCGGACTACGAAACTCCATTTCTCGACTTTTCGAGACTTACCACCAGTCAGGTATGGAAGATCAAAAATATCTGAGGCTGGTTTTGTTGCCTAGGCATATAAAAAAAAGTCCCGGAAAAACAAACGCCGATTTCGGTCAGTCGAAATTCAAAAGAATCGCTCCATGTAAAATCGACTTTCCAACTTTTCATCCCTAGTTACGTAAATAACTTGTAATCCACACATAAATCCTTTTATCTACCTAGGTGAAATAATAGCAGTGAAAAAGTGCTATTATTTCGCCGTCGGTAGATAAAATAGCGTATTCACCTCTGTCCAAATGTTTATTTAGACACTTGGAGTTATAACATTCACCTTCGGCTCATGCAACAGCTCCCCAAGTGTGTAAATAAACATGTGGACAGAGGTGAATAATCTACTATTACGAAGATTGTGTCTGTTTCACTTTTCTCCGACAGATTCTCAATTACAAGAAGAGTGTTTTTGAATGTATTTGTAGATAGTCTTTGCATAAATCACACAAGTCTCAGAAGCTTAAAAATGAAAATGAATTAGGTTCACGATCCCCCGTGCCGGCAAATAACCATACTCGGGGTGCTATGAATACGTTGAACATATCGTTTTCATACATAATAGTAATGAGACTGTCCTGGAATGTCACCTTTTTTATACATAGAAAAACATTTTTCTGTGACCCGAAAATATATCTGTGTCATCGTAATCTTTCTTATCATTTATATATTGCACTTCTTAACTCTGGCATAAATTTACTGCAACCATTATTTTGACACACACAAAAAAATAAATGATACGTGTGGTACTCTATCAACACACAGAGAGCGAGATATAGAGAAGATTCGTGGATCTATGCAATAACAATAATTTATTCCACCATTTCATAAATATAATGCAAAACGTATCACAAGAAAATCTTCATTTTGAACATTACACTTTATTTCCAGTATGAATGTCGGAAATTTAAATTGGATAATAAATTTCGTATAACACTTTTTCCGAACAATTCATGTATATTCTGGTTCAATAAAATGAAATAACATTATCGTCAAATCGTTTATTTTATAATCATACAAAATACCACATGAACGAAGAGAGTTACAAAAAAAAAACCAGCTGAAGACGTTGGCCCCGTACGAATCTGTGTGCCTAGTGTGTACGTCCGAAAGTACAAAATCTAGCCCTCTGCCGTAGAATCTTTAATCCTTTTCATCCTGTAAATTCCGCATCTGTCTCTTCTTTTGTATCACATTGTTTTTGATGCAAAATCTTCTACTTCATTTGTTTAAGCATACAATTTGCTATGTATGAGAATAATTTCCAGAGATCATTGTTTTCTTCTTCTTCATCGTCGACGCTAACAGATGACTAGTCGTTCAAATTACATCTACACAAATAACATTCAGAGCCACTCAATTAAAACAACTTTATTACATAAGACGCAAACCACTCAAACTCAATAATAAACCGGAACAAAAGTTTGATGCTGTAGAGAGACCCTTGAGTCGCGCTGATTGCATGTAATTTTGCTCGAGTTGCCTATCTTGTTCGCGTCGGCAAAAAGAGGCATCGCCTAACAACCTGAAGACTGCGTTGATTGGATCAAATGACCATTAATAATTGTTTGAAAATAGTTCTAATCGTTGCGGAGCGTGTTCAGTTCAGTACACGTTACAGATAAGGGGACATCCTAAAAGGACGCCCGTAATTCAGTGTTGTCAGACAATGTAATAACTCGAGAAATATACATTTTCGGAAGTCAAATTTATGTTCTACCATTTTATGGGGTGGGTCACACATTTGATACTTGAGAAAATCATATTTATTTAGTTATCAATGATTTAGGACCTGTACGGCAACACTGGATTGCAGACGTCCTTTATAGTTGTCCCCTTAGTGAGAGGCTGAAGATTAGTTGTTGAATCAAATATTCATCATCTGGGGAGCATTGATGGTCTTACTTAGCACTACTTCATGATTCAGTGAGTCGATTTTCGAAAACCTTTTTTTTTCCTCCGATTTGTATTGACTAAGGGTCGGAATAGGTCGGGTTTTCAAGGTCAGGTTTCAGGTTGACCTGACCTGTTCCGAGCCTTAGTATTTACGAGACCATTTGATTTGTTTATTCGATAACCTGGAGGTTTGGTATCTCTAGGCACAGGCAAACGCTTCGCCCTTACTCCCTGCTCGAAAGGCAAAGTACTACATTTGGCACACTAAACCCGTTAGTCCACAGTACTTCACACAGGTTTACCAATGGAAGTATTTTTATTTCCATATTTCGTGCAATATTGTTCATTCAAAGTGGCTAAAGTACAAACGCTGGTTTATATGATGAGCGTTTGTGCTTTTATGAAATGTAGAATTTCAAAATTGGAATTATTCATCAAACAAGCGATCACATTTTCCTCGAATTCCATATTAAATTTCTTGTTGTTGCCGTAGTTATATATAAATAATGCTGCTCGTACTTGTTGTCTTTTTTTCCATGTTATTTTATCTTCACGAGCGCGCTCGTTCATATGTACACGCGTTTAATACCAATAATTTCGAAATGTGTGTTATGTTTTTGTGGAAATGCATGAATGAATAAATGACTACACTTGAGATTAATATAGCGCAGGTATGGTTGTATAAAACGAATATCTTTTTTAACTAAACGTTTACCAAACCTATAAATAATCGACAAAAGTAAATATTTTTATCTAAACAAAACCAATTCGTTTTATCACAGGAAATACATCTTAATATTATTACAATATTTATATTTGGTAGATATATATTCATTTGTGGATACTACATCCATATATATGTACGAATATATCTGCTACGTAATGTTTACTTTATATTATGATGTAGGTATAGGTATATTACATTTGGAGTGCCACCCAGCAATCCAACATTTGTATAAGTATATATAGACGGTACGATCTCGTGTGTACTCGAATTTTTGATATTATAATGGAATATTGATTATATTTCAAATCTGTGTAGCTTACTTTCTATGCTTGTACAAATGCTCGGGAAAATGTAAATATTATACGCACACCAGAAAAAGAGGATGAAAACCCTGAAGACATTCAAAATTAAAAGTGATAGAAGAACATTGACTGGTATTGTAGATTCGGATGTTTGTTTACTTACATATCGTTGTCTTTATAGAAGTGGGGAAATCGCAGGGTGTTCGTCAGTGGTACTTAATTTTCTCAAAATATAAAATTCTACCAACTCTGGGGTAGTATGACAAATTTCAAGCTCGCGCCAATTTAATGTCGAGATTTTTTTTTGTCTACAACTTTTTCTTATTTGTTTAACACAACTGAGCTGATAAGATGTCTGTTTTGAGCGAGGTGTTTGAGTATACTTCTCGGTATGATTCACTATAGTAGATCGAGAGCCTGTGTGTATATCAGTCACTCATTAACAGGCGACTGTTTCAAAACCGTGTCTTCTTTTGAGAATTTGAATTTTGGTTAACTCTGAAGACTCCGAAAAATTCTGAATTTTTTTTCTCCGAATGTTTCGGAAGTTTCAAAATTTGTCAGAATTAAAATTCTCAAAGTAGCCTTGGTTGGAAACATATGCCCAATGGTTACACTACCACATACGAGTAACATTTGCAAGAAAAATTCATGGGACAATATGCGTATGGGAAATCTATGTGCGGAAAATCAGTTTCAAAATCTTTTTTTACCGGGAAATTTTGACTAGGCTAAGGAAGGCTGGAAAGAAAATTTGTATTTTCGTCAATTCCATTTCTCAAATTTACCCTCCATTCGACTTTCCTTCCGCACAAAATAAAAATTCCTAAAACAAACGTCTTCTGTGCAATAAAATATGGCATAGGTTTCCAACTGTAGCCCGATAGCGGTCTGATACGCACACATCCTCTCTGTCTATACGACAAAAGTGTCAGACATTGCCAGACATTCATTGACAAACAAATACCAAATCTGAGAATCTCTTTCATATTTATCTGAACAATCTTGTGAAGACTTGTTTATACCTGTGTATAGACCACCGATTCATCATTTCGAAATTAATCATCCGAATGAAGTCATATCTTTGTTTCAGTATTGCGAAAGTAATCAATTTCTGCGAAAGTTCGTATACAAGTTGACAGGGAATTTGGGTCTCGAAACCGAACACCCTGTTCCTGTCGTATTAAACGAATTTTATGATATTAATATTTCCTGATAAAACACCATTTCGGTGTAACATGTATATAATACGTTCTACCTACAAACCTACTACATAAACGTGTTGTTTTTTTCCTATTTAGATTTAAACTAAGCGCACACATTCCAGCACCAGTAGAGATAAAAGCGATAAGCGAAATTTACCTTTTTATTTTGTATTTTCCACTTTGTTTGAATAGGCATTAACGAATCAATTAAATTTGTTCGAAAAAGTGTAAAAAAAATTGTTTGATAAAATGTTTTTAATCCGATTTTAATTTTGGAAATAGAAATTGGGATATGTAAAGAGTCGTAGAATGATTAATCGAGTTAGGTGTGTGGCGGTTTAAAGTGTTACTCGATTAATAATGCGTCAATAACCTTTTATTACCATCGGCACCTGGCGCACGAAGATAGCATCTAATGAAAAAGTCAAGTTCAATTTTCGGTTGATCCGGTTTCATCTACCAAAATAAATCGGCAAACCCGGTTTTCCGAAACGTGACACATTTACGCATTCATCGGCCCTAATGTCCTTTAGAGATTTGAATTCGAAAACAACAACCAACCAACCAACAAAACAAAAACCGAAACACAAAAATCATCAACTCCTAAATCTAAAACCGGACACAGTAGTTATTTGGTTCGCTTACATGACCCATAAATAGTCTCAATTTATTTTCACATGTCATCCAACAAAATCCCAAATAAATATTTGAATATTCGGTTGTAAATGACTTCGATCTAAACATTGTCATAGTCATCAAATATCTCTGCTGAAATCCCATACAATGGGAATAATAAAGCTCAATGCGAAAACCATTTGAGTATAAATATTTTATTTCGGAAGAATTTTGTATTTTTTTTTGTTCGTCCTTTTCCTCAGAGATATTGGATTCCGTATAGACACACACGCTGGCACCGTTCATATATGTGTATAAATTCTCCGATCTAACTTTTATTTTATCAACCTTTGTGTTTGAGTTGTGGATGATTAAAACTATACATAAGATACGCAAAAAGGGATGTGTGTGTTTATCCCAGCTTTAAATGGATTTACAGCCTAAATATTCGCATTAATCTTTTGCAAGAAATGTGTGTACTGTACATTTTGCAGAACGGAAGGGCAATTACCGAACACACGACAGAACATATGCAGCACAAACATTGTTTTTTGTGAGTGTAAACGCAAACAACTTTTCAGATAATTTAATTACAAAGTTATGTCTTTCGTTAGCAGTGTTTTACCGTCAATACTAAGTGTCACAGCATGTAAACGAACTTTAGTTTGGTTTGTATGTGTCGCAAATTCTGACTCAAAAACTTCATTTTACCCTTCCGCAGAATGGAACGTAATCCACGACCTAATCCGACTTTTATTACAAGGCATTTTGTTTTAAACGCTATTTGATTGCATTGATTATAGCGAAAGTAGCTACACTGTAGTTGCTACAGCCCAGGACCTATTTTTTTGGAATTTTCAGAACTGTTCAGAAGTTAATTGGAATTTTTAGAACTTTTTGGAATTTTCATAGTTTTTCTGAAAAATAAGCCCTGTTACAATCCCGGTTCAAAACACTCAGGGTCTTCGTAAACAAAAATTGGTAGAAGTCAGCGACACTATGCGGTAATTTAGTATGACTCAACAATCGATTTACGAGAAAAAAAAAATTCTCGAATTTTCGTTAATTTCTCTCTCTATCTCTCTCTCTCTCTCTGATTTTTCAAAATTGAGTTTTTCATGAAAATTCTAAAAATTATTTTCTTAAAATTTTTTTTTTTTTTTTTTTTTTATTAAAATCTATTTATTTATTCAAAGCGAAAAAAAAGACTGCTCGCATACGGCGCAGTCAATAAAAAAACGATCTTTTCAATCAACAAATATTACAATAAATAAAAATCATCCGCTCTATTACTTCCTAAAGTTCCAAGAATACATGCCGCATTGCCTCTTTGTATAGCAATAGAAATTTTCTGCAACAGATAATCTTTGGAACGTGGCTCCCCTGATGCTCTCTTCATCAACGATCCCAACTTGTCAATAAATTTCCTTGTTTCTGGACCCATGCAACCTAATGATTCAAAGGCAAGGGGGGTAAATAAATAGTTTTCTTTAAGACGTATATAATGATTATGCTTAAATCTCTCCGCTTTATCTGCAATAGACCCTGCTTTCTTAGAGGATTCACTGATGTATGAAGGAGCCAAAGTATCACGTATTGTTACATCCCATAAAAGTGATTTTCCATGACTCCACGGAACTACTGTCATACCATCAGGTCTTTTACCGTCGTCTCTAGAAATACCAGGTGGTTGCAAAATATTGGGAAATCCTGCAGAGGAAAATGCATGACCAAAAACATTATTGACAGAATCGTGTTTAGCAATAATCCCTATCTTTAATTTGCACGATAAACCATGCAAACCGTCCTTCTTAACCACAGCACCACAATTACACTTGTACTCTTCACACAACTGGGATCCTAAACGAAGACCAACAGCAATTCTCGCTGCATTGTTATCTAATAGTAAACCTAGTTGACTCGATGGGATCTTATTCTGCATGGCAGGACCTATTTTAGGGAACTTAATTTCTAAAATTAGATCTCATCCCAAAGTGGTCAGTTTAGCTCAAAGACATGAAAAACCACTGAAACGACCGAGAAAACACAAGTTGCACTTCTGTGTATTACAGTGCCTATTATTAGAAATTTCGTCGTTCAAAATTCCATAAAATTCCTAATTTCAGCCCTGATACTAGATTTGTCTGGTTTCGGATTATTTACACAACTCAACGCAATAATGAGCGGTGATTGAACAGTACTTCAGGCGTACTTCAAACAAAACGTTCGAAATTCGGCTTGTATTCATTGCGCTCCGGCCACAAAGAATCAACGCAAATCATTTGTTACAAAAATATCGGTGACGCTGTTAAATTTAGCCCTCGCATTTTAACATTAACACCCGATGTATAATAAGTGTTCGTCGCCATAATGTCGATGAATTTTAAAATTGCTGCGTGGTTGATTGGTGTTTGTTTTTGTTTTGATCCGAATCAGTATAAATTAAACTCAAAAATTCCGACAGTTTTCCAAATATTATTTCTGTTGAAAGCAACATCAAATGAATCACAATGGTGGGGGCATTTAAAACCCTTTTCTTATACGTGGCCTATAGTCAGCTGTTGCCACTAAAAACCGCACAATATTGAAAATGTAAAATCTTTTATTCTCAAACAAAAGCTTTTTGTATACAACACCGTATACAACACTGAATGTTCCCATCACAAGAGCATATTAGAGAGGTCTCTTTAACTGATGTGGGCAACCTTTGAATATTTGCCTTAAAAACACTTCTCATTTTGATTAAGCCATTACTCCAACGACAATATTATTTCAATGTGTTACACACAACCGAAAAACCAACAAAGAGCCCCACATAGTACATGCACCACAAAGAAAGTGTAGTGACATCATGAATCAAATCACTTTTAAAATTGTTGGGATAGGGAGCATACCACCACCCTCATTTCGTATCAAAGATTTTTACGAAAGACAACTATATAAGAGAAGGATGTGTATCCCCTCTGTTCTCTTTATTATATTAAACACATCCATGGCAAATTTCGAATCCTTTTATTTTCTTCCTATACAATAATAATTCACTGTTTCGGATGATTTGTACATGATGGGGTATGGATGTATATATATACATTGAGATCTATAATGTGATATATGAGAATGTTAAACATAAAATAAAATCTCTTCGGAGATTATTTCTGAAGATAAAAGCAATATATTCGTTTTTCCTTCTTCTTCTTCTTTTTTTTCATAAAAGAAAACATCTGTTGTCGCCTCAAAACATTTAGTTGGAAAATCAAAAAATGATTTAAAATAAAGAAAATCTCGAAACGATTGCTCTCTGTGTGAAGAAGAGTTTTACAAACGTTGCACAAAAATGTCTTTATGATGTACAAATGCGAAGAAAGTGAGATGAAAATTTTTGGAATGCTTTGCGTTCGCTGCTATATATGTGAAAGGAATGTATTAAGTCTTACAGCTAATGTGTGTATGTATAAATGCAGAATCTATATGATATACAGCGGCACCACAATTTCCATTGAATTATTGGGGGTGAAAGAAAAAAAAAGAGTCGCTCTCTCTCTGGGCTCAAATGATGAAAAGTATGCAAAGTGTGGCAACATGAAATTTCAACGTTTTGCTGAAAAATACATTTCTGTTCGTTGGTTTTTTTTTCTCTTACGCTTTTTTTTCGTTATTTGCTGGTACATTCAATGCGAAATTCGAAGTTTACGAAGAAGCAATCAAATAAATAAAAACGAAAGGAAGGAAAAAAGGAATAAAGTTTTTCGGTATTATGGCTTTATTGTGTTTACAGCCCAGAAACAAGGGTCGAAATTGTTTGCGTGTTTTTTATTGAGGAGAGTGTGGTAGAGACGAAAAGATTATTTATAACTCAGAACTTATTTATTTATTTGGAATTTAGAGCTTTATTTACTTAAAAACTTGTTTGACAAATAAGAGAATCTTCTCCTTCGTTTTCTCTGCGTTTTTTTTGTTGTTGTTGTATTTATCGCACACAATTTAATGTTTGGTGAAATTACAGACAAATCTCCCTGGGTATATATCTATCAATTTCACGTTAACTTTGTAAGATTTAACTTTGTGTGTAGCATTATGATGACATCATATTTAAGAATATTCTTCCAAGCGAATAATTTTTTTCTTCATTCTTTTACGTGTATTTTACGTTGACTTAAAACATCTTTTGTTTTGTTGCGTATTGTTTGGCAGTAGAATAGATTTTAGATTTATATACCTCACTCTCCAGGTTAAATCTCCGATCAATTCAAACTGAATAACATAGGTAAAGATGGCACATGTTACATGAAATCGGATATTTTTTTGGCTGGCTCTTACAAGTTTTTAAGACGATCTGAAAAGTCAAGAATGTTGTGAGCAATTATGTTCGAAAGAAAACATCGATTAAATTCAGCGGAAAATTGCTACAAAAATATTTCTGGAATACAAAACGAATCACCGAACAACATTTTGAATTGTCTTCCGCCCCTGGTACGGTCAAGATTTACTTGCACATATGCCATCAAAAAGACTATTTCAGTGAAATAATTTCTCAACGTTGGATTTTCTTCGGCACGAATAGCATATTAAATAACACTAAAAGTATTTATGCCCGAAGCGGGGGTCGAACATCTTATATAATTCTAGATGGCCACTGGGACACATACTCTATTTTGTTCATTTCGATGCTATTTACAGTCCTTTATCGACAGATGGATAAAACAAAATTGTCTGGAAATAACTTCAGATATAAATGTTCTATGGAATTTTTAAAATATTGAGACCGGGATATGGGATAGGTCTGTCCCATCCCGAAAAAAAAACAGTTTTGATATTTTAGGTAATCATAGGCCCTATGATTGGGAATTTTATTAACTGAAATTACTAAAAATTGTCGACGTATTTCTGAATCGATGCACTTAATTATGTTTTCTTTGTACTAAATTTAAATGGATATCGCGGGCTTTATACCAAATCTAGTACTTCGAAATCTAAGAAACATAACTTATTATGGTTGTAACCAAGGGGTTTCGCACTTCTGGACGAATGGGAATCTAGTGGACTAACTGGACCTAATTGACGTGCGACACATGCGAGATGGATAAATCCCATTGAATCCCGTTTAGTCCAAGACACTTGTCGAGTGGAGTTTGTTTAAAAGAAGTTTCTGACGTAGTTTTGCTATGCGTAATTTCTTAGAACGATGCACAAAATCTGCGACAATGGAATCTCTCGAGCTAAAAGGTAGAATAGCGTGAAACTATTTACAGGCAGATGATATCAACAGCTTAGTAGGAATTTCAACTATTTTACTATTTGTTTAATGAAAGAGCACAAAGTCTTCTCAAGATGGAATTCCATTGTTTTACATCACGTGCATTATATGCTGAAGCAGCAAATATTTGACTGTATATATATCGAACAAAATTATGGCAATTAAAAATATTTTCTTAAATAGCTTACCCATCGTCGTCGTACATATAGCTAAAAGTAAAACACGACAAGCGAAAAATGTGAATAAATTTTGTTATATCACACGCATACATCACAAAGTTCATCCATAAATTACACTGGTAAACCAGTTTCGATTTAAAGTTTTTTTTTTTTTTAATTTGTAAACTTTGTCGGTATAACATAAATGACAAAATATTGTTTTTTCTGCTAGTTTTTTAATTTTGCCATGACGCAATAAAACTCATCAACTGAAAAGCAATTTCGAGCCGAATTCAGTGAATATTCAGAATATTATGATATGAAATTTGCGTGAATGTTAAAAGCGAAATAGCTAGCTAAAACGAAATGACAAATCAAATCAAACGGAATGATAATAAATGCTTTTTAGATTTGCGACTGGTGGAAAAGTCACGTTAGATATTTTTTTTTTCAGCCACCGAGTGTCTTTTCAACTGAACAAAATTTACGCTTCCATCGTTCGTCGAGCGTAATGATGGGACACGGATTTTATTCGGAACAATTAAATAGTGAAAGGAGGAAAAAAAACTAATTTCCCGTTACATTAGCTTTTTCGATGGATAAATGGGCTGAATTATCTGCCTCACTGCATAACGAGACTGCGAGCTTTGTTTGTGTGTGTGTATGGCAAATATACAAAATTAAAGCTTCTCTCGCACAGTGCATGGATGATCCTAAAACCGTTCCGTGCGACAATGATGTCAATTGTTGTGTTGTGTTTGTCTAATTTACGCACGAATAATTTCACTGTTTCAGTTTTCAAACCGCTTTTAAACCAATCAAAGCCTAATTTACAAATCAGATTCGTACGTTCCCTTTTGCAATTGAATTTCGTTTCAATTTCAGCGCTAAATGCTTCGCCAATCGAAAATTTTGAAACTTTCGTTGCTATGCCGTCATGTGCAGTATTAAATACTGAAATCTATGATACGATACGTGCAGTGTAATCATAATGATTTATATTACATTTGTGCATGTAGTGAAGGCAGAGCCCTCACAAAAGAACGAATAATTAAGTTAATTATGAACAGAAATTGACTCGATCTTTCCAAAAATTCAAAATTTTCAAAATCCTTAATGCGATTAATAACCATCGTTCAGGGAGATTTGCAAGACCCAGGCACACAACTCTATGGCTTGCTAGTGAGCTACTAGATTTTTAAACTCTGTATTGTTAAATCTGTATATGAGGGATTCCCTTCAAAAACCAACTACCGTAATCGTTTCGTAATAGGATCTTATGTGGCTTCGAAGCATCGAAGCATTCGATGAAATATGAGCACTTTAAAACTTCAAATTCTCATTGTTTATCTTAGATGCTTCCAAGTCCCCGGAAGATCCTCTTGGTCCTGAAATTAAGTGAAATTGCCATTCTAATGACATCCCATACGACCTTGTACATGTCGTGTACCTGGAGAAATTTCCAAATGAAAAGTGCATGTTTTCAGTCTTTTTCGGTTGAAACCTTTATCTGCTCATATCGCATCGTAGATGCGTCAAAACTCCTATGAAACCCCATTTGCCCCGAAAGTATACATGCAATTACCTATCTAATGACACCCCAGACGACCTTGTATGTTTCGTGTACCTAAAAAAATTTCATTCCGAAAAGTGGGTGTTATCGGTTTTCGATCACCTCACATTAGCCACAGAAGCGTCAAGAATTTTTTTTTGAAGTGGTTTTGACTTGGAAGAATCCCTCATATTGGACATTACACTCCCGACCTTCGATCAGGTTCAGGCGTAAATCAGATTCTAGTCAAATCAAACCTAACCTATTCCGAGCATTTGGCAAGTTACTTTTTAGTAGCGCCTCGACACAGTCTATGGAAATATTTTATCTAGAGAAAATATGAACGTAAATGACAAACTAAAACGTAAATGGTTCATGCTAGAATATTCGTGTCAGTGTACAATTTGTAGTTGTGATGCAACTCCACAAAATTTGTATCAAGCTCAAGGTTAAAACCAATTCAATTGGAAGAGAACTTCGACATTTCACTCTAAAAATGTATTTATTTATTTTGTGCCAAGGTGACGACCCGGCGCGACAGACAAATTGTAGCTTATTCCAACTATTATAACCATACAACACATATCAATAATGGAATATATCAAGGATATTTTTGTCGCTAAAACGAATATTTGATTTAAAAAAAAAAAGTTTCAACATCACTAAAATCTACAATTTCGTTGATTTACAAATTGTGAATTAAAACGAGTTAAAAGTAGAATTTCTCTATTAAGTACCTTAAAATTGAATTTCGTTTCGAATTAATGTTCTGCAGACGACGATCCCAGCCGAAAAATTTCTCCACATTTTTTCTTTTCTTTCATAATTGAATTTCTGTTCTATGTTCAAAACGACTGAAATAACATATTTAAGGCTTATTACTCTGGTTTTAAGTACTTTTCATCCAACTTTTTTTCCGTCTTGTTTTTTAAGTGACTGGTGATTACGTTATAAAAATGTAACTTTTTGTTTAAAACGTTAAAGCAGACCCAGACGAAGACGAAGTCATGCGACTCAACTAAAGTTTTCAATTTATTTAATCATAATGTGTATTTTAACTTAATAATTTTTTTTTTGTTCTTCGTATATATATCCGCCACATACAGTTACAGTTCTATATTAGCCTAAGTAAATACCTGAAGGTTGTTTTTACATTTTAAAATTGAAGTTTTAAAATAACAATGCCAGATTCATGTTATTTACAGCATAAAACACAAAGGCTGTAACCTCTTCGTTCAAAATTTCAAGGCAGGGTGTTTCGTGTTGCTTCAGCGAATTAGAGAAATTATCGCCGAAATTAAGATATTAACCAAAATTATAGGCTCTGTTGAAGTGAATACGTCGCATTCAAATGAAATGCTGAATTGTTTTGCTCTTCCGTTGGGTCACCCTCTGAGTGAGAAGTTCGTAAAACGCAAAAAAAAGAAGAAGTAAGAAAACTTGTATTGTTATTTGCTTGAAAACTCTGTTAAAAATGCTTTCTGAAAGAATACAAATGAAAAGTATTAAAAATTGTAATCGATTTGTTCAACTTTTACATTGTATTTGATTTGCATTGTTCGGGATTTTTTTCCTTCTTCTGCAAAATAAACAATTCACCTTTCACAAAAAGCTTTTCCATAAAATTCAAATCGAGCTGACCTATTTCGCGTTAGTGTAGCAGAAGTGAAAATGGTGATGATTTCGGTGGACTTTTAAGAGGCATTTAAAATTTCGAGTGTCGTTCAGAAATTAAGCTCTATTTAAGGGGGAAAAGCTAGGAATCGTACAAAATAGAACACATTCCGGGAAATCATTTTTCGAAATACTTATTAAGAACGAAATTCATTGTTGTGGGATCAGGAAGAAAGTTAAAAGTCTCGGAAAATACAATACGTTCCAGGAAAATTTTTGACTATCAAAATATTTGACAATGAACGTTTAAGAGGATGAAGTCGAACATTACACCGATACACGCTTAACACAATTTACAATTTTGTTAGCAAGAAATTCATGTGTTCGAGTATTTTTTTAAGTTCCAACAATTCTTAGCTTCCATCAATAAATTGCACACCAGTTGTCTCGCTCTATGCGTGCTTGTAGAAACAGTAAGACCAAAAGTCAATGCGAACCGTATCGACATATCACTATGGTAGAACGTGTGGAACGAAGAAAAACAAGAATTCGCATAATTATTTAAGTATAGTTAAATATTCGAGACTTCATGCTTCTTAGTTCATTCGGCTATATAATTAGCTTACCAATGCTAAGTTTCAACAATCGTTCACCAATTTTATTGAAGGCGTTCATGTCTTGATATCAATTTGAGTGGATATTCAACATCAACTTGAACGAAGGATCTCCCATTGTTCACACATTTCATATTTTTTTCAAGTTCTCCTTCTACAGTGTAGGGTGGGTCGTATTTTCATTTTGTTTTTGTTTTAAAAGGCCTGGCCCCAGGCTGTACTCAGAATTGACCAAGGAATCCGAAACAGCAAAAAAAAAAATAATTAAAAATTCATTTTTTCCTTGCCTCTAGACTGATTTTTGATTTTTGGGGTAGTAGCATGAAATTGCACACAATGTTGACAGATATCTCGGGCAGTTGGGAACAGAAGACATTGCTGCTAACTGTAGTGAATATCTGAGGAGTCCAGCTATGAAATACCATAAGAACGTTGTTGTTCTTCAGCTTCACTCGGGCAGGGTAACTCTGTCAGTGTTCCCGAGTAAGACTTTTCGACAAAAAATTTCAACTTTATTTGCAAATAAAATCGGCAAATCACGACATAATGCATCGTGTGAGGTATGTCTGAACAGGTAATCTCATAGAGAATCCATTGCAGAGAAGTTTTTTGATAACAAGTTGAAAAAACTCATAGGAGCTTTGTTTTTGAAGCCAAAAGTTAGCAATTTTTTGGTAGAATGAAAAAGTCAAATGAACTCCTCAGCTATTCACTACAGTTAGAAGCAATGTCTTCTGTTCCCAACTGCCCGAGATATCTGTCAACATTGTGTGCAATTTCATGCTACTACCCCAAAAATCAAAAATCAGCCTAGCAAGAAAAAAATGAATAAAAAAAAAAAAATTTTTGCTGTTTCGGATTCCTTGGTCAATTCTGAGTACAGCCTGGGGCCAGACCTTTTAAAATAGAAACAAAATGAAAATACGACCCACTCTAACAGTGATTCTTGCATTCAGACCATAAATATTATCTCTTATCTACAAGTGTGTAACGTGGACCACAAAATACTAGGCTTCGTGTTGAAGTTACCCAAATTTAATGTCCATAATATGGTTTAGATGATTGTTGTGTCAAAAGTTGTATTTCTTGTCTTGGTAGCTTCAACAGAATCTGGTATTTAGTACACGTTATAGTGGAATTCTCTCGTTTTTTCAGAAAACTTCATAATACATCGAAAGTATAGTATGTTCGCTGCTCATGTTGATCTTAACAGTTCAAATCCAGATTTAACCTGACCTGATTAGAGATTTAACCTCAACAACAAATATTTCTTACTGTAGAATCGTCATCTTCAACTAAAAGCTCTAGATTTTTCTACAAATCATGCTTAGGATTTGGGTTTTTAGCCTAGTTTTTAAGAAAGTGATAGAGTTTAATCTGACCTGTTCCAAGCCGGTCAAACGAAATAGGAAAGGATCATGTTAATTTAGAAGAATCAAACAATCTCTTAGTCAATGCTAATCTAATCTATAGTCTACTGATGTCGTAAATTTTCGAACGTACACATTTTGCTTGACTTAATTTCTCATCATGATATGATAATATTTTCAAAACATTTTTTTTTTGGTACAAATTCACACCGAGTTTGTTTGCAACTGAAGTAATTCTCAAACAAAAAATCAAGCCGTTCTCGGCGCGTGTTGATAAATAAGTAAAAAAAAATTACAAAAAAGATTTCTCTTCAAATTGAAATACATCCATTGGTGATCCCAGGCCGTAATAGCAAAAAAAAAATTGTTGTAAGAGAAAGTTCTCAACATCTCATACATCCCTTCAATGCTAATTAAATCCCTTTCGCAATGCTCCGAATTTGCGTATACGTACACATTTTGGAACAATGTGCCATACAGCTAACCATGCCTGTTATTTGCAATATTTCATAAACATTTTCGTACATTTTGCATTCATAAATTCTGTGCTACGGATGAACAAGATTAAAATCATTATGTCGATAACTATATATGTACTACCTTTTGCTCGGCTGTTCTCATGTCGAATAAAGTGTCATAGTCATATTTAGACATATATTATAACGACACCGTCGTATAATATGCCTTTCGGTGTGGCAGAGAATATATATTCCAAACATTAAGAGTATTATTATCACGGCGCAGATTTTATAAAATTTAACGATGTTTTTCTGTTTGTTCATGAAATTTAGAAATTCGTTGTGGATTTATGTACACATTTGAATAATATGGTAATAGGCGTTTGTTATTTTTAAACACCAAATATAATGAAATCACGTAAAAATATTCTTTTTAAGAGATAGAGAGAGAAAAATTACCATCTTTTTTTCGGCGTATAATATATTAGGCTCCACCTTTTGGGTGGGCCAGGTCACTTGGCTGACTAATTTTCTCAATAGCGAAAACAAAAATTTTATAAAATGTCTTGATTTCTCAGAAATCTTTCCTTACTGTCATTTTATTCGAAACAAAGTTTTAGAATAAACTTAGCGAACTGTGTCTTACATTTTCAACGCGGCGTTAAAAAGAGGACGTATTTTTTCAATAAAAACGAAGCTCGTGTGAATTCCGACTCTCACTTCGCTCTAGTCGCTCGTTAAAATTTTCTATTTTATAAGCATGAATCTTACAGCGCCCCACAAGAAAATTTACCGAGATTTTAATTTTTCATTATCCTACTAGCTCGTCGAATAAAAAAGGTTTTTGGCAATCCGTTGAGAACTACTCAAGTCGTCGTATTATAAGGCGATGTTCAGACAAATATTCTTTTGGAAATATCTCTAAGATTACTAGTGCGTTATTGCCCAACATGATCTCCCAACATAATCTCAGAAATTTCATTGCCTGTCGAATAGAAAAATCCATTCAGAATTACTCGAGTTATCGTGTTGTCGTGGGAAGCGACAAAAATTTAACGTTTTTGGTCATACATTCATGCACTTTCAATCATAGTGAACATATTGTGACAAACGGTGTGATTTGAAGACGTAAGACACTGACTTTCAGTCAACGGAACCATACGCCGTCCATCGCTTCGTATAATACAAAATAATAATTTGTATTAATCATGATATATTGTCTCGCATGATTGGATACGCCATCGTATAAGTCGCATTATTTTCGATTGATTTAAGATGATTTATCCAATCATTACTAGAAAGCATAATGACAATTGGATTGACCAATATAACATCACTCAGCCAACAATAACTCGATGTTACATGTACAAATATGTTCAAATATTGAAATTTTGTGCAAACAATGCAAAAGGATCATTATACCAATTTGAAGTATTGAACCAATAATCTCGAATTGTGTGAAATCACATGATGTGTATGCACTTTACGAAAATTTTGTTTGCTCTACGGATAAATTTTCGGGCTGCGATATACATCATTGCATTAACCCGTCCATACAAACTGAATTCATATCGAACCTACGGAGAACTTATGTGTGTACGATGGATATTTGTTCATTTGCTTATGATCTCTCGTCAGTCTAATTTCAATTTTCTATTTGTACAGTATGTATACTCTGTGAACTGCAATCGGCAAACATCGACATTCATTGTGAATATCAATTTTGCAAATAATCTGATCATAGTAATAATTCCCCATTGCAGTTAATGTAGCGGTCAATCGCTGAGGGAATGACTTGAATATCTGAATAGATTGTGTAAATTCACCCTAATGTACGTTTCTTCAGCTGCTGTTCAGTTCGTTTTAGCTCATAACATTACTTCTTGTGATTTCTTCTATTCATTTAGCATTGACATGTGTGCCATTTACTTACCGTTCCCATCTCAATTTTTTTTTGTAGAAATATTTTCCCATGTCGGTCACCCCTCTATATTTCCGAAAGAATCTTGCTTTCAATGTATTGCAAAATGTTTGCCATTTCACAATAAATTAGATTAATTAACCGACAAAACACACTCCTTACGTTGCGTCTTCATATTCTGCGACACAAATAAGTTACATTCGTTTCAAATTTACATTTACAGCAGCTGTTTGTTAATTTGTGCATTAAACCGAAATGTTGTTGAAATATGAGCTACACGAATGTCCTAATTTGCTCCATTGATTGAAGTTGGTCTTGGTAAAATGTCGTCAATTTCACTCCTTTCAATTGACTAATCTCAAATCTGCGAATATAGTTCAACCGTTACACACAACCAGCGATACATCCGTCAATTTGCAATGTAACTATTGCTCGGGGCATAAACTATCAAAACTTGAAATTGTGTTCCATACATTGAAAATAAATGCTAATGGCGTTTAGCACTGCAGGCATGGAAAACACAAGTTGTTACAGAAGGTTGTGGAGATCTATAATCATCTTTACCAAGGAATTGTTGAATGTATGAGTTGATAAAGCGCTGTGGTACCGAATTGGATCATAAAATATAAATTAGCTAATCCGCAATTTAATGGGTCGTCATCAAAGCACGTTTAAACTGGCGACTGTTCAATTTACAATGCGTTCCCATGATTTCAACGTTGCATTTAAGTAGAATAATTTCTAAATAGCAAGATTAAGGCTAAGCTTGCATATAGGTTTGATGCAGTTAGGTAGCAAAGATTTGCCTCACGCCGCATTAGTGTTATTATCGAGATTGACTTTGAATGGATGCTAAATAATGATGAAAACCAAATTTCATGTTTGCCTTTGGTGCAGTCGACGTCATGTAAATAAAACTGCTCATACGGTTTTACCACTGCCAATGTTCGTGTAACTAGTTCCATGTAACGATTTAGTTGCACGTTTCTTTGAACCAAATTCATCTCTTAATTAAACTGACGTCGACTGTAGCGATTCGAATGTACTTCTCATGAAGTAAGACACGAAACAGATCGACCATACCTAAACCTGAAAAATGATTACCTGATTGAGGTCCTGATTAAAACCTGATCTGATCTGAGCCTGATGCATCGAAAACTGATCAGGTATATCCAGTCATGCAGGTCAGGCTGGGTTTGAAATCTCAGACATTTCATAAAAATTTGGCTGATTATTTAGGTCCACCTGGAACCTTTCTCTAGCTGAACCTTTTCAAATTGAATTCAATTCAATTCAATTTTCAGATTTCAGGTAATTACAGGTTAGGTTCAGGTTCAGGTAGCCTGATTAAAAGTTGAAAGAAACCTCATCTGATTCCTAGCCTTATCATGAAGTAAAGACCAGAAAACAAAAGACCAAACGCTTCAGTTCGAACAATCCAAATTAAAAATCAAGACTGATACTCAAATAATCCCTCTCCTTCACACCGTTTAAATTATCGACTGACGTTAATGTTCATTACTCAATGTAAATTTTAATTTGTCGGAAAAGTTGCGGAAATAAAATTTAATTGAATCCAACAATTTTCGCCATCTCGTACCCTCTCTTCCTCTTCTGTGTTTATTTCGACAATCATCAATGAAATTAATTTATTCAAATTCAATGGGTCCGATTTTTAATTTGCTTCACCAGATCCAAGCAAATCGAATCATTATTGAACATTATTCAAATCCTAATGTAAACCGAAATAAATCCCAAAATTATATACAAGTGAAAAAGAAAACCGGCAATCGAAACCGAAAGAGTAATTAAAATGGTAAATTGTGAAAATAGTGTAATTTTTTCTAATGACTTCCGATAAAAGTGCCACTCGAGTTCGGGTATATTGGCAAAGTTTACAATTATTTTTTTTCTGTTTTCAACTCAACTGCGCAAAATGTGTATTGTTTATGTGTGTGTGCTATTGCCTTTTTAGGTTTTCCATTGAATTCATTTAAAATTGATCGCATTGATTATACCAGAAAATTTTACAAGCAAATGGGCACACGCGAAGCAAATATTTCCAACGTTCATTAGTAGAAAATGGTTTCCACAGAATTAAAACTCCAGTTTGTTTATTCATTGAACTAATAGCTTTTAATCACTTTCTATTGAAGCCACTTCTTATCACAATGGATTTCACAGCAAATACGAGCATTTAATCGACAAACTTATGGAAGTGAACATTTTTTTACCTCATTTTATGATTTTTTTCATTTGATTTTTTTGTGTGTTCATTCAAGGTTTTCCGTCTGAGTAATTTAGGTCTTTGATGGGTTGGCTGTAAATCTTATACTCGGTTCTCGAATTTAAATAAAAAAAAACATAGAGCAATGAATCAACGTTTTGTTTAGTACATCAGACAGTAACGATGTCTTGAATTATTTTGTGAATGAAAAAAAAAACTTGTTGCAGAGTAACAGTCTTGTAAACTAAAAGCAGAAAAAAGTATGAATATTCTATTCGCGGATTGTGCGAATAGCCAATGTATTATAAAGTGACAATTCGTTCAATAGTCAAAGTATTGTACAGTAGCTATTCGCACACAGTAAGAGATGTTTGTTGAGTGTTGAGATGTATCCATTTGTAATCGTTGCAAGAAATCATTTTGACGTTGAATTGTCCCAAATTTCAGATAGACATAAAAATTCAGAAACTTCATAGGTCAACGAAAAAGTAGACTTAGTCATGGAACTCTGAAATCCAGTCCTACACATTTTATTCTTATGTCTTTTGCCTAAACTGTTACTACTATATTCATACTTGTACAGATGATTCAGGTGTGAGGAGTTTGATTCTTAAACAAATTGCGGAAGAAAGCTGTTTGGTTTGATCCTATTGCATTTAGTGGCTTTTGACGAAATGGCACTATAAGTGAATGTTCATACACGACGTCCACTTTTTTCTGTGCTGCTGGTACATTTAAGTAATCAGTAACTCGTTGTGTTAAGTCATCTGTGTGTTCTACCGCCCATGTTAGGGGTCTGGGGTTTTTCATACATTTCACTTCATAAAAATGAGTTTTCTCGAGTCATCAAAGATTTACAGCTGCTGGTATCTCTGAAAAAGTGGGCATCGTTCTCGGACACTCCCTTATGTTCCTGTTTCAGACCTTGTTTGGGAAACGAAACATATAAATCGGCTGGGAAAGAATTTTTATTGGTAATTGACAGTTGGAAGAAGAATTTTGTTTGAATTGAGGTTTATGTACTGAATGTAAAAGAAATGAATTGATCAGTCGGACGTGCAATAAGGGAAATTAAAGAAAATCAAAAGTCAACGAGCTATAATTTCGTCTAAAAGCAGCCGACCCCAACAGGCCTCTTGGCTATATGGACATTGTTTGAAAAGTCACTTTATAATATTTCGGCTATTCGTACAACTTGCGAATAGCACTCACTAAAAATATATGCCGCGCCAGATACCAGCACCGGGAAATTCTGCCTAGATATGAGTATGCATAAAAGGATTATGTAGGAGTAAGCAAAAGTGTTTTTCGAATAAATGAAATTCTAAATTGATTTTTTATGACAAAATCATGAATTGTAGAAAAAAAAATTATTTTACATTAAACGCACCTGAGTCGAAAAATTCTTTCTTTTTCCCGGTTTATTTTTCCTATTCATTCCGCCACACGGAAACGCAAAAAAAACGTATTCTGACTGGAAAGTATGACAAATGATTTTCAAAAAAAAAAACTTTTTTTTTTCTTTTCGAGATACTTAATCATTCAAAAAAACAGAAGAAAGTTTTTTATGAGAAAAAATGATTTTCCACAAAATTTGTTCCATATACCACACCGGTTAAAAGTTTCATTATCGGATGAAAAATTCAAATTTCATGGCTTTTTAATGCCCCCAGTTATGTAATGTGCGTGTTCATTAAAAATGTACACCAACAACAACAACAACTAAAAAATGATATCAAATTACATGTTCCAGGTATAACACATCCATTCAGAATTAATTCAAATTTTAATTGACAATTCCGTACACACACTGGGGACACTATCAAAAACAAAATGAGTAATGTGATTGCATTAGTTGTGCGGAAAATCTAATGATTTGCTTTGCATTGTATTGAATAGTTTATCATTATCGAAATTAGGTTTGTTACGTATGCGTATAGCTCTTCCATCGAAATTAACATGACCACACAATAGTTATTCAAAGCAATGATTATATATTTCTGCCAGCCACAAAGGATATGATTTACTGACCAGTTAAAGTTCGGAAACTGCTCGAGTATAATCAAAGTTATGATGAAGTTTTCAATAACACAGATTCCATTGAGTCACGAACGATTTAGAGTCGATTAGTTTAGGAGTGGCAATGTGTCAAAACCGAGGTCAGAAACGCCATAGTTAAAAGATATATATACAACAGACGGACGTATAATTTTTAGACATGTCTTTGTGTCGTCCTCACTCGTATATAACTTGTAATCGATTTAAAGTTTTTCCCTCAGTTGTTCGCTGAAGTTGGAAAACAATTTGTTTTCTAGTTTCATTTTCTATTGCATTTGACACAAGTATACCATTTACTCAACGACGAGAAATTGACACCGATTCGCTTGTCGGTCCTTTAATTCAAAAAACAAAAAAATTAAATTCGATCAATTATGTACATGCCAACGTATATTATACCTGTGTGTCTCATCGAAAACGGTAATTTTATAATTAAACATTGATTTATGCGACTAATACCAAATTGTGCCTATTGTTGCTCGAAATCACAAAAATAATTACAAATTGGTAATTTCGATTCTGGGGCTATTTTCAGTGCAGAAAATTGTTATTTCACCTGATTCAATGTTCAAAATTAGATTTTGTTGAATCGCAATTTCAATTTTAATGTGTAGTTAAGGCATACATCCATAGGTAATATTTTGCCGATGCGCGATTGCCTGATTATTATAAATTTAGCTCTTCCGGGTTTCGAAGCACGAAAAGTACGATAGCGATTCGGATGTGAGGTTTGACGTCAGCAGAAGATATTTGAGCTATGCTTTTTGGTATACAGAGTTCATTTATATCCACTTTTACGATATAAATATGTAGCAATTCATGTAGAAAAAGCCACAGTTGCGGCAACAAATGCACATGGTACAATGATATTTAACATTAATTAACTATTCTGGAACATGTCAAAGGCGCCACTACTGTGCACTGTGTATAAATATTAGATTTTTATTTTTATGGTTCGTCTCACTGTGAAATTCACTTCTTCTTTCCACTATTATAGTTTGTGGTGTGCTCTGTGTAGGTTCTTTTTCTTTCGAAATTACATTTTATGTGTCGTATGAGCAATGTTGCCGCAAAATTGTATATAAATAAATCAAGTGGCTGTTGGAACATTGGAGCTCAAAACCTACAGTTAATTTTATCGCTGAACAATTGATTAACGAGCTAATAAATAATAAAATATGCGAGTGAATTATTTACATATTTTACAATTGCTCGAGCTTAATTAACGTTATTAAAAAAAAGTGAACTGAAAAACATGACTGAGTGAAGTCGAAAAAAAAATTTATTGAAAATCAAATACAATTAAAAACGAAGTTTATAAAAAAGAGCAATTTGACTCTGACAATTACGTTTTGTATTCGTACGAACAATTTTGCGGTAATATCGTTAAGCAAGCCATTCGACCACTTTCAACGTTTGGCATTAATATATTATTATGCGACAGTGGTACTTGATAAAATGCTCTAAGAACACTGTACCAATTTGCTCACAAATAAGTCTAGCGAATCATAGTTGAAATGAAATTTGTACTCAATGTCTGGAATTTAGTGGCATACACAAATGAAAGATTTACAACACGGTGGTACTTGGGCAACTTCGTGACTGTGCAACAATTGAATCATAAAAACAAGATACTTTCGCTTGAATGGGGAGACGATTGAACAAAATCAACAATCAAAATAATCATATTGCAAAGTCAATTTGATAAACGAATTTCTATCGACAATTGCTTTAAATCTGATTCAAACCTGTATAATCCTCTCCACATTTATCGGGTTCACAGACTAACCGAACAATATACGCTTTTATATGAGAAGGCGGAGGTGATTTATTTAAAAAAAGCTGATCAATGAAAATTAATTTAATTATTATGATGTGCTGTATTGTCTACTTGTTGTTGACAAATTGATGATTTTATAATTCGTAAATCATTGGCTTATTAAAGGAATCTTTGATGATGTCGTCTCTTGTATTTTAATGGAGATGTGGCTAATTTTTGTTAATAAATCCGATCCATATGCAGACATTGGTTCCATTATAATGTTGGCTCCAACCGTTGTGGTGTTAAGGTTTTATTTTATTTGGTAACACGTCGGCCGAAACCACGATGATGTTTTATACCAAATAATAAACGATTTTCACAACCACACACCTTCGGTGTCTAGTGAACCTTTAATAACACAAAACAACTACAAGTATTTTCATAACAGCAATATCATGGAAACATTACTTCGAAAATGGTTTGGGCGAAATAAACCATTTGCTGGTATAAGAGTATAAGGTTAAGGAAGTAGTGGAAGAGTGGTAGAGGAAGATTCTTCGCAAATTTAAGTTTTCTGATTACACAGAATTGTAAATTGTGAATCGGCGGGGAGAAATGATGTCTAAACAAATGAAGTAAAAGATTTGGTATCAAATTCTTTGCGACGCTTTAGAACAAAAGAATTAACAGATTTAATATCGTTGAACGTTTGTCGTTTATAAAGGGTAAAATCATCGTAATTTTCCGGTAGAATAATAATTATGAGAAGACGTGTCACCTTAATTAGCTACCGCCACTTAAATAAAGACTCTGGTATTTACTGCGGCACACACAAATATAATGAAATCAAATTCATTCCATCACAGAATTGTAAAAAGAAAACTTTGTCATGAAACAAAATTATTCGTAGAATTAGCGCTCTACAAGTCGTCGATATTATTAAGCTCGACTAAATGAAAAAAGGAACCAAAAGCGTCTGAGACTAACGCAAGCAGACAGTATCAGGTGAAGAAATTATTTGTATGGTTTACTTCAATGTTCAATTTATGTTTGTTAACGAAAATATGGAATCGAAATATAGCACAAATTGGATGGTATTATTTCGGTAAAACAAACATGAACAAAGCAATTTACGTTTAAGTATTCTAGGAATCATTATGTCTTGTCTTATATTAATATTATATTGTTCCAAACAATTCTTTTGCTTCACATTAAATGAACGAATAAGTATAGTATACCAGCCGAACATATTTTTTTCTTCTTCATTTTCTTTATGTTCATGTTAGATTTTGCAATGTCATTCAATCCGTACTTGTCTAATAATTGGATTTACAATAATAATTTTGTTTGTAATAAAATAATTGGATTGGTAGCCTACCAAATGGTAGGGCTAATTTTTATTAAGTTTTGCTATGGTGGAAATATAATTTCATTAAACGACAATATCAACAAAAAAAATTGAATTAAGTCTACAAAAGATAAATGGGAAATTTTCAACGTCTACAATAGGAATTCGATCATTTAAGCAATTTGGACGATTCCAAACAATCAGTAAAATAAAAATTTGGGGGTGTGGGTTGAAGTTGCAATCCGATCACTTCTGGAAAACCCTAGAAAACCATCTTAATAGTTGGAACGAAATTTTAAGCTGTCAAATTTGAAATAAAATCAAACCTTCAACCAGTGTCAATGAGAAGTCATTTGAAAAATGGTTTCTGAGAAAGTAATTCATTACCTAAACTAACAATTTTGTGATAAAAGCAAAGCCTCAAAAAGACGCAAGGTTCTTACCGAATTAATGAAGCAGCATCCAATATACTATGGTTCATTGCGAAAGTTGATTGTCACAAAAGAATTTACGCAAAATGAACCGAAAATATTCACCATATAATGGTCACTTTTGCAGGGGGTGAACATTTTTTTTTGAATCGGACACACCATTTTTGCTTCCGGACGTTTATGGTGCTATCGATAGGGAATTTCAAGGTGATCATTTCGTAGAAGAGGTTTTTTTTAAACGACCTCTCCAGCTCGTGGCGACTTCAAGAAAATATCAAAATTTCAAAATCATGACTTTTTTAGAAAATTTTACCCCGAAATGAAACGACCCGGTCGGTTTTGATCTGTTGGAAATACACTTCATATAATCATAATCTAGTGATCGTACAAGACCTTTATATTAAAATTATAATCGTATTAGCCAGTCAGTCGTTCTAATACAGTAACCGAATAAAGAACTAAATTTACTTTTTCTTAAAACAATGTTTTCACTCAAGTTACAAAACTGCAACTTACAACATGATCTAATGGTAGTTTGTAGAGAATTGACAGACGATTCTAATAAAAGCATCGTCGGGTCGAAAGGTTGTAGCTGTGAGTCAGGATGAGGCATCAAAGTCCAATTTTATGGTTTTGTCAATGATCACCTTAACCGATTTTTCATTTTATTGGCTTAAAATGAAGACTAGCACATCCCATTTAACATATCAAAAATTTGGGAGAGGTTTTTTCAATTTTTATTTATTTATTTATTCACTTAAAAAGCCAACGGCTGTTGGTAACTGGCTTTGTCATTACAATGACATCATTACACGGCTAATTTAACATTGAAACATTGACTAGCGCGTCAATATAAACATTGACAACGAATCCGAAAGTGAGATGAGTACCCAGTCGACCCGTCGGAGTCCCATTCACCCTTCGTTGTGTGAGCCATTTCGAGCAGCGAAAAACCATAAATCTTAAAAAACTTTCTAATGGGTGTCCACGTTCCTGAGATTTTTTTATGGAAATGTATGGAAAGTTCGACTAAAAATGAAGTTAATTGCTATATACTGATTGTCTCTGAATGTGGACTAATTTTTTCATCATCGGGAAGCTTTCTGATCATGTCTAGCTCATCCACTTCAGTTGTTACTATATCTCATAGCCTGTTACCGCACCTTTCCAGATTTTTGAGGCAGTTTTTTTTCTCCAATTTCAACCGAAATAAAGTTACAAATTATGTCAAATAAGGTGGTTATGGACTCATTTAATGAAGTTTACACGCAATGTGATGCATTCTGATCACGTCATTCCCTAGAGGATCTGAAAACACTATTTCGTCCAGCTGATCTTTCAACTCACTACTTCCTCGTGATCCCTAGAATTAATTTTATGTGGAAGCACACACTCGTCAGGTACTACAGTGTCGAACGCTTTGTGGGTAAATGATTTCTACAGTAAAAAAGGGCAAAAATCGATGCACAAAAGCATATCAAAATCAATGAAACATTTATCGTTCAGAATTGAAAATTAAATGACACAAAATTCTGACCTCTTTCAAACTAAATTAGTTGCTAGAACGGAGACAATTTGTACACCACCATTGATTATTCATTGATATTATTATTTAAATTAAAAGCTCTTTCTTCCATCAGCTATGACGAATAGCAAAAAAAATGTCGTCCATAATTACTTTCCAAGTTTATTTATTGAAAAATGTTTCTTTTTTGTATTACTTTTGAGAAACTATAACTTTGAACTATGCTGAAAGCGTCGTCAATTTATGCAAAATATAAGATTGAAAGTATTTTCCACTATGAATACCAAGATTGCCGGGATACAAAGGAAAATTTAAAAACTTTCGTCATAGCTCTCCACCGACCGTTAATTAATTTATTTACTTTTAAGTTCACGTTGTTGAAGCTAATTATTATTTTTTTTCTTGTTTCAGGTAAAGCAATTTCAAAGTATAATGTGGATCATAATTATTTACAGTAAGTTTGTATTATATACCTTAGTGCGATACAGTCAACCAAATTGTGTTAGAAACTTTTTTTTATGGCTCGAGATGTTTCTTCAACCCACAAATGTTAGCCATTTAAAATGTTAAAGGCCTTAAAGTACTAGATTTTATGAATTTGCCTCTTTTGTTCAAGATGAACTAAGTTCTTCAAAATCTAAAACTACTTGAGTGAATCTGGTTGCATCTTGTGAAATTTATTAAAATGGAAAAGCGTTACTAACCGTTTGTTCAGCTAGCTGTATAGGATTTTGTGATTGTTTTTTTTTTTTTGCAAAACGATTAAAGCCCCCCTCGTTCACTGGCATGATTGGTAGCGCCAGTGTTCGATTTATCTCTGTGAAACACACAAAACGAAATTATTTTGCTCCCCGATGATATATCAATATTCGTTAGCTGCTTGTAGCATAACCCGATACCATTATGGCTATATGGTATTCCATATATGCAAATAAATGGAATAACAAAGTACGGGATTTGCTTTATAACCGCAGAGTCATTGATAATCTGTCAATGTGTTCCAAATTGGATTAAAATATTTTATTTGCTCTTAAATCGGAAAAAAAATATTTATTTAGATTGAAGCAAATCGATTCGCGTTAGTAATTATTTGGTAATTTATTTTATTTATGCCGATCGTTAGAGTTGTTTTTTCTCAATGGCTTATAGATTGTGTTGGATATGCGGAGAAGTTAGGCTGGATAAGAATGTATTAGCTCAAAAATGTTTTGCGGATTTGTTTTTATTACCCAATTAACAGATTGTTAATGACGAAGGGTTCAGAGATCAAAACGAGTAGTGAACTCTTTCACACATCTTACCTCAACCATCTACTTAACAGACAAGATTAGGTTGTTGAACGAATTTAAACTTTCGTGCTATTCATCCATTTCCATTATACCCCAATTTCGTATGCTATCAAATTCCTTTTTGAAATGAGTCAATGCAACTGAACGGGCCTTTATGCCCATTCAATTTACTTAGCCTAATATAAATTGATTTTATTACAAGTTACTCCCTATAACCATCAAACGAAACATCGAAAATTATCAGCATCACCGGTAAAATGTTACAATATTAGACTATTTAAGCATTAGACGAAAATTGAAATTCAATCCTGCCAACGTTTTTGAATGAGCGGGAGCTCCTCTCTTTCTCTCTGCTCATTTCCTGATAAAAGGAAACAATTTCCTTCCTTTAATGTTTTATGGCAAATAGATAATTTATACGTAAAATATATATCAGTTGAAAAGGGAGCCGAATTGGGCAATAAATAAAACAGTTTGCAAACCAATTTTCCTCCACCAATATTCCAATATTGTGGAGAGATTCTTTTATTATTGAATGTCAAACTTTGTGAACATATGTTTCGGCAAATTTCTTCGAAATGTATCACAGAACCGTTTATTCTCCTTTCACGTTGTATTGTAAATTCTAAAATTGTTTTATGTTACGTCTTTTTGCGTTATAACTCCAGTAAAATGTACTGTCGTCATATACCAAGTTGGACGTATGCATATTATGCTTTCCTACATTTATATATTTGTATTAAAAAAAATGTACAAAAGAAATGTTACTGTGGACATTACAACCTTTTCACTTTGGCATTCTTTTCCTGCTATTTCGGTAGATTTTATATAGGACAACACGGCAGTTTAACATTCAAATGTGGAAAAAAGACATTGTTTGAGTTTTGAATTCGAAAAAAATCGCTTCTTTGAAGGGAAGATTTTTTCGTTTACCTTTTTTTGCCTAAAAGAACGTTGATGAACGTTGAACCCATTAAACATTTCAAACATGGGTATTCAAGTATTTAATACATATGGTGAAATCTGTTCGTATACGTATACAACAGGGCCGCACTGGTGGCTACCAAAAGGCGCTTAAAGTGAAGAAAATACGCCAAAAAGCACTATTGGACGGCGTTAATTCTAGCAAATTCAATAAAGGCGCACTTGTGATTTTCCAAGTCGTCTCATATGGCCAGTCCAGATCAAGAGGCTTCAATATGTTAGAAAACCAGGTACACCAGGTCTAAAATTACGTCTACAACTTTTTGTACAAAATAAATCGTTAACATTAAATTGACAGCCCCGATATCAGTCAAAGAACCCACGCAAGACATTGCTAATGGTCACGAGGAGGAGACTCAAAAACAAAGTGAAATATCTTCATTAGTCTCTAAATTTTTTTCTACATTTTTGTAGCACCTGCGTGACATTCGGGAAAAAACGCGCGAGCATGATATTAAATGTGTGATTAAACAAATTTAATTTACAAAATTGAAAAATATTGTGATTAAATGTAAAGGAATATTTGAAAGAAAATAAATTAGTCGTAGTTCATCAGTTCCTTTTATTATTCACAAAATTCATAGCACAGAAAAATTAATATAAATCATAACACTTAATGTGCACTTATCGGGGCGTGACCTTAAATTTGTTAAACAAGGGCCGCACTTCACCAATTTCGTTTTCAAAATACAGATTTATGTTCAAAGGATTTCATTACAGATTCAACGATATGTGCGTCTGCGACTCTTTCGTCCATTTTCCACCAAATGAATATCACCGCATAATCACTAAGTCTATTATATCTGTTGTTTGACTATTGATCAGAAATACGAAATCTTTTACTTCATTCAGTTTCAGCCTATGATTTGCTATATATGTAAGACTTGGTCAGAGCTTATCGCTCGTACCTGTTGACGCTGTCTATAACAGATGATTAGAAGGTCGTATCTGACACTAAACACTAAAATATCGAATCTAGACTCTCATTTATTAGACGAACTTTATGTGGAAACAATTTTAAATCACAACAACTTCCGAAAATTAGAAATATGGCGGTATTCACTTTCAGCGAGTAGCTTTTTTCGGAAAATATTTTTTTCATGCTAGAATGCCAAAATCCTTATTTTGTACACTAAGAAGCGTTTGTGAAAATGGTTTTTTTTTGTCATTCTAAGAGACGTCATTTTAGGCAAGGAAATAATCATTTTCTCCCCTAAAATGGTGTATCCAGCCATATTGGGTGAGAAAATGATCAAATAATGATAAATGGCTGACAAATAAAACAAGATATTTACTTTATTTTCGTTGAAGTGGACAAAAATGGGGATTGTGTTCACCTCGGGGAGAAATAAGAAATTTCACCTTGAGCGAATCGGTGAAATTTCCTATTTTCTCCGCTTGGTTAACAAATAACTATTTTACCCTAGTCACTCTTTGAGTAGAAAAGTAATAATCGAGCATTATGTATGTCATGGTTTTTTTATAGTACGCTTATTCAGTTCAGTTAGCGCCTTTTTCAATATATCACGTGGTAATTTTGAATCGTTCATTATATTCAACCCTAAAATTTTACTTATGTTGAAAGCAATAATTCAAGTTTTAAATTACCACTTGTTCTGATTTAACAAAAAACACACACACTTGAATTCACTGCGAACAAAAATTCCTGCTAAATTATTAATAACAAATAACCGTAAATTATATAGGCTTAAAAAAACGAAATTAAGTTTAGATTTTTATTTATATTTCACATCCTCTGCAGCAGCATACATTTATTACGAGTAAAATACCCAGCAATTTCCCATTTTTACGGAAATAGTATTTTTTCGCTACCTTTTTTTTCCCACAACCCAAATGTGAAATTATCTTAAAATTTATTGTCGAATGTATAATAACGAACACGTTGTAATGGGATCTGGTGTTGCCTCGACGAAAGCGAAAATCTTATTTCTATTATTCAGTCACTTTCATGGCAAATGAAAAAAATATGGTCGTCACCATTTTCCGTTGCCGGGGCTATATTATATACACGTTCATTTAGTATTCGTCTCGAATACACTCTGTAGTTGTCAAAGAACTAGCTTATCACGACTTGAAAAGTGTTATTACATATACACACTGATTATTCATGAGCTTAAGAAATAAAGTTCTTGTCTTTTTTCCATTGCAAGTTTTCGCTGAAATGAGTTAGAAAAATAAACGAACTTACAATTCGACCTAGGTTTCATTTGAAAAAAAAAGACCTCATCGTATTGAGTGTCTCAACTTAAGTTTTAACAAACTTTGGAATGAATAACGGTTCCAAAAGTAAACTTAATTTACATAAATTTAAAATGGATGGGCGTTGAAATACATACATAGGAATTATGTGTCCTTGCTGTTTATGCTTAAGATATATGTTTGGATATAGACACCGAATACGTATTTATATTCTGACTGTCTCTGTGTTGGAATTGGTGTTGCCTTTGGACTAATTTATGCATATGAAATTCCATTTAAATTAATATGTAATTAACAAATTTATTGTTTTTAGAAGTTTCGGTGTGATTTATTAGTTGCTAGATGTCTGTACGTTTACATTTCCTTCATCATTCAATAAACGTTTCTGGGAAGATTTTGATAATCTTTGAATATTGTTTGGGCTTTTGTGTATTCACACTCTATACGTATACATGCACATGTGCCAGCTATAATCATCTTATAATTGTTCGAAACAAACTAATTTGTCAAGTTAAATTAATGTTGTGACAATATATAGCTTGGGTTAATGAGCCATAAAATTCGAACTTGGTATACAGATCGATTGTATGCCACTATACCAGTTGATGACATTATTAAATCAAGCGCCAATTTCATAGGAACGTTGCATTCGTTTGAAAAGTTAGACAACCATTCATTTCCGATGACAAGAGTGTAATGTAGAAGTATAATTAATGTTCTGCCGAATTGTTCATGCAATATTTTAATATAATTTAGTATGGTGGCTGGTTCGAGGCGGTAGGTAAATTGTGTAAGCGAACGTTTTATGATTCTATTAAAATCTACGTTTTCCAAACAATCGTTAAAAGTTAATATTCGTTTGTGTGTTGTTGATCTACATTTTGTAATCGTTCACGTTAATATATCGTTAATATTATGTCAGCGCGAAAACAATACGATCGTTAAAGTTTAAAAGTATAAATATCGTCTTCGTCCGATGGATCAGTCCAAAAACCTTTGAATTTATAAGACTCTACTTCCACAACTACGTAAAACTCATGTCGCTGGAAATTCGGCTTTTAGCTTAATCTTTAAGCGGTAAGTTAAATAATGTGTGCAGAATGTGTAGAAATTATCTTAGGAGAATTGTTGACATACAAATATTCGTTGTGCTCTTCCTCTAACATCTACTCTTTATGAACTCATTCGATCCTGAACAGTTAAGAAGAGACGGAAGAATGATTTAGGTTTGATAACTAAGCAAGAATAACAGTTTTATAGTGAGTCTAACGATTTCTCTCGTTCTAATGTTTCTTACTTCATTTGTTCAAAACAGCTATTAGTGTGAGATACTTGAACTTGTACCTCTGTTGTTGATAACAGATGACATCGTGCGTCCCTAAAACAATTGTGAGTCAATTTTTTAACGCGAATATGTTAGAACCTAAATAACCGACTGTTTTTTAAGATTTTTAAAATTTTTAAGAAATAAGTAGGAACTGTGGGAATAGAGAAAAGCAAAAAGTCTATTTTTGGGAAAACAATTTTATATATTTTCCAAAAAATAGCCCTTGGAAAAGAGAGTCTAGATCTCTTATTATACATCGTTCCATCACTGCACCTGGATCATGATAAACTTTTTATAACTAAAAATATAACTTTGCACCCCTTTCTTAAAACTATTCTTCAGAGTAAATGTTGCACTTCATCGAAGAGTTTTAAATTCAGCATGAAACTTAATTTAGGAATTTCCTCTATTATAATAAATTATGGTAATTTGATTCAACTCTCAAATGAACCATTAACATTTTACCTTTCCATTGCTAATGATATTTCTCAAAAGCAGCATATAAACAACTGGATACATCTCTCAACATAATTAAAATGGAAAACTATATCCCAATGGTCGCTAGTAGAGTGAAGTAGTCCCTATCGCATTTGTAGGAAAAGAGAATCACTTACACAAAAAAAAAAACTTTTTCATGAACTTAAAGCATTCAATTATATACCGAATAAATTGGGCTTAGTTTTGTATAACAACCAGAGCTTATGTCATTATACGATAAATCGACTTCTTTTCCTCCTTCTTATCAACATCGATTTTATTTCCAATCCATCTAAAACCTCTTACAGCAAGCACATTTTATACGGACGACTGTTTCGACAAAATAAATAAAAACGATAAACTTTTAAACCGTTATATTGACACCGAAAAGCCTATAAAAAGCCCATTACAAAAAAATAGAAGAAGAAGAAAAAAGAAATAATTTATCACACACTTCCAACACATTAGATAAATTGTGGAGTAGAGCATTCAGCGTTGCTCAGTCTAAAAAAAAAAAACTTTCAACTTATATGTATATCATGCTGATTTAAAGGCCCATAACTTATAGTTAACAACAAAAAGATAAAAATAACACAACTTCCAATCGAACCCTTATTTCATTGTATATAATGTGCATATGTGGAACCCAGACTCCCCAAGCACATAATATGTTTATTTATCCAGTCGCCATATATAATCGAAAAGTGTTACTTAAATACCGACATAATGCCGAAAAAAGCGAACATATTCGCCAATATCTCACTGAAAGTAGAACCCAATTTTTCCCACCATGAACTCTCTGTGTTTTTTTTTCGCATACTCTTCATCTGATGTCTTTCTATGGCCCAACCTTTTGGAGCACATCTACAAAAATGTGTTTTCAAGGCGCACGGTAAAAAAAATGGACTTTTAAAGATGGATGTTTAAAGTGTATTAAAAATTCACGGTTTCTATTTACCATATCTTGTGTGCCAACAAGAATTGCGATTATTTGCATTTTAAAAGCACACTTAAAAAGTTTGTGTCTCTGTGCAGTATATGATCACAAACATTTCGCCCTATATTAAGACAATTCAGAAAACACGAATGTCGCGTATGGTTACAGGGTGTATGGATGACGATAACAATCTGCAGTCTCTGACAGGGAATTTTGTGGTTTTTCACGTAAACTTAGTTAAGTTATGATTCCATTAACACCCACAAAATGGGTAAATTGCGATTAAAAAAAAACCGAGGGTGAGGTAAACGGAAAGATGAACCTTTCCATTTTGTTTCCATAATAACACAGTCCTAATTCATGCGGTTGTTATCCATTAACAACAAGATAGACTCAACTTCATATTCCAGGACATGTTCAAAAGAAAATATTTGTTAGATTTCTTGTATAGTTCCATGCCTCAGGTTTTCTTTTCGGAAGACGATACCAATGTAATGTCGATACGTTGCCTAAAGTATCAGTTTGGATTATTTCTTATGAATCCTTGATACTGGTATCGTATTACCCAGTTAAACCCGTCACCCTGTCGCAACCCTTACGACATTAAGCCAAAAGAAAAATTGTTATTGTACTTTTCGAAATGTTGTGCATGCACTTGCAATTTTATAAAATATTAATTTGTGCCATCAGAAATGAGTCTTTTATGAATATGAGATGCAGTAAACTATATTTGAAAATTGCTAGCGTCTGGGCTCTGTAAAACACGAAAAAAACAACAACACACACAACACAAATGTATAATACATTCAATGTACCACTTCTTACCGGAAAAAGCACACAGAATAATTTAAAACCCAGTCTTTCCACTTTAACATTCTGTGAAACGTTCGAACAACAAGCAGCCAAATATTTTCTGTTGTTGAAACACATTTGATGCAGGTTAGGGGACGGATAATCTATAAAAACCTACCCTAACACAGTTACAGAACCCCATTTTCGGTTTATATACATAAAAAATAGAATAGTAAAATATAGGACGGCATCATCTTGTCATTGTGTTGTTGCTCACCATATAACTGTTTGAGAAATTATTGATTTCTTTGATTCAACTGCGGCAATTACACATGATAAAACTGGTAGACGATGTTGGATGACCAGCATTATATATATCACCGTACATCACCGTATATATGTGTTCCATCTTATGTACATTAATAACACACTGGTCTGTCCTTTCGCACATGGTTCGTTTTGTGTTTTCACCAGTGTTCATTTCATTCGGTTTACTGATGATTTATAAAATCTTGTTCACATATTGCTCTAAAATTACTTTATGGAAGGACAATTTATGCTGTGTCAAGCGACGGTTTTTATGTCATTCTTTTGTTTGTCGGGTAAAATTCAGTTTATATAAATGCACTCAATGTTGACTGTTTCATATAATATTAAACCTTGCATTAATGGGGCGGAATTTCCTACAGCATTGCTATTATCATGGTGGTGTGGTGGCAGTGCAGGTTTTTTTTATATGCTCGTGAATAGAGTTTTGAATGACAAGGTTTTTGTTGTAACGTTTAACTACGTGCGTGTCACTTTAATAAATTTTTCTTTTTTTTTTTCTTTTTGTTAAATTAAAAGATCTCTGGAAAGCAGGGCTTCTAATAAGATTTTTTGAAGAATTTTTAGGAATTTTCAGGAATTTGATTTTTTGAAGAATTTTTAGGAATTTGTGACAATTTTAGGAATTAAATTCTTGAAATTTCAAAAACTTCTCAAATTCAAAATAAAATTTCGAATAATAAGCCCTGCCGGAACGTCGTGTCACCAAATTCTCGTCTGAATTTATTTTAATTATAATTGGTACGAGGGGTCAGTGACCGCGACATTATTTCATATATTTTTTCATAATCATTCCCAAAAAATTGTTTGCATCTTTTAATTGAATTTACCTACATTTTCACCCACTGACAAAGAGATTTACATGAAATTCCATTAAAAGTTAGTTTATTTTTCTGTTCTATTGTTTTGAGTTCGGGTTTCACTGCGAACATAAGGGTTGAGCAGCCGTAATTACATTACATACTTGAAATTCATATTCTCGCTCCACAACGCTTAAAAGTTTTAAATTTTGCATATTCATTTTGAATTCCATTATTTAATTCACCGAAATCGGAAGCTTTCGTCAAAAATGTTACGTTGCCAACTTTGGAAATGCATGGAACGCTATCGCAAAATATTCGACACCAACACCAATATTTCTATGTCTATAACGAATTAGCTAACTCGGGCATTGTGAGTGTAAGGCTTACTGTCGGATCAGGTCAACCTGAAAATAGCAGGTCAGGTCGTTTGACACTTTGGCCATGATAAGACGTAGTTTTCACGAGCTGATTATTGTTTTATTATAAACTTGATTAATAATATTGTAGTTCAGGTCATTCAGATTGACCTATCTGTATCGAATAAAAAACCTGAAAATTCGATAAGTCAACTTGGCCTATCGTAAGCCTTATCTTAATGCCTAAATTATGTCACTAACATGTCATTTCATGTAAAATATCTCGGGATACACGACATTGTTACCTGAACACACCTCAATTCAATAAACGATAAAGCTATGAAACTTAACTTTTGAATACACTACAATAACCACTTCATTACGCTATTCTTCTCCAACTGATTTGCATTCTTCTATCGTTGAAAATAAATCTTCAGAACGAACCGTCTTTCTTGTCTAAATTCTTCCGAAATACACAATACCAAATCCTCTAGTATGGTGTACTGAACATGCATACAATGCATTGTAAAATGGTGTAAAATGGTAGCATGTCTTCCGTAAAAGTTTACACAAAAAAAAATGAAATTTCATTTTTCTCGGGGAAATTCAAAAATTTATATTCAAAACATATAAGGCGTAGCTTCTTGACATGAGACGAGACCCAACAGAATAGAAAGGGTAGCAAATAAATTTGCATATCGTTTGACTTACGACTTCCTTTGAATAAAATTTTCGGATTTTTTCCGGAATATTTGTTTCCTAGCACTTAATAACATCGTACAATTCAAAGCTTGTGCATTTTTCCCTTTATTATAATTATTTGAATGCAGAATGTTAAAGCTTTGAGGTGGGGAACATCATTGGGGAACACCCATAAATTCTGTATGAAGAGTGTGACAGTTTAGGCAGGGCCTATTTTTAAGAATTTAATTCTTGAAAATTCTTTAAAAAATTCCTAAAAAATCTTAAAAGTTTCTTGATTTGTAAACTTAGGAATTTAGGAATTTTGAGGGATTTTTAAGAAAATTTAAATTCATTAAACCCTGACCCAGATTAGGCCAAAATTTATGGACGATTCCTGGGACAAATTAAATTATTTGTAGACGAGAGTATGTACCTCTGTCCTTCTACACACATATCAATGTTTATTATCAATATCTATATAGTATATGCGTGCCGCTTACAATTGTTTTCAAAAGAAACATAACCGCAAACATCATCACATCTTTATCATTTTATGGCAGCAATTCTGTTGCCGAATTTCGGACTTCCTTTACAACCATGTTTAATGCATGTAGTCTGTCAGTTAGACTCAATTACTGCAACAAATTGTATTTCTAAAAATATCACATCCAGTCAATGTAATGAACATTATGGCACGATTCATTCATAAACTCTGTCATAATAATAAATAACATACAATTGAGCAGAAAAAGTGTATTTTCCTACGATTTCCGAATGAAGTGTGTGGCTTTATTTATGTGATTTGTTTTCGAAAATGTGAAATTGTTTTTTATTCTTTGTTCACAACCAGTTAGTACTAATACCATGTGCTACACTCTATCTTCCATGTACACTCGTGTAGGCACACATTACACCGTAAAATTGAGTAGAATATTTTCTACAACACAAAGTAATGAGTAAAGTTGATGGAAAGTTGTAAATTTGTGTTACAATCTTCCGCAGATAGTTCCTTACAGTCAAGTTTTAGTCAACTGAAACTTGGTATAAGTAACAAGTAACTCGTGTATCACGTTCCCATGATATTATTCAGCATGAACGTAACAATTTGTAGTTTGGAATCGAAACGAGAATTCATTGGTGGTTCTGGATAACTGAGCAACTTTGTTATATTATATGTGTGTTATCCTAACATTGGGTCCGTTTATCTCTTTGCTCTTTCTTTCTTCTTTTCTTAAAATCTCTTACTCGATAAAATGTGTCCATAAATAATAAAATGAATAAAACTGAAGAGTACAACCTCAACTCGTTAACCGTTTTTTCAAGGAATTACCACGGGATAGTCTAAAAAAATGATAATTTATGGATTTGGTCTTATCTTTCCGAATGTTTTTCCATCGCTTATTGTTAAACATTTAAAATTGTTAATTTAGTCTCTGCAGGTTGTAACCTGTTGTGTGTCAACCGAACTTCGACTACACCAAGTCTATTTAGCCGTGTATACCGTCTCAGGCTTTTGTTATTATTAACTGCTTATAAACACTGTAAAATTTTCATTACACGAGACGGTATTTTGTTTGTACAAGAAATAAACCGGTCGATAACTTTAATAAAACACAGAACTTCATATTAAAACAGTTAATTATTTACACTTATATTTCCTTGGGTTTATTGCTATTATATATGCTATCGAAAGCAGCTTCATATGCTCTGCGTCCATATGCATGTTCAGTTCATATCTTGGCTTACATGTGTGTGTATACACAGTGGGCTCAGTAAACGTTTACTGACATTATATCTAATGCGATAGAGTTTGAGTAGTAAGGCATACATAATGAGTACGTACAGTCGAATGTGCACTATTACTTCTCTCACATAAAAGCTGAATCAATATGAAAGTTCTTGATGTTTAATGCAGATGGGATATGGGAATAGTAATCACGCGTATTATACAGTTGTGTGTATTACGTAGGCATAGTATAATACAGAGCAGAAACGTCAACTATACGAAGTTATGAATACCAATTCTGGTTTTCTAGTTTAAATAATGTTTTCTACTGTTTTCATAAGCAAAAGTTCGTATACGTATGGGAGTTGGTACGTCTGGTCCATGCATTTGTGTCTTTGCATTTTAAATGCTGGTAAAGAAAAATAAATAAAATTATTTTTCGCTTGTGCACCACATAAATGTGTAGTAGACCATGAGGTACTTGAGAGTACACAATTATATATAGAGTGTATGGATGGTACAGAACGCATTTTGTTGACAATATTGTGAAGATAGATGGCTAGTCAAAATAGTGACACCAGGTAATGAGTGGATATATAGCATTTTACTTTGCACTCAATACTTTGGGTGTGGCTCAATACTTTATAAATTGTAATCGGTAGTTTTCTTTACTTCATTTGCTGAAAACATCATCCGTAATCTTTTACTTCATCAATTTAACATTTTTTGTTTTGATATATAAGAAGATACGAATCAGAGCTCATCGCTTATTTTTGTCGTCGATGTCTATAACAGGTGAAAATTTAGACGAAGACAATCGCAGTAGTGGTTATAATTTGGTTGTTTGTTCACAACAAACAAAATTTTCGAAACGTCGATAATTGTCAATATAATCACTGAACATAAGATCCAATGAAATAAATTTCACCCGACAGTTGTAGGAATGTGTATTTGTCCGTAAAGTATCTCCAGAAACTCACTCATTAAATTTTTCCTGAAAATACTTCCATTCAAGAAGAAAAGCAAATCATGGCACCGTGCCAAAAACTCATGTCTACTTATTATACCCGCTGGGGTTACGATTTTTTTTGTTCGCTTTTTTTTGATTAATGTCGTAAAAAGGGCAAACGCTATGTGGTTCGCTGTGTCTCTCGAGTATATATATTTGTACATATTTCCATATTTATTTCCAGAAAATCATTGTTATCCTAACATAAATGATGTTTCTCTGTTAAACGTATAGAGAGAAGTTGTTATTTATCCTCAATATATTTTCTCTATATATACCCGATACAACATTGGGTATATATTGCACACACAAGGCCTATAATTTCCTATATATTGCAACACACCATAAATTTTTTTTTGTTTAAATGGTATCGTTTCGGGATATGGAATATAAATATATGAAAAAGCATCCTCAGTAGCATCGTAAAATAGGTCAAAATATTACTTAAATATAATAAACGAGATACATACGTGATGTTTCATCTTTTTATACGGCGATATTATTCGCTGCAGGTACCCACATATAATACTGGCTGGCTGGTTTACGTCCATATGTGTGTATGTTGAAAAGAGTTGTATTAAATTTTAAGGACTCGTTTCCATTATCATAAACTGTATGTTAGAAAGTGGAAGTGTGTTCAACACAGGGCTTATTATTCGGAATTATGATTTCAAGAAATTTCAGAATTTCTATAAGAAATTTATTTATTTTTAAGAATTTTAAGAATTTTAGCATTTTTGAAGAATTCACGAGTATTACCAAATAGTAGGGTTCCCACTCGTCCTCTTTTTAGAGGACCTCTTTTTTCATCTCGTTCTTCTTTTTTACAAAAATTCTACGAACATCACTTTTTTGAAGAAGACGTCGTCTTTGTCATCTTTTTTCAGCTCTTCTTCTTATTTAAGTAAATTTGATGCAGCTCATACCTAAAGAACGAAAAATTTTCGCTGCGCGGATTTAACTAATAATCTTCTCTGTCAGAGAATCTTTGAACGGTAAAACAAAGAAATCTTCTTCACAAAAAAAAAAAATTTGCTCGCTCCGCTCGCATTCTTTACCACCTCATTTTTCATACATTAAAATAAAAGTTAGTCATTTTACAAAAACAGCGTAGCGTTGTGTGAGATACCAAATATCACGCAAGGATAAGGTAAAACGAAGTCAGTATTCAGGTAATATGGAGTGGATGTTATCGCTGAGAAGGAATCCAAAGAAATATCAGGAAGATTTCAATGCATATTGTACGCAGAATTTTTTGTTTTTAGCATGAACTGGTGTAACTTACACAATAGTTGCACAAAGAGCATGTACAGTTGCTGTAATTCCGTGTCAGAAATTCACTTTTCGTCCTCTTTTTTGAATGTCAAGGCGTCCTCTTTTTGTCCTCTTTTTCAAAATTGAAAAATGGGAACCCTAAATAATAGGCCCTGAATTCAACATTACATATGCATACACAAACATATCCCAAGCTCAGCGACCGTATAGTTGTTACGTTTGAAATACGTAAACGGGGATATTCTTGTTGTAATGCAGTGGATTTTAAAGTTTAAATTAATTATTTACACATCTTTGTCGCACTGACTCCGCCCGATTTGATAAAATTTATACGTTCAAGTATTCGTCATCACTTCCAGAGTTTCGCGTGCAAAGAACAGCCACATTATTTTCACTGCACAGACTTTCAAAACAAGAGCTGGAATAAATCACATTTCATCATCCTTTTAATCGTCCGTTATATTATGTATGTATACGAAACATATTACATTTAAAAGTAAAATTTATATCTCCGCTCTAAACTGAAACGCTTAATTGTCATCCCATGTGTAAATTTATTCAGCGACATATAAAATCGACTTAATTAATTCATTTAGCTTGAAAGCGAATACGATGGTATTGTATTTAACCTTTGGTAACCTAAGTACTGAGACCACTTTACACATAAGACATCTTTCACCAAGTCTTTCACTTCCATCTACATTGCTGAGAAATATTATTTTTGTGCGGTGTCATTTTTCTATCGAACTGAGAAGTGTATGTCAGATACATGCCCAGAAATTTTCTATCTTGTTCACTCAACAATTTTTAGAAATAGTGAACAATGATCTCTTATTTAAGCTGTAACCGTGAACGTAAAATATTTGTGAAATACGAGCATTCGTACAATGCTCATACCCATTCAAGCCCATGATTGTTTATCCTAATTAGAGAGACATACCATGGGACTGGTAGATGTTGATCTAAGTAAAACTCAACCCATTCCTCAATGCATACGTATAACAGACTATACATTTATAGACAGGAAAAGACAGGAAAATTAAAGCGAAAAGTTGTTTTGTGTGTCTGTTTATTTTAAAATTAACAACTTTTTCAGATACAAAAACACAACGTAAATATAAAGTTTCGGTTTAGTTACATAAAACCGTTTTTAAGTATTTCGAGCACGTTTTTTTTCTCTGTTCCTTCAAACATCACCACAGTAAATCAAACGTAATACCGCACACAGTTGTTATAGATTTCGTAGAATTATCCAGGGACTAAAGTAAGGAACAAGTGTGTAGGCAATTGGCGACAGTACCCCTCAAAGTGGCGACACTGCCGTCGACAGCTCGCTCCGCTCTCGATTTCTTTTTTTTTTCAGGAAAAGTTCTAAAAGTTGAGAGAATGTTACAAATTTGAAGTGAATCCTAAAATGACTTCGCATTGAGCCTACGGAATGATCCCTCAAAAAATTCGTTTGTCAAATATTAAAACCAGTGATCCCAGTTAAGGAACATAATTAAAATAAAGTCTGTGACTACTCCTTTATTCGCCTAAGATAACTTATTTCAAGTTTTAAAAATTAGATTTGGCCCCTTCAGAGCAAAAACATGGGCCCCTGACAAGATTTGGCTACACCGAAAAAAATCCTTATTTTAGTCCCTGGAATTATCTCAAGAATTACATTTTATATAAATTAAATCCCATGGAATTTTGCTTTTTGTATATTGAATCGACTCATTCATCCATATATTGAATCCTCTTGAATGTTTTTTTTTGTATTTGTGGAACAAGATGGTATGTATGGAAAGTGTATGGTTTTCGGGAGTTAAGCTAACATTTATTACTTTGAGAGTTTATAAATTTCGTCCGTGGAAGAGGAAAATGTACGAAAAAAGTGTACGAAAACAACTTCGAAACAACAAATAGAGCAGAGTGCTTTTAAAGGGATAAAATAAAATTCAATTTTGTAGGAAAACACTTCGAGCATATCAATAATCAAATTAAATTTTGTAGAAATGAAAAATTATTTATTTAATTTACGGTTTTGTATCGCCTCTAATATAAATGTGTGGTGGCATTTATTTGTATTCCATTAATCTGAGTTATCTTTTACTATAACTGGAAAATTAGATTTGTAAGAAGAGACAATTATTTTCCAATCGTACTGGGGACTTGTAAGTTTTATGTTTCGGTTGTAATACTTGGAACTTCGAATTTTGGAGTAAGAGCAAATCTTGTTAATCTCTGATTTTGAAAATTCTTTTTTCTCTGAATTCCACACCGTTTTCTGAAGGGGTAGATTTTCATCTATTTTTTATGATTTTCTAAGATTCGAAAGGATTGTACAGGTGCTTTCACTTAGTTTTCAAGGCTTTTCTTAAAACTTAACGAAGGATTTTCAGCAGAAGAAACGCAAAGAGATTCGTTACACTCACTCGTACGTGTGGAATGGAATAAATGAAAAAAGAGACGATAGTAACAAACAAAACCCACGAAAAGTAAAGACTTATTTTGAGTTGAGTTTAATAGGCTATGTGATTGAAAATGAAAGCGCTTATCAATGAGGGAAGGGATGAAAGGTTCAAGCAAATCGGTTATCTGCATCACGAGCTAGTGCTCGACTGTAATACTTTCTAGAAATCTGTTTTAACTTTAGAGTTATTTCGTAAAGTACGGGCGATAGAGAAATACCTTACTAAGAAACGTTTTGTACTAGGTTTACGTACGTACGAAGTATTCTTTATTCGTACGGGGTTTACGTAGCAGCCTCCTGCTAAATCCTGAACTGCGTTTTGTTTTAACTTCAACGATTGATAAAGGATGATTTAATACCGAGATTAATACAGAAAAAATCAATAAACTTTACCGAAACAAAGACGATGGTTTTCCTCTTCAATATTGAACTAATTGATTGATGAAAAAGATGTCCTATTTTACATTTCAAATTATGTTCGCTCCATAAGAAAAAGGTTGTAGATATTGCCAAAGACTGGCGTTGGCATAAATTTATTCTCTGTTCGAGGATAGCGTCATAAAGAGTAAAGTTCTAAAGAGAATATCACAAGATTTTTTATGTGACAAAAGTTCAGTAGATGCATCTGTAGACATGCTCAGAAGTTTTAAGCAGTTGCAACAATGCTGCACAGTAACTTCAACACTTTTTCCAAAATGAAATCATACAAATAAATTTTCTCGATGTCAATCAGAAACCATTGTTACTGCCGTTGAATGGGTCATGGTAGTTACTTCATTCTGTTTTTTTTTGTCCATAACTGACGGTTTTCTATAGTCTCTTGCCAATAGCGAGTCGTAAATTATTTGTTATCCTTATGATATCAAGCGTTTTTTTATGAATTCAGTTTTGTTATATTTGTCAAATTTCGTTAGATTCTTAGACACACAAGAATTTTCCAATGTCCACAAAATGGTTTTTTCTTATTGAATTTGAATATTGGTTTGCATCCAAGAAACAACAGAAATGTACTCGAACTCGCTAACATTGAATGTCATTTTACTCACCAAACGAGCCATAAAACCCCTATTTCCACTAAGTATGTGCCTTAATTGGTTAACATTTTACATCAAGCATATTACTGGTAAAATTTTCAAATCCACTATATCTTCTGATCTAAACTTTTCGACAGATTAATATACAAAATCTTTTACTTCAATAGATTTTAACATGTCATTTGCTATATAAAACCGCATTAATTAGAGGTCTTCATTTGCTGTCGCTTACAGATGATATGTAGTGAAAACACAATTAGCTTAGCATAGATACTGTTGTTTCTTTCAATTCTTTAGACCAGATCGAATAAACAGCTTCGAATTTAATAACCTACGCTGGCGCAAAGGAGAAAGAGTCTTTTTTCGTTAGGTTTTTTATGATGAATTAGATAAAGCAACCAGAAAACATTCGCTCTCATCGGTGTGATATTAGATGATATGTGGAGAAATTAATTAATTTAGTGCAATAGATGTCGATAACTGAGGGTTTGCTTGTGGTGGTTTTGATTTTTTTAAAGCAAATTAGGCATATTGTAGATTTTCAAAATATCCAGGTGGCGCAACTTTCTATGTCAAACTTTACACCTTGACTGGTACAATTATTTTCCGCTACGCGTCGCACCCTTCGATGAAAATAGCCAGTAGATGTGGTGAATGATCAACACGGTAAAATATCTAAACAAAGGAACTAAAGATTCGTCTATACAACGGTATAGATGGTCTCCTCCCTTTAATTGATATTGAAATTCCCACCAACTATTTTGTCGTAAATGTAGTTTTTTTAAAATTACAATTGCTAAATGTTTCTCATATGCAGAATGAGCACCAGCTGAATATTACCAGCTGGTGTACAAACAAAAACACTTTGTATTGTATACAATTCAAAGACAACCTACACACAGTGCATTTCTACGTTAACGTCATCTACGCGCACATAACACGTATGAATGAAGTAAACACATTGTTAAGAATGTGTTTTGATTGTTTATCATGCAAATAAGTGTGTGTTAGCAGATCCAGCTGGTGATATTCAGCTGGTGCTCATTCTGCATATGAAAAATATTTACAGGCTGTAAGTAGAATTAGAGACGTAAAGACACTCACTTCTTCAACTCGATGTATACAGTCGAATGAAGCTTATTCAATTTAATTATTTATTGTACGAATTTAGTAAACGAATTTAATCTCTTAATACCTGATGCAGTTGCTGTGATAAATAATACAAATGCCATATAAACTAGAAAAGTTAATAAAACATCAATGGCAAATGCTTAAGAAAACATAAAAAGAAAACACTAAATCGGACCGTTTAATAGTCAATTCTTCAAAAAAAATGCCACCCTTCTACACTGAGGCAATTAAGAAATTCAATTCTCCATTAAAAAGTAAATAAAAACCCATAACTTCAACGAACGGATTATTATACTTTGTTCTTTCCCAGTAAATATCTTTCTGGTATTACTAATGGTGGATTATGTATGAACACATTTAAAACATAAGATTTTATGGCACTATTATTTTCGTGTATAGTTTACAATCGTGTTTGCTTATATTGCATCAATGCAGTGGCATGTCTCTGGTTTTGAATTTTATAGTTGAAGAAAAAAAAAATTGGATTAAAATAGAACGAGAACTAATTTTGTTTGAAAATCGGAAAACTATTCGTGACCAAGTAACGCATTTTCGTTACTCTCAAGAAATATTATTGGCGATTTCTGTACGACTCTTTAAAATAATTTTTTTAATCCAAATGAAATTGCCTCCCGGAATCTTTTGCCTTCATTTGATTTTTATCATCATCCTTATATGCGTCACGCGCCCGGAAGTTCCTTTTCTTCTTTCTTTCTTTTTTTTTGTTAAATAAAAGGATGATAATAAAAACATCATCAGATTAAATTATGCAAAGTTAGGGGGAGAAAGCGAAACGAATCCATATACACTTAGGTTTTTAAATCACCGGCAAGCGTACAGAACTCTTTAAAATACCCGACTGCCGTACGGGTATAAAAAAAATAATATTTATGCTTTCTCTCTCTCTGGCAGATACACCCATGAATGAAAATCATGTAAAAATGTGCAGCAAAAGATTCTGGTGTTTTATGCTTTTGAACATTGTTTATCTAATTTAAAAGTAAATAAAGTGAGTAATTTCGTTGTAAATAGTATGGTCGTGTTGACGAAAATACGGCCCTATGAAAGGAAATGTTTCGAATATAATAAACGTTTATGTATGGTCGTATAACGTCGGGACCATTTAAACGTGTATCGCTGAACTAAAACGGCTGGGAACTTAATGTTTATTTTAAAGTTCTATGCGCCGTTTATAAGCGAGAGTGTGTTACGAAAGCATAAAAATGTCTTCTTAATATGCGTTCCATTATTCAAATTACACGAAATGTTTAACAATTTTTCTGAACACGAGCCACGCATTTTTTTTCCGGAATCATCAACAACCACATGCCGAACATTTTATTAAAATTTAACTAACTCAGTCTGAGAAGAAAGAAAAATCGTTGAATGTACTTAAGTGGATCGCGCCCTAGATATTCATATTTATACATAATGTACGTATGGTGCGGGCAAACCAACATGTTGTTCAGCATTATTATTACATTTGAAACATAAAGTCTTAGACAAGAAATTTTCATGGATTTCGTTTTTCCTATACATTCTCCTTTCATTCGGTTCACTCCTGGTAAAAGATATTCTCAACCGTGTCTGTTGGATAAAAATATATTTACATTTAGGTATGTTCATAAACCTGTTAAAACGACGAATGCTCGTATATTTGGGGGTGAAAATTCTTACATTTACTGATTAGAACAATTGCAAGAGCTGCAGGGTGGTTCGATTGAAGTACGTTATATTCTGACTTGTAATACATTTTGGAGAACATATCAAAATCCAATCAAAATGTTGTTACAGTTGACGTCACTAAAATTTAAACATGAATTTTATTGAGCACACAAACAACCGGCTGAATCCAATGCATGTCTAAATTTCAGTGATATCAACTGTACGTTTGAAACTCCTCTTGAGCTGGCGAACGAAAGAAAAAAATATCAAGTTTTCCCTTCCGGATGGCACCCTATGCCCATTTTTCGGCGATTTCATTCATTTGAATGGGGTGCTGAATATTTTTGGCAGGTAGAAACACACCTTTTAACTAATAACGAAAACCGTATCGCTCGTTTATTACCAGATGTTTTTCATATTTTTTTTTCTTCTTCTTCTTCGGCTTTTTATTTATTTCATTATTATTCCACGTCCCGTTTCCTGAAAATTAATACACAGCCATTTAAACAAGGTTTTCCCGTGAACATTGAATGATGAGACCTTCCCTACTTCGATGAAGAAAACACTGGGCGCGCACCATTATCCCCGAAAGAATATTTAATGCCCAAGATTAATTTCACTGAATTGAGGTTTAATTTGAGTAATATAAAAATTTGAAGGATTTCCATGTTAAAAAAAAAAGTTGGTTGATAAAGGAATCCTGGTTGGTTATACACTGAATTTAATCTTTTCTAACGAAAAAGCTTTCGGTCTCTCTCTCGCTATTTTTGTCTGTTTGTGTGATAAAATCATCAATGTTAATCTAGCATAAATTTAAGTCGCAAAATTGTTATAATCATAATAATTATATCGTGTTCATGTTCATGTTCATTCTCATGTTAAAAAGTGTACACCTCAAATATGTTTGTTTAACATTGCGGAACATAATCAAGAGTCTATGGAATTACGTAGCACTTTCCAGTTAACAATATAGAAAGAAGCATTTTCAGGGGGGAAACATTTCACAAAAGTTATGCGGCAAGACGTCTGATATAATACATAAATGAGAAGTTCATTCGGTGAAAGTTTCGTATAAATCTTCATATTTACCGTAGGTTTAATTTATATTTTGTCAGGATTTTCTACATATGAAAATGGAACATTTGCTTACCTCTCATTTCAAAGTTCTCCAAACGTAAATTCTCTGTATTTTGTCTAATTTGCGGTAAAATTTAAATCACACAACTTAACATTTTATGACATCTTTATACTTGATAATAAAACAAAGTTAACACTGGCAATGGGGAATGGGGAATGCACAGACACACACACAATAATTTTCATTTTGCTCTAATATGCAAATGATCCGGTGAAATAATGTGATTGAATTAGCTGAACTATTGTACTTTTCGTGCAGTAGTGGAGATTAGTTCTTCATCTAATTGAATTAGATGCTGCTAGTATTGTTAAGCATCTAAAGTTTTATTGTTTTTAACACTTGTTCCCCCTCAGCCAGTTCTAATAAATTGCTCTAATTCATTACGCTGATTTGACTGATGCATTCATGCAAACCGAATCTAATATATGAACAGAAATATTCAATATTATTAATCTAATGTGACTGAGTGGTGCACGTTCCTGACGTTTTATTTGGGGTACCATTTTTATTGTTCTATACAGAATCTCCTTATGAAAAGTTTTCGAATGCCTTGAATTCTGAATGATTGCGCAAATGGTTAAGAAAGTGATCGTGTTCCCGACCCCTTAGACGAGTGACACATTCATCTGAGTAAATTCATTTTCCATCATAATCTCACCGTGTGTCATGATAATAACGTCCTGTCTATATTCTAATGGAAACACTGTATTGAGTTAAAAAGTGACCATCCACAGATAGTTCTGCATGTGTAACACGTGAACCGATAACATAGTCCGTTCATAAACCCACGGAATAGAAAGAGTTACAAAGATAAACAATGAATAACGAATGCAGTGAACCAATCCAATACACAACGAAGACCTAGATTCTACTTTCGACTATAGTATTTTGCTAGTATGTTTTCCTGTAACTTGTTGGCTCCGCTTTAAATAAATTTTTCATTCACTTTCTTCCCAAACGTCTACAACTATCATGTAGACGTAGAGGCAGCATTAAATTTACTACAATTACCGTCAAAAACAAAGAACAACTCAATAGCGCAGTGTGTAAGTCGAGACTTCACATTAAATTATTGAATTGTCAGTTGTGGGTTCGAAACTCAACCGCAACATAAATAATTCGTTTCATCAGGTTGTTGTCCACAATAATAACATGTGATTGAATAGCTTATTAGATTGAGTCGTCGACTTAGTACCGATAACTTCTCTTCGTTGGTAATGTCTTTCAGTCAATTAGGCGAATGATTATTTTTAAGATTTATCCAAAAACCGACCGGGTAAGAGCATTTTTACATTTCAACTGCCAAAGTCAGAAAATTTTCTGCATCCGATCCTGTCTGTCATTACAATGATTTTAAAGATCAACTGAATTACTCAGATTGTATTTAACTTTTCATAAATGGCGACTGTAGTTTTGAGTTATTAAAAAAATTAAAACTGTTTAATGTGCTTGGTTGATTCATTTTCCAATTTTGCATTTAAAATCTACTACTTCCATGTACATGTGTAACCTTCACCATACATTTTGTAATTGCAAACAACACAAATCTTAGTTAATTGTTTAGTTTTCGTCTTCAATTACATATAACAAGATCAATACTTCATATCTGAACATATCAAGAAATGGTTTCACTAAATTATTCGTTTTTGAAAGTTATCGCAGAGGTGAATGTCTCTGATGAAACTGAATTCTGAATCAAATCAATGGTAAGTAGATTTTAGAAATAACGTCGAGTCTTTGAACCAAACATTGTCTTAAAAGAAATTTCTTTACATTCAACTAATGTGATTAGCATTTTTGAGTCATCAATTAAAACTTTAAATTTTAAAGTGAATTCAACTCATTCTGCGGTTAGCACCATATAAAACAGGAATAAAATTCATACGTCACAAAATTTTCATATAAAACAACAAATTACCTCCATCGCATTACCCCCCGTACGACATTTACACTCCATAAAATATTCATAATTTTTCAGAGAAAAAAAAATTCAAACAAATTGCTTACGACTCCTTTCTTCCATTTTATAGATTTTATATAGCTGGCAATAAAAGTGAAACATCATAAATTCTAACGAAAAGAAAAACCCACCCGAAATATAAAAATCAACCCCAAAAAATTAGGAACTCCATAAATTCATGGATAGACTCAACCATATGGATATGGATTGGCTTATCCGCTTTTCGCTCATAATGGGATCGGTGTTGCTTTGATTTTATGACTTGTCTTTCTCTTCCACTCACTCACCCAGACGAATAATTTGATTTTAAGTTTTTGACTCTGTCACATCAACGGTTTTTAGCAGGAGGAACTTATATTACACTCGATACACTTCACGGCTATTAATGATTTAACCATTTTAATGCGCTCTGTACATGTGGTGGATTATGGATACGTCTTTAAGTTATAAGTATAGTCGCATTTATACATGTAATGTGCCTTGCAAAGCCCTCATGTATATATGGTGCATAATAGCTCATAATACTCTGGCAAGATTCAATTAGCATTCCACTTACAGTTGAGCGATTTAACAGAGAAATAGATTTCATATAATATGCATGCATGTAATGTACGAATAACAGGAGAGAGACCGAATAGCAATTTCAGAGGTTGCGAATTTACTTGGATTCAATTAATTATTTCGCGTTTCATTATGTAATTGAGCGAAATTTGCATTCAAAATGCAAGAAATACATTTGATATGGTGTGGTGTTGTATACGGCTCGTAACACGTTGGGTATAATACAATTCTGATATTCCAAAACCGCAAATTATCAACGTATCTCGTTTCGCACCCTCTGTACAACAATTTCGTCTCTGACAAAACTTCTAGAAACCGAATCGATTGACTAAATTGATGAAATATTTTCAACACTTTCAAGTGACACAATGGCTGATGTGGTTTGCGTTTTTTTTTTCTGCAACTTCTCATACATAAAATGTGAGTGAACCATTTTGGTATCTATTCGGTTTCCTCCATCATCGTTTAGATAGATATTATATTATTTAAGGTTGTGATACGTGCAGTGCTCAACTGTCACGGCATAACGTATCCCACCGCTTGTACACAAGCAATTCTGCTAAAAGTTTTTGCTCAAAAAATTTTTTTTTTTGAAAGCCATACATGACGCATTCCATTGCTGCCGTTTAAGTATAACCGTGAATTTTGATTCCGGAAAATGTAAGCTTTTTCCCGCAAGCTTAACAGAATTTCTACGAAAAAAGGTTAGATGCAGACGAAAATGGAATGCGACATACATAATTCATTAGTCTTTAAGTGCTTATGCGGCTTTTAGATTTAGTGGTGTATACGGTTTTTTATGACTTTAATTTCGATTTAGTTAATTAAGTTAATGAAATTTAATTTAAAATTGTTTTTTAACGAAACTTTGTAATTAATTTCAACTTTGGTTTATTTAATTTCAGGTATGTGTTCGCTGGTGTCTTCATGTCTACGCGTCTACAGTGCTGAGGGCATGTAATAATAAAACTTCAGCTCCGAGAACAAATCAAAACTTATAACAGAAATTTATTTTGTGTTAATTTCCAACTTGTCGAGGTAAATGTAACACAAACACAACAAATATTGTCAACATTACCGCACGGTTTTATGGCGGTGAATTCTCTCAACATATACTATATGGATACGTACACCACGAGTTACATTTTCTTGAGTAATTAATTCATTAAATTAGTCAAAGCTTATTTTCCATGTATATTATTCGAATAAGTTTTACTCAAAAACTTGTGCCGCACACCGACAAAATTGTGTGCTTTATTTATTTGAGTTGTGGACGAATTGAGCAAGTAAATAAGAACTTCATCTCAGGTATTATATACTCTCTAACTCTCTCTCCGTCTGTGTGCATTATGTAATACATGTATGGGTGGATGTTATTTTAAATAATGTAATGTGCTGAGGAACATTTTGCATACATCTACTTAACCATTTTTCTGTGTTGCATGTGAATTATTTATTTGATTTACGAGTTGAGATGTTTGTCCTAAATAATAATTCGACGTAGACTTTATTTGCATTTTTAATGCTTTCCGTTTCGTATGAATGATTGCGGGTATTATGGGTGTACTTTGTGTCTATGTGATAGGAATTGTATAATATGCTGTCAGGCATTTATTCACTCGAATTACATTCTTGACTTGCTGAACGTCACTGAGTTTTAGAAAAAAAACGACCGGTGCGACCGGGTATTCCGTAGTTAGCAGAGTAAAATTCCTTCATTCCGTCACATAATTTCGTATATAATAAAAGAAGAAGGAAATTTCATTATGTGTGCTTTATTTACTAAAGCGTCGCGACGCGTAAGGGGTCGTTTTTACAAGTTATTATGAGACTTCAAGTCGAGCTTCGCAGATTTATGTGTGAGGTGTGCTAAATTATGTTAAAATATCTAGCAGACGAACAAGGCGAGTAATGTTTATATTAAAATCTGATATTTGCAGCTGTGCATTAATATTGTGAAAAATAGCGTCTCGTATAAAAAGTGCTCTGGGATTTTGTTTAAAAACAAAAGAAAGAAAAGTTACGCTACGGAAAAACAAAATTTTATTTGTGATGCAGACGTGGAAGATACACTAGATTGAGAGTGATTGTCGACTCTATATAGTAAAGAGGCAATTTATATTGCTAACGTTTAAAGAGTTTCCTCTTAATAAATGCTCGTGAAGCATGAAACTGGTAGCGACATTCGGCGCATGCAAGCAATGTATATGTCTAGTCACTTGTTAAACTGTTCTTTAATTTATTTTTTTGATACTAAATCTTCTACTTCATTAGTTTTGGCATACATTTTGCTTTATCAGACTAAATGTGTCAAAGTTAAACGATTATTTTGATCGAGTCAGTCGATAACAGATGAAATCCTAGAACAATCTCCTTGCATCCATGATAGTATTTTCTTTAAACTATCGAACAAAGACCCAATGTTTATCAAATGTGTTGAGAAAACACTATACCAATAAAAATTTCTGGACACCAAATTCTTCCGTTTAATATTATGAACATTATATGAATATTCATGTCAATGCTTACCTCTGAACTGCAGGGAATTTCTCATAAATTATGGGGTTCGATCGCTCAAACCCACTTACAAAAATTAGCCCATGCCACGTAATCTGAGCTAAACAATGATGTGCTGAAAACAGCATCACGACACAATAATTTGCCGAATACGGCCTGGCAGTGAACGATTCTATCGAAGGTGATAAGTAAAAGAACACAACAATATCTTGCGAATTATACGAAAAATAGATTACAATTTTGTTGCGCACTCGATTTAGCGTTACGTTAGAGCTAATTTGTCAAATGGAACATTCATGAAAGATTTTTCGTTTTGTGCGATATACGTTGGCTTCCGCACATATTTTGGATTTTTATTAATTCAAAATTTTAACTATTTTCTTAGTTCAGTGGCGAAAACTTATGTTGGCTTTTTGAGAAAAACGTTGCATTCCACTCGGTGATAAATGCTTTAAAATAGTTATTTATTCAACTTTTAAAAAAAAATTGGAAATTACGTTTCAAGGGTGCCACAAGTCACCCGAGGTAAGGTAAGTACAACGTTTTATTCAACAAAGGCTTCCGAAGTTTCATCGTGATGAATTCACGGTATCATATAAAGGACAGTAGCGCCAAATGAGCAGACGAAACCTTTATTTCCCTTTTAAGAACCATCTGCTCAACTTTACTTTATTGTTTTCATTGAATTTTGTGTATGAGACATAATTACAACTACTCATTGGCTCACTTCATGATATAGGAGAAACACACGCTTTGGCTTTATTTGGGGAAAATAGCTTTACTGTTAACTTCTACATTTAGGAGTCTTTGTTAGAATGAGATACATAAATAACCTAAAGGAAGCAGGTCCATTGGTATGAACAACCCGCTTAAGTAATGAACGTAATTATCTTGATTTTACATCAATTTATTCTAATACAGTTTCCAGCCAAAAATATTTTTGAAACGACAAATGCTCGACTTACTCAACTCATCAACACTCTATTACCATCAGCGTCATTAACGAGAGATCCCAAAAACTGTGCAAAAAAAACCTTTGTTCGGCAGAACAATGATTAATTGATTTCGACCATTTATCCCATTGAGAATTCCCTTCATTTCTTTTTTGTAACACTCATTGAAATGTAAATTAAATAGAACAGAAATTACTTCAATCACTTAAGTTATTTTCCATCTATTTCTAATCATTTCGAAATTCATTAGCAAATATACATATAGAGAGGGAGTCATTCTCACAGATGATTGACAACTTATTTGCTTTAATCTCAAAGTTAAATTAGAAAAGGGAAATGTACAACCAAAAACACAATAAACATTCGCAGTCAAGAATGGCAAACCTATTATTTCGGGCTTCTTCTTTTCCGTTTTCCAAATTTTCCTACTATCGATAGAATACACATAGCGCATATAACACAAACCGTAATTATATCCATAAAGATGGATATACACAAAAGATATTCTACATGTGAATAAACGGGGAATATTGGACTAGGACATACAAACATAATTGATTTTCTTCGTGCTTGCTTTTCCGCATATAGTAATAGGCACATATATATGCCATGTTTCGTGTATAGATGTTATTGCTTATTATAGAAGGATCCTATCTATTTCCATTGTCTTGAAATAAATTATTGTAACCTTTGGAGATTTGATTTCAGCATGGAAAAAATACCCTCCTTGTGTAACTCGTTATTTATTTGTGTACTGCCCTCTCTATATATACATACTGTTCGTCTCATTGTGAATTCATTTAATTGGTTACCTATACACTACTCATCATTAATACGTCTACAAATCGAAATAAATTCCGCTACACTTTACTTTACACTAATCGTTCGATTGTAAAATTAAATTTTGCAGAGATTGTGAAAATCAATAGCACTTAGTTCTCGCAATATTCTATCGTAATTATTACAGAATGAATCGTTTGCGTGCTCCCTGTAAGTTTTAATTATTTTAGTATTTCGTTTAAATAATTATACTTTGGGAGATTGGATCTATACATGAAGAACACGCACCTAATTACTACGTTTGGGGAAGTGATAGTACACGGGTGTATTCTTATCGCAAAATGTAAAAGTTTTATCTTTTCGTACCGAAGAATGAGATCTTTTTTTACCCTGAACTAAATTCACATTTCAACGGGAATTAGGCAATTTCATAATTATTTTAACCAATTTTTATGTAATAACTGTAACAGATACGTCTGGAAAACTAATTTATTTTAGACATGCCAACGAAGACGCTTTTTTACGGTCCCATACTGTTTTGCACACATAAAAAATCCCAATTTCGAATCTAAGCAGTTCGTCTTGGTTTCTCGTTTGTTATTTGAAATGTCAGACAAAATGAGAAAAATCAGTCGGTTTGCTGTCAAATTTGAGGCAGAGAATAAGAACATTCTTCTGGAGAAGACACTACAATAACAAAAATGAGCAAATTCAAAAATAGAAAACCTGCCACATTATCTCATTCTAAGCAATCACATGCTGCATTTGCAATGACTCACTGTATCCTTATTTACACATAAACCAACGCTGAAAAGGCTCAATTTGACCTAGTCTTTTGTTTTTAGTCGTTAACAACGTCAATCAAATCGTTTCTCCCAGTGTTTCTTTCAGAACAAACTATCCACTTGCTAAGCGGCTTTGACAGACTGCGATCATCAGGTTTTATTATTAGATCTTTCACTTTGTAGTGACCCATAGATGGGGTTACTACTAATAAGTGTCAGAACGTATAAAACATCGCAACCACTCTCTCTGTCAGCGTGCTCTCAATATATGCAAGTCGAATGAGTTGCATATATTGAGAGTGCGCGGCAGACGGTTTTTATTCCTTGCTCTGCTATCGTAGTCATAACAAGTAAATTAGTTTCGAGCAATAAAATGTTAACAAAATGGGAAGGGTATCAGTGGAAACAACTGAGGATGATCAGATCACACTGGCCTGGGACCGCCATCGATACCCGAGGTCGAAACAGCGTTTGTCTTTTCTGTACCCTCACTTAACGTGAACCATTTGGTAAGGGAAGAGCCCGACGCTCTGTTTGTTGTTGTTGTACGTTACTCTATTCTCTGTGCAGTCTAGCGCGGCAGACGGCAGACGACGTTTCTCTCATTGTCTGTTGATACAGATAAGAGGAGGAAGAAGAAGCGTTTTAATTAACATAAAGTCACAGGCTTTATAAATTCTTTCGATCATATCATATCATTTGGTCGCATAATCTTGGACTTCCTTAGTTTTCACATTTATTTTGCAATATAAGTCGAGGTTAACCGGTGGTCATCGCTTATTTTAGTACTTGTTGTTGATAACGGATGAAATTATTGTATATAACAAATATCGATTATGTAGCTAAATATTTGGAGTTTTTATGAGAAAACTGCGTTTTGTTGTCAATTGGTCAAATGACATTTCTAGTGAGATGGGTAGAAAGTAGAACTTTTCTCATTTGATCTGTCACTTCCTTTTTTCAAAAATGATATGGCGAATGGATGTTTTTGTTTCGTGGAGAAAAATGATATATCACACCTCGCGCATTTGAAAAACGTTGGGTTCACCTCTGGGATAAATAGCAAATCGAGCTAAATTGCGGTCCTTGCATCGCTCTGACCTGGCCACAAACACCGTTCTTGTTGGAATTTCCTAGTCTCCCTCTGAATAACAGTTTCTTAAATTTCTCTTGAATTTATTTGTCAAACCAAACATTACAAATCGCATATCGTCTGGCACGTGAGATTAGTGTCGTTTCCTCTATTGATTTCCTGGCTACAGATTACAATCACCGATCGTTAGATTCAATTAATTTTTTTACGTTTGTTTCAACGAGTGCCTTTTTTACTTCGCTAAATACAAAATGATTTTCTCCTCTTCTAATGGATAATGGATTCTATAATCCGAGTTAGAAGATGCTTACATTGATATGTTAATTGCGAAAACGTTTTCTCCATTCTAACACGTATTTTCAATAAGTAAACTCCCATTCAATTGAACATTTCCAACAACAAAATTATCTTTCGTTTCTTTGTTGAAATTATGAATTATTGGGCAGTCAAACGCATACTTTTCGAATTGTGATAATGGCGACTCGAATCATTCATGGAATTGTTCATCGTTTTGCGCACTCAAATAATCCATAAATAAAGAAGAAGAAAATAGCACAATGGATGTTAATTTGAATAACGAATTAAATTTCCGATATCTTTCGGTTCGCAAAAATAAAATTTTTCTTGATGTAATGAATCGAATTCCTTGAGCATTACTTATACTTACCGGAATGGTTGAACTGTTTGACCCTTTGAAATCGATAACATTTACTGTAATTTTGTGTATTATAACATGGAAGAATATATTCAACATACGGCATTCGAAATAAATGACATGGAACATTGGTATTTCATATGGAATAGGCGATACCGATATAAAGATTGGGAAGAAGCATTTCACTTATGTGAATGGGGAAATGAATGTTGCATAGAACAGAAACGAGAAGAATAAATTGTATTCGAAGATCGATGCGGTTGAACTTTGTTGTTATATAAAAGGAATTTTCATCAAAATGGATGAATATTAAAGATAATGAGATGCTCTATAACATTTCGTTCGTAGGAGAATGTAATGACGAAGGTCAACGATTATCTGAATTTGATTGTAAGGGTGACGGAACACATTTCTTATTCCTTTTGTATCGTAGTTCACACTACTACGAATGATATAACATTTTCATAGAATATCCATAAAGTGTATGCGGTAATAAAGTCGAGGACCATTTCTTGGACACAATAAAAATTCAAATGTTTTCAAACTCGACATTCTTGTGCATCTTAATTACAATTTTCATCTTTATTCGTTTCATGTTCAGCATAAAAGATTCGCAAATGTCCTTCCTAAGTGCTATATTATGACCACAAAGTTTCATCATTTAAATTTCCTAAAATCACTCTAACTTATAATCAAACTAACTCGACAAATTGTTTACTTGCAAATAACAACGTACGGATGTGAACCGGTTATTCACATTTATTGACGATATCCCCAATTATATTTACCATTTGACATAGAGGTATTGGATAAATGAATCAACAAATAAGATAATATCCGGTCAAACATATTTGTACATTTTTATAAATAAGGTTGTGTGACTAGACTAGACTGAATCTAGCGTGACATATGTATGTATGAATGATTAAAGTATCCTTGGAAAAGGATTGGGTGGTACACGTGATTATTGATTCGATTTCGTAATAACTTTCCTTCTGTAACAAACGCCAACGAAATACTGTGCACTACATGTAATGACCACTAACTTTTCAGTAAATAATACGATGCATTCTTGGTGTATAGTTTCGTAAGTTGATAAATTTAACGTGGATGCAGCTTGACACCGGAGTATTTGAGGTATGTTATAAATAACTATGAAAATATGATCGATTGGACACACGTTCAATGAAAAATATGTCATCGGAAACGCGTTGGGGGCATCCATCATAAAGCATTTCAACACGAAGTAGGTACGGTGTCAGGAATCGTATAGACGCGTTTTTTATATATATATGGAGTATGTTATTATATATTTTGCAGGTTTCGCTCATACTCTATATATAAAGTGCGCAATTCAACCAAATTCGCTAAAAAGAAATTTTTGAGGGTTCACAACGTTGTTCACATGAAGCAAGAAACTGGCAGCGAAATTCGGCGTGTGCAAGCAATGTCTAGTCACTTGATAATCTGTTCCTTAATTTATTTTTTTTGATACAAAATCCTCTCCTTCATAAGTTTTAGCATACATTTTGCTATATCAGACTAAATGTGTCATAGTCATAGCCAAACGATTATTTTTATCGTGTCAGTCGATAACAGATGAAATCCTAGAAAAATCTGCTTGCATCCATGATAGTATTTTCTCCAAACTGTCGTTGGGTCTTTTGTTTATCAAATGTGTTGAGAAAACACTATGAGGACCATTAAAAATTTCCGAACACCAAATTCTTCCGTTTAATATTATGAACATTATATTGGGGTTCGATCGCTCAAACCCACTTACAAAAATTAGCCCATGCCACGTAATCTGAGCTAAACAATGATGCGCTGAAAACAGCATCACGACACAATAATTTGCCGAATACGGCCTGGCAGTGAACGATTCTATCGAAGGTAATAAGTAAAAGAACACAAAAATATCTAGCGAATTATACTAAAAATAAATTACAATTTTGTTGCACAGAACGATTTTGCGTTACGTTCGAGCTAATTTGTCAAGTAAAACATTAATAAAAGGTTTTCGTTATGTTCAACGTTGTGATCCCTCAAAAATTTCTTTTTAGCGATTTTGTTTCAATTTATGTTTCACGGGAAATATAAAGAGAAACTTTGTTATCCTGAATGCCAGCAGCACGACACGGTGTCTCTAGGTACTTTAGGGATAACGTGACACGACCTACAGAATTAATTAATTTGTTTTCGCTCGCTTTCTCGGCTGGGACTATACGTTTGGACTTTAGAGGTTGACCTTGATTCTTCTTGTTTTTATAAGGATTTTCAGCGTGTTTGTATTATGTTGCATGAAAACTCGGATGATCTTGCGACCTGTCAAAAGATGAGCCGTTGTGAACCCTCAAAAATTCTGTTAGCGAATTTGAGTGAATTGCGCGCATTATATAGACTCCGAGGTCACTTTTGTACATGTCTAATGTTGAAACCTTTTTTCCGTGTAATTTCTAATGTCTAAATGTCTTCACGACTCATTCAGCTCATTCATAATATTTTACAAAGTTAGATTTTCAAAGGATGTTATAAAGTCAGTAATTTCTGCTAAAATTTTGGAAATTTCCAAGAATTTTCTAGAATTTGCATTCTTGAAAATCCATTACTTTTCTTTTAGAAAATCGAGCATTTTTAACACGTTGCCGGTTATAGCGACTTGTCGACTTTAGGCACACCGGAAAGTCAATTTGACTTTTGATTTTTAGAAATTTATTTGGAGGTATTCCTCGACTCCCTTAGCACTTTCCGGCGTGCCTAAATTGCCTGCTCAAGCAAAGAAGGGAGCGAATTCGGCTCACCTCTCTGTGTGTAGCGAATTTTTTGAGGCTTGAAATACTCTCGTCAGTCGGGTAGATCAAGTGATTTTTGCTGTGAAATAGATCTCCTAGTGATCATATCAATAGTGGTGTATTCGGACGGAATCCATTCACCGTTTTCAGATTATAATACAGAGAGGCAGAGGCTGGCAAACGAGTTACGAAATAAAAAGAAACATCCACATAACATCCTAGGTACACATTTATGTATTTTATAATAATACAAGTATTTGGTGGATGCCTATAGCCTTATTACGTTTACCTATCATAAGTTTAATATTTAACAGATTTTTGTTAAAGTTCGGTTAAGCTCAGCTATACATAAAATATGTCATCGATTTGAACCGAACTTTCCGACCTATTATAATATTACTTTATCAACTGAACTGAACAGCAATTTTCTGGTTTCTTTGTGAAGCACATAAAGAAAGGCGTGATGTTCACTTAAATATTATCATAACTGAATGAATGCGGCTAAAGTGATGTTATGAGACATAATATGATGCAAAGCTTGATATTTATTCGCTTTCCTATACAATGCCATAATATAGCACGCAGCACATAGCACTATATTATATTTACCAGCGAATCTTCCCTCTCTCTAAAGCCAATATCCCGGCGTTCGGCATTTTTCTTTTGTTATTTTATATGCCTGGTTACACTAGCACATCTTCTGAAATCATATATAAATCATGTACAATAATAATTCTTAATGCTCAAGAATCTGTTGAAAAGTTGAATATACAACATGGCTTAAGGGGTTTAATTTAACACACATCATGACGTTCTTCTTCTTTATATTATTTTCTTTCTTAAATTTTTTTTTCTCATTAAAGCGAAACAGTATAAATCCAAGAGGAAAATTCTTTGAAATAAATTTCCGAACACATCATTCACAGCCATAACAAAAAAAAAGAAACCCGGAACGGCAAAATGAATATAATAAACGAAATTCAACAACAGAGCAAACATTATTAAGACACCACATTATGCTCCCCTTTTCGCCCGTAATAGGATTTTTATTGTTAGTGAAAAGGACTATATAATTGATATAGCCGATTAAAACATAAATTTTTGCTGATTCAACGAATTCAGCGTTTTTTTCCCTACCGTTTTATTTGTTCCATATTTTTTCTATTTAAATAAATTTCTGTTTCTCTTTCTGTTTTGTGAAAGTTAGGAGTTGGCAGCTTAGGCGAATTTGGACGGAAGAATAATTAAAACGTAAATTATTAGGTGAAGTACATTTTACTCTTTCTCGTCTAGCTGAATTTGCGGGTCGTTATTTAAATGTAGATGAATTTTTTAAGGCTCAAAGCCGCTACAGTACAAACAATTCATTTATTATGAATGGAGGCACCATGCAAAACATGAAGCTTTATGCATAAACTTGGGTATTGAATGAGTACGAAGTGTGAAAATTCAGTGGTAACATTTAGACCCTTCCTCTTCAAGAAACTCTATTCTACAACCATACAGAGGCTGTAGTGGATCAATAATAAGATCCAGGAACGACTTAGTTTTCATTATCTTTAGGCTCAGATCACTGTCCTATGTAAAAGATTGCGACGTTGCTAAGTGAGGTATTTCTCTAAGTAAACCCTCAGCGGATCAGATAAATTACGGATCCCGACTTTCAGGTGAATCCATTTTTGTAATGTTGTCCTCATCTTATTTTCTTATAACTGATGTTGTTGCCTCATCAAAAGCTGTAACTTAACGCAAACGAATTGTATGTGAATTTGTCTGCACCATAACGTCCATAACGAAACTAAAATCACCCGAACGCAAGAATCCTTGCGGAATTGCGCATTTTCATTACCTTCAATGTTTATGATCATTGTTTTACTGAACAGCTGAACAGCTATCAAAACCACGTATTTTACATACCTTTCTGCACTTGTATCGAAATGGTGACTTCCTTTTCCGCATTTGTTCCGAAAATTTGAAAATATTCGATCTCGTACACGATGCACAATGTACTATTTTCACATCCTTCTAATTATAGTGTCTAATTAGTCAGGATCAGGTCAAATATAGAGAGGTTAGTTTCGATATCTAATTTTGCCATTTACGGTTTCAACAACTGATCTTTACATTCGACCGATCATATTTTGTCAAATATAAGATTCTGCAACAAAAAATAAAGTGAGTGCCACTGAACTGATCATCCAAAATTCTTCACATTCTCCTAAATTTAAACATGATGTAACACCGACAGATAAGAATTCTAACAAACGAGTTAAAAACTTGGTAGCAAATATACATTGAGTTTAATCTTATCGTACAACAGTACCGCACCATGATGTTAAACTTCTGCTACTTTCATTTACCGGCAAGATGCTTCTAATCGTCTTACTCAAACACAATACATGAACAATCAGTTAAATATTTAAATAATTTCTGTTTTGCTTTAATTTTAGTTATTTAATTATGTCACTGTGTGGTTGTGTGAATCTTTCTCAAACGTTTTCTGCCTTCATACCGTAATCCACACAATAAAATTTCACGGAGAAATGATTTATTGGAACATTAATGAAACCATACCATACAACCGTGTTGCGATTGCCATCGTTTGAGTTATTACGAATGTTTAAGCACTTGTACAACAATTGAGCAATAAAATTCTGAGATAATAAAACTAATTAAAATCTCATACCAGAAATGGCACCATGTGTAGTGAGAGTATAGTAGAGAGAGAGTCTATTTTAGATAAATAAGATATAAGATACTATTTTATTGCTTAATTACACCTATTACGGCTAAATATTCCGACCATAAAACGGGCGCAAAACGAAACTTTACAAACTAAATAAAATATATTTCGGTGTAAACACAAATAATTCGCCCATGCTCCGTTCCCGCATCATCCATATTAAACCCCCGTTTATTAAATTATTACAGCGATTTCCGTTTAAACAATAAACTTTTCGCACACTCATATGGGAGCAAACAACAGAGCGAAAAAAAAACCATCGAAATAATGGATCAAAAATGATTCCATAACTTTGTTGGTACAACAAATTTGATATAATTTGTTGGAGCTCAATATGTCCGTATATGTATATGTATGCTCCAACCTATACAATATACAATATTTTCCCAACAGATTTTTACTTTTTCTGGGATATCATTTTTTTTAAAGGAAAACTCCACACACAAACTTACTACAGTGCCACACACCGCAAATAAACAATGATTTCAATGGAGACTTGGCTGCTATTTCTTGTGGCATTACTTGTGTGTATGGCATTTTGTACGGAAGCTTATCTAACGTAATCTTTTATCGACAATATGAGAAAACTTTAGTAGCCCCCATTTGCTTTGTGTGACGACTGTATTACGCCGATAGACGGCGAAATTGAAATAAATATATGCTGAACGTCGTACGGTTTTTTTTTGTGTCGGATTCATTTAGCAATTTAAATTACCAACAAATTGAAATTGAGAAATGTTTGTGTTGTCGATGGTGCAGAATTGATTCATTGAATTTTTTATTTGTGCCGAAGAAAAATCTTGTGATTGTACCTATAGAAAACATGGAAATAGGTCAATTTATGTAGACTAACTTCAAAATATTGACCGACATATTGCAGGATATAATTGTGTCAAAAGTAGTGTTGTTTTAACGAAGAACAAGGGTCGTTTAATAAACAATGTTTATTGTGGCAAAAACGTAACGACAACAAGTCTGCCACAAATGTACTTTTGTCACTTACTAGATTGTTAGCCAGACATTTTCAATATTTTATAGATCAACACCATCACCATGTTTTCTCTTATTCTCATTTCGATAAAAACAAAGTTGGAAGTTTGAGTCTTTCCAGGCCCGGAATAGCTATAAGAGAGCTTACGGCAACGGTCGTTTCGCTTCAAGTGCGTAAAATTTAAGTAGAGTGGCAGAGCTAGTCGATTTTGCTGTATTTGTACCAGGTCGTACTTCAGCTATTACACTTTCACAGATATGAAACATTTCACTAATATATCTCAGGCAACATCACCAAAGAGCGTAACTTCCATATGCTCAACTGATAGCTCACAAGGAATTATTTATGATTTTTTTAGCACCGAAAAGGTGAGTCCCACTATTATTGCAATAGAGTAAAAATCGTCTAGAGATCCCCCATTTTAATATTTTTGAAAAATTGCTTGTCGTGGTATGACCTACGCGATTTTTCGTGCAGGAATGCTGACGCCAAAAAATCAATCTTCATTGAGTCATCATCGACAAATTTCAACAAAGAAAAAAATGGTTTTGGTTAAGTTATGGCCATGAGGTGTCCTTCAAGTTCGCCGAAAATTTTTCGGTTCTTCGACCATATCTTCTCAACCATTTGGTTGAATTGACTTTAAATGGGGATCAAATGACCAATAATTTTTGCTTTTATGAAGAGACATGGTAGTTACGCACTTTAGTGATGTACTCGGCCTCGGTACGTACATCGAATCTATTACTTCTTTTGATAAAAAAAAATCTTTTATTTCTCTAGCTTTTACGTTTATTTTGCTATATTAGACTCCACTAGACAGAGTTCATCGATTATTTTTGTAGTGTCCGAAATTTTTGCGATATCTAATAATGTTGAGATGTTGAGATTTCAAGTATTGTCTTGAAATCTCAACTTGTAGGAAAATCGGGAGTTGTGGTGACTTCTTTTTTTGCCAAATTGTATCTTAGGGGAAAATGGTGTAGGAAGCGTCGGGATTTAGCCCATATGGCCGTCCAGGCCTGAGTTCATCTATATTATGTTATTGCACCAAGTCAAGAGAATTGTTTAGAAATTACCGAAGCAAATGTTATCGCAAACAACAAATCTATGTTAACTCGATTGCGGTTTCTCACACACTGCCTGATGTTATTATAAAACGATATTTCAAAATTCTTCGCAACTGATTTATTTATTCTCCACCATTTAAAAACATTATGCTGACTCTAAATGTTCAGACAAACATAGAAAAAAAACCAACCAACAATTTCAAATCCATTTTGAATGATAACGCAAACCACAACGCAAAATTATAATTCTCAAGAACCCAATCAATAAAGCAGCAAAGCAATAACAACAAAGTTCTGGCAATCAAAAGAAAAAGAACGAAAAAAAAACTGAACACAGAGATAGCTCATTAATTATGATTTATATCACACATAAGTTCACTGTACACATAAGTTCGTTAATAATACCTTTCAATATATTTTATTATTTATTTTTTTGGACAGAATTCATAAATCCTTTTGAGAATACATTATACCAAGTCGAACAGTTGCCGGATTTTATACATGACGTTATTCACAAGAGACAAGATTTATTATACGTGAAAATCGTATCTTATGCGAAATTTAGTACCAAGTCTCTATGGCATAGTCATCAAAAATAGTTGTGTCGGATAGACGTTCGGGGTATCTATCTATTCATTCCTTAGCTTGTGTAACTATATCCAAAGTGCAATATACATACCCGTTTAGCCCTTGAAGAAAACGTCTATTTCATTTCAGATACAATATTGATACCATCTTGTTGAGAGCAGACGAAAAAAGCCCGTTATAACTTATAAGCATCTTTCAGTAGCTGATACTTTTTCCGCTCGCAGAATAATTTCGTTTTTTGTTATCTTAGCATTTTGTTATGGTATAGAGGATTTGAGTGTTGAGAGTTTGAGCGTTTGTCATGTTCCGTTGAGATAGGGCACAAAAAATATTTTAGTAGATTTGGGTTATCGATTATCGTTTCTGATTATTCATTCTACGAAATAAATAAATTTTTTGTTGTGCACCGGGGTTATAGAGGTCCTGCACGAAATATATATATTTTTTGTCAGTCAGATAATGTGATGACACATTTTCAATTAGTGAAGATTAATTGAATTATATGGGTTATGGGACTTGCATAAGTGATAGCTGCTCGGATGGGAAATGATTTACTCGAAAAAATGATATTTTTATTGGTACATCGCACAGAGGTTGAAGGTTCGGCAATTAAATGGAACGTCAACGCAGAGATATTTCGTTAATATTTCAGTGGCATAGATATAGAGAAACATTCGGTTGGAAATTAGGAAGAATCAAATTCAATTTGTCGGTTTCACTATCCAAGCAATTAGTGCGTCATCGGTTTCTATAAAAATAAAGTGATTTTCATGATAAGAAGAATAATCTCAACAATAGCAATGAAAGTCTAGAAAAGGTATGGTCGATCGGCGAATTCGTCTTAAACGCACTCACATTCTATGTCAAAATAATATGAAAATGAGTGCGTTTAAGTACGAAAATCAAATTTTTATGTCCTCTGGGCGGACAATAGACCATACCTGTCTTACACTTTCATTGAACAATAGCACCAAGTAAATCACTACATTTGACATAAGCTGGTGACGCACTGCTCGCGTGGATTATGTAAGTTTGCAACATTCAGTCAGCTTTACATGTTTTTTGTGCTGTGTTTGTTCTCATACACATCCATGCAAGTTCCATGTGTCGGTGTGTAATTGTCTGTTACTATTTTATTAGACCGTTTAATTCACGCCTATAGTGAGTCATCGGCTTCTGTCAATGTGCAATGTGTTTCATGCAATGTTAACTGTACTACTATGTACATTGTACAGATGTATTATAGTTGTTTATAAAGGGATATATAAAGAAAAGTATGGAAGATGTGGAATTAACAGATTGATGGAAAACAATGATCTTCAATTATATAATAATTATGATTCGAGTAGCACTGTTTCTATTCTCTTCAAGAATATGAAAGTATTTTTTCTGTTTGAAAGTGATCGTATCATCTAATTAACAGTTAAGGCGTTTCAGTATAAAGTGAATATACTTTGACATAAGCTAATGGTGTTGAATTTTGGAATGGAAAAGAAACCGGCATTTTCCATTCTCTCAGTGAACTCTTCTTCTCCTGCTGTAGATCTTACGAGAGCGATTTTGTCATATATAACTGTCACCATTTAAATTCGTAAATTCGTTTATTAATTCAACAATTTAATTAGTTTTTCCGATCAATAACAACTATTTACGGTAAATATCAATCAATCACAAAATGTAATTTGTTAAGTGAACATTTTGAATGGATTATGACATATATCTGACCTGTCGGAATATTTTAGGAAAATTACCGGTTCTATTTACTGTTTATTGCTTCACAATATTTATTTCGTTTTATGTCAGTATTTTAGTGCTGGATAGTGAGGGAAAGTGCCGCAAATATAATTCGATTATATTGCTTTCAGAGTCCCCTCTGTAACATTTTATTAGCAAGCATATCCGTGAATCTGTTACTTCTTTTGTTTAATAATCGGATACAAAATCCTTTACTTCATTTTAACATAACATTACGGTAGGAAAAGTTCACCACTTATTTTTGTCTTGGTTTGTCTGTCGATAGCAGATATACATCTAACGTGCTCCATTTGGTGGTTGTTCCTGGTTGTTTACAGATCATAAAAAATTCAACCAATGAAAATATGTAAATTTATGTGAGGTCATTTCATTCCCGCCCTATTCATCTTCCCTTTAATACGCCATTTATGTCTGATACTATTAGCAAAATCCGATGAAAAATATTATATGGCCTTTTGATTCAGTTACAATATTTTTTCAATATTTCATCTTCATTTACATGTTTCTCGTTCACCATATCCCAGTATCCGGGTATAAGTTCCATACGGTAACAGGATACAATATTTCAGTTTAACCGAAATTTCTCCATGTTACCATTCAATATTGATATGGATGGGATAGAGGTCTATGTTCTGCAAATAATATGGTATGCTCAATGGTATGTATACTTTAATAATTAATCGGCCAGTTTATTTGGGTCTACGTTTTGAAAGTTTATCCATTTTATATGAACTACTGTTCAGTGTGCTGTAGAGAAATGGTATTGCTGTAACAGTCCATTTAAAATACTTCAGTAAACTTGTAGTGGAAGTTTAGCACCAATGTTTGTTAGATAAATTTTATTCCTTCGATATATTATGCTAGATTAGATTAGATTAGATTAGATTAGATGGGAGGGTGTAAGCCCAGCACCTAAGCCTCAGATGGGCCTGTTGTGCTATTGTACAAGTCTCTTGATCATATGGACTGTGATTTTACATCATATCTCTCCCGACTTAGATTGTTCACAAATCGACCGTGTGTTAACGTCCCATACGTTGTGAATTCTCCAAGCCGTGGGTGGTATGCGAATACCACAACCATCACTAATTGACCTGTACATTTTCCCAAAGATGGCGCTATCAACATTGTCATGTTGTAGCTCTTTCTACTATTGACATTATGTCGATATGGTTTCTTTTATGGAGAAAGCGAATGTTGGGTTTTTTGATATTTCCGACTTTGTTACGGTTACGGCTATTAGTTTTAGGTAATAGCAAGTGTCTAATCACCATAGGCCATGAGTTGCCTCTTCGTATAAATCGCCATGCCACCATGTGACTGAACTCGTTCTGGCGTTGCAGGTTGTAGCGTTTGAATGATTCGTATTTCGTCATATCCCTTGACATCCATACAACGTATCAATCAATAGATCTGTTAAACCTCGCGGTCATTTTGGAGTACAAGATAGTTTCTGTATCTTGGGATTGTACCACAGCAAATTTGTAAAAATTTGCTATGTGGTTTTGGGGTGTCAAATGAGAACCCGAAGCGTTTGTACCTTACCTGCACTAAAATTGACTGCCAGATGCCATACGGCAATGTGTCATTTTCGTACATTAATCGAGCACGTAATTTAGCATTAGCTTCTGGTAGAGTCGATTGTTAATCCGTAAACCGACGCCACGAAGCACATGTTAAATAACAAAGGAAATAACACAATTGTTGATATCGCACAATGAGGCGAGAACGACTTTATTGATCAAAGAGAAAATGACCTACGAGAACAACACTTTGACTTCGTTAATAAAACCTTTAAAATAATTTCACCATTTAAACATTACAGCAAAATAAAAACACCAAAGCCGTAAAAGTTGGCACAGAAATTAGACAAAATCGAAAATGAATTCACACACAGCCACACAAAAGAAACACTTTTAGAGAGCAACGCATAAACACGTCCGTTCTCTGTGACTGCCGTTGTCCCTATATTATGCTAAGCTCGGTTATATATTGGCGTTGTGTACATTATTTTCCGAATTTATCCCACAGTAATATGCAATGGAAATAGCTTTTGGCCCTATATTCGCTACAAGTTTTATGTTTATTATATTTGCAAAGCAATTTATTTTCCAACATTAGAATAGTTGCCAAGGAAAGTCATAAGTTTTCGTTAAACTATAAACAGATAACTTAAGGGATTTATCATCGTTTTATTACCATTTTATTGACTGAACAGTAATAACCTCGAACATAACGAAGATATTAATTTTTTTCTCTTTTCTATTTCTTTCAGGTAAGTGAAGCGAAAATCGTAAAAAAAATTACGCAAAAATATAGCCGTGAGGAGCCGTTCATAAAGTACGTACACAGAAAATGACGAATTTCACAAACCCTCTATTGTTAAGTACTTAGTCGTGAGGAGATAATATCGAAAATTATTATAAAGTGTGCACCTTTGCAAGGCTTCTACTCCCCTTAAAGAGAGTACGTTATTTCCGAGTGACCAATAACAGGTATTTTCAATCTATTTCAACTTGTCGTTATTAACATCGAATGTCGTGATATCGTTGCTCGTCTTCACCTCAACGAATAGAAATACTAGGAGGACGGAAAGAGCAAGGTTTTCTCATCAAAAAAAACTAGGAGAAAAGAATTGTTTTCCCATCTTTTCTCGTTTTTTTCGAGGTGCGGGAAAATGACAGAAAAATGATGATTATGGATGGTTCAATTTTAAAAATCTAAAGATTATATTCGGCAATGCCTTTCAGTTCGTGCTCATTAATTTTGAGCAAATCCTTCTAAAGCGAGAGGAATTGCTGATCCATGAATTAACGACTTTGACCATTTCTCTTCAATCTCTCCGATCAAAATCGTTCGTTTCTGTTTTTCTATATGATTTTTCTTATCAACATCACTGTCCCAAGACTTTTTTGATAATTAGGCGTATGAATTCTCCACGACACAATAGATGATGACTTCTCTCGTAACCTTCTTTGACTAAAAACTCAATTCCACACCAACACCACAGGTGAGCCGGATCTATTTTATTTTATAAAGATTCTAAAAACTATAGGATGTAAATCGTTCGTCTTTTATCCTTGCCACGTGCAGTGTTTCAATTAGAAGTTTTAAGGTAAGCTTCCATATAGATTTTTCCATAGATATCATTGTCTTAAGACTTCTATCGTTGTCCTAAGACTTCTTTGTATAAAACCAAACATGACAAAATAATGTAACACCTCCACTTCTTCCTTTGACTACAAATTCCATTGCAAAACTATAATTTCATTCCAAACTGAAATACAACCTCAAAGCATTCCATCGTAAAAATTAAATCTCACACAAACGAAATTTAATTCACTTCAACAAAATGTTTTCAACCACTTTCCATAGTAAATTGGATATTACACTACATTTGTCAGCTAGTAAATGAAGCTATGGTGCATGATTCGCATTGAATATTATATGAGCTAAAAAGATCAAGGATATAATTAGACTTTCGTTTACGCTTTCTTGTTTAACAGTGAATGCGCTCTGTGTGCGAATATATAGAAATGGATCCAAGTCTTTTCAACCATCAGAGAGCAGAGATTTTCTTGCTTAGACAAGATGTTTCATATGATTTTCATTGATGCCATTCAAAAACTTTTTGCGAGGAAAAAAAATTTATTAAATTAAATGTGAAAAGTTTGGAATACACACTCGGTGTGCACGACTTGAGTAAAAAAGATTGGTTTTTCATCTGCGGAAGATTTTGGATTAAATTTTAAAACGAAATTGACGAAGAAAGGTGCACATTTTCACAGCTATTAGTTTTACACCATTTGTGTTTTTGTCACTTTTTTTTTCGTATGACAAACCAGTCAAGTTGAATTGCGGCTTGTGAAACAGATATAATGGATTAAAAGTTTTGTTACTTTCACGCTTCCTATTTCACACTTACAACCGATGTGGAGAAGCACTTCAAAATTAAGTTTACAATCAACTCAACAAACCTGAAAGCAGAAGGGAGTGAAAGCAAAAAGTTTCTGTAAAAAATTGTTCAATAATTAACAACAACAATTAAAGTGAAGTTTTTATTTAACTTTCAATTAGCTTTCTTCTTCCATTAAAGTTACAGACAACATAAAAATGTCGGTGGTTTTTCGTAATAATTCACTTCAAAGTTGAGAATACTTCTTGAACGTCTGGAAGAAGAACGATGCAAGAAAGATGCAAGTTTTTAAATAAGCCAAGTTTTACATTTGATTAACCACAAACGACACCCCATCCAACACCTGCAAGCTACATTTTTTTTCCTTCTTCTTATTTCTCATATATGTTACCGAATCCCCTTCTCTCACGACAATCTTTTCCACCTTTTTCAATATTCCAATTTGTATCACTTGCTTACGATATTTGAGTAGCTGCGGGATGTATGTGTACACTTATACGTATTGTCACTTGTTTGCACTCAGTACCATGGAAATATGCATAAAATATTTAGTTCGAATATTCGGTTTGTTGTACCGTAACTATTCGTTCTCGAATATGTATAATGTACGGGAGGTATTCTATTAAAAAAGTTTATTTTATGCATTTTGTATTAAAGCTGTTTATTGTACACAAAGCGTAAATCTTCTGCGAGATATACAACAAATTTTATTTAAATTTTTGCTTCGATTTTTTGTTATTTTTTTTGTAAATTTATTTTCTTATTTCTCTTCGAGTTTGCACAGTTTTGCATCTTGTTCGAATTTGCAGTTAAATAAACCATTTCGATACAATTCCGACTTGCATTCGTACGAATTTTTATTGAATGTGAACTGGATTGCATTCGAACAAATCAAATCGAACAATCATGAATGAGCTCTCGACTGATTGATGATGATCGATCGTGGCATTAGTATATTGGCTATTGGGTGGGTCGGAACAGAAAGAGATGTCTCACACAATTATTTCCGAAGATAATTGCTTCATAAAATGCATTTATTCTGACTGTATAAGAGTCATATTGCCAAATCTTCAGGCGATTTTTTTTAATTTTTGGAACAAGCCGATTTTAATAAGTGATAGCTCGTTGGATTCGTCTTTCAATTCTAGGAAACACGCATCTTTCACTTTTTCTAAAAAAAATTGTTTTCTGTGAAAAGAGCTCATAAAGACATGTCAGAGGGTACCGAAAACAGTTTTTCGGCAATAACTCGAGAAAAAATTATTTTAAATTGTTGTAATGTTGTGCTATACAATAACACTTTATCTGACTAAAATCCTCCGAAAAAATTTAATAATTTCTCTCTTCATATTACTAACATTGGATCTGTTTCAACTTTCAACGACATATGTTCGCGACATATCGAAGCGTTTTTCTATTGATAAGGTAAAAGAATAGTAGACGATAAAAAATGACTGCCGTAGTACCGTTCCAGATGCTGTTCCAGCTGTAGAGCCCTCAGAACGAAGGAGAAAATCTGCATTTTGGCACCAACTTTTTTCCAAGACATCTGTGGGCTTGCAGCACAAAAGTACTGGGTTCATTTATATGTGCAACGATAGTGGGTGAGGCCAGCTACAACACCCCATACTCAGTTTCGTGGAACAACGAAGCTGCAGAGAATCCGGACTCTCCGAACATTCACTATATTTTTAGTCATAACTCTCGTGGATCTACTAGCACCAAGCGGTGCGTGTATTTTACCTGTAGGTCTTTCCATGGCCGACATTCGTACAACATTACAACAATTTAAAATAATTTTAACTTGAGTTATTGCCGAAAAACTGTTTTCGGTACCCTCTGACATGTCTTTGCTTTTGAGAGCTTTTGACAGAAAATATTTTTTTTTAGAGAAAGTGTTTCCTAGAATTGAAAGACGAAACCAACGAGCTATCACTCATTAAAATCGGAGACCGCTTGTTCCCCAATGACCTGAAGTCTTGGCGATATGACTCCTAAAATGAGACTTGAGTGGATTTTAGAGATGAGCGGCTTAAGGTTTTTTCAAAACCTGATCCGTTGTCTAGGCCCGGCAGATTCGTAACCCGACTAGTTTTCATTTTTGAAACTCTACTCGAAGCCATCGAATTAAGTTCAAGTTCTATTGTGAATTGCTTTATCTGCCCGAACCGAAAGAGTTGTGTCACATAATTATTTCTGAAGATAAATCTTCAGAGGTCCAAGATATTGCTTCATAAAATGACTCTATCCTTACTGTATGCATATATAATGCGACTTGAGTACATTTACACAATGCTTACGAACACTGGTGAACGAAACTGATTCGAAATGAGCCCTAACAGCATTAAACGACGATACATCATATTTCATAGTAAAATATTGCTAAATCATTGTAATTTTGATTAAAAAAAAACTTTTATCAAATGGTTAAGTGGAGCATCTGGCAAGGATCATTTTTTACGCTTCATTACTTGTACAACGGTACGGTAATGGTTTGGCATTACATTAAGTACTCAGATTTTCAATCCGATTTTGCTGACAATGAATGAATAGAAAAAGACTCGAAAATGCAATGTGTCGTCGACGATGCTTCGTCATTGCTATGTGAACTGTTGTGTTTGTGTAGAGATAATAATCATCGCACTCTGGGTGAAACACTTGTTTGGAACTCTGTTAGACGAAACCAAGAACTATTTCGTTATAATGTAATTCAATGCAGTCCTAAACAATTTCCATATGCACAACTAGGAACAGTTAGTTTTGCTTCAGTTTGTCAATATTGTAACAATTGTTTGATTGGTGTTTATTGATCTGTTCTCTTTATATGCAACGATAGTACCACCAATACAAAAAAAAACCAGCCGAGGGTAAACCAGCTGTTGCAGATTCTGCATATCAACGTTTTTTTAGAACTGTATGCAATTAAAGTCAAGTTCACTAGCAACAACTCCTTGCAAACTAATTAAATGTTATTGCCGGGCTTAATGAAAAGTCTGTGTGAACACTGTCGGTTGGAAAACAGTCTGTCTAAACATAGAACAAGAATAAAAAAAGAAATGTGAAATTGTGATAACGAAAATATACATTTGCCAGCCACCCCAATCAAAGCAAACTACATGCACATAGTTAGACATGGAGCTTTAAAGCATAATACACCGACGACTGGTGGAAATATTTGAAACAATTTTCTTCTTTAATGCGTACTGATGAAGTCACATGTATTATACAGAGTGTGAGAGAGCGCAATGTTATCGTCCCAACCAGTTTAAACGTATATGGAATTATAACCGACATTCCGAGAGTTAATCTAGTTTACTCAGTGGAGAGGACCTAATAAAATGAAATTTTATTTCTTATTTTCCGTCTATTTATATATCATTATTTTACACAATTTCCTACCACACAAAATGCATGAAACACATAATGTTTTCCGGAGTAAAAAAAAAGAAGACGAACGAACGAAAATATATAATTTTATGGGCCATAACACAGCATTACGACTAAATTGGCTTACATCAAAATTCATGAGATTACTACATGGCATTTAATATTGCTAATCAGTGGTTACTCTTCGTACATTAAGCTCAAAATAATTCCAGGAATGATGGCTGTGTATACCCGGATAATATGCGGAAAATGCTATATGGCAAAAGTGATTTTGTGATAAAGATTCTTTCGAATGGGTGAAGTAAATATTTCCCCACACAGATTATTAGAGCGCATATCTTCGCTAAATTTTTGCGTACAATATCTTTGGGATTCATAAATGAACGGTGTTACGCTGGTGCTAGCCACACGTATCTTGTGTCTTGTCACACAAACGTCAAATCTAAAAATTGATACACAGAATGTGACTTTCACTCGTGAAATACGCGCTCTATGAAGCTATGTTAAACTATGTTCTATCTCCATATTTAGGAGGGTATATTGGGGGGATAGAATGTAGTTTTAACTTCGCAGGCCCTCGTATTTCTCGAGTTTTTTAAGATTTAATTTTGATGAAAGCACTGAAAAAGCTACACGTAATTTATGAATGATCTCTTTGATGAAGTAATTGTTGACGCATGTTGAATTGATTTAATTTTGGGAGATAGGGAGGTTAACCCATGATTATAAAACGAGGAACACACCTGATTTTAAATTGTTTTTTTTTACGTTATTCCGCTCCTGGGCGCTGCTTTGCCCGTTGTTAGTTTAGTTTCAACACTATATCTCATGTTATATCCTAAGAACGCTGCATTGTCGATTATAGTGGTTATGATACGTCTTCTAATGCAATGACAGTTTCATTAGAATTTCTAATCACCTATATGACAATATGGCATATACTGTAAACTCCTTTCTATGGTATATTATAAATGGTGGTCAATACAACAAACGGTATAGGCAATAACATATTCCAAACAAGACGGAGTTATGTGGTAAGTCACCATCAAATTTGACACTGCAGGACATCCACAATCTTATCTTCGAAACAATTCACTACAAAGGCAATGGTACGAAAAAAATGCGAGTGCGTTTTTTGTCGATTCTCAGAGGTATAATGTAAGTAACATGTAAGTAACAACACTGAAGGTTGAATGCTGAAGCACGTAAGATATTAAAGTAAATGATTGTGTGAGCGATGAGCGTGTTACTTACACCATTGTGGCTCCAGCTAAAATACAAAGTTACAAGTATAATACAGCAACGTAAAAAAGCGAACAACTTTTTTCGTTAACTTCCACCGCCCGTAATCTGAAACATTGCGCTCACGGTGTGCCTGAACCAAATTTAATCAAAAAATTTCTCTTCGTATTTCACTTTTTTAGGTCATAACAAACAACTTTTGTTCGAAAGGTGGAGTGGCGCAGCGGGCGCTTTTCGAAATAATGTAAAAAATTAGGTGCTTTCAAACACATTCTGAACGTTAAAAAAAAACAACATGAAAAACGTCTACTTCCACGGCAGTTATTTCGAAATATATATTTCCCATTGGTGTCACCATACAAAAAAAAATGTTTAATTTGTGTCCACAAACAATATTCCATATATGAGGAGATTCATTTTCGCCACTTTCAGTACCTCGTAAGAATGTATGGAAATCGATGAAACACACCTAACTTTTTAACATTATTTCGAAAAGCGTCCGCTGCGCCACTCTACCCTTCGAACAAAAGTTGCTTGTTATGACCTAAGAAAGTGAAACACAAGGAGAAATCAGAGGTGCAAAATTTTTTGATTAAATTTGGTTCAGGCACACCGTGCGCTGCTTCGAAATAACAAAAAGAAACTAATTATTCAATACGTTGTTCGTTCGTTGAGGTTTATGAGATTACTTTTTGAACAACAACTTTGTGAAGTTCTTCCCATCGAAGTTAATATTACCGGGCAATGTGTAAAGACTTTATGTAGACAGCTGTAAAATTTTAAAATGGCTTAGAGCTCTTGTCAGCTGGAAAAGTGTTACAAAATGGTTGTGTTCCACCCATCAATGATGTGTATGGAATGTTCAAGTACAGATGGAATGTGTATTATGTTGTTCATCCACCCATTTCAATGAAATCATTATTTTCATTGTGGTTTCTACGGGTTTCTATACCTTTTATGTTCTACCAAATTTCAATATTCGGTTAAATGAATGAAACTAATACACGAATGACCACGCTGCCATATCAAATTGCGTATAATTCATAAAATTAAATTTTCGATGACCGACCATCGTTTCTCATCACCACTGCATCAAATATAATTTTGATATTATTATGATTACTGTGAAAATGAGGAGTTGGCATTTTCGCGTCAGTTTATTATTATGTTAGTAATGCGATCAGCTTTAGCGAGTAAAACTATAATTTTCCATTTACCAAACATGTAGCGCCCATGGAACACGTAATACATATATTTATATACGCTACGCAACGCACCCTAATTACGGTTTTCGTTAACCATATTAATACACACACCGATGTAGCATAACCAACCCGCATACACTTTTTCCATATTTAATCACACCTTCACCGGAGCTCCATACAAAACAGCGTAGTCCATGTAATTGTATCATATTTTATGTTAATTACTAAATAAATTTTTATAATTTTTCTTTTTGTGATTAATGTGTTCGACGCTGTGTTATTAATGCGACCCATTATCTTATCAAAATGAAAATGAAAACGTGAGATGAAGCTATATGTTCGGTGTAGCGATGAATTTAAAGTTTTTTTTTTGTTGAAATTTTCCCATTGTCGAATTTATTTCCCAGGTGAAACTGAATTTTTTGTTATCAATTCACAACGAATGACCAGAATATGACTTCACGGTGGATAATAAGAGTCATCCATTGGGAAAAATTAGACACGGGAAATGTTTTCACTCGTCGGAAAAGTTTAACTTTTTTATTCGCAATCGCAATTCTATGAATAATTTTATTGAGGCGAGGGTTAGACCAATAGAGGAAGTTTTGGTATTTACAGTTCAGTCACAATTTCATACAAATTAATTTTTGAAAAAAATGGAATGTTATGACCTGACTGAAGTAATTGCAAAAGTGTTTGCCAAATTTGTAAAAGTAAAATTTTCTTAAGAATTTCTGTAACAACCTTTGCAACTACTTCAAAGCGCTGATTAATTGAAATTTTTGGAACTAGTGGTAAACATTTGTGCTAGTGGATAACGGCTCGTACTTCAGTCAGTCTGGTGTAATTGTTGTTGAAGTAAAGTTTCATGGAAATGTGTTCAACTCGTAACTTTCATGTGTAATTGATAATTGATAGTGTTTAACTCTAACAGTAAAATTTTGATTAGTTGATTTCGAGGACAGCAAGCATACAGCTACTTTCGATTCTGCAATCTACTACTTATTTTGATTGAAACATTTTAAAAAGATTGATGGAAAATCTTATACTTCATTAGTTTTGACATTTTTTTGTGTTTAAAAGCCAACATAAGCATGAGATCTTGTAGTTCAAGACGATAACAGATGAAAATGAAACTAATCTCGCAGGTTACGAATCCACACTTCAACGAAAGAAAGAACTTAAGAACTCACAGGAAAGTAACTCTGTAAACAGTTAGAGATCGTTATTGCAAAGGTCTGAGAATGTTACCAACATCCTTAGATTTGTGTAATGTAGGTCACAAGTCGTGAATCAACTCAAATAGCGTATCATGACTGTAGTGACTTACGCGACAAAGGTGCGAGGATGTTACCAACATCCTTAGATTTGTGTAACGTAAGTCACAGGTCGTGAATCAACAGCAACCCAACTAATATGCCTTTGGACAATTATAGTAATTTACACAAACTGTACGTGATGCAATAATATACAGTTTGCGCAAATGACGCATAATTTATAAGTCAACTTATAAGTTGGAAATTATAAGTAAACTTACAGAACTTCTTGTATGAAGATGTGACGTATAAATTCGTCATTTGTGCAAACTGTCTAATCTAAATCTATTTCTTTGTCTTTTCAAAATATCCAGCTAAATCTTTTACTTCAGGGTTACCATAAATTGTGCTATATGAAAAGGCTTTAGCTGGAGCTCTTCGATTATTTTCGTCTACGTCGCTGTCGGTAACATATGACTGGACGTTAAAATAGTGAATAATTGGGATAATCAGGCAAAATTGGGAAAACTAGGAAAAAATGGGAAAAGGTTTCCCTGAGAAAAGGTGATAGTTAAATATAAAGTCCTTTACTGATGGAAACGTAGCACAGACTGAAAAATGATTCGTGCGAAAAATTACTCTGGACCTCTCTACCTCAGACTATCTACTAAACCTAAATACATCCCCGATAAAACATTTTTTTTCCCTTTCCGGACTAGACGTGTCAGTTAAATTGAATACGTATTGACACGTCTTCAATCAAACACAACGTCAAAAATATCCAATATGTTTATGGCATTGCAATGGAAGCTTGTCTAGAATATCACGTATAATTTTCCAAAAAAAAAGAACCGAAATACAATGAATCAGTTTCTCGCTTCCAGACAGTGAGACAGATTGTCGCCGTAGATTAAAACATTTCATTTTTCATGGAACTGAACGGTACATGCTTTTTTATTGCAATTACTTTTTCTGTATCGGTGGAACATTAGAGAATCAACGAGAGAGATAGAGAAAAAAAGAACCACAAACCAAAAACAGAAAAATTGTAACCACTCCACTGTTTCATCCATTCTATCCCATAAATTCCAATTTACTTTGCATTTATATCAGCTATAAACAAGCAGTGAAAAAAAAAATGCAATTCAATCTCGCTGTAGTACTTTCTGTTAAATTTAATGCAATATTTGCAATTTATTGAACATTTAATAAACAATAACTTCTTTATGCACTTTAAAATGCACCGAGTCAAGTTTGAATGCACTTAACAAAAGGTTAAAATGGTTATTTTTCAACAAAACACTTGCAAAACTGGTTTCTTTGAGCGATTTCATTTATTATTTGAACGAAATAAAAAAAATTGCACAACTGGATATTATAATGTCTTTATATACATATGTATATACACATCCACCGAACAATATCTACATATCTTTATATACATAGTCCATTCACATAGGTTCCAGTAAACCCCGTTGTTGCAATTTATATTGCGATACTTGTACCGAGAAAAGAAGGAAAAAAAAACAGATCAGAAAACATGCTGGATGTAAAATAAAATGCATTGCAATATATCAGTGAATATCATCAGTAGTAGTTCTTCAAGACTGATTTCATTTTTAAATAAATGTTGTGCGATGTGTTTATGCATCAATAATTATATTGGTTAGGTGCAATAAATTATCCGCTTAAAAATAGGTCGATGGTGATTAATGATTCAACTATGAAAGTGTTGCATTTACATGAATTCTCTTTGTGCATCTAACGAGGAATCTCACCCGAAGCGGTGGGTCAAATTGAAAATTTTTCCTCTTTCAGTTTATAAAAAGAATTTGAAGAAGAAACGTTTTAAAAAGCAAATTTCAACATCGGCATTTGTTTTTTAACTTGTTTTGTTAAAACAATTTCAACAACCCGTTAGAGTACATGATATATGCGACTTTAAGATGCTGCTTGAAAAAAACTCTTTATAAATTCTTTCCATTTCTTTGTGTACAAAAAAAAAATATTCAAATTTCATTTTACTTTCTGTAATTATTTTCAATTATAAAGTTCAACGCGCTCTCTCCACACTATATTACAAGAAAAGAATTATTTTTCTTTAAACGAGCATAACTTTTGGTGAACATTTGATACGAACATTAAGAGACACATTCGCTAGCATAATCATTGATTTATGCTCGAAGCTTTATCTACTTAAATTAGATTAAATGGGAAGAGCAACAAGAAAACGATTAGCGTTAAGATTAAAAGATAAAGTGTGGAATGTGAAGTAGCAGCAGTTCCAACTAGTGCCCGGGACAGGTCAGATCAAGCAAAATTACCTAAATCGCCTCCTCGAATTTAATCGAATTTAAATTTTGTGGATGACGTCACTATTGTGCCCCCATAATATGCAGATATATTATATACCCTCAAAATGGAGGGAGGTTGAACATAGATTTAATTTTGATGACAGCACTGACAAAAAGGTTACGTAACCTATGACTGATACCCAACTTTCACCTTTCAAATTAAATCTGAAGTTGACCTGTCTAGAGACTTCCAGATTTGATCTATTGTCGAGCTTTCGACAAGACAATTGAATTCACTGCAAATTATCTAAATGGGAGTTTTGGGATGAAGCTCTCCCATTGAGATCCTTAATGAACCTACAGAGGGTTTAAATTGTACAGCTGCTTCAGAAGCGAGACGTAATTTATGAATAGTCCTTTACTTCGAGTTGGGCAATTGAATTCCCTTTTGATGAAACTACAAAAGGTCTAAATGCAAGAGCCCCGTCAAAGCGAGTTTTGGGACGTAGCTTTCCTATTTAGACCTTTGATGGTCCTGCAAATGGTGTAAATGGGAAAGCTGATTCGCAGAACTCTTTTGAGACGTGGCTCTATTTAGACCATATGCTGGGTCAACAAAAAGGAATGTCGCATAGCAGCTACATGGAAATAAGGTCGCTCGTGTTGTATTTGATTTAAGCTTGCCATTAGAATGAGCTTTGAAATGTAAATGATTTTTTTTTCATCCTCCGAATATTTAACAGGAGGCCATTTGGATATCTAGTACCATTTCCATTCAATAATCGGTGCATATAACATTCATTAACGTCGATTCATATCTCTGTGAAAATATCCAGCAAATTGACCATTAAATGGCAAATCAACCGAATGTGTAATTTCCACATAGACGGTCCAATGAATAATTATTTTTCTTCTGAAATATCTAGCCTTTTCATCAAGTACATTTACCTTTTCAAAGCAAACAACACAAGCATTTTATCTATGTATGACCGGGTCGAATACCTTCAAAATAGTAAAATATGCAGGATTATGAATGATGATGATGAAAAGCATCTATGAATGTGGTTACATTTACACCCACCACAGTCATACACACAAACTATTTTTGTTTGGGTTTCCATCCGATGCCTCGCTGATGAGGAATGATATGAAATGAGCATTCATTGAGAAGGGAAAAAATATTACAAATTCCGAGTAAATTATGAAACGATGTAAATAATGTTTTCAAGAGATTTTTGTTCTGCAGTATTTCGTTCGATTCGGTCGTGGAAGTACGTAACACAATTATCCGTATAAATACCAAACGAGCAAACAATTATATATGAGCATAGCCGAATTATTATTTCACATTATGCAATAACAAAGTATAAATATTTGCATAATAATTGTAAAAAAAGAAACGAAAATGTGAAACAATACGAGAAGTTATATTGTGTTGGAATTGAGAGTAGGTGAATGTTGTACAGTTTCTATGCAGTAGAATTTGTAACGCCCTCAAGTGTATTGGACTAACCTACATTTTGCAGTTAACAGGACTATGTGTGCATATAGTACCTTGTGACATTGTACTGCTAACGAAAGTCTGGAAATATAAGCTCGGTACATGAAGCGAAAAAATGTCGTTTTAACAGCCATGATTGCTGGTATCCCTCGGTAAATACCTGTGATCTTACGTGTTTTGTATAAAATGCAACATTCAATTGCTTCGGGTTTTTCTTCCGGGAAATGTAAATACTAATAATTTTGCATTACAATTCATGGCAGGGCCTATTTTTCAAAAGCGAAGTTTCTAAAATTTCTCAAATTTCTTAGAAGGTTTCATTGAAGAAGTTCTGGAAAGACTCTTATAACTTAATGACATATTTTTGGCCGATATATTCTTCAAGTCTATGTTTCACCATGAAGCCATGATGACTCATTTCTAAGTTCTATGATTCTTTTCCAGTACTTCCCAGTACTATTGATAGTGAATAATGATGATAATGTACTTCTGATGGAGAACGTTATCAAATATATTTCTACATAGAAGACCATTGTCCTCGATCACAGGCCCAAACATGGAAAGATTGTGGAAGTCTTTTTAATGAAAGCTGGAAAAAAGTAATTCTGTAGGATGCCTGTCCTTAAGAGAAATACGTGTTTGTATAATAGGCCCTGATTCATCCGTCGCACTGTACCAATTCCGCTGTTATTGAAAGGATAGAAAAAGCCATTTGTCTATTTATTTTTTTACAATTTTTCTCTGTAAATCTAAAGAATGAAATATTGTTTTCTATCAAAAAATTTCTTTTATTAATAAAATGTCATCGCTAGGCGGTGTCCCCTGTGTGTCTGTGTATTACGTTCATAAAGTAGAAAGATATAATGGATTCCTCAGATAGTGGCGCAATTTCCATCATTTGGTGAACGCTGTGTTGCCAACGGTGCACCGAGAAATATCGCATTCTTCTGGCCGGTGTTGAGCTTCTTAACACAAACTGAATGTGATGTTTAGTTTGCTGTTTTGTTATTATGAAGACATTTTCTTTGTAATTATATTTCTGCTAGTTTTATTTGTTCATATAATATAACTGTATGTGTCCTGTGTCCGTGTTGTTGATACACAGCTCTGGGATTGTGTACATTGCGAAGTTCAGCTAAATATGACGATGGTCGTATACAAAACAATAACAGTATTATCTTCTTAGCTTATCAACATGTATGTTATTATACTTTGGGATTTATACACACACAGTACAGAGTCATCAATGGGTTAAGAACACTCATATATGTACATACAGAGTGTACAATGCAAGTACTCTCTACACAACACAGTCATGTCCAATTAGCTTAAGGAAAATTATTTAAAACAATTCTATGCATTCAGACTACGGTTGCTATAACAAGAGTGTTCACTGTTTAACTTCATTAGAAAATATTAATTTTGTAGTTTCAACAAAGTCCTTAATTGTTTAGATATACTTGACATTTTATTTTAAAGTCTTATTGTTATTTGGGTTAAATACCAAGTTAAGTACGTAATTTGAATAACGATATTTGCATAAGACTTTAGAACGCTCCTCGTGCATGCGGTAATTAATTTTCCATTTCGTATTTGTTGTACAAGATGCGGTTACTGAGGTAAGCAAAATACAACTGGTAAAGAGAAGTTTATGAACGTGGGACGAGAGGATCAAGATTTATGTGTAAATATTTTTTTTAAAGCTTTTGTGGGAAGTACATAATCGTCTTTACGTTGGTGCAGGTTAGCAGTTAGCTATATGTCAAAGAAAATTTCTTATCAACAAATCCTTGGAAATGTTATTCGATTTCAAGCAAGATTACGTTAAATTAACTGGAATCTTATTTTTTGTGTCTGTGGTTTTCTCGGTAGATTTGAAGCAAATGATGCCCGATACGTTATAGTTATAAATAGAGTCGAGTTCTTTTAGATTTTGTTTTCTATGAGGTTATACCCACGAGATTTATTAGCGTCAACATCAGAGACAGACTTCTACCTAAAGGCACATAATGTGCGAATAGCCTCTTCTTCGTTATTCGCACATTCTGAACAGAATAATATTTTCTTAGAGTCTAACAAAATGCTTACGGAGTGTCCATAAACAATACTCACTTTTTCAGTGGTGCCAGTATCTTTCATAATCTTTGATAATCTTTGATAAACTTTGATAATCTTTGATAATCTTTGATAAATCTTTGATAACTCCAAAACAACGAATTTTTATAAAGTGATATTTTTGACCGATCCCCAACAGACCACTAAAATGGTGGTAGAACACACAGATCACTTAATATTTTTCAAGCTATTATGAAATCAAAAATAACTCGATATTCTGGCAGCACTGAAAGAAGTGCACAGTCCTTCACAGTGGCCTTTCATCAAATGATAAATTCAAAACGATTAGGAGATAAGCAAAGCAATACAACACTTTGTCAATAGGAGATAAGGATGAATTCAATAGGATCAAAGCCAAACACCTTCTAAAATCTCAATACGGATAAAGTCACATTGACTGATTTGATTTGATTTGATTTGTTCGTTTAGAGACCTCACTTACAGCCTTTTACAGCCAATAACAATTGCAGTCTGGACCACCGGCTTAACGTTACTTCCGAACAACGCCTCGAAGTATGCAAATACTTTGTGAGGAAAGTTCAGTGCTTAATTGATATCTCCTAAATGTAGGCTACACTATATGCACACAAATTCATCGTTTGTGGGCTACGTCATACGAGTCATTCAGTGTGTACATCGTTGCATCCACCAAACCCACTACAACTACCCAAATTATGAAGCTTGAGTGAAATTTGGGACGTTATAGGACGATATAATCGCTAGAAAAATTCCATGTATGACTTCTATAACTTCTCCTAGTGTTTGAATCTTTTACTTCATGGGTTTAAACGTAGGTTTGGCTATTTAAGACCATACCTGCTAGAGTGCATCATTTTGTTTTGTCGTCGATGTCGATAACAGATGACCAGCCATAAAAGATTGTATATAAACGTTTGTAAGGATCTGTAAGGCTTCTCAGGGCAGTAAATTCTTTGAAATAGTCCCTGTGATCATAGAATGCCTCTAGCGAATGTTTTTGTATATGACAAAAACAACATTTATTCTTAAAATATAAACACGATTCCGACCGTACGGTCGTTCCCACCGAAAACACTCGATAAGGAATCGCTGTGTTAAGCTTTTACTAATTTAAAGATATAGCAAATTGTGTATTAATTTACTATGCAAACTGCTCAAAAGTTAATAGAACCGAGTTAAGTATACAGAAAATAGTGGAACTTTTAAATCAGAATCTCAAACAGACGCCTGGTATTTACACACATATTACCCATAATAATGTCTTATGCATTCATGCATAATGATAATTTATGTTAACTGAATTTGAATAATTTATAAAACCACAGAAAAGCCAATTTGAACTCTGTATATGGGGTGTATTTTAGAATATAGCACACACACACATTCGAAAATGTAATTTAAATTATATTCCTATGGCTGATAAAACACGAATTAAAACTAGATTAATATGAATTGTTGTCGGAGTTGTTATATTCGTGTAGATATCATATTGATATACATACACACAGAAGGTGTGGGTGGCAGAAAACCGTTTGTAATTACAGAAAAAGCTTAATTCAAATGGTCACGCTAGCGAAATTACTCTAGGAAATTTATTTCAAATAGTTTGCCATTAAACTGCGGTGTGATGCTTGTTTTTCTTTTGTTATACAGAATGTTTGAGCTGATTTTCTATAGCTGAACATCGATTATTCAATTAAATGCAATAAATCATCACTTTCAATTTTAAACTGATTTTCAATAGATAATGATCCGTTTTATGACATACCCTATTCGTGACACTAATGCAATTGAGGTGGAAGTGCTAACTACATTTTATATATGTGTAGTGAGTATATAATGTACGTAAAGAAAGCTTAATGGCACGTTTATAACGTTAGTGTTCCTTAATGGAAATGGCACCAATGGTTTTTTATTGGTAGAAAAATTCCTATCTGTGCTTTTGATGAGATATTATAATCGAAAAAGCTGAGTGTATACATGATGCACACTGTGATAACGATGAGATCTTTCTGAGAATGGAACACAAAATATTGTTTTACTCATTCTTATTTGCGTTCAGCTTGGTTTCAACAAATGCAAACTGACAAGGGAGCGAAAACAGACGTAACAATATGCACAATATGGTTCAGTGATTTACACGGAACCTGAACATTTCTGTTAATTATAATGTTCAGTTTTTCTGTTTTGATGAGGTTTTTCAAAGGCTAATCGTACCATGAATTCTGTTCCTTCAATTTTGTTTAATATTGCCGAAGATCTGATGAAACATCTTTTACTTCATTTGTTGTGACACACATTCTGCTATAAGAGAGCAGAGCTTTCCGGAAAGGGGAAAGGGTAGGAAAAGTAGGAAAATATGCAGTTTTGCTTTCTCGCCAATAGATACTGTTGTACAAACCCGATGTTCTACAAAACTAAATATTTTGTTGAAACAAGTACTAGATTGCCTATCAAATACTAGTCGATACTTAAAATAGAAGAAGTAACTGATTTGGTGATTCTATGGAGATTCCTTGCAAATAACATTGAATCCTTTTGAGAATCAGCCGTTTTTCAACTCTAATGCACGTGTATGTCAAGTTTGATTTTATTAAATAAAAATTGAAAGAGGAAACGTCCAAACTCATAACATAGCTTAGCGATTTAGATGCTAACCCCAGATTTTCGATTCGAAATTGAAAAATTTCCTCAAAAGACAATCCCCGTAAATTCGTCTTGTTCAAAGAAAATCAACATGGATTTTCATTAGTTTCATCGCAAGGTCTTATGGCCTGGTGTCGGTTGGTATTTTTATCAGTTTATGTTTATCTTTGCATTATACTGATGGGCCTACCAGCACCATTATATGAAAAGATATTCCGTTCTCAAGCCGAAAAGGATTTTGATTGATAGCACTTTGAAATTACTTTGCAGAAAAAATAGCCTAAAAATACGTCTGTTGTTACAAAAACACATGTGAAACACGCAGTCATATCACATCAAAATCATAAAAAAAATTATTATAGAAAATCTTTTTTTTGTGTGTGTATATCGTGCGTATATCTTGTATACCGCGCGTATCGCGTATATATTTTCATGGAGAATGACGAAAAAAATTCTATCAAGTCAACGGTTGTTGGTGTATTTTCCTATATTTTTGTTAAACATTATTATTTTTTCATATAGAAAGTAGTATCAAAGTGCAATCAATCAAATTCCTACAGGCTTTGACACACTCACAACTCAGACACTTGAATGTGAAATTAAAATTTCATTTATTTCGTTCCCTATACATTTGGGTATAGCGTGTGAAAGGTAGACGGTTCTATCGTGAATCAGCTTACCAACCACATTTAAAAGTCACGACAAAAAAGTTTCAATAAATTAATTAATGATTGAATTCGAAATGTTACATAGCAATGTTAAATTTAGTCAAGTTCTGTAAGTTCGGGAATTTTTGAAACGAAAAACTGTCAACCATAACCATCAAAAATGTGTGCCACATTAAATTTGAGTTTTAATATTTCAATCATTGGTACAGTTTGAGGATTGTAAGAACGCACAATTTCAATCAATTACAATCCAATTCTCTCTACTCATTCCAATTTTTTGTCAGGGTTTTTTTATGGTAAACATTTTTCCATATTTTCCTAAATTTTCCTAAAAAAAAATTCTTCGGAAAATTAAGAGAAATGTGGGGAAATTCAAGAAAATATTGGAAACTGTTTTCCGAAAAATAGTCAATTGTAAACATTGTTTACAGAGAAATGACAAGCGGCGTCTATCGACTAAGGTTTGTCTCAGCGTCTGTCGATTGACATGTGAATGTGTCAACAATTTAGGTAAAATTCCGAGAATATCTTCCATCAAAGTACTTCAAGCATGCATGGTACTATTATAGTGTACTGAAACTTCACAGCGTCACACAAATGAAACACACTTTAAAAATTCATTTCAAACAAAAAAGTACTCTGTTTGGCAGCTGTCTATACTATGATCACTTTTGCTTGAAGTGCGTTGCTTCATTATTTCCAGAGGCTTACCATTTATTTGGTATGTTTAGTATTGAGAACGCATGTATCGCATGTAGAATGAATAACATAAATTGGATTGAAATTGAAATTGTCCGTTCTCATAATTCTCAATCTGTAATTCAATTGATCAATAAATCAATAGAAATTTTAAAATGGACAACTGAAAGGTATATAAAAACCTTCATTGTTCGCTTCATGGAATTCTAAAAAAAACCCACTGATCAGTTGCTACAAATAGAAAACATTAGACGAATAAGCCATCAAACCATAATGTGTATGAAGCCATAAAATTTTAAGTCGACAATACAAAGGATCAAATCACACGGAAAAAATCGAAATATTTTTTTCAAGTGTAGATAAATAAAATGAAACAAAAAAGAATATTCAGCAGATGAGACTGGACTAATAGAACATTTATGTGAGAAACTCAATTTACTCCAATCCGGCTGTATACAATACAACTTGTTTTGAAAGTTATTATATTCAAGTATCCGTAATAGAGCCCGAAGAAAGACTGCTACAATAGAACCTCTTAAATGAAGATATTTTCGGTATTCAATAAATGTCATTAATAGAAATTAATTAATTTTTTTTTTCTTCTACATCTTCAAGGCGAAGAATGCTCAACAAGATTTTCTTTTCTATTCTTTTTCGTTTTTTTTTGTTTATTCAGAAAATTTGATAGCGAAGAAGGGCGACTTATTTTTATACACATAACTTAACCTCGTCGTTAACCCCTCTCTCTCTCAATGAAAATCATTGGAATTGTATGAAAAAGAGAGTACTTTAACTTTGTGACTTGCTATATTTTTCTATGTTGGAAAATGTTGGAACAATTTTATTCATTATTGGTGTGTTTTTGCTGTCAATGTCAATGATGATCGCTGACATGAGAATTTTTAATGACTCTGGTTCTGCGTCATTTAGGAATAAAAAAAAATGAAAATCATTCATGCGGTTAAGTGTGTCTTCTGCACATTTGTTTTGAATGTAGTCGATGTAATTAATTTTCGTATCTTCATATTCGTATTTTTATCAATTGCAAGGGGCGATGTGATGATGAATATATGTAATTGAAGCACTTGACTTTAGGTATCCGATCACAAACATTCGGGATAGCTTTTTTTGTGTTGCCCAATTAGGTACCTCTACAGTCAAGAAATACACGTCTGCTCAGCGCCGCCCGTTTTACATAAACAAAGGAATTACATTCAGGTTTTAAGAAGCCTCTTCGTTCCGAAGGCTCAAAACAAGTCGAATTTAGATCATGTTAACTCAGGTCATGAACGCTCGTACACAAAATCTCTGAGAAAAATATCAAAATAGCATTGGCCGTACGGATTTCGAGAAGTCCTCCTCTCTCCATAGGTACGTAATTTGTGAATGACCCGTGACTAATATAGCTTCTGGTGTTGCGGAGGTGGCTTAAAGCTACCGAAGATCAAAGTCCTCTTTGGTTTTTCGGAATAACATCTGGTGTATAGCCATTCAAAGAGGCAATACGGCATCTGATCTTGGGATCCATCTCGATTGTTTTGAACTTTAAACCATGTTCATTACCTTTGTTAACGATTAAGCGTTGTTTTGTTGGAAATAAATACGCGGTGAACATTAAAAACGAGAAGAGTGTCTGCATATAATCATTCAATCTACTACTTCCTTTGTTCAAAGTGTTTATATACATAGAAATTATAGATCTTGACGCCAAGTCTTTTACTTCACTAGTTTTAACATAGGCTTTGCAATATAAGAGAACACAAAACTCATTGTTCTGTTTCTGCCATCGCTATTGACTGAAGAGTAACATGGTCACGCTAGAAAAAAATGACTCTTGTGTTTATTCTCCTCACACTCGATAATTTACTTTGACCAATTATTCAAAGCACAGTAAATTCCTCCATACAGCAACATACTTTGTTACCATTTTTCCCAGAGAGTGCACTCGTCTCGAGGATGCTTAATAATAATATTTTTAAGAAAAAACAATTTTGCGAAGTAATGTTATTCAAGTTGAAGGAGTATACCGACCCATAGTTTTTTCATTCATCGAGACTTCAAAATGAATAATTTATTAATGAAGAACATCTACCGGAGTGTTGGTTCAAATCAACTTAACGCCGATGAAAGTGGCACTAAACCGATAGAATAATATGTTGCTACATTTAAGAAATAAATCGGCCAAGCGTAAAATAGAATTCGACGTGTGTGTATATAGAACATCCATTGTGAAGGGAATGGAATATTCCTAAATTTATGGTTTACATTATACAAACTCCGTAGACAAACTTTGTTCTTTTGTCGGAGTAACATGCAAAATAGTTTCAAACGTAATCGCCTTGATTCATATTTACATAAAAATCAATGACTGGCAAAATTTTTCAAAAGAAAACGTTATGGCGCTCGGCTTTCAGAAATCATTCAGAATTTTTTTTCTCTTTAAATTTATTTCTTTGAGTGAAAAGCTTTGTGTCTTTGACATAACGAAATTGGAATAGGAACTCTAGTTGAATTCAACTTATTGATGGTAATGTTTGAAATGTATGTAAACCGGCTCTCAATTGACCATGTTCGTAATATTGTCGATGTGCCACATTCAATAAATTGTAACAAAAAAAAATATTCGAGAAATATTAAAGTGAATCGCATAAAACTGTCATCGTAAATACGTTTCTTTGCTAGCATAGTACGTGCTTTGACCTCGCTCTAGCAGATAAAACGGAGTACTTAACTGATTCCTAATTGTTGCCTTCGGCTCGGGCTTCAAACTTCCTATAGGTCAGATTAGTAAGGAAAATTGTTTCACATCAAAATTTGACGACAAGGTTAAGATAACACTGTGTAGACCTTATCGTAATCGCTGTTCATTTGAAACCAATTTCATTTCCGGATTTACGTTGTATACGTATTCTGTATAAACAATGAAAGAGCTGTATTCATCTAAAATGAAATGGCACCCAGCGTTTTAATATTTGGGGAGAAAGTTTTAATGAATTTCCGCGAAAAGTTTTTGTTTCTTTACGGGAATCATTCGGAAAAGATTGCTTTTCGTGAGCGATATTACAACACCAAACTGTATAATATTATAATACAAAAAAGTTTAAATTCCGACCCAAAAAATGATTTCCAGAAAACTGCTTTTGATGTCAACTCTTGCAATATTTTGCTTTATTCCCATTGAATTCATATCGCTATTGTCATTGCTCTTGAGTTGATTTTAATTACAAAGTTGCAGTTTAATTGAAAGATAAAAAACATTTTCAATTAGAAATTGTTTTATTGCCGCTGAAAGTGGCATCGTTAGTTTTCTGTTTCGAACATCGCTTAGGTACGATTTGAGTTGATGTAAGTGGAAGAAAAAGTTTTTGCCGACGGCAATATGCATTATTAGAATGGATAAATACTAACAGATTCATGGCAATAACCAGACAAAGTCTTCAAAGCCTTTAGGCTACCTCGCGGAGCAAACAGTTTAGCGCCCACTAGGGTTATAAAGAATCATAAGACTTAGTGACATATTACTGCCCAAGACATTATTTAAATCGATTTTCACCATAAAGCATTGATGGTTCATTTTTGGTCAAATGGAGTAAAATGTAGAACACAACCAGATCTATATTCTTCTCCATTTAGCTTTGATTTTGATTTGATTTGATTCCAACAAAAAAGAGAAAAATTATTAACTGAGGAGAATAACTCATAAGGAACGTCAATGTGGGACGTACTTCTTAAAACTATGTGCGTAAATTGTAAAAATACTACAGATACAGAGCCTATAATCGTGGAAACATTTACGCCAATTTGTGCGAAAGTTCGAGATTGCTTGCACCGTTAAAAAAATGGAGAGATTTGGTATAATTTGGTGAAATTATATATTCTGATGATTAATTGATGCGATCAACTGTGTTATTAATCCTATGAGCCTGAAAATTACTCAAAGGCTTTGATTGAATTTAAATGCAATTGACAAAATCAAATTTTCAATTCAATTGCCCGGATTTATTTTAAAAATCAAACGAAATTATTTTATTCGCTAACTTCATTAATTATATAGTTCTATGGACTTCATTCATTTTTTTTTATAAACCAAATATTTTTGTAACGCCAATTAAAACAAACATTTCCATTAAATTATCAAATTCGAATGATCAAACGTTTATTCACAAATTAAATTTTGTTACAAATTTCTGGTGAAATTGTAGTATTGAAATGATGTATGTACGTTCGAGGGGGAACTCACTGGCAAAAATAGTGGCAAATCAAACAAATTCCCTTCAATTCCTTCAGTTACCGGATTAATTCCGTTTTGGCGGATTCACTCTTCAATTTCTATTAATTACACGATATTTTCTGTTACTATCCACCATTCATTGTCTACTCTTTAGAAACAATTTTCCGCAAGAGTTCTTCTTTTTAAGTTTTTCTTTAATTTTCTTTATTTCGATAATTTTCTAAGACTTCCTTCAAATGTAAAAGAATGAACTAAAACCGTCGAATTAACTGCAGTATATTTCGTGGTTGCCGGAGTATCCGGTAAACAATAGTAATTGAAGGAAACACTAGAAATTGATTGAAAAAAATTTAAAGTATGATGAACGATTCCGTTTTAGCGTTGCATAGATGCTGAACGAACCAAATCGACAAGATGGCAATTCGCGAAACGTGCAGCAAGTGAGAAGAACAAGTTTTTCTTTGCATTGGCTGATTCTTTTGATCATCATATGATGAGTATAGTCATCCGTATTTCCTTTCAATTATTTTAAATTTATCTTATTTCAAGTCAATTCCTTGTAATTCCATCAATTTCTAGCATTTCTTTCAATTACTATTATTTACTGGATGCTCCAGCATTTCCTTCAAGGATACGTAGTCAATTAGTGGAGTCGTTTCCCCCTCTGGCACATTGCGACACCAGTGCTAAGATAATCTGAGCTCAATTTTACCTTTTATGTTTTTCATAGTCTGCATCAAGTTAACGTTAACGTCGACATTTAGTTCATGTTAACCCACAATTTTTAAAATTTCTCAAAGACAGTACCTGGGTCTAATTGGACCTGAACTTGCCCTGAATTCAAATTTAAGATTTTATGTTCAGAGCTCAAAATTTATCACTTCATGCTTGATATAAGTAGTTTTCAGATGAAGTTGAAAATTTGCCTTGAAAACTGCCTGAACCTCACCTAAAATGATAATGTTGTCACAGCTTACTTCAACCTGAACCTGACTTGATTTAAATAAACATTTCTCTGACAGATCCTAGCTTCACCGTCAGAACTGAGATCAGAAGATGAAATCAGTGTAAGATAATGTTCTACTCGACCATTTCGAAGACGACCTACATTTTACACACAATTTTTTGTGTGAATTCATTACCTTTGTAACAAACTAAGGATCACACCACTGAGTGAGATGAATATAATTAAAATTTGCGTCTCAATACACGGAACTACGGAACTTCATAAAATTGTCTCATTGAGTAACTAACACTTAAATTCCACTTCAACTAAAATACTAAAAATGTTTCAGTTTGTCGGTTTTATATATTTCTAGTATTTTAATTGGCTATTGAGCATGATTATGCTCGTGTTTAATTACATTTACGCGTTCATAAAATGTATACGTAAATACAAATTTGGTAAATAGCTCCATTTACTGTGGAATTTGTGTAATAGTGCGTTTATATGTACGTTTCGAATTTCAAGAATTTTACCATGGCAGTGAGTGTAAAATATTTTCTTTCAACAGTGGAATTCCGTTCGTTTGAAGATTTATTCGGAATTGTCACATTTCGTTGCTTACATTTTAATCTTCATCGATATTTTATTGTTCGTTTAATCATCAGGGACATTGATTATTATCGCATTAACTTGAACGTTGGTTGGTTCTCAACTTAACATTTCCCTGAAGACGTAATTATTTAATTATTCAGCTCGTCCATAGTTCTTAGAATTATTATTTTTTGATCCAACTGCACAACAATGTTAATTGGTTGTTGTCAATAAGGATTTGTACACAACAATTTTCCATTTTATCTGTGTAGCAAAATTTATTTCAGACATTTTGATCCATATCAATTATCATCGGTAACTTAAGTCATCAAGAGTGGGTTTGCACTGTAAACTTTGTACTTTTGCTTGGAAGAAAATAAGAAATTCCAACAAGAGCGAAATTTTACAGCTAGAGCGACGCGATTGCTGCGTATCGCTCGAGATGGAATTTCTTATTTTCTTCCAGAGATGAACACAAAGTTTTTCATATGTGCAAGGTGTGATTGACCTTTAACTGCGAACATAAACAAACGTGACAGTTCGGTGACGAAAATTTCTATTTTCTTTCCTGTTACAGTCAGAGGCAGTGAATTTTCAGCATTAATTTGCTTCAGCTGTTTTTCAGCTGATCCACACATACAATCAAAACTGTTTATACTTGTTTATACGGTTGAAGCTGCTACACGCACGTTCGTGGTAGTGGTAAAACCCTATAAAGACGTATAAAAAAGTTTTGATGGTTTGAGTGGATCAGCTGAAAAACATGTAAACCAAAATAATGCTGAAAATTCACTGCCTCTAACTGTAAAACAAGAGTTGAATAAATAGACATTTTCTCCATCATGATCATCATCATCATCATCATGATCTTTTGAGTGTAGAAGATAAAGCTAACCACACCGCACATATAGTTATTTGTTCACCGAGCGAAAGAAGTTGGAAATTTCCTTTTGAGAGCATTGTTTGTTGCCAGAGCTCGCTGGCCACAAGTCACACTAGAAAAAGAAATTTCCTAGATAAAAAAATATTTTGAAAAAGGAAAGCTGACGCAATAGATAGATTATGATGGTAGATGTTACCTAACAATGGTTTTTTCAGTGGCCTCCTCGATACTTAGTCGTACCTGAATTTGATCAAGTAGCCCATTTTCTCGATAATCTAGCAAATCTTTCCGATACATCAACTTGTGAACGTATGTTTATCAAAAAGTAGTATTGTCGTTTTAAACATCATTAAGCATTATCTAGTAGATAACACATTTATCCTATCAGAGAGGCATATTACAGAGCCTGAATTCAGAGCTTTAGACCTTTACAAATTCAGAATTTAGTGAAACATAATTGCATCTGGAAATAACAACTTCCATATTGACCTTCTACAAACGGCAGTCTTTAGTATTCTAATTAATAAATCTGTTTTTCATACTATACAAAACCTCTCAAAACATCGTTTGATACAAAATCTGCTACTTCAGTCGTTTTGACGCACATTTTATTATAAGACTTATAATTTATAAGAGACCACATCAACGGGAGGTCATTGATCGATGCTGTCAATAACAGACTGGCCGTTTTTAAAAAGTATACATTTTCCAAATATGTCTTTGTTTAACTGTCATACCCAGCACAGTGGAGTATTATCGTGAACAGAGAAAAATAAAAACAGAACGATAAACCATGCACAAAACAAGAGTGGATTTAAATTGGCATCATTTGATCCGAGAGAAAAATATGCACAAGGAGCTCATTTAACACTCATCTGTAGTCGCCGATTTGTAATAAAAATAATCTTTATTGCTTTCAATGTTATAAAATTAAATAAAACAAAACAGAAAAATCTCTGCATCCCATTACCATTTATTTATTTCGTGCTCGGATCGATTAAGGAATAAATATGCTGATGTCGTTTAAATTATAATTTGCGTTCGGTTTAAATTATATTGTACATTAGGTGTTTCGTACACATCTCAACACTCATATCATATAGAATGTATATCCAGTATTTATGTGCAGTGTAAAATGGGTACATGTATAGTACATACACACAAAATCACATAAATAAATAAATGGCACAACTTAAACTGTATATTATGCAAATAAAAAGTGTATATAAAATCCGACTCGGTATCTCTTTAACTGGCAACACTTAAGTAATAATATTAAAAAAATTATTTCTGCTAAATTCCACCATTCACAGCAATTTTAATTAAAGAAAATGCCGCTGTAAGCAATGCTATTATTTCAATTTTAAATATTTTTTTAATTGGTTTTAGGAATGGTAGATTTACTTACTTCAATTGAAATTGTTCAAACACTATTATATAGGGAATGACAGAAACTGCTTCAAGCGAATGCTATTTCAGCACAGTGTTATTTCGTGTTACACCATGGGCTTCACAGATTACCCTTTCGTGCAAGATCTATATAGAATATGGTGTAGCCAATTAATCTGTTCAAACAGTGACATGTACTCTATGTACTTACTACCGTATAAACCTAATTCATGCCGTTTTTTTTTCGTTCTCTTACATCACGTAATGATAAAATTTTAATTATAAAGTGGAATGAAGTAGAATGAAACGTTGAGCACTTGAAATCAATCAAGGACTCAAGTAGCAATTTTTCTCGATTGCATTGAACCTAAGAGTGATTAGCCTTTTTTCGACATTGAGCTGGCCTTACATATCATTCGTTACTTGTAATTGATTGTTATGGTAGCTTTTCCCTTTTGATCTACGGTCGTTTATACACGTTGTGAGTAAATTGGAATTACCTTGACTATAGGTTTTGGTCTTACTCTGGAAAAACATTTTATTCAGTGATATTTGCAGCAAACTTTCCTAGGTAAATTCTGAAACACAACCACCATCTTAACACTTTGCCGGTTACTGTGACTTGTCGACTTTAGGCACACTGGAAATCAGTAAAGGAGTCGAGGAATACCTTCAAATAAATTTCTAAAAATCAAAAATTAAATCTACTTTACTACTTTCCAGGGTGTCTAAAGTTCCAGCGTGCGCATTATTCTGAAATGTGTTAAGAAAATGTCGATGAAATTTTAAATTAAGACTCGGTAACAGGTCGTTTTTGACCTGATCTGAACCCGAACCCCGTTGACCTGAAAATTTTCAGTTTATTTTCAGGCTCCTCATTAAAATTACCTGAACCTGCCTGACATGAAACAATTTCACATAAAAAATCTGGTTAGTTACACGGCTCATGAGAACCTGAAAATCCATGGAAAATTAGCATTTACATCAGATGACTCTTACACCCTATGTCAACCTTTTTAACTCATTTCGCATTGTTCTATTTTTCAAACAATTTTCAGCCATGTTTCACTAACTTTAGAGTCTAAAAAAACAATAGATTCCTGTCTGAATGGGTACTTTTGACGGGGTATTGGCAGTCGCGGCCTCGCACAAGCATATCAGATTTCAAACTTAGAAAAGTCAACCCGTATCGTATTCCAGCGAGTGGAGCGATCTCAAGCAAATATTTTTTGAGTCGCTCTTTTGCAGCGCCATAGTGTTTTAACATTTTATAAACGGTACAGTTAGAGACAGTGAAATTTCAGCATGAATTTGCTTCAGCTGTTTTTCAGCTGATCCACACAAACAGTTTTACCACTACTACGTGCATGCGTGTAGCAGCTTAAACCGTATAACTATAAACAGTTTTGATTGTATATGCAGGTCAGCTGAAAAACAGCTGAAGCAAATTCATGCTGAAATTGCACTGTCCCTGACTGTAAGTGTATTGCCGTTTTACGTCACCTTAAGTATCGTCTTGTGTGTGAATAGTATATTACTTCCGAGGTTCCAAGTTGTGTATTTGATAAGTGGGGTGTTACAGCCCGACCCGAAGGGGAGGGCTGTATTCCCCACTTGTCAAATAACAACTTGGAACCTCGTAAGTACAATGCTTTACGTGATTAGGCAATTGTAAATGCAAATGAAACATGCCGCAACACGTAAAATCTTTTACTTCATTTGTTTTATTATGAGGCTTTGCTTTATAATACTAACTAGCCAGAACTTTTGTCTGATCTTCGTCGTCGTTGCCGATATCAGATGAGTCTATTTGTTATTTAGTTGATGTTGGTAAATGGTATGCATATTTTCCAACTAGATTTCCTCAATATTTTCAACTTATAACCAAAAAAAATTATAAAATATGGCAAATAATGCAATAAAAATGTCCAATATTCAGATGTATAACACAAACGAAAAAAAATAATAAAATCTCTCGATAAAATGCTAATTTGTATTTCAATTCGAAATTAAATTTTTATTTTATATGGCATTTAAAATTTATGTTAATTATATCCACTCAAATATTGCAAAACACACAAAAAACAACTCTCGTAAAAAAAATTCCAATTTTTCCTCTTCGTCGAAATTAAAATGCAATTACGCTTGGGTTATTGTGGCTTCCAATAGTTTGTTTATTTTCAATTAAGAAAAACGATGATGTCGATATAATCGGCTTTTTGTTGCAAGAAACAAATAATTTTAATATGTCAACAGACTCGTTACATCCAAGTCTGTGCGGTCTGGTTTCGCAAACGAAAAACGTTCGATGCAAAATGTTTGTTTTATGAATTGTTTATGGTTTAAGATTGTTGTGTTAAGATTAACAAAACAATTTTTATGTTGAAAAATAACGATTCTATGAACAAAAGATTTCAACCGATAAACACATCATTCTATCATAGAAACAATTAACCAAAACATTAATTCGATTTAATGTTGCTTACATGACCTACAAAACTTAACTTAAGTTACGATATTATCAGCCATAAAGATTAAAGTCATGAATGGATTGCAGAGTTTGTTTTAATATCGGTTGACTCATTTAAGAGAACACTTTTTTGTTTCATCATTCTCGATTCACTTTCGATTCAAATTACCTCCTTCATTTTCCCATGCATACATCACAACATCCGATCGCCATTCATATGAATAATCCAGCTTATTCATAGTGAAATTTAATTAAGCTAATTAACAATTAAAACTCTCTACTGGGCAGCTCAAAATGGTCTCTGTCATAATAACATATAATTTGTATTTAATTACGAGTCATATGGGTGCGATATGGAGAGTTTAAACCATCACACACATATTTAAACTAGCCTATTTCGAAAACCATTAACGTCCACCGAAAACCGAGTTGTATATCTATACCGAGAAATTATATTCCCGGACACTTTAGGTCGAAATATAATCCCCTACAATCCGAAATGTATCGCTCAAAAAATTATTCCATATTTTATTATATCACTGGTGGTCATCTTCATCCATACCATATATCTACCATATTTGTACATCCATATACCCGAGTACATTATTTTGTCATTATGATTATCATGATGTGACGCACCCTTATACTGGAAGTGATATTTTCCGCATATTATTAATGATTATTATGGACGAGAGTCTGGTGAATTTGTGATAGGAAACAAAGCTCAAATAAATGGGATTCCAGTGGAGTGGATGGTAAAATAAACACATGAGCTAACAAGTGTCGTTAGCGATGGCCTATAAGCTTTTTTTCCATTCTATTTAAATGTTGTTGGATCATTTATTTGTTTTTTTTTGTTCTTTGACGATTATTATTTGAGAACTTTCGGGCAGAGGAAACATTAAGATGAATCGTTATTTGTGGTGGAATATGTACAAGGCGCTTTTGCGGTTAATGCTTTTACCGAACTTTTTTCCAGTTCTGTATTTTTCTTTCCCCGTAATTAATAACATTATTGTAATAGCAAAGCAATAAAAACTCAATATGATGTAAATTGATTTTGTTTTTGTTTCCTTTCTTTGCAGGTAATTCATCATTTTGCTCAGATTCAGCATATATAGCCATACAATACATAGGATTTGCTTGTGTTGCGAGTTTATTTATCGTACAGTTCGTAAGTTATTTCTGTGATTTCTTTGGATTCAATGTGTTCATAGCAAGAAAACAAGGTTACCAACTATTAAGAATCTATAAAACAAATAATATGAATACCGATAGAAGCTCATTCATCTGTGATTTTATTTCCTGGTTGTGGAGTGGAAGGGTGATTGTGTCGAAGAAAATGAGGTATTGAAAGGACACGACACTTTTCTGTATCGTAAACATTTTTCCAGTAGATAGTGCACAGTGTGCACTGCACACAAAAAACGGTTTTTGGTAGTACATGGAGACAGTACAGTTTACACTGTAGACGTTTGCGATTTTTATCGGTGTAGTGATATAGATTCTTCATCAGTTGGGTGGGTTGAGTTGGTGTGCAAAATGACACTTCACCTTCACATTTGGTAGAATTAAGACTTTTTCTTCTTGAAACTCCTTCCTTAGCAGATTGCGATTGGTCTCACCGGAACCCGAACCTGATTTCGAACCGAACCAGAACTAAGATTTCAGGTTCGACCTGAACTTCAACTCAACCTGAAATTTGCAAACGAATCAAACCTGCATTTGCCAGACCCCAACCTGAACTGTCACTTTCAGGCTTGACCCTGAACCTGAAAGTTTCCGTATATATCAGGTTCGGGTAACCTTCTATTCTTCGTGAAAATTTAAAATTTCGGGTTACCTGAACCTGACTTGATCCGTTCTGAAAATTTAAGGTTCAGGTCTGGTCCGAGTCAAACCCGAAAGTAAAATTTCAGTTTCGGGGCAGATCTCGGATTAATTCAGGGTTCGGTTTCAGTTCGAGGTGACCCCGAAATCGAAAATCTCAGGTACATAGCAAGTTTGGGTCGAACATGAACCTATAGTTAAGGTTCGGGTTGAAATCTGGTCCGGATTAACCTGAATTGAAATAAGTCAACAGATTTGTAAGGCTCTGATCGGGTTCTGATCTGAGCCTCAAAGATCTTTTACTTCAATTATTTTAACATAAATTTTGCCATAAATAGCTTTCTCTCGAGGTCATTGCTCACCTCTCTGCAGATTTGTCGCGAAGAAACCGATATTACCATGACCGATGCAGTTACTGAAAATAGCAGAATCTGTTAAAAACAGTTCCCTCGATGTTCAAAGGAAAACTGAAAATCACACGGTTCGTTGACCATTTGTTTCCGATTGTTTTCCGGTAGATCTATGTATAATCGGTATAATTGATCAATTGATTTGTATTAGTATTTACTCCAGTATGGTGATAGCAACATTAATTAATCATACAAGAAATTTACAAATATACGGTAAATTCATCGAGTCAATACGGATGTTTGTTTATGATATATGCGGAAAATAAGTCAATCATCACGAATCAATCAAAAATTGATTATTATTCAAATATTAAAACCTTTTTGAAAAATTTATGATCAATCAAATGAGTATGCACGTACAGACTAAGTTATAGGCACAAATACATTGAATATATGTATATTATACCTCAGCCAAGCTTGGATCAGCTATGAGGCTATAAATACGTAACGTCAATAATTATTGTAGAAGGCATGTTTACCAGGCGCCGGTATTGATAAGCTCAAATTAATTACGTAAACAACAAATATACCCAATGCTTATTGTGGCTTTGTTAGATAAGGATTTGAAGCCAAGTGTGTGTTGTTATACATATATATATATACATATCTACTGGGGTGCTGACTAAGTACACTTGTGCTTGTATACGAAATTATGATGTTGTTTACCATACTACTTCGAAACAACGTAGTTCAACATAGAAATTCATATGAACGTGAAGCCAAACCAATTTCTGCTATGTCTTATGGTTTGATTATAGACGCGATATTTACATATTGTGTACACGTTTGTACAAAGGTGGCATGAATTAGTTTCGAGGAACATAATATGAAAAGTTTTAAACATTTCCAAGGTGCTAAATTGCATAAATTTCGGATTCGATTAAAACCGTTGTGCCGTTGTGTTATAGGTTTCAGTTTCTGTCGGTTCCATGTATTATGTTTCATTAGATCAGATTTCGGGAAACCAGCAGCAAAATGTGATTCATGATTTTCAATCCAACGGAAAATCTGCAATCGAATTCCCACAATAGCAGTCAAAGGGTGTGATAATAGTATCCTTTTCGGCTAGCACAATTATTCCTTTTGATTAGCTTTTGCCGGTAGTTTGGTCAGAAGAATGTTTTGCTGAAAAGTCAATTTCGCATGAGGAAATCATCCGGTACAATTTAATGGCTTTTATGACTTTTAATGATCGTTTGGGGAACGTTTTATGCTATGCTGTAGGTGTATTTTCTCTTCATAACACAAAAATAATAATTCGAAGAAATTATCTTGCATAAAACGATGTCAACAGTGTCTTTATGATATACTACCAGGCGTTCAGTTAACTTCCAACCTTTACGTACTTTTACAACAATTTATTAAAATAAAAGAACATTCGATTCAAATGAACGATTATAAATAAAAAAGTTGTTAGATGGATCTAGAAGAAATATTACCAATCACTTTTATCATGACACTTTCAACAATACTTCAGAGATCAACTACATCCAGCAAAAAATCGAATCACTTTTTTAATGACTTCATGTTCTTATTGGTTGACAACGTTATAATTCTTCCGACTGAAAATTGGTTCAACTATCTTTACTAGGAACATGCTTCTAATTTAACGATTAAAACCTTTTGTAAACTTTAGTCGTGAATGAATGATTAATTAATCATTTAATCTGCTACTTCTTTAGTGTCTGAAATATTGGCTAGTATTTGATTTTCAAATCTTTTACTTCATTAGTTTTAACATATATTTTTCAATAAAAGACCACGCGAGACCACACAATGTTACCAAACCATTGAAAAGTGTTCATTAGATAGATAAAATCTTTATTTAAAGATGTTCTGCTCCTATCGGAGTTGCTACTAACCAAGAATCTATCAAACTAAACAATGTACCAAGCGTTTAGAAAGAGTGAAAAACCACTAGACTTAGATATTTCACAAATACTAAATTGAACTAAATATTTTGCCCGTTCCATTGTTTCACTTGTTGATTCCAGATTATTTATGGATTTATTTTCCATGCGCTTAATTTGTAGTGCAACACATTAGGTACTAACGAGTAAACCATTAGTGCCATTTTTCTTCTTCTTAGAAAATAATAAAAAATTACTCCCGATGGGAGCAACATTAATGCATACAACACATTGTTGAAATCTTTCCGATTTCAGACGCTTTAGATATTTAGTCCAGTTTTTCGTTTTTTTTTTCCTCAAGAACTTGAGAAAAAGTTAACAACACTGAATGTGATCGATGACTCTCTATACCTCTGCAGCAAAAAAAAAAAATCTTTAGCTTTTTATTTTCGTTAACTCGTTTTTCGTGATATATTTGTTAGTTCATTCAATTCTGATGGAACAAAATGTGCATCTGTAACATTATTATCGTACCAACCCAATAAACTCAACTCCAATAAATTTTTAAACTTTGCGAATATGATAATGAAATTGTAACTTTAGCTGGTGCGAAAATGTTTTTCGAAGTCACTGCATATTGCAGTTTTGTTGTGGGTGGATAAAATTTAAATGCACACCATTAATATGTGAAACATGTAACATGTTTATAAACTTCAGTAGAATGCAAATGACCAACCACTGTTTTATACCGTTCACACTAAACCCAACGACTCGACTCAAAGGGATAACAACACTTGATTAAAAAATAAATGTCTGAAGGAACAATATACAGTAACTTTTCGTTAGATAATGCAATATTAGGCGAGATAGTTCGGATGACCGAGATGTGAGAATGTTTTGGATGTTGTAAGTAGGTTGAAGCCATGATTATATAAACTATCAGGTATGGTGTAATATTACCACGGAGTTCATATCGATTTTAAAAACGGATTTAAACACAACCATTTTCATATTGTTTGGACATAAATAATGAGAGCGTTCAACATATATCGATCGATTTTGAAGAATTGACCATACCTATTATGTACATTCAGGTTCAGTTCAGTGGGGATCACAACTGACATATTAAAAAGAAACCCTCCAAAGACGTTATTGCTTATTAGAAATAATGAACGCATTTTGCAGACTGGACTCCTATAGTCAGACCTTTAATCTTCTACAAAAAGCGATACACATGCGCTATTTCTTTTGTTTTTTGACTAATGTTTGATTTTCAAATCTACTACTTCCTATGCATTACATTACATTTCCTATATAAGATAACACTCGCCACATATCATCGCTTATTTTTGTCGTCGCTGCTGGCAGCGAATGAATACTTATAGTTAACGAAAGTCAGCTGGCGTCAGCGATCTGCGATTATAATTCGACGTAAAACTTGTGATTTCTAAGTATTTGTATGAAGAAGTTGCCTATAATTTTCACGTTTTACTTTAACTTACTAAGTCCCGCCTTATGCGTGGGTTAGGTCACTTGTTTGATGAAGCTATCAAAAGGCATTGAAACATTCACTCTTTTTAACTTCAAAGCCCCATTGTTTAAATTGCATAAGCCATGCATAAGCCATGCATAAGCCCTAACGCGCTGGAATAAGGGAATACAAAAATATAAAAAGAAACAACAAGATCAAAGGCTAATAGGCATAGGTTAATAGATAATGTCACAGGAAGTGAGCAACATCTAAAAATAAGTGTCAACAGAAAATTTATGCATTGTGCCTATTGATGTAAGTTTGATGGCTTAACCAATCAAAAAATTCCCTTGGTCCTTTGATCATTAGGTCGATATTAGCCAACTGCGAACTTGACCTCGGGAATTTTATTCCTCGTCGATTGAATCAAAACTTTTGAAATGTGGTCCAGTATGACTCGAGTTAACAAGACATTTCAATATTTTCCGTTTTTTGCCAACACTTCATAGTGAACTGCATATTTTCTGACTACGACCCTTGACTTTAGAGTCAAGAGAATTATTGTAAGTGAAAACTGCAATCTCCCTACTTACTTTTACATAAAACTCGATTTTGCTAAACACCCATTCTAACATGTGTCTGGTTTCACTACAAATTCTGGCTTAGAATTACTGATGAATGTAACCGTAAAATAATTACGAAACATTTATACTACACATTACAGACTAATTATTCCGAGTACCTACGTCCAGATTCTAATCAACCAAAACCGTTTCCATTCCGAAATTATTTAATGTTATACCTACACTTGACCTCTCTTATCAAAAATTTTATTCATTCAATCAATCTCTTCCAAACATTTAATACCACATGAACAGCACAATGAAATATTTTCGGTTGGGTGTGTGTAGTTGTTCCACGAAATCATAGAATAATTTGATTTTGGCTGGTTTTTGTTGTTGTTGTTTTTGTTGTCAATTGTTATTGAAAGATATGATGTCATTTAATGAAAGGAATTCAATTGTACTATTGTGTCATTATCGATCGACAATTGACAAACAATTTATTATTGAAATGATATGCTCATTTCGAGATTCATTGGATTATTGTTGAAACATAAAAGGCTGGGAGGCATATTACAGGTAAATATTTTGCTCAAAAATAACCATGACAATGACATTTTTTCATTATTCGAGCATAGCCTTTAATAATAACCAGCAAGGGTATCGTCATATTATAATCATTAAATCTGTTACTTCTTTTGTTTTAAGGGTCACCTGGTGTTTGATACCAAATCTTGTACATCCTCTCGTTTTATTATACGTTTTGCTCTACATATATGTGAGCACTGTTCGGAGCTCATAGTTTTTTTTAGTCATCGTTGTCGGTAGCAGATGACTAGCTATTTGTATATATAACTCAGCGCAATTTAGAAGTCATATCAGGTCGAAAAAACTCCATTTATTATTCCTTCGACACTGATCTGATACTTCGTTTGATGAAACTATCACCTAGTGATCAATACGAAATCATTTTAATGAAGAAGAGAACACTAACCAAAGTTACCCGATTATTCTCATCTATCAAATTGAAAAAGTTGTCATGACTTCACCTTAATGTAAAACACCAGTAAAGTAAATGAAAAAAAGTCTTACATTTCTCTGCTTAAAGAAATTATTCAGCTCTGCATTAAGAGCACTCGTTGTTGTTAAAAAAATACCTAAAATTGGCTGTATGCCTTGAATAGTAATGCTGCGAAGAGCTCATAAAACACTTCATAATCCTAATGAGTTCAAGTCGCGTAGTCTCATCCACATTTAAACAATGCGAAACGTGCCAAACGATCCATTTGATGCAATGTAATGACTATGCGTAGGCTAGATTTTACCTGGGATATTGTTTTTTTTTTGGTTCTCTCTTCTTCATTTTAATGAAATAACGTTATACCGAGACTGTGACTATTCAACACGTTGTGGTTCGAATTTATTTCATCAGTTGTAACATTATGAGCAATGATTGCTATAAAGTAATAATCTATTTTTAAAATTGTTGGTTGGTTCAGGTTTTTTGATTTTGATTTTCAGCTCCTACCTACAGTTTTTACCAGACATCATTTATCATACTCGGCTGCAGCGTTCGCCGTAAATACTTAATATATTTATCAGATGGTAACCTACTTTCTTTCGGTTGGAAATGAAGTGAACAATATAATTTATTTACTCTTTTGAATGTAGGAAGTCACCGAAATGTATAAAATATACGAGACTGTATTGTATCGGATTGTCATTCGTAGTGTAAATATACGGTAGAATTGAAAAAAATCTACTGGATTGTAAAAAACAATCTTTTATTTAAAAAAAAAGTGTTAAATTGTTTGTAGAAAACATTCTCTTTAGGCTCGAGCAAGAAGTTCGTATACAGTGGGCTATTAAGATTTGTTATACCATTCGTAATACTGAATGTGGATCGCAGAGCATGATTTAAAAACAAAGAAAATTACCACTGCTTGTCTCTTTGGGTTAATGTTATCCAATTTTTGATGAGAGAAAAATCCTCCGAAAAATAATTGAAACGGTAACCATAATCATTAGATCTGCTACTTCAAATGTTTCAATTTCCTTTTAGTGTTCGACGCAATATCAGAGCACAACAGGCCCATCTGAGGCTTAGGTGCATGTTATTTTCCACCCACTTCTTCTAATATCAGAGGTTGAAACTGCCCCGGAAAGTCATGGCAGTTCCAGAAAAGTCCATATACAATTAAAGTCAAAATCTTAGGCTCAGCTTGACACTCAGGTCTATACAAAGACATCTGGTCATGGTACAGCGTTTTTTCGAAGTAATTTTCCAATCGGCAAAATCTTGTACTTCATTAGTTTTAACTTGTACGTTTTGCTGTAAAAGTGAACAGTAGTTAAAACTTATAAATTATCGCTGTTGTTATTGTCGATAACAGATGACTAACCAAGCAGGGAGAATGGCTTTTAATAGTTCTGGCTGCCCATGACTTTCTGTTTTTTACGATGAGTTATTAGTTACAGTTAAATTAGCAGCCCTGATATGCCAATCGACCTTTTTAAAGGCTATCTCAATTTTAGACTTTATCTTTGTCTCGATAGTTGTCATTATGGTTTAGAGGGTATTTCGTAATTCTTTCTATCCATTCAAAAACGTAACTTTTCCAAATTGATTATGCAACAAAACGAATTGTACAACATATTATCGCAGTATCATCACTACAACTTTATACAAAAAGCAAGGTGTCTCTTTTATAGTGTCATAATGACTCATTAATGATGCATAATGCTCCCATATTCTATCCGCTCCGCGGTAAGAATAGCGAATAAAACGGAATTAGTTACTCCTCTGACACAATTTTGTTTTTTTTTTACTGATATACCCTGGATATTGAAAATTGATGGTGTAATGTACATGGAGTTATTCCAAACATTATTATCGTTAATATGAATGTCAATTTCACACCTTTACAGGGATAATAATCTATTTATGTCACATGTAGGTTTAGTTAAATACCGTTAATGGCTATGGATTGGTGTGTTGAACAAACACAAATATTTATGGATGTGTAGATTATTGACTCTTTTAGTGACATGCTATTCTGGCAATTATAATAAATAATTGCCAACCAACCGCCATACAATTATAATTGGTTTTCGTTTCATTTGCCATTCGATTTAAAAAAAAAACTCTAATCGAGTTGATGGATTACATGGCAGAGAAGATAGATGCGATAGTGTGGACCACATTTAAAAATTTCTTTCTCCAATTTACTCTATTCAAACTTTCTGTTCTTTTTTCAATGCTAAGACATACTTTGATCCTCATCGTCGCGTCGCCACTAAAAATGTAAAAAAAAACTTTTGAGCAATTTAGGTTTTGCCCACCAGACATCAGCTAATTAAAAATAAATACAAAAGCCATATCCCGTCCAATACAAATAGCACCAGCAGCAAAAAATCAAAATTTTATATCAAAGTTGTACAAACTCTTCGGCAATAAGTACAACTCGCACGCTACCATTCCAAAATATTTGAACGGAAATTGTAATCGCATTTTACTTAATATCGTTACCAATTTGTCCGTCAACTTATCCTAATGGCATGACAAATGCAAAAACAACGTTCACGCTCACATCACATGTCCTTTTTGTTCTTCCCGTTATGGCATGCGACACATATATACACATATGGTTCATGGCGAGGTTCATGGGAGTTTGAACATTAAACGGACAATGAATGGATGACCTAATGCGGTTTCGGTTGAAGTCGTAAATTATTAGTGTTGTACGAAACCGACAACTGGGGCTTGACAACAATTACGAGACAGATGAGAAAACAGAAAAACGTTAATCCCCTTACCGTTTGTTCACCTTCGTTACCAATTGATGTCGTTCGGTCATATATATATAGTAATTTCCGCGAAAGAATAAAGGATTTGGGAACACGCAAAGCAAACGACATGGTCGTATTCCTCCTACCATGTGCAGTAGATTATTGACATATGTGCTGAACCATTGAGGTCGGGATTTCAGGTCATATGTTAATGTGCTATTCTATTGCGTAAGCGAAAGAGGGAAAGCAGTCAATTTCAAATAATGTCTACAGTTAAGTGCTAGGAAAGAATTTGGGGAAACATCGGGCGTATGCAATAGAACCTACTCAGACGCAGCATGAAAACACACGATAGATGCATACAATTTAAGAGAGCTACGAATGTAAAATGGAATTAAATTGTCCACCACCGACAGACGTGTCACCGTTCGGGTACACGTAAGAGTCCAAGACCAGAACGAAGAAGTTGTATGAGTGAAGAGGGAAAAAACGAAATTGATTGCACTATTTAAAAATAGCCAGACAGCCTACAGGCAACGGGGCTTTTGATTTTCTTGGAAAAATTTCTACTCCAGCACAAAAGAAAATATTTTGCTTCTGCTACATGAAGCAGAAAAATGTCTGAAATAAAAATTTCTATTCACATTTTTATTAAAGTATTTGCGTTAAAGAGCACATGTATGAAATGTGCTTTTTTCCGTTAGGAATCATTTTTTTTCGTTCTTTCTTTCGTTCCTTTTTCTTATCCCCATTTCTTCATTTCATGTATTTTTTAACGATACGAAAATTATGTGATGTGGTTATAATGTACGTATACGTACATGTGTGGTGAATACGTTTCACTCCTTCAGCATACCAAATAAATAAAAAAAAATGGAAAAAATATAATAAGATCTCTTCCTCAATTGGAAAGAAAATGTAGTTTTTGAAATGTACCTAACGAAAAACATATAAAGAGAAGGAAAACTGCAACTTTTCAACGCTATCTGTATTGACGCTTTCACAAGACTTTTCGCAACTCGTTCTCATGTGATCTAATTTAGCTTATCACTGCACATCATACACGACTGGTTTGAAATACGTTTAAAGTGATGATATCAAATAAAAAGTTTTAAAAAAATGTTTTCCCTTGATTTAGTACACGTAAAAGCAATGTAACTTCATTCATTTATGTTGAGAAAATGTGATTGCGGAAATGACCTGACGAGAATTTAATACCATGTTAACAGGCTATACACCCAGGGTTACATTTTAAATTGGTTCTAAGAATCAGTTTCCAATGAAAACGTTCTCTAATCAAGTTTTTACAAAGAGACACTGAGATCTGGACAGGGCTACGAATTCAGCCACATATGAGTCATCCATAAAGTATGTCTAAAATTTGACATAAGGAATAAATCGTACAGAACGGTGGAGGGCTAATTTCACTGTTTTTCACACAGACGCATCCCGATATAATCATTGAATCTATTACTTCTTTTGTTAAAAGTATTTCCGCTGATTTCTAAGTGACACAAAATCGTTCATAATAGCTCTATGATTAGTTTTGCACACCTCACTATTGTGCTGGGGAGTATTTTTTTTCGATACTTCATCCTTGTGTAGAATGCAGACAAAAGGTAAAACAAAAGTCGTTCAGGAGCTTCCTTTAAAAATTATGAAGCAACTTTACCGAAGTTAAAGTGAAAGCTCGACTGAAAGGAGTTAACAATTTTCGCGTACACCGAGCACGTAATTCATGGACCGCCTCAATAATGTGCTAATTTCACTGATTTTCACATTTACCCTAAGCCGTACCGGCACTACTTACTCATCTCTTCATTTTATCTATGTTACAACACAAGATTAAAAAGCTTACAGAGCTGAACATCATACCAGTAACGTTCATTCCGCAACATCGATCAATTAATTACTTTTCAAACGATAATTCGTGGGCATGACTTAAAACAACAATTTTCAAATGATAAGCCTTCCATTATCCAAGCGCATTTTCTCTGACCCATCGGTATGATGGAAGCACAGTAGCCTAGAAATTCACACTGGATATGTTAATCATCGTCATTATTATTCTACGGTATGTTCTTACAGTAAGCTTATTGTTGACATATTCTCTGTATGCTTGCAATGTTAATGGTTGCAAATAGCTGATAAAATTAGTTGATTTATTATGACAATACAGTAGGATGAATTTGTGATATTGATGTGTGGTTAATTGGGTCTTGGACGACAAAATGAGGTTAGCCGTAGACGCGTTGGGGTACAGTAAATTTATATATTAGTCCAGTTCAGACAAAAAAAAAGTTTCAAGTTGTATCGAGGCACATCATCTAATTGTTTCCTATGATCTAGTAGAACAATTTTGTAAAAGAAACTGTGTAAAAATTTTCACTCTCCGAGCTGCGCAAAGAAATTACATTTTCTTAGAATTCGCTAAAAATGTTCACTTTTAGCGAATTATAAGAAAATGGAAATTCTTTGCGCAGCCCGGAAAGTGAAATTTTTTTAATACTATCTTCTACAAAATTGTTCTACTAGATCATAGGAAACAATTAGATGATGTGCCTCGATAGAACTCGAAACTTTTTTTTTGTCTGAACTGGACTATTATATATGTGGATGCGGGTAGGGGTGGCCAAAAATTCGTAACAAAATATATCGACCTGCCATTGCTTCGAACTTTAACAGAAAAAAATATTAAAATCTGGAAAAGCAAATTTTCGTACATTTCGACTTCTGAAACGCCATCACGTAATTGAAATATTTTTCTTGTATTTACATTATATCCGGCAATCCTTTAAACTTTAAAATAATAATTTTGTTCAAATTTTCCATACATCCTCAGTTCGACATACCATTAAAAGAGCTTAAAACTTCTTCCTTTTTCACAAATGAAAACAAAAAGCAAAAAAATTTTTTAACTTTCTTCTAACAATGAAACTTTTCTGCAACGAAACTTTGATGATGGAATCGTAATGCAACTGAAATTATATTCGAATTGTGGGGAATTGCGGATGTTTTCTTGTTGGTTTTTTTTTTCGCTTCTTCTTCTTCTTCTACTCCGTCTTCTTTATAATATATAATGTTTTGTTGTGCGGCTCGTAAAGTACAATGCAGTGCTCCACTTCAACGGATTATATTTGAGAGAGCTGCACTAAAGGGAGATTTACTCCATTTCGGTAAGATGAATATTCGTTTCATTTATCTTTCTTCATAAAAGAACTATTACCATAGTTTAAAATGCATTGTGCTGTTTGATATTAATTAAACTTTCTCAAATAAAAACCTTATCCAAACAATAAAATGAAAATTATTTGGCTAGTTCTCTATAAAGTTTTCCAGCGTTAAAAATGGAAACGACGACGCTCTTTTACAGTGAATTATGAAGCGTAATCTGCTGGTTTTTTATGTACTCCAGCTAAAGGCTTATTATGAGGTGATGATCCGTGATGATACTGAATATAAGAAAAATGAGAAAAATAGACGAAATATTCTGGAAACATTTCAGCATTTTTTTAGTTAGTTGGTTTGGTTAATTTTCTACAAACTACGATACATCATAAAAATAATAATCACAAAATCTATTACTTCTTTTGTTTAAAGCATTTTTTAGCCTTTGAAACAAAATCTTTTACTTCATTGGCTCTACCATTCGTTTTGCTTAAGAGCACACAACGCAAACCTCGTTCCCTATTTTGTTCGTCTTGTCGATAACAGATGGATAACCGTTTCTACAGTGTGTGATTGTGCATTATAGCTTTTATCAATCCTTCCGTAGAACGTAAAAAAAGTTGGTATCTACTGGTCGCTCAGGAGCGATTTTATAAAATTCTGACGTAATAGGTGAAACAAATCTCTGCCGAAGTAAGTACAGGGATTTCGCTGGTAAACAGCTGGTAAACGTTGTAGCGTTTGTCAAATTTCGGTTTATCTTGCTGTTCTCTTTAGATACCTGTGTGTAAGAAACGATAAGTACAGATCGTACTAACAGTAAAGTAGATACCAACTGCAAGAAAACCAGCTGTTGCTAGATGTGCATAACGAGATTTTTGTGCCTTAGGATCATAATTCGAGGTTTTCGTCACTGCATCTACGATCGAAAGGTTCGATCAAAGAACTGCTTGTACAGCGACATGTGTGCTGTGCGTCCGAAAATAGTATTTTTCCTAACACATACTAAAAGGGTTTTTTTTAAAGCGAACGAAAGGTTTCTGGAATCGAGTTTGCTAAAAAAAAGCCTCTTAGCATAAGTTAGGAACGACGTTTTGTTTATAGAGTGTCAGAAATGAGCGACGAAGTCGCGATTTTTTGACACTAGATAAACAAAGTAACTTTGTCGGCCGGTAAACAAAGCCAACAATGGAATTTTATAAATATTTTTTCGGACGCATTCGAGGGCGCCAAGTAAATGTGAAATTGTTGTAGACTGATTTCTTTGTTATTTTTTGTGTGTTCCCGTTCCGTCTCATTATGATACGGCACGAAAACGTCGTCATGATGAAAGCGGATTTTTTTCAGGACGCGTCGTAAGCTTATCCTACTCGGCTTCGCCTCACTACAAGCTTACGAATAGTCCTGAAAAATGCCACTTTTCATCACTTATAACAAAAAATATACTATTTGTGTGACAAGACTCAATTTTCATTAAAACACCATGCAAATTTTTCATTTTGTACAAAAATGGTTTATTTATTCACAATACTTATTCAAAAAGAATGTTACCCGTGTTTAAAGATATGGCCTCAATCTTGATTCAAACCTTTAGAACAGGAAAAATTTAATTTTTCACTGACGTTATTGTAAAAACAAAATGGCAAACAATCAATTTTAAAACTTATTTTAATGTCGATAATATTCAGTTGAGCTATGAACTGGATGCGGTAATTTATCGGGACGATTAACACCAGCCATTATGTTGCATTTGGAACAAGGTTTGTCTCCAGAACACATTGAAAGATATGATGTCACGATAAAAATTACCATAAACACAAACCGAATTTGTAGTTGCATACTCTTACTTTTAACACTTTATTTTTGCTTTTTAAATATTCAGTGCTCGTATTTTGAAACGAGCGCTGGTTGATAGAGTGGATTCTATGTGTTGACTGATAATATGTTATCAAAAGATCTCGTTTGTGAGTCGATTTAACTCGCATTTATAGAATCATTTTAAATAACAAGGAGTTATTGAATAGATTGAACGCCACGAGGCAGTAATCAAAATCATTCATAATGGAATGATTGAAGTGAGCTCTATTCAAATATTCGTTCAGAGAAGAGCTGCCCATTTAAACATTCAGTAAATTTATACGTTCACAAAAGAAGAGAATAACCGATGAATTTATCAGAATATTCGACTGCATTTCTAACATAGTACATAGTGTGGTGAGTGATGAACAGGAAAACAGTGACGAACTGAGTAAATAGATCGATGCCAACATACTATATTGACAACACATTATATATGTGCAAATATAGGTACAAATTAGCAGCAATAACCTTATTTTTACAGACGACACTTTTACGCACTAGTGCGTAAATGTATATATGACATTCCATTTATACCCTACTCGTATATGCATCACGGTTATCCTATAGGGTTCTACTACTTTAGTGTAAAATATTGATTTTTTTTGTAAAATATACAGTTTACATGAACAATTTCAAGAACTTTCAAGAATTTCGAGATTTTCAAGATCAACATATTTTCGTGAAATTGATTTTTGAAAATTCTCCCCATAAGGAACGTATTTTCGCACTGATCTTTTTTCCTATCGTCTTTCTTAGTTGTTGCTTCATAAATTATGAAATTCATTCTTATGTAAAGAATAGCAGTTAAATCCGTTGTTAGGAAATTAAACCTCATTGATAAGACTCCTTATTTGTACACTCAAAATAATTAATTGGCGAACTCACCTCCATTAATTACTTGACTATTCTTCATACCGTTTGATACTTCGAGTGTCTCAAATCAATAAATATATTACACAAAACTCGAGTTTTGATCAAAATAATAGCCGTCCAATTATATTTCCATCTCATCTCCTAGCTTACAAATTATACTTAAACATTGTGTACTATGTATATGTACACATCCACTTTACTTGCTTTTCTTTGTGAAAGCATTATGAATGAGATACGGTAAAAGTAAAAACAAATTTCAGTTTTTTTTACAACTCTTCAAACATCATGTTGCTACTAGTAAGATTTATTATCAGGTATATTGTTACAAGTACAAGTTATTCACTTATGCTTCTAACACGTCTGGTATAAAATAAAACCACAACCACCACCATATCCACAACAACAGCAACAACAACAACAACAGCTTCATTTCTACAAAGAAAAAAAGAAAATAAAGGAAAACAGGGAGAATGTCAAGCTTTTTTTCAAAAATAAGGAAAAAAAATTCAATTTCCTGAGAAATATGACCTGCTCAAGAAGTGGCATGTTCAACAATAATAAAAACATACGTCAAACATACAAATCGAGTGCAAAATTCCCTACCCCAAAGACGAAATTTAATTCCAAAATATATATTCCAAATATCTTGGGCTATGATCCGATATGCTTTTTAATAAAAATTGGATTATAAATGACATTATCTCTCATTTGATTAGACTTGTATAATGTGTATTGCGGCATATAACGTTGTCACCGATGGTAGATATGTTCCTTGCCTGTAAATGTTCTGAATTCAGAGTGTATAGTGAATGAATACAGAATGCTGTTCTGTGTGAGATAGGCCTATTTTCTACGGTCATGTTAATATTAAATTACCCCGGCTGTGGAGTAAACTGTAATATATAACACACGATAAGGCAGGCATCGATAGGTGCATTTAATCAAAATATTTTATAGTCAGATTGTATAGTTTAGATTGTTATAGGATAGTTTGTCCTATATATCCACAATTATTTATGAGCACGAACTAATTTTTTTTCTCTTTGGATTTTGTAATGAGATCACGCACAAACGATAAGAGTGATTGGTATCCGATGTGCAAAGAATTAGATTTGTGTTTGTATTATAACTGAAATTCATCAGTGTTGCGCTCAATTTAATTATGATGGAAAACTAAAACGTGCCTAACAGAATTTTAAGCGTTTTTAATATATACACTTTTCGGCTGTTGATGAATAATGCAACTTAATTTTAATGTCATTAGCCACTTTATCATACATACCCTTGTAAGGCACATTGATGCAGTAGGTTCTGATAGAGACTATGATGTAAAGTACTGTTTCTGCAATCGAAAATTTGTTTCGGTTACAGAAACGGCTAGTCATCGCCAACGATGACAAGCAATTTGATTGGAGACCTTTTACGGAAAATAACAAGTGCAGTCTGGACCACCGGCTGAACGTGACTTCTGAAGAAATACTCTCTGAAGAAAGTTAGGTCATTAATTGATATCTCGGCTTAATTGTAGACAAGACATATGAACACAGCTTCATCGTATTTGGGTTACATCATACGAGTCGTTCAGTGTGTACATCGTTGTAGCCACCAAACACACTGCAACTATCCAAATTATGAAGCCAGAGTGGCCGTTAGTACTTTACCAAACTTTAAAACGTTCGAAAAATTCTATGTAGAATTGTCTGACACGGGAATTGAGCCCGGATCAGTTTGGTGGAAGGCTGACCATTGAATCACGATAAGTTGGCTTGCGTTCACTAAAAGCAGAAGTCATGATGAAAATATTTAAGTGATAGATTAAGTCATGTTTAGGAAATAGTTTATACAAATGAAGTAATAGATTTATTGATTTTGCTGTGACACTCTTGATGTTTTAAACGCCCTCACACAGATTAAACGTCATCCTGAGTTTTGTTTCGCATGTTTTTTACACAGCAACTTCCAGGTCCAATGGTGATCGGCAGTGTAAATTATGCTTTCAACGTTTTTTCAAGTACAATATTTTGTAGGTGGTAAATGGTGGCGACAAAGAAAATTATTATTAAAATTATGAAAAGACAAATAATTGTCTATTTTGGATGGTTCAAGTACACACAGCCAACAATACAAAGTGGTTCTTTCTGTTACCGATATAGATGTGTTCAAGAACGGTATACATATAAAACGCCGAATATTAAATCGGCGAAAATGGATGCTGAGACACACGTTATTTATTTAGATGAGGGACCATTAAAACATCCGGTGTAGGTCTTTGTTACCAGAAATACCAGTTAAATTATTGCTTAAACATTTTTAATATATGAGTTATACACGTAATTATACCCCATGTCTCATTTTCGGCAATGGACCTTTTGTTGTGTTAGGGTTAAATCATATATACAAAGGGATTATGTTCGTTGGGATCATTATTCTTGTTGTTGTACCGTTCCGTCATCTCGCCGTTGAAATCGTGTATATACATATTGTGTGTTGTTGTATATATATTATAAAAGAATGAAATGTTCAAATTAACTAATTAAATGTTTGGGATTGATGTGGAGCGTGATGTATTATAGTCTCGATTAGATTACGGAAGTTTGTTTATTTTCGTTTATTTGGTTTTTTTTTTTTTTCATTTTCATTTATTTATGGTGGAGGCATTCGGTGTTTAAGATAGCACTCTCGGTATTATGTTTTTTCTGACTTTATTAAAATTATTATTAGAATTTTAATGAACAGAAGCTAAGGGTACAAGTGATGTTGAAGTGATGTAAGTGTATTACCTTACTGCAGTAAGTTATTGGTAATGTGCTTCACCTATCCCAAACATACCATGCAACGTAATCTGACACAATTTTCGGAAAAGTTACTTGACTGTTAAAAATATATCGAAGCTGGCAGAGGCATGTCTAACATTGGCAACACCAAAAAAAGTGTAACTAATCCTAGAGAAGAATTTTTTTCTGAAAGAGTAAGGCCTTGCAAAAGAAACTATGACGAAAAGATGGATTTAATTTTGTCCCGTGGCAACCCATAGATCTGCTTCGTCGACATAGTTCTTTCCACACATTTTTACTAAAACTCAACATTTTTTCTCAGAATTAATAATTCTCCTCTGGTACACCTTCTTTCGTAACGCAAATGGTTTTGTCTATTCAGCGCTCTAAACTAATTTTGCGCTTCTCTGTTGAGGTAAAATTATATCTGTGAAACCTGTAACTTAAACTTTCAAATTTCGGACGTTGTGAATTCGAATATGGCATCAACATAGAGATAAATGGGATGGACATTGATATATAAATGGTAAAAAGATTTATATGTAAAAGAAGCATATCCATTGGTAAAACCATACAACCATTGAACTATGTGCTCTCACACAATATCTGTGGATAGCCTCAAGAAAACGAGCGTTCAGATGATTTCCGATAGATTACATTGACTGAAATTAATAAAGTTCCGTGTAAATATTTGTACATTCGAACCACCTTATTCGTTTGCAGGGTTGTGGCACATCGTTTAACACTACAGTGATTTTTGAAACCGAATTGTAGGAATTTCAAACATTTTCAAGTTAATTAAATTTTGCCTGCCGCGACTGCGTTTGCGAACAGAGCCCACTTTCGTTAAATATATTTTCTCTGAATTTTCAGAAATTCCGCTTTAGTATCCACAGTTTCATTCAGAATTGAGAAAATTTCGGTTATTCGCAACAGACTCAGAATTTTTCTTGCCAAAATTGCCAAAATCTGGTTTTGAATCTCCCTACCTAAAATTCTTCAACATTCATAGCATTCGCTATGATGATATATATTGATATATCGCCCACCGACCGACCGAGTGGTGAAAACATTGTAAATTCGACTGGATCGGTTACCATTTCATCATACCACATCATTAATCCTTAAATAATTTCAATTAATTTCAGGAATTATAAAGGGAAAATTGTATTTGATGTACTTTAACCTTATAATCGGGATGAAGAAACTTATAATGCTCACTCGTTGTGGAAAAGTATTCTATATGCGAACGAAAATCGTTAATCTAGACAATATCGGAGCAGCCACAAAACACTTGTATTTATGCATGGAAATATGTATGCTTATCAATAATGGGAAATATTTTAATTAAATTTAATTAAAAACCTAAATTACATCACTCTACTCTAGAGGATTGGATTGGATTAACAATATTGGCCTATGAAATAGCTATGTATGATAACATGATATGGAAACAGTAAATTACGTTCATCGTGTATGAATACACTGGACAAAAAGCTTTTTGAAAGGTTTAAATTGGTGTATATTTGATTAAAAAAAAGAGAGAATTATCCACCCAAAATACTGGCAACAGTGTAACTATTTAAATGTTTTGTACAATACAACCGATTCGTTTTGTTGTATTGTGATTATATTACATTAAAAATGTGCTTCAGCCATATTTTTTCCATGTTCCAACATGTTGATTATTGAGTTTTTATTATTTTAACAAACATTTTAAAATGCAATTAAAATTTTTCATTTATGTTACAATATCAAATCACAAGCCTGCCAGTCGGAAATTTTTTTGTTTTTATGAAAAAATAATTAAATTAAATATTTTTGCAAGGCAACAACATAATTGATTTACAATTCTGACTAAACTCATTTGTAATTTGTATTGATTTAAATAATTGGATTTCTTTGTTAAAAGTGACAACTAAAAATAACGTCGCTAAAAATGTAATTCACAAAAAAATTAATAAAATATTTTTGTTTCAGGTATGTACTCATTTTCGCTGTATTGGTATAACTGAATCATTATATTAAGGATCAAGGTATGACTATTTTATAATTATATGTTCTATTCAATGTACTACTTACTTTTATCAATCAAAAGCTTTACGGTTTTCAACCGTATCGAAGATTACTTCAGCTGATTTATCAGCTGGTCCACTCATTCAATCACACTGCTTATGCATGCCTATACGGATTTACCAATACCACGAACGTTCGTGTGAATATGAAATCAGTATGTGAATACACATAGGCAACGTATTTGTATTAGTGGATTAGTAATTTTAGATTTTTCACATGCACTTGTATATTACATTTTGTTTATGATTCGCCAGAGGTGTACATGTAAAAATGTATGACTAATCTCATAAAGATTTGCTGTTTCTTTGTCAACGTCTTCATGGACCGATGAGAAAATGGAGTTTTCGAACTCAGACACCCGAACAGAAACCATTCGCTATCAATTTTCGATACAAATCTGGTTGATATTGACTGTATTTCATAAATTCAAATATTTATTTTACTGTATATGAGAGGAGAGACATCAAGACTTAACATCAGTTGTCATTTCATAAAAAGACTAAATTCTTAAGCTGAAGTCAAACACCTGACACTATCTAGCTTCTACTCTACACTTTGTCCATTTTAAAATTTTAGATTTTGTACGGGGGAGCCCGAATGTCATCAACGACTATAGAAAAACCTTTACCTTATCGGGTCACTCATGAGGTAATTGTTAAGTTGTCATAACGAATTTACTGAATCCAGTAAGACCTAGATGATCTGCCAGGACACTATAAAAATTCTCTCTGTATTTAACCTGAATTTATCCAATGTGGTTCTTGATTTCTGTGGCACGGACACTTGTTTTTTTAGTCTCGTCATCAGTATCTCGAAAAACAGACACATTTAAAGAAATTTGATTCGTTGGAAAATTAAATCAAAGATCTCATAAAAGTCGTTGCGACAAGTTCCCTTTTATCGTCAGTGAATGAACTGACTCTCGCCATTTAATAGATATATGGCAATCCATAGTTTGTATAAAAAGCTCAGCAAATTTTCGAAATATTTTATCTCGGTCCTTTTTGCAGAATTTAATTAAATAAAAACCATTCGATTCGGTAATTAGACAGAGAATGGAGGAAAAGATATTTCAGAGCAACGGGGCCAGAGTATATAAAATGTCTGTATGTCTAAGTTAACTTCTCTTACATGATTAGTTCCAATATTTAATTGACTGCGTTGGCAAATATAATATTTTATCTTTTCTCTTTTATTATGTTTCACGTTCAACATAAAAACACAGACGATATGTATACATAAAGGTATAACTATAGGTAGTGCAGACATTACATAAATTAGTTTCCATTCATTGGATATGGCAACACCCAAAAACAGATGTTATTACTTTTTGTATCAAGCAAAAGGTGATTTTTATGCTACACACCGAAATTATATTACATACTAAATATACATGTTCTCCATTCAGAAATGCTTCCCCAACATAATGAAAATAATATTATACGAAAGTAGATAACGAAATCCATGGCAGAAGTAGTGTCGAGGAAAAAGAATACTTTTAAAAGTATACACACACCAACACCAGCCATACCTTACGAAATGTGTAGGCCGGACGACAGCAAAAATTCACATCTATCCTATTATGTAATCAAATAAAAAAGGAAAAATACCAATAAGGTATTGGCCTAGCTTGACTCTCTACTTTTATACGATGCTTAGGAGTTTTGAAAATACGGTCTGCTATATCCGATGCGTCGTACACATCAGTACCAGTAGAACCGAGAACTTGGAAGTTATTTTATTATGTCCATAAATTATTGGAAAGGGGTCAATGAAATCACATAAAGAGGAAAAGGTATTTTCGTATTTTCATATTACATTTGCTGTGTGTCTTTCTGTTATAAGATCTGGTTTGAGATAGGGTTGAAGGTAAAGAAAATGATAATTAGTTTAAGACTTTTATTGCTGTTGTATGTTAATTTTGAATTGGATATACTGTCTGTTAGATGGATTTTGATCTGTATCCGGGGCAAAATATTTTTATGGATGCTGACTTATGTCGAATATAATTGAACCGGCCAGGAATATCCCGTTCAATATGCTGTCCCTTTACCCGTTGAATAATTCATTTCTAACAAACAAACGAATAGGGAAAATCTGTTGACTAAATAAAAGTCGCACGAGAAATCAATTGTAAGGTTTGCTTTCCGAAACTTTTTTTTTTCTTCTCTTAGCGACGCAGATCGAAGGAGGGATGTAAAATGTTTACAAAAAAAAAATGTGAAGGTGTAAGGCTTTACAAGTGTAATGTCGTTGTATACAAAGGTTGGACAAAGTACCACTTGGTGTTTAAAAAAAGTTGAGAATTTAAGTTCAGCATATAAGCCCACTCCACTCAATCAAAATGTTTTTATTCCAAAATTTCGTTCACAAAACCATCCCATCTCCTCACAAAGTTTGTTTTTTATTGCAACAATATTTTTACAAGATTTTTTTCGGAAAAACATGTAGCCTGGATGCTCAATATTTTAAAGGTGAGCTACACTCTACGTATTCTGAAATGACAAAAAAAAATATTTAAGGACCAACTGCCAGACCACTTACACCTTCTAGGTGACATGACACTAAAAATCTATTTAGTTAACATACCATTGGCTGGGTTTTCACAATTCCATAATCTCATCATACACTCATTTCCAAACTCTTTAATTGGTCCAGACCCGTTAACTGGTCGTCCACAAACTGGTTCATAGTTTCTTTGGCATGGGATGGCACAAGTTTTCGCTTGTGCGTCAGCACAAACCATGCAGATCACTAAATTTTGTTACATTTCGTTAAGAAACTTGATTTTGATCAATCAATTCAATAATATTCACAAAGATAATAAGATTACCGAAAAAACACCAACCAATCAATTTCATATCGTGTGGCTTATCATATATGATCAATAAATCGAATATACCTTATAAATTTTCGATACAATTGCTTTTATCGTCAACCATCAGACGACAAGAACAAATACACTCGCAGCATCAATAATTACAGACACATCTGACTTTACGTTTCATATTCAACGGAGTTACTAATCTCCCGTAAGGTGTGTTTAACACTTAACTATGCCTTCGAGTACGATGAGCGATCAATTTAGTATTTTTGCTAAGTTTTCCCTATATTTATTCACATTTTACCGAATTTTCCTGCAATTTTCCAAATTTTCTCAAAAATATTTTTTGGGAAAATTAAGGAAAATATTGGAAACTTTTCCAAGAAAATGTTTTCCCAAAAATAGTCCCTGCAAAATTCTGAATTCAATTCAACCTTCAGAAAAGTCTTTCATTTCCGATAGAAATTGTAGGTAAAGTTCTTTCGCGTCAATTTGTGACAGGAGGTCACAATATATTGAAACTTTCTATAAGTTGACAATGACGTTTTCCGTTATACGCTTTCGTTTGCTGCGCCACAAGTGCTCTAATATTTTTCAGCTTTTCATCTTTTTCAGCTCATCCTCGGTCTTACAGATGGCAGATAGCAATTTTGTGTTGGATTAAAGTTTTTTCCGCTTCAACCAAGTTTAGCAAAACGGTGAATCTTTTTTGAAGGTTTCTTGAATTGCATTGGTCCCAATATTTCCCAAACCATTCTCTGTTGCACACGTTAGTGATTCGAACGAATCAGCAATTTAAATCAATCATACAAAGATAAATATTTAAAAAAAAAAGCTGTGACGAATGTTATTGTTTTGAGCAAAAAAATAAAATAAGTAGAGCGCAATGCTGTTCCACTTAACAAAATTGTACATGTGCCGATTCGATATTTTCACATCTGTGCATAAACAAACACGACGACCAAATCAATAAATTAAATTATTCTGATTAAATATGCTGTAACATGGTAACAAAGTGTATCGAGAACAAAACGATAAATCTGGTATCTCAATTGTTTAAACTATCGAGCTTGATGCTCCATCATTTACTTCTATTTACTGTTAGCTTAGCATTTAGTTTACCACTAGATTGTCTTATTTTTTTCGTCATTCTCTAAATAGATTTATTTATTGAAGTTCAGGGACTATAAAGCTAAAAATTTTCCTGAATTTTTCCACTTTTTCACCCTAATTTCCTGCATTTTTCAAAATTATCACAAAAACAATTTTGCTAAAAATAGTCCATGATTTTTACAGTGTGTTTAAGTCCTCACCTTAAGAACCGTAATTAAACTAAATTTATCTTTCAAATTCTGAAATTTTGTAAATTTCATAGGACTGACTTGATGAATAACAACTCATTATAGCTTAACTCAAGTGTGTGTTCAACTGTTGCAACACAGTAAAATACTCAGAAAATACTCAGTTGTTCTAAGTTTCACGTAGCTTATCAGTGGATTATATTTGAACATTATTAGTTCCTCACCACTTATAATATGATACCCTAACAACAAAATATCTAGAAATTACTAGCTAGAAATTGTACGAAGCCACATGAGAAATGATAAAATTTTATAGTTTAAGGGCAGTAACTTTTCGAATGCACACACGGCTAAAGAGCATTTAAAATACCTCAAAGTACTCTTGTCTATCTGGCTGTGTGCAAACACACTTCATGTTACAATCCTTATAGCGTTTTCGTCTATTAAACGTTCGTATGTACATATATTATTACGATGATGGTAATTGAGATCTTGGTTGTGAAATTAAATTCAAATCAAAATTTTTGCTAAATAGAAAATTGTTTGTAGTTTTATCTGTTCAGCTGGCGGTTATGTTTGATGTATAAATAGATGAGTGGTTTTACCGGAAATTTGTATTTTTGACGAGATAACTAAATTGCTAGGTTACACTGTAATGCGGTTTATTTAGATTTCATATCGCCGCACCGAAACGTTTCGCGAACTGGTCTGAAAATCTTAGACTTATTAGGACCACATACCAGCAAAATATCGTACTAATCCGACAAATATATTTCCTATCAAATGACTATGAACCGATGTGTTTCCTTGGGCCAACAAATTGCTATTAAGATATTTTATACAATTTGGCATCTACTTTCCGTACAGAATTTTCTTGGCATCAGGCCCATAAGTCGCACGCGACATTCCCATACGGCAACATGCTAATAATTCGATTCGAAATATGTGTGCCGACTGAAAACAGATTTTCGTTTTTACACTCCAGTCAAAGTTTGTTTATTTCTTGCTTCTTGTAGTATATACGAAGGAAAGCGCATTTCAATAAATCCATTTGGAAGGTAATAATAATATTAAACGGCTCATGTGTGTTACAAACATGACAATTTATTGAATCAAAAACAATAATAAATTGTTAGATGAAGAAAAAAATCCGATGGAAAAAGGAAAAATGTTTTCGGAAAAATCTTCGCTATTTGCTTTTGTAACACGATGTGATTTTGTAGTTATATGTTTGGAAAGTTGTGTGTGTATGTTGTGCATGTTTCCATGATATATGAGCTGACACATAACTTGTGTTATTGCAAATCCTTCCTAAGAAACTGTCATGACGGCTATTTTCGGCTTACGTGTGGTACTGATGTATGAATTTCGGTGTGAATAAATTCATTCATGGAATGGCATAAATCATACTGAAGTGAGCGCGCTAGAAAATATAGACGTCCGAGGAACAGAAAATGGGAATTAATGATGTTGGTTTTGATTTAGTTTTGTTGACTTTAATGTGAAGTACAATATTGTTGCAGCAGATAATGAACAGACTAATAACATTGTCCTCCAACAATTTTGAGCTAGTCATCTGTCATCGACAACGACTACAAGAATACTGGTTTTCGTTCTGTGGTGTAGCAAAATGTATGAACAAATGTTGAAGTGATAGATTTTGTTGAGATGATTTAAACAAATGAAGTAATAGATTCAGTAATTATGTTAAGATTCGTTGCATTTTTTAAAGTCTAAATGTATTTTCTGTTGTAGTGTCTATATGATATACAGCTCATTCAACAAATATTCCGTCTACCTTTTTGGAGTGAGGATTTTTGGGACAACATTTTGAACATATTTTCTTGAATTTTCAAATATTTTCCCAGATTTTCCTAGAAAAAATATTTTAGAGAAAATATGGCAAAATGCATAGAAATTCGGGAAAATTTATGAAAATGTTTTCATTTAGCTTATCCATATTCATTCACAATTCGAATTTAGATCGCATATCCACGGTGCATACATCATTTTAAAATGTTTTTCACATCCAAAATAAATGTAATTTGCATGCATGAGCGCTACAATAAATCCAGTTAACGTCGTATGTTATTTGTACACCATGACAAACCCTTATGCGTTTGACGAACAAATTCTAATACTTTGTATGCTCTTCGCTTCAGTAATGGATTGAAAGATTCCCACAAGAGTCACGATATTCACATCGGTTACTTTTCATTCCATCATAAAACCACTTTTATCTCGAAATTCTGTCACATTGTTTCGTTCAATTGCGTGTTGAACAATGTGAGACAGTATGCAAAGTACACCTGACACATTGAAGACTGTAGACACTTTCAGGGAAATGAGTGCAGGGTGTGCATTGTGTTTCCATGAATCGCGACAATTGTTACTTATTATTATACTTAAAGTCTGTGTGAGTATGTCAACACATCTGGATTTGGTGTTTTTTTTCCTCTTCGAATTAGCGTCTTGTTACCATACATCTGCGAGAAGTATGATTGAACTTTCTGCATTTATATCTCCATGTCTAATTTGAAATAGCGGAATAAAGTTTCAGTTTAACTTTGAAGCGATTATGAAAAGCTCATAAGTCCTAAAAATTGTACATAAAACATAGACCACGTACCGAATTAGCATTGCCATTACTTATCAGTGTCAAATCGGCTTTACGTGAGCTGACGTATGATATTTTATTGTCTTACCCAACCATCCGAATCAAAGTTATCTTATTTTTTATGGGTTGGTCTCTATTTCTTCGGACATACGAACTGCAGTGCGGTCGAATAAAGGATAAGAACAGGTTTTATACGAGCTTCAACATGATTGTAAAATTATGAAAGGTCTGGTCTACTTTGAAACATGATTTATGGAATATAAAAAAGAGATTCCCCTCACATCAATGAGTTCAGTTTCTTTTCTTTTTATTATACACCCTGCTAAGGGAATATGTATCGTCATGTTACTATTAGATTTTGAATGATTGAAAAGCAACTATTCTATTGACATATGCTTCAGTGATGTATAAATGGAAAATATGCAGAATATGATGGGGAAATGGAAGACATCAATGGAAACACTATCTGAGGAATTACTGAAACGTATCTCAAATATGCCTTATAAAATACCAGAGTATGCCAAACTAGGTTTTGGTGTTGTGTATAGTTGGATTTGATGTGTATTACTTTATTGAAGCTTTGAGTTTCTCAGAATAAAGTTTGAATGTTTTTTTCTTCTTCCTTTCATTGAGTAAAGAGATACAAGTGCCAGAACTATATGCTGTAAGCAGATGGTTACATTTTGTTTATACTTGCAAACAAATTTGTATATTCAATTCCAAAAGTACACATTATTGTTCAAGATGGATATATCGTTAAAGGAGATATTTATTTGATGCATTGTGATTGTGAATGTTAGCATATTTGGAAAGTGCTTTTGTTAGTCTGTCGACATTGATCAATGAATTGTTTGGTTGTTGATGCTCCCATCACATTGTTTGAAAGTTTAATAATGTCCCCAATAACCAATTACCTCAGCGCTATTGTTTGAGACTGTAAGGTGTTACGGTACATCGGCAGCACCAAATGAACGACTAAATGTATTTAGGACTCGGTACAGGTCAATCTGAAACCTGACATAAAAAACTTGAAACCTAAGTTGACCCGAACTTGCATATCTATCTTCGGCCTGACCTCAATTAACCTAGAAGAAAACAGACTGACCTGACAAGGTGTCAGGTTACCTGATTTTGTAGGAAAAAATTTCACATTGAACTCGGCAGATTCAGGTTAGGTCAAACCCAACCTGCTCCAAGCTATAAACGTTTTATGGTCCATTTAGTAGGTTTGAAAATCTTGTCCTATTGCCATTAGGTTTCACTTTTATTTGTATGTTGTTTGCCTTAGACCTCTAGAGAAAAAAGACTTAGCCTCTACCGTGTAGCAGCATCTATTGTCCGATAAAAGAATCACTAGTCTCCGGGAAAACCTACATTTATGGAAAGCTTATAAAGGGGGAGTGCATACAAAGTCTCGGCAATATTTATCAAAATCAGGGAGTAATGAACTCCTAAAACTTACAAGATCTGAATTACAGAGAGTGGTCGGAGCAGTAATGAACTACTATAAACTTAACGATCATCTCCACAGAATAGAACCACACGACCTCTCTGTTCTTATCTTGGTGTACATATCCATAGGAACTATCGGAACTACCAGCCCTAGACTTTGCACCTTCGGGTATTATGAACTCCAAGATGAGGATCCAGCGCCCTAACGACTTTTTGCTGATAGCCGACAAATTCCCCGGAATGAAAAAGTAAGGCAGGAAGTAGGAAGCAAAGTATCAGTGTTTCTAGTTCTCATGAAGAAGCCTCCCAACACTCGAATCTAACCTAGCCGAGACTCATTCTCAGAATGCTTACGGGCCTACTTTAAAGTATTAAAGTATTCGAATGTATTTTATTCACGTCCTATGGCAGTAAACATTGTCGATTTCATATAAAATGACGAAATTCTGTTCTGTTAAGTTTTTTTATTTTTCAAAATACTTTTCGAGTTTATTCCAATAGTTTTATTTGCTTCATTGTGCTTCCCTTTGGCCATCTCAACCATTCCTACATTCAGCTATATGCCTCCGGCTATCATTACAATCTAAACATTTCTATTCAGTAAAATCGAAAACCGTACACAACTGTCATTGGTGTACATGACACATCTAATTAATAACTAAAAAGATTCAATAACTGTATCACTGCGACACATTATCGAAGGCTCTTATAAATCTTTTATTTTGTGGAAGAGTAACTTAATAGTTTCATTAAGTGTCACGAGCAGAATAGTGTATACGGTGCTACGATGGATACATTATTCATGACGATTTCTTTCATTATTACAACTGATAGCGAACCGTTTATTTTGGTTATTTATATACGTATATGTCGTATTTGTTACGTATTATATGCGAAATGAAAACCTTTCATCCCTATCCTTCTATTACCATACACTCCCATTCACATAACATTCATTTGGTCACAGCATATATAAGTGAACTTCAGCAAACACAACCACACATTCAACATATCCGAATCGACCACCGTTATGCTGGTTTATTCATGGATTGTTCAATTAATCATTCATTAGATTAGATTAGACAGACACATATAAATTCGTAGATCCATTAACAATAATACCATTTCCATTTCACTCTTCTATTCAACTTATCCATGTGCGAACTGAATGCCTAGCTGGAACCATTATTAAAGATTTAATTCAAACTGTCTCATGAAAGTTAAATAAAAACAATTTAGTGTTTAGACGAGAGAAGTTTTTCCTGTCTTGCCTTTTAATTTAAGCTTACGTTGGACTTGTTCGAAGCGTAAAGGTTTACGGGTTAAAGTTTTTTTTTTACCGACTTACGCCCTTTATTTTTCAATAACTGAATCCAGTGGATGTATTTTATCTGAACCAAGTTATGAATATAGTCTAATTTTCTCACGCATCCACAAATGGTTTGATTTAACTGTGTGATTCTTTAAAAAAAAAACTTGTTTTGTCTGCAACAAGAACTTAAACTAAACAACGAGCACCTAAGAAGACTGCTAAAGTCAGAATTGACTTCTCATGCTCGTTCAAGTATAGAGCTATAATACACAGGAGACGACAATGAGCACTGATTAAAGTACAAAATAAACAATCCTCAAACAACTTTTAAAGTTTTTATTATACATACACGTTTATTGTTTGCCTGAAGCTTTCAAATTGTACACGAGACAGTTTTCTGGAGGCTTATTAGATAGCATGTTATGCAACATGAATGTTTTACCTAGAATCTAGGTGAAAATATTGAGAAGATAATTCGGAACTATGTTGGAGTTGTTTAATTGAATTGAAATAGACTAAAATGCAGCTGCATGGGTGGGTGTATGGGTAACCATTTAAAGTTTGTACTTCATGGTTTTGAGGTGTGTCACTCTTCATTACATAAACTATGAGGCGTTAAGCATCCTAACAAACTTTTAATAATTTAAAAGTACCGGTTCCAAAGGAATAATTTCGGAAGGTTGCACCACATAGTCTCCTATCAGCCGGTGCTGGTATATCGATGGTACATTCATAGCTCCGGTAATGCAAATGCATACTAGCCGAGATTCAAACGCCTAACTTATAAAGATGAATGTTAAAATAAATGAAGTAAAAGATTCAGGGTATCGCACATTAAAGATACTTTGAACAATCGAAGTAGCAGATTTGATGATTATATACCGTGTCACGCTTACAGTTCCTAAAAGGTTAAATAAGATTTTTACGTGTTACGGCATGTTTCATTTTCATTTACATTGCCTAATCACGTAAAGCATTGTACTTACGAGGTTCCAAGTTGTTATTTGACAAGTGGGGAATACAGCCCTCCCCTTCGGGTCGGGCTGTAACAACCCGCTTATCAAATACACAACTTGGAACCTCGGAAGTAATATACTAATAAATCGGCCTAAATTATCTGTAGAGCTCGTTCTGCGTCGTAATAGAATTCTAATTTTTTCTTTAAACTTCCACTGTAAAACAGCAAATGAACAAATTGATAAGATTTCCCTGTTATGAACTTGAATCATCTTTTTTAATATGAAGCCATAATTTACGTCATTCCGTCTAAAAGTTTATTTTTCCTAATAAAGGCAACATTGCAGAAAAGACGAGAAGGTCGTATTCACTTTGTGAACGATATTGTATAGACTGAATAACGGCCGTACCTTTGACATACAGACAAAGAAAAATGTTTATCGTTTGAAAGTTGGTTTTTCTTTTCACAACTTATTGATATCGAAAAAAAAAATTAAACAAAAAGACGTCGTAAGCAAAATAAGTTCGTCAGGTCGGGCCTTATAAGTTACTAATTAAAATAATATTTTTACAGTCCAGACGGTTGAGTTGAAATGTTTTTAAAGAATCGAACAATACACGCTCGATAATGAACAATATATTCTAGTTAGAGGAAAAACCTTTCATAAGTATCCATAGAAAAGTTCAATGAATTTAATCGTGCTGATGGTTTTGTTTTTGCAGTAATTGTAACGTGAACCATGAAGATGTTTAGCAATTGAAATGATTTACTTTGTTGTATATTACATTGCTACACGTGTTTTTTATGTGATTCATTCTTCCGACAACATTTGAAGAGTTAAATGTTATTAAAAGTTCTTCAAACAAATGAAAGGAGTGTTAATGTCAACGTGCTATTCATGCATACAAAACATTTAAAAAATTTCGCGCAACTACGATTCTTTAAAATCATTCATTTCGACATATCAAGGATCATTTCTTGAAAATGAACGTCTCATTAAAATACTTACATTTGTACAAAATCATTCCATTATAATGATAATCTCTGTGGCATTCCCTCTTTTATTATGTCTTTGTAATTTCGAATTTGAATGCATTTATAGGTCTCTGTGTTTTTATATCTGATCTCATTTGAACTCTCTAAACGTTCACCCATTTAATCAATAAATCTTTTACCACTTTTGTTTGAAGATTGAAATAGATTGATCTACAATCTTTTACTTCATTTGTTAAAACATCTGTCATCTGCTACAAGATAACTCCGCAAATCGGAGCCCAACGCATTATTAATGATTTTGTTGTCGATGATGTCTTTTTATTCTGTTCTTGAACAACACGGACCATTCCCCGTAAATTCAAGAAACTTAAGAAATTCCGCGATCGAATGGTTTTGATAATACAAAATGTTGACGACACGGGTGATGTCTATTTTCATCTCTAACCCATTTATGTTAATATTTTATGTCTCTTTAGCACACAGGATGTGTAACATTGGCCCTGCTTTGGAATCAATATTCAGAGATCTAATCAACATGAAAATAAATCCAATAAAATGAGATAGTAAGAGCTGAAAGAAATAAATCAACTGAATTTGCTTTGATCAAGGCCGTTCATAAACCGACACTAATATCGTTTTTATCGGCAATATTTTTCAATGAATTGTACGTAGCGAATAAAAACCTTTTATTGAGTCTTCGCGAGACAGTTATTATGGATACGGCTAATTTGGAAATTTTATTTTATTTTTCCATTTAAAAAACGCTAACATTCTATATTTCTATACCAGATTTTCCGGTAATGTTGGTCATAACGCCTGTGTCGAAAAAAAAGCCTACAATTTATTCGCAGATAAATAAATGATTGCCACTAAAATAGCTTTGTAAACTGGAAGCATCTGACAAAAATCAATAACGAGAAAACTTTTGTTTTTGTTATTGGTTTTCTCTCATATACATAGAACGTATATGGATCTGGAAAGAATCCAACAAACGATTTCTTTTATTTTTTTCCCCGTAAAGTACTTATAAGCTTTATGAAGCTTTTGTATTTTGAATGTTTGCCACAAACAGTTTCCTTTTTTCGTCTTCTTTATTTACGGGTTATAAATTAAATATTGCGACGAATGTGAAAGTGAAATCATTTTGTGTGTTACATTGATATTGCTAAATAAAAACGTATCTATTTTTCGGGCAAACTGAATTAGGTTGGATTTATTTGTACTTAACATGAATCAAAGTTTTTACTCTGAAAATACACTGACTCGTCGATATAAATTAACGATTTTTTCGTGGATTTTTTGGAGACACTGTGGCTGTAATATTTTTTTTAGTTTTGGGCAATGCTTGTTTAGGTGAAATAATTCGAGATTGAATTGAAATTTTTAAAGAGTTTGGGTTACCAGTCACACGCGTCAGAATCACCACCTTCTCCTTCATCAAAAGATTTTACTTTCGGCGAGACTTTACCTCAAGCTTTTGAGTGAACAACCAAGACATTTATGACCACTGACTATTATGCAGTTCAAAAATACAATTTCTCTTCAGGCCAAGGCGACAGTGGTATACTCGATACAATTCTCTAAGAACAAAATATCGATTTGCTCACGCCCAAGTCTAGCGAATCGTAGTTCAAATCATCACAAATTTGCTAACTCGTACCACGTATAAATTAGTCATCCGTTGGTTAACAATTCAACAAATGTACATATATTGCACGTAGAAGAATCAAAACTCAAGTCGTATGGGTCAGAGATTTCACTCCACAGACAGAAAATTTTGCACCCTGTAAATCCGTGCGCCCAAGACAAATGTCGCAAATGTCTCGCGTAAGAATGATGGGAATGATCTTCTCTAGCTAGAATCTGAAACACCTTTCTGACTTGTGTGATTACTCCACTGGTCTTCTGCTCGTCGCAAACTTTTCAAAATAATCAATTTAGTATGTTCGATCTCAGTCCACTCGGTAATTGTCGATCGAGTAATTCAACCACTACACACCTAGACCAATTTACAACTTTCCTTTTATTTGCCTTGCTTAAATATAACAAATCGAAAGAAAATTACAGCGTTAGAAGTATATGGTGATCAGGCACCAATTTATTATTATTTCACCTCCAAGTCTCTAAATAAGTGAACACATAAATTGGTTCACAGTTAAAAGTTAGTAGTCGACAATCATTTATTACACCAGCTTTTTCCTAGCGAGAAAACTTTTCCAACCTAATTGAGGAACATGATATAAAAGTTTTGCGTAATAATAAGTAACAACTGTTATGTAACAATGCTACACTCTTCATTTTTAGTATTATTTCCATACTTTCTTTCACTACGGTAGTATATTTTATGAAATTAATAATGGCTTTGATTTATCTTACATTACTATAATTTACGTCTGGAAAGCATGTAACAACACAAAGAGAAACCAGCATTGCACATGAAAATGCAAACAAATATCGTGTTATTTCCACACTTCATTCATTATTATGTAAATTCGATATTTTTCGTTGTTGAAATTTTTAAAGTATTTACATCCAGTGGAAATATCATGTTCACATTTTCCCCGTATGGCATCTTACAATTTGCACGTCAGTCCATAAATTACTCTATACGTTAGTCGTGTGCTGTGAAAAATGTATGTTACAGAAGTAATCATTAGGCATACCCTTATCATTAATTAATCCCCATAAAACCATGTACATAAATGAAGTCACTTTTTCTTACACGTTTGCAATTATTTCGTTTGAAAAACTAACTTTAACGATACAGCGTAATCGATGACGCGGTCTCCCCACGTAAAGATAAGTGGTCAGAGTCTGTCGTACAACACGTAGACACCTTCAGTCTTGTAGATCACGTAGACAACTTCAGTCGTTTGATATAACAATAGAGAGAGAGAAAAAGGTTATTGTACGAAAGGAGTGCAGGTTTCGCATTAAACAAAAAAACTGTTGTAACCGTATCGTCCCCACTATCATGAATAGTAAAGTGTTCACTCTCGAAATTGCATGTATCACATTTATGAGGGCCCGTGCATAATCAAATTCTTATTTATCTGGTTGATCGGGTTTCAAAGGAGTTTAGGTCCTTTCAAACAGGATTTTTCAGTTAAATCCAGACTGTCAAGATGAATAGCTTCAAAGAGTTTGTATTCACTTGTCCAGCCGCGGAAGAATTAGCCGACAGAGTCGTTGTGCACGGTAATTTGTTAATGGTAACTTGATTAAAAATATCGTTTGAGATAAGTCTCATCTTTGCTTCATAATAAAAACAATATTCGAGAAACTACCCGTTTAGCATTACGTTTCGACTGTAAGGCAAAAAACATCTGGTTCTGTTACCCTCTCTTGTTTAAAGTATCACAAAATCTTTTAATTCTTCAACTTTATCGTTGTTTTTGCTATGTATATGAATAGTTAAATGCAGGAACGGGACATATCACATTAGTGAATTATAAGAAAAATGAAATTACGATGTTTTTGGTTTTAAACTATCCAAAAACATCTTCTGACATCCAACCATTCACATTTAGCTACATTTAGCTAGGACTATAGTTAGAGCTCTATGCGGTTTTTTTTTTCTCTCGACAACAAATGACTTTACTTATTGTATTTCTAATGGGCTTTGGATCATTCATTCTTATTTAGGCTCATTCTTACTTTGGCCTATCTGTACCTATAAATAAACGAAAACAAATCGTCCGTAATGTGCTCTAAGTACTGGTATATTTAAAAAAACGGTAAAGATTGGCAATGGTCCCCACGAAACAATTAGTCGCCACTAAATAGTAAATTGCTTAAAATTGTCGTCCATGCAATTAATAAACATTCATACTGTACATGCACGGCTAAATCGTCTGAAAACCGAGTCCACAACGTTACAAACCACTAAATAAATCTAATAGTTTATTGTATGGGACTGCTTCGTACGGGACTGAAAAGTATTCAATTCAAATTTTGTTCGCGTACACAACCACTCTATGATTACATGAAATTTATTTTCCAAATTGTAACAACGTCCTTAACGTTTTTTTTAGAGAGAGTTTCATATCGCGTCGACAAAAGGCAAACACGAATAAAACAAGCCCCCAGTCCTTTGCAGCATATTATTAGTTTTGTGCATGAAAATTCCCAGTTTTCATTTGTTGGTTTTTTGTTTAAATATGAACTTTTTAAATATTCCATAACATAAAAATGTCATTTTGAAATACACTTTCATTAGAGGACTTTGGGATTGCCACAACAGCACACCATATTGAGTCCGAAATACATAAATTCAAATTGTCAGTACATTGAAGAAAAAAATATGTTTCATGCTCGCTGTTTTGGTCATAATTTTTTTTTTGTATTTGCACGACCGCATTGAATTGTTTTTTTTTGTTAATTTCATAGTTTGGTCTGATATTATACTTCAATAAAAAATATTCATTTTTTCTATAGCCAGAATTTTTGAAATGATGTTTGAACGCGTGTGCAACTCACAAAAAATGTTGCACAACATTTTTCGAAGAACCATTTTGCATATTAACGGCTATATAATGTGAACTGTTTGCCTCGCAGTTCGTAGAATACGTAATAAAATCATAGCCTGGAACTGGCAATTTTTACCTGCAGCCAAAAAACTTGTTACTGGAATTAAAAGTTTAAAACGAAGTGCTCCAGCTAATGAAAAATTACAAGATGATTGCATCAGTCAAGGCAGGTTAATTCAAGTAACAAGCAGGACCTATTTTAGGGAGTTTTCAGGATTTTTGTGTGTGGAAATTTCGGGAATTTAATTCCATGAAATCTGCCCCTGGTATCAAGTGATATGCGAAAACAGAAACCGAAAACGTCTCCTTACTATTATCTATTGCTGGACTGTCCAGCCTGGACAGTTGAACGCCATGAGTCACCACATGATGCTTCACAATACTTCAATCAACAATCCTTTGATCATTTTATAAGTGAATCTAAAACGGTTTCTGCATCTGCCACAATTTGCATCTTAATGTTTTCTTCTGCTAAGTCTCCATTTATGTTGAATTCAAATCAAGTTAATAGAAAACGCAATTTACTAATGTCATCCTAAAGCATTTCGCATCATTCACCTGCACCTGCTGGGAAATATATATCCGCATCAAATGTAGCTACCCCATTGTTGTCTATCGAAAACATCCTCGACAACAATTTACGACTTCCTTTTTTTTATTTCATGTGCCAGCATTATCATTTAAATCCGACAAAAAAACTCAGTCAAAGACAAGTGTTTCTGTTTTGTAAACTGCCACGGAATGAATAGCTCAAACTTAACGGTCTATGCAGAAAAAAAAAGAAATGTGTTGCGATTACACATCACGGTGTTTTCTTTATGTTTTCATTTAAATTTTAAAATATCCAACCATTTATATCACACAAGTAACGAGCGAGAGGAGGTGTATATGAATGAATGCTTATATACACTTTTAAAGGTAAATGCATACAGGAACTGCTATTGTAACAACACACTTGCACGACAATTTTTTTTTAATACATTTTATTTACTACAGTAAACACTGCTGAAAGTTTTCATTGCGATAAGAAATTGTGTAAGTTTTACTTATATCCAAAATACACACATTTGCATATACATCCATTTTTCTTTAGTTAGAGGAAATGTGCCTGGAAGTGAATGAGTATTTATCAATTGTAAAGTAGGACTCTTTCAAACGGTTAGAGGTTGAGTGAAAAATAAAGTGCTGAGTGAATAGCGACAACGAGGACCTATAAATAAGGGGTATCTGCATTGCTAATCTTATTTTTACAAATGAATTGGAAAACAACTTATTTATCAAACAAAACATCCGTGGAATAGTTATTTACGTATCTGTTTTGCAGAGTTGACTCAAGACAAGATTTTATATTATAGCGAAATACTATAGCAAAATGATCTTAAATTAATGGTCTGAAACGTGTTTCAATTAGTACGGGATCGAACTTATGAAATGAGAGTTTGAAAAATCCCATTTTCATCCCCGTGACATGTAAATAAATTTGCTTGGATTAACTTATTGAGCTAAAACAACCAGACATAAAAACATCTTCATTAAAATCATTTTCGCGAACTTTATGTTGTACATTTTCTTCTCTTTATTTTAAACGTTACAACACTCAAAATAATTCCTCTCAAAGATTATATAACTCTTACATTGACTTTCCGCACGTACACGTTTCATATACATATATCAAAAAACGCACAGTCTAAGGGGATGATGAAAGAAAAATATTATTCACTTTTGTTTTAAGCAGAGTGACTTATATTTATGATGGTTGTGTTAGAATGTAGAGAGAAAAAAAATTCCCATAAAGCCCGTTATGTGCAGTATAAGTGTGCTTATGCTACGTCCCGTGTAAAGCTTTTCATGTTAAATCTGCGTAAATTATTCAAAATATAAAAAATTCATTTTTTTAAATTTTATTCAAATGTATCAAAACCATTTTTTTTAACACACAATCATCCTGAATCGCTTTGGGAATGCAAAGAGACCCATCCGCAGAGAAAAATTCGTTCATTTTACAATCGCTTAGACATTGAGTCTGAAAACATTTTCAGCGATGATCCGGAGAATGTAATACAACAATCCAGGCGTAACTCAGTTGAATCTTTTACTTTTCTTCTTGTTTAAAGTACTTCCATGTATTTGAGACAAAATCTTGTACTTCAATAGTTTTGACATACATTTTGCTGAATCTAATCTAATCTCTAATCAATATCTCACCTTTTTTGTAAATGTTACAAAAGGAGAAACAAATCTGTATAAAGTAGAATAATTCGAAACTGGTGTGGCCTAAAAAAAAGTTTCTCTTATGCAGATGAATGAAAAGGGGTAATCAACGAATATAATATATAAATCCAGGACTTCGGTCGGTACAAATAAGTATATGAAACGTTGTATAATTAGGTCTATAAATCATCATCAAAAATTAATTTACTTTTGGGGAGTTTCTCGAATTTAATTTCCTTCGTATATTTATGAAAAGACCATCAAATCCATCATCGTGTGTATGTGAAAATGATTAATTAGCAAATGTAGAAAATTAGGTGCTTTCAAATTGTGAGTTGGCTGATTTGATGTAAGTTATTAAAGTGAAAATGGTGAAAACGATTTCGATCCTAAAACTCTTTCCAAACGTATGTTATCGATGAATTTCTTTTATTTCATTTGAAAACGGTTAACTGTGTGGTGGAGTTTTTGTGTGAATAGAAATGGGGGGACGGAATTTTGACAAGTTATTTTTACCGTTTTTATTCGACGTGAAACACATTATTGTAAGCAGAAAACAAATGTTCGACGTAATGCTTCCAAAGTGCTTCGTTTTTATATTAGCCTAATTTTACCCGAAACGGATAGCTGCCAAATATTTTACGGGGGTCGAATGTATTATCATCAAATATCTAGGATGTTACCCAGTTCTTTCTCAACTTTGAATATAAATATATCGCAAGATTTTGACTAAACAGAGCGATTCAATTTATTGCATAGATCCAAAAACTGTATTTTTCTGTCTGACTTGCATGGTTTTAGTATTTTGACGTACTAGATTTTGGGTCAATATTAATTTTTATAAAAAAAAATTGGGGCCGTTTTAGTGGACCATTTTTTGCTTAGAATAAGTAGAATATTCGCTGGATTTCGACCGATTTATTCAAAATTGGTTGTAATTTCTAAGAAGGCTGTACTAGATCTTTTAGGTTAGGCTGGTCCCTAGCCAGACCATTTCAGCACAGAGCATTTGTTCATACTGCTATTACCATTTATGAAAGGCAAACAAATGGTTAAGATAGAAAAAAGTTGCGAAAGTTAATAAAGTAAAGGCCAATCAAATTTCAGTCGAAACTTTCAGTTCCCTCACTACTACATACAAATATGGCTATTAGTGTGAATACGGATTTGACAGAACACGCAGGCGCGTGGTGGTGGTAGAACCATATTATACACACTCATAGCCCGTTTTATTTGTATGAGTAAGCCAGCTGAAAATCAGCTGAAGCAAATTTCGACTAAAATTTGATTGTACTTTCCCGAATAGGACAAGAAAGTAAAGACGAAACAAAAACCCCTAACAACAAGACATGAAATGAAAAGGTACAAACATTCATAGCGGTATACCAGCTAAATTTCTGTTCAACCACTTTGGATATACCTCCGATAAACTGATATAATTATTGAAACTAGTTCAAGGTGTAGGCGATATTTTACGCCACTATTTTTTCTGTATGTCATGGTCTTTCCATTTTCGATGCACAATACGCTACACACAGCTCCACAAAGTAACGTGTACAATTGACTAATAACGCAAATGTCTGAAAATTGCCTGCAAAAGAAATGATTAATTCGCAAATTTGTTTTAATTAATTATCAACCCCGTTTCAGTTACACTCTCAGATGACACAGCAATTTAGTTCGGTAAAAAACGGTGTACATGAAAAAGTCCAAAATTTTCGTTTTTTTTTTTTAAATAAATTCGTCCAGCGAAGGTGTTCTTGTTCTTTTAAGCTAATTTTTGTTCTCTTTATATTTTATAAAATTAATTTCTTCGCCTATATTTACGTCTAAAAGGTGCTGTGGATATCAAAAACCAGTATATTTTATACGAAAATGTATCTTAAAATTGGTCCTAAAAAAACGGCAGAAGATCATAAATATTAATTAAAATTAAATTAGCCTTACACAGAACATTTTTTTTTGTTCTTTCTCTCTTCTGCCACAAAAGTTTTCCAGTCTTATATACCCGCACGGTCAAACAATTTTTCTTTTCTCATTTTTTTTTCACTATAGAAATTTCCGTTTATTTAACATCATAAAAATGGTAGCCATTCCATCCCGTGTTTTCGAAATTATACAAACCAATTCATCCAGATGAATATTCCATTTTTATGCTGTGCGATATAAATTTTACGTTTATGGAAGAAGAAGAAGAAAAACAGCCTGCAATAAAAAGGGGTTTCCGTTGTATAAACTGAATTAGCATTCTTATTTCTTTTCATTTGAAGTCGTCAGTCTTTGCATATTTTATCGTAGAAAATATACAAAATTAAAAAGTATATTCATTGAGGTCATATTATGGTAATTTTGTCACACACGATTGGTTAAACTATGGCTCGTTTATTCCCATTTAACTTAGCTTTACCAATAAAGCAACCAATAACTTAATAAACTACCCTTTTAACTACAACATTAAGTTCCGTGCACTATTCCTATTTTATGTTGTAATAACAAGGCTATTGGTTTCTTTTAAAGCAACATAAAAAAGTGGGTTGACTAATTTACTAACACACAGCCATAAAAATCTTGAATGTTGAAACAAATTATTCGTTGGAACGATCAATTGAAAGTTTCGTTTACTTCAATTTTCATTAGGTCGTTTCGCTTACCAATTTATTAGAGGTCAGGATTCGAAAATGTATTGCATTGAATGTTTTGCTTCTGTTAGTAGACTGAGAGCATGTGTGCATACTTTATAGGGCAACGGTTTAAAATCTAAATGTCATAACATTAAACTATCTGAAAGGAAATACGACGGATTGTAACGTTGAAGGTACCCAAATGACCAATGAAATTTTAAGAAGATTGATTGATGCCGAACATCTTATTTAAAGTTTGTAACAGGTCGACAAAGGTCGACCACGGTCAAAAATCAGTATTATCTCAAACAGGTCAGGTCAGGTAACTTTAGAAAACAAACCTTACCTGACCTGAACCCAGTGTTGAACCCAGGTAACCTGAAATTTTCATATAAATTTTCAGATATCCTTCAGGTTTCAGGTTAGGTGTGACCTGATCAATATATTCAGTTTTTAGGTAAATTTAGATCAGGTAAAAATTGGTTGAATCAGGTTCAGGTGCATCTTTGAGGCATATCGTAGAAAGAACTTGGTTCCAGAGGACGTTTACTCGTTTTAAGTCGATTAAAAATTAGTTTTAAAACTTGTAACCTCCATTCCCAAAAAGTGCCCGATCGGACGGGCTAGGCATTCATGAGTAAAATTTTCTGCAATGAAGCTAATATCTAAAGCCTAATGTTCAGATTATTTGAACCTGAATTTAAAATTTTTACCCTGACTTGATTTTACCTTTCACCTGACAATAATTAAAAGTTCAAGCCTTAAAAACCTTAATATATACGAACTTTAAGTGGCAAAAGTGTAGCTTCGAGTTGTCATTAAGTCACTAAAGCTTAGAATCCACGCCATTAGTCGTATTAATTTATACGTCAGAGAGAGCTTTTTCTCCTTTGTTACGATCTGTCTGTTTTTTTATTTTGCAATTTTGTATGGAAATGAAAACTAAAATTGAGATATCTTTACTGTTTTAATGGCTTTTCATATTTTTTTGGACCAAAATGTTTTAAAATGTGTTTGGAATCGATTAACATTAACAAAATGATAAAATAGAAAAAAAATATTTTCACACAATTTGTTAATGACACATTTTAAAACATTTTGGTCCAAAAAATACGAAAAACCACTTAAAACAGCAAAGATATCTCAATTTTAGTTTTCATTTCCATACTAAATCGCAAAATAGAAAAACTGACAGATCGTAACAAAGGAGAAAAAAGCTCTCTCTGACGTATAACTTTATACGACTAATGGCGTGGATTGCAAATGGATCGGAGAGCTTTTGATCATAACTTTATATTGATACTATTTTGTAACGAAATATATTCTTCGATTCTCACCTATACGCTCACTTTGTTAGAAATTCGTAGAAACCTATTGGTAAATATGGACGTTGTTTGTCGGTTGTGTGGATAAGAGATCGTCTTACGCAAAAAAACGAATTTATTTTCGATACAATGTTACAATCGAGAAAAGCTGTAGACTGTAGTCTAAAGAGAATAATTTCTGAGTATCAAACCACGACCTTTCAGAATTGTTAGGTCGATCAGATAACTTCTAACAAAATGTTTGAAATCACCCTATACGGTCTGTTTTACTATAATTCTATACTCGCAAATAAATCGCTGTGTCGATATGCAACATTGTTAGCTCTGGAAGCATTATACACTCCAGGTGGTATTAATTTCAATATTTGTTTATGATGAACATATTTCAATAACAAATTATTTTTTTACGTTCAATTTGTTATTTACTGCGTCAGATTAAATGGCAACACCTTCTTCGAATAATTTTATTTATTGCCACACCAATTTAAAAATTTTATAAAATATAATTTCAATTGACTCATGACCTGACCGTAGAGCGACACATTTCGACTGGCTTTTGCGAATAATATCACCGACCGATTTTATATTTGCACAAAATTGTGTGAACAAAAACATTTTCATTTTTTCAATTAAACTTTTCGAACAATCGCAAACATTAATATGTATACGAAAGTGTACTGCCATAGCCATATATATACATATGTAATACGAACGTCGATTCTGCAAAGTATAATTATAATTCAACAATATTATGAATGTTATTTGAATTGCTTTGAATGGTCGAGGTTAAAATGGTATATTAATGCTTGTTACAGACAAACAAACACCGAATGGAACAAATATACAATGTACATGACGGAATATGAAAGGATCGGTCGGGGGCTGTGTTTAGTTTTGTTAGATGATTGCGCGGCATTTTAGCATTTTGAATATTAAATGGGTTTTACGGTTAACTAATTAGAGTTCAAGTTTTATGTTCAATGTCTGGCTGAATGAATATTACGATTTCCTCTGAAAAACGAAGGATTGCGGTACGTTTCCAATGTTCTGTATCGTACATATTCTACTTCATTTATGCCCGGGTTTTTTTTCCCTTTTAATGTTAAGTTTTATGATGTAATACAGAGTACTTGGACGGTCTGTAGTTATTAGCGTTGAGTTATTGCCTCTGCGGAAATGATGTTTCATTCCGCAATTTTGGAAATGATGTTTGCAATTCGATCAATCAGTATTTGAACGTTTATTAATAAATGGGAATAGCATTACGACAGGAGCACATTTGAATAATTGAATTGTTTAGCGAATCGAAAACTGCACTTACTGTGGATGGTGTTATGGTGTATGATGAAATATTGTCTCAATCAGCAGCCCTAAATATGTGAATAGTTATATTGATTTCCACTGCACCGTTGATTAAATACAGTAGCAAGTTGCTCTAATTAGACGCAAACGTATGTCTATTGTGTTAGCTAGCAACGTTATGGAATAGGTGAAGCATTCCGTTGCTTTAGTAATAAATCTTAATATCCGATATATTTATACAAAGTCTATGAACCATTACAGCCGTTCTGAAAATCGTTCGCATTACAGAATTATCTAAGCGAACTGAAAATCGTTATGTTGGTGCAAGACGTTTGTTCAAGTTAATGAAGCTCGTTTATTAATTCAATCTTTTCTCTCTCTATTTTCTTCCAGATGCTGCATCCATTTAGCATGAGCTAACCAAGAACACACACAAAAGCCATGCCACCGAGTGCGGACGGCTCATCAGGAGCACGAATAGCTACCATTATTTTAATGGTGCTAGCTCGTGCCCTCGGTGAACCCGCACCATACACTAATCGAAACTTCAACGAGCCATCGTCAACCGATCAAGGATCGCTGGCACCGAAGCTGCAATATCGATTCGCCCATTCCATTTACAACGTATCGATACCGGAAAATAGTGTGGGTAAAACCATTGCCGTGCAACCGTCGTACGAAGATCGTCTGGGCATCACAATCACGCCCGATTTAGACGTAAAATATCGGATTATTAGTGGCGACAAAGAGCGTCTGTTCAAGGCGGACGAACGGATTGTCGGTGATTTTGCATTTTTAGCCATTCGTACGCGTACCGGTAATGTGATATTAAATCGAGAAAAAATCGATGAATATCGGTTGGACGTGCGTGCTTCAATATCGAAACGTGATTCGAAAAACAAAGTCATTGTTGAAACGGACACATTAGTTATCGTTAAAGTATTGGATACGAATGATTTGAGTCCACTGTTCTATCCAACGGAATACTCCATATCCGTACCAGAAGATACGCCATTGCACAAAAGCATAATCAAAGTGACGGCTGAAGATGCTGATCTGGGAATAAATGGCGAAATTTATTACAGTTTCCTGGAAGCAACAGACTACTTTGCTGTACATCCGACCAGCGGAACGATAACGTTGACTAGACCGCTAAAGTTCACCGATCGATCGGTGCACGAGCTAGTTGTTGTCGCTGCTGATAGAGGATCGACAAACAGCAATCGACTTAGTCAAGCCAGCAAAGCAAAAGTGCACATAAAAGTTAAACAGGTAAGTGCAATGAGCGAACATTTTTCATTACAATTTTTATGCGAAACCTTTGACATTGAATGGTATTGCAAGACTCGCGATAGCATCATGAATGCGACTATCGTCTTTCTCAACAAAATTTCCATTAGTCTGTATTGCCCCGTTGTGGCTAATTTATCCATATAAACATCTGCTACCAGTAAAATTCGTTGTAAATCAGTAATCATCAATATTGCAGTCGGTTTACAGTGTTAAATGCTAGACGTGTTTGAACGGTATAAAAGGAGAGAGAAAAAACACACAACAAATAATTTGGTGTCGTAATAAAATGCTTCGTAAATTATTCAACTTTAGCGATTCCGACCGAACGGTAAAAATAAGAAAATATTACATCAGACCCATGAATCTACATCTACGCACTTAATATCAACCCCAAAAAACAAGTACATTGAATATAATCAACTTAACGCTTCCCACTTGCACGAAAAGTAATCCCTATTCCCAATTCTGCCATTAACATTCTGATACACATCACATAAACGTGCCAGCTCAAAGATTAATTTCCCTTCATATTTTCTCTTTCGTTATTCTTTTTTAACGAAATTCCATTTTTTTTTATTGCATGATCCCCTTTTAATGTGACTGCAGAAAATTATCCATCCATTCATATAAATGCAAATTGTGGGTGAATAAAAATTTAGTCGAGTCGTTAATATATGACATGCATATGATTACGAAATAATATCTTTGCTTTACGTCTTATTTTATACTCGGGTTTTTTTATGGTATACCTATAAACCTACATATAAAGTCGTTTCTACTTACATGCAACATTGGTGGTATATAGCATTCGTAGTTAAGAGCATAATAAATTGCGTCACTTAGGAAAGTTTAAAGAAAAAAATATTGAAAATAGAATTCAAATTGCACGCGATCTTTTCGGCATGAAATATGCATTAGAGCGGTTCGTATATTGACTAGTTCATAAGGAATAAGTTAGTGTTTGGTTTTGTTCTCAAAAACATTTAAAGGTCGGTTTTTGAGAATTTCAATTTTTTTCCCACATCAATGATTCAAGTAACGATTCATTATATGAATGGTAGAATGCAGAGAGGACGCCTCTATGATTTTAGTGAATTGTAGGTAAAATATCCCTGCGTAAAAATAGAGATTTTATTTTTGCAGACGCGATTGGCTCTGTCAACGAAAAGAGATATTTTTAGAACTCTAAGGTTTTACTGCATTTCTTGTTCTGTAGTTCGTGTGTAAACTTGTGTACATAACATAGCTTACGTCAGAGAAATTACTATTACATCGTTTCTGCTATATAGAACACGCATAACGAATGACAGCTGAGTTATATGCAGAGCCTATTTTCATGAAAATATTTTCTTGAAACTTCTCGATTTTTCAGAAATTTCTCGAATTATCTTGAATATGCTTCTCGAGAAATTCTAGAACGTTTTTAAGAATATTCGAGAAAATTTCAAGAAAGTGTTTTCTCAAAGGCTTTAGTTGTATGTGCCCAGTTAAGGTTTTTGTAGGAATTCTCTCCCATGCCATTCACAGCGCTCTCTCTCTCTCTCTCTCTCTCTCTCTCTCTCTCTATCTATTTCCATTAGGGGAATTCCGTTCATTTTATTTATACTGAGTATATCGCGTATATTCTGAGTATATCCAGTATAACGAGTATATCTTCGTATATTCCGTATATCGAGTATTAGTCGCATGTGTTTGACAACCGCCTCATTTAGAAAAATGAAATTTTTTAGGCGACGGATTTCGATCAAACAAAATGCCAGTGTGTAGCTTGTGATCTTAGGAGTCTGGCAATGTAATTAGTTTTCCAATCGGACCAATATCGGCTGAGCGATAAGACTTTGGAAAATGTTTGTTTTTGTATGTGATTGGCACATGATTTCATAGTCTTATCGCTCAGCCGACATTAGTCCGATTGAAGAACTAATTACCTTGCCAGACTTCTGAGATCACAAGCTACACACTGGCATTTTGTTTGATCGAGATCCGTCGCGTAAAAAATTTCATTTTTCTAAATGAGGCGGTTGTCAAACACATGCGACTTATACTCGATATACGGAATATACGAAAATATACTCGTCATACTGGATATACTCAGAATATACGCGATATACTCAGTATAAATAAAATGAACGGAATTCCCCTAAAATGAACGGAATTCCCCTATTGTTGTAGCGTAAACAGTAAGTAAACTGAGGAAAGTGCGGATTAAGCTTAACCAATGAAAACTGGGTTGTATGTGAGAGAATCAGTACAGTACAGTAAAGTAAGTATTTTTGAGAGAATTCTCTCCCATACAGTCTGATTCATATGTGTGTTCTACCTCGCATAGTCAGAGCGTGAGCTGTCGTTCTCATTTCTCCGGTTCACGTCTCATTAATGACATCGGCTCTACCTCGGATCATCAAAACTCACACCCAAAATCGACTTTTCAACTTTTTATAATGATTTGTTTGCGATACGCTTACCGTTTCTAAAAGATGAAAGACGCTAGACTACCATTGTCTATTTGAAATACAATAATCTTAACATCAGTATCACTACATATTTCCTGTAAGGACTTCAAGACTTATGCCGTATAAATACCAAAACCATTGAAAATCTTGAAAATAATCCATTCTAAGAATTGGCTAAATGTTTGGATTGAAAACCGTTTTTGACGTATGAATTGATGGAACCATCTCTTTTCGTATATTGTAGTTGAATAGTTGATGCAAATCGACCCGAAATGCAACGAAATTGACTGAGTAAAATTCCGGAAAATGTACAATGTACGATTATCGTACTTCAATTTATCTTCTGAACGGAACTTCAGCAATTTTGCATAGCATTTTGCCATAATGTCTCATAAAATTTATATTCGACAAAGTACCAGAGAAAAAAACCCGTTCGAAAATGCACGGAAAAGTCCTTTTAAAGTTTTCCAACATCAACCGAAAAGAAAAACCGATTTCCATTTACCATTTTGACTTTCAACCATTAAGTATCTACTTTGGAATCTTTGCTATATCTATCGTTGCGAAACAATAACTGCCAATCTCCAACTGAAAATCTTTTTCTTCTTCCTTATTTATGGGTATTATATGGGTGAATGTGTATGTGTTCTCGATGTGTATACATAGTTTGTATTGTCAGAATATTTTCTTCGATTTTGTATTATTCTTTTTCCTCTCTTTGCGAGGGAAAACTTCAGGTTAATTGAATATGAAAATCAGCATAACATTTGTCTGTCGCTGCTGATATTTGTCTCGTCGTTACCTTATTTTTCATTTTTTATTGACAATCCCATAAAAGACCTATTTTTGTTGGAAAATTTATGCGCTTCCACCCCATTCTCATAAAATCTGAAATACACAACAACCCGTCACAGAATGTTTGATTTATTCATGTGTGTTTTAACATTATTTTGCTTTGTTTTCAGGTTAATCTATACGTTCCGGATATATACGTGCAAGCTCTACCTGACATAACGGAAAATTCGAACGCAAATATATACGGCATTGTACGAGTCGAAGATAAAGACAAAGGCATTCATGGACAAATAAAGAGTTTGGACATTGTGGATGGAGATCCTGATGGGCACTTCCGCATAAAACCGACAAACAAACCGGGCGAATATAACATTGAAGTGCATCGATTGCTCGATAGGGAGACAACACCGCAGGGCTATAATTTAACTCTACGTGCGATCGACCGAGGTATGTGTGTGGTAGAATGTAGTTGATGTTATCATTTTTGTTGTGTGCCTCAGAGTTTTAACTTAATTAAGAGAATGCGCGTACAAAGTTCATTAGTTAATTAGACTTCATTGCTAATCGAATTTGATTGCATAAAGCGAAACGTGGAGCCATTGTCGAGTTGACTGAAGTCTGATTATAAAGCGTCACTTGACTTAAAAATTGTTTTGTTTTGTGTCGTGCACACATTAATGTAGAACTGGAATTCTATTCTTCCGATCATATTATGGCTAGCTTTCGGTATGTATATGATACCAACGACGAGCACATGAGTTACCGGAAAATATTTGACAAATGGTATTTACGTGAACAGTTTACAGCTATGTGTGCTCGAAAGTACCAAGCGTACCAAAGTCACTACCATTTCTTTTAGTGTCTCAATATTTGAATACTTTTCCTATGGCTTGTGCATGCTCGTAACGAATCTTATTTCAACCCTAGCCTAAAGCCTTTTATCACAAAATCACAAATTTACATGAAAAATTTCGAGTTACCCGAATTTAGGTCAACTAAAATCTCAGGCTCGAACGCTAAAGGATTCAGGATGAATTAAGATTTCAGTTTCAATACGAACTTGATCAGATCCATCCTGAAAATTTCCGATTAAGTCTAAACGTAAAAGTTCAGGTTCGGGTCACATTCGGCTCGAACCAATTCAGGTCGCAATCGAAAATTTCAGGTTCAGATCAAGTTCGGATTGAAACTGAAATCATAATTCATCCTGAATCCTTTAGCGCTCGAACCTGATATTTTTAGTTGAGCTTCGGGTCAACCTAAATTGAAACAGGCCAACGCGAACTCAATTCGAGCCTTATGTGTTCGAACCTGAAAATTGTAATTGGCAGAAATGAAAATTCTACGAGAAATCCTAGTTTCTTAGTTTAGTAATCGACGAACGAACGAAGCATCTAATCCGCAAACCATAAAATTTTGTGATTAAAGTTTGACCATTTAAAAGGTCGGTCAACAGCCACCTTGTGTTCATCGAATAATAATTTTTTTTTGCATAGAAATGTACGTGTAAACGTTCTTGAGTTTATTTACCTAACCATAAATTCATTTCTCCAAAGGTATACCGCCGAGACAGAGCTATAAAATCGTGCCAGTACATTTGCAGGATATTAATGACAATGCACCAGTGTTCAATAGAGGTAAGGACTTTCAATAAAGACTTTCAACGCCTGTTGCGCAAGTAGAAATTTTCTCAATTTTTCAATTTTTACTTCAATTTCAATAATTACAACGAACAATTAAATATTTGATTATTTAGCTCAATTCTTGAGCTTTTTTTTATAATCAATCCAATGTTCTCAGCTGAGGCAACAGTTTTGCGTTCAAAATCACGTCTTCATTTTCGGACCAAATTTTGCCGCTCGCCTTATCGTTATCCGCCGATAAATATTGAAGCTTGTGATAAATTGAAGGCTGTGATAGGTTCGCCAGCAATTTATGAAGATGGCCGGATAGAGGCCACAACCTCACATGGGTCATCTTCTGCTTTCCCTTTTTTTTAAATTGATAATTCTGCGAGTAACAAACACAAATTGGTTCCCTCTTATACTTGCAAAATCAGAACCACCGAAAGTTTCTGCATAGTGTGCACTGTAAAAACTATTACTACAAACCTGCATCGAATGCATGAACGGTAGATTGTTGATTCTTCTAGACCGGTGTCTGTGACAAATACAGAGGACATGGTAAAAGAGTCTAGCGTAATTTTATGCTAATAGCTATTAGATAGCTCTTAAAAAGCGTAGAATACAATAGCTAAGACAAACACAGTCCCGTGGCAACATTTTATAGCATTGAACTGCTCGCAAAATCTTTTTCATAGAATTAGATTCAAAAAATGTCAGGTTGGTTTCAGTGAAGCTGTCATAAAATATGCACCAACTAAACTTTCATGAATTTGCTCATAATCGGTAAACTTCAAAAACTAAAAACTTCTGCGGTTTTTACGTTTTATCCGATTCTATACTTATTAAGTTTGAAAATTGTTAATTCTTTATTTTCCTTTTAATTTTAGAGATTTATGAGGTGGCTGTGCCAGAAACCTCACCACCAAATACACCAGTTATTCGATTGAAAGTAACTGACAGGGATGAGGGTAAAAACGCACAGGTGTCTTTGGAAATCGTTGGCGGCAATGAAGGTGGTGAATTTCGTTTAAATGCTGAAACTGGCATGCTATACACAGCGGTCGGACTGGATGCCGAAACAAAGGCATTTTATACGCTAACTGTATCAGCTATTGATCAAGGTAATACTGGTACACGTAAGCAGTCATCGGCCAAAGTGAAAATCAATGTTAACGATATGAATGACAACGACCCGGTGTTCGAACAATCGAATGTTACGATTTGGGTCGATGAAAACGAACCGGCCGGCACGACAGTGACAAAAGTAACGGCCAGAGATAAGGATTCTGGTGAAAATGCATACATATCATATAGTATAGCTAATTTGAACGATGTTCCATTCGATATTGACCATTTCTCTGGTGTTATTCGAACATCAAAGTTAATTGACTATGAGAGCATGCGACGTGAATATATATTACGTGTACGAGCCAGCGATTGGGGACTGCCATACAGACGTCAAACGGAAATGCAGCTCGTTATTGTAAGTAAAAAAGTTGTTTAATTCAATTTTTATGTTCATTTCGTTCAAATATAAGTATTGTGGGTTGGGAATCTTGAGTTGATGATTCTGCAATGTCACATTTTTCTATTACTCACTAATGTCGATCAATATGGCCGTTTGAAACTTTATCCCCTGTGGGGATTCAGATGTGTATCTGAAGAAGTTGTCTAAGTGGTGATGACTGAAAAATGGTAAACAAATTTTGGCTGAATTTTATATCTAAAAATAAAATTGTAAAAGTTGAAGGAAAATTCTGAGGAGCAGATCAACATTGAAAATTGGTTGTTAAGAAATTATCAACAAATTCTTTCGATTTTAATAAAATCCTTTAAAATCAACCAAAAATTCTTAACAATTCGAATACGAATTCTTGAAAATCAATTGAAAATTTAAAAAAAATCTTTTGGAATCCTCGAAAATATTTTGAAGGTTTTTTTTAGAAAATCCTTGTACACTCAAAATACACGATCATCCAGAAGGAAAATTAGCTAATTTCTTCCTTGTGCTGGTTTCCTGTTTCTTAACAGGTAAAACGAATCTCGTTCTATATATTTTCATCAAGTCTATTACTTCTTTTGTTTAAAGTATCGCCTTGATGCAAAATCTTTTGCATCGTTAGTTTCAACATATGGTGTGCTATATAAGTGACAATGAACCAGAGCTGAAAGATTGTTTTTGTCGTCGCTTTTGATAACAAATGACTCAAATAAATTCTTGGAAGGTCGAAAATGCTACTTTTTTGCCTAGGGATCATAATTCGACACTACATTTTTTGTGCTTGAAGACTGAAATTCGAGGCCGGAGACGAAAATGGATTTTAATATATATTTTTCCGGCCGCAATCAAGTGTACATGCTTTGTTGTTGAAATGGCTGTAGAGTGATTTCTATGTTAATGGTGTTGTGGTTTCGTCTCATTTCAGTTTTCAAGCACAAAAATCGTCGTATGTGACTCGTGATGAAAGCAGATTTCTTCGGTACACGTCGTAAGCTTGTCCTACTCAGCTCCGCCTCGTTAGGACAAGCTTACGACTAGTACCGAAAAATTCAACTTTTCATCACTCGTAACAAAATGTACTATTTTGTCACTGCACCTGCGATCGAAAAGTTCGACCAAAGTACTGCTTATACAGCGACATATGTGCGTCCGAAAAAGTAACTTTGTCGGCCGATAAACAAGACCAACAATGCAATTGTTGTAGAGTGATTTCTTTGTTATTGTTTGTGTGTTCCGTCTCATTATGATCCTTACGGCACAAAAATCGTCGTTTGTAATTCGTGATGAAAGCGGAATTTTTGAGGACACGTCGTAAGCCTGTCCTAAAGAATTTGTTGGTATTTTTACTTGGGTGTATCGGCAGAAAAGCCAAATTTCTCTGCCGATACATCCAAGTAAAAATACCAACAATTTCATTGGACGGCAAAGTAAATTACCAAATATAGTCCTAACGAATGCCAAATGCCACTTTTCATCACTTATAACAAAATAGTATGTTACAAGTATTGTAATGTTGATTTTTTCAGCACTAGACCCAAGTTTTCCGTACGAGCGGAGCGAGTAAGGAAAATTGGGTCGTGTGCTGAAAAAATCTCATTACAATACGTGTAACACATCATGCTTTGTGCCAACCGAGAATTGAAATAGACAAATGCCCAAAAAATCATAATTTTCATGGTAAACAATCACTCTTCAAATTTGATCGATCACATTGCTTTGCATTTTCTAAAACGAATGTTGTAATAACTCATACAAATTCCATAACAACACTGCTTTGAGTGTTGAAATATCCCATCAAACGGGTGCTGAAATAAGTCACTTTACAACACTAAAATGAGTGCTGAAAAGAGTCGTATTTCAATTCTCGGTGGCACAAAATCAAAGCATGATGTGTTACACGTATTGTAATGAGATTTTTTCAGCACACGACCCAATTTTCCTTACTCGCTCCGCTCGTAAGGAAAACTTGGGTCTAGTGTTGAAAAAATCAACATTACAATACTTGTAACACAACATACTAAAACATACTTTTTGAGACAAAATAGAAATCATCCACGTGTGATACAGCCTTTGAAATTCGCAGGCATCTAGTTGAATGACTATGCCTCATACAAGATGTTTGTTGGTAGTCGTGAATGTGATGATTGGTATCGCTGTAAAGCTTACATCTCAGGCTAAACAGCAACTATATTTTTGTGTTCAAACGAGTCACCAGTAAGCTCCAAACAGTCTTCGAAGCTTCCCGCTAATCGATCTAATTAAAAAAATTTCCATCGAAATATTTTGGGAATAGTCATTTCGTCATCCTGGGAGGCCCCTGAGCACATTCCCATAAAAATATCCCATGTGCACGAGAGGTCTAATAAAATTTTTTTAAAGCTCACCGTGGCAAGTCATTACGTTCAATTTCAATTTCGTTTATTTCCAAAAACCATTTCTTAAACTAATTGTACCGCGTAGCTCTAGTATGCGTTACAATTCTAAGAAGCTACAACAAAGTCATTACGTTTCAATTTATCGATTTGAAACTGAAGAGACACTACTCGTACCAAAAACTACCAATTTCAGACTTATCAATACGAATGTTTTTGTGTATGAGAAAATATCGGTTCAACTACAATTTCAGAAGAAAAAAAAATCAAAAAATCATGAAAGGTGTAGCAGTTCCTCAAGACAAACGAAATTTTAGCTGAGGTTTGAAAATTACTATTTTTTTTGCCTCTGTTGTGAAATAGTACATTTCGTACCTAGGACTAAAAGTCTTTTTCAGAGCCGAAGGCGAGGTCTGGAATCGAATACGCTAAAAAAGACTTTTAGTCCGTGGAACGAATAGTATTTTTCATATCGGACAGAGAAAAAGTGCGACGAAGTAGCACTTTTCGGGTCCTAGGTATGAAAAAACTATTTCCCACCCTCAAAATTGGCTACAAATCAAATTAATTGATCTCGTATTCCCTTTCAAAAATGCTTGTTAACACCGACAACGGAATTATAAAAAGTTGGTGACATGCAGACTTTGGCACAAAAAGTGCAACTACAACAATACCAACTAATTTCCCCATAGCATTGCAACACTTAAAAAAATTATCCTTCCAATCGTAATTATACCATTCAATTTATCGGTTGTAATATACGACTGTGCCAAACTTCTAACGTTAAATTCAAATTGTTAATTTGATTTTGTTATTTCATTGTAAATTGTGTAGCCTCACCTTTCATCATGAGTTGTGTATGTAATGAGGCTATACGTAACAAACAGACTTTTCACACAAAATCTTCTTTTTCTTATTTAAAATGATTTTTTGTGAAAATCATGAAAGATCAAAGCTGAAAATGTTTGGGATTTGTAGATATCCTGTGGGTGGGATGTTGAATTTTCTTTTTCTTTTTTAACATTTCTGAATTGTAACTCAAAAAGGAAAAATGTTTTTATTTTCAATAGAAAGTACGCGATGTAAACGACAACCGACCTCAATTCGAGAAAATTGATTGCGTTGGACACCTTTCACGGCATGTTTCAATTGGCACAGAAATAATGACACTGTCGGCTATTGATTTCGATGTAGGAAATTTCATAACTTATCGGCTCGTATCCGGCAACGAAGACGGCTGTTTTAATTTGGATTCATCGTCTGGTATTGTTTCTGTTGGTTGTGATTTAAACGATGTTGGCGTTGAAATGAGAGAACTGAACGTGACGGCTACAGATGGAACACATTTTGCTGATGTCATGAGAATTCAAATAAGTTTATTGAATGGAAAAAAGACTGTGCCGAACATTGGCAGAATGATGAGTGAAGATAGTGCCATTGGATTTGAATGTAGAGACACTGGTGTTGCACGGCGACAAGCGGAAATGCTTGCATCAGCCGAACGAAATAATATGCCAGGACGCGATGCAAGTAATGGTGATGATTTTGCAATGATGCCAAGTCGATATGGGGAGAATGTGCATGCACCGGAATTTGTCGATTTTCCCAATGAAATTCAAGTGAATGAAACGGTTCAGTTGGGTAAAACTATTGCGTTGATTAAAGCACGTGACCGAGATTTGGGATATAATGGAAAATTGGTTTTTGGTATATCGGGTGGCGATTATGATTCAGTGTTTCGATTGGATCCAGACAATGGCGAATTGAAAATTATTGGTTATTTGGATAGAGAACGTGAGGATGAATACGTTCTGAATGTGACCGTCTACGACTTGGGTAAACCACAGAAGTCGGCGTCGAAAGTTTTGCCAATTACTGTCTTAGGTGAGTGTTGATTTGATTTTGTTTTCCTTCTGCTATATATCTTGCACTCTTTCCTTTAATTTAACTTGTAAAAATTCTGTTCATCTTTTCAGATGTAAACGACAATGCACCCAAGTTCGAGAAATCCCTTGCAAGTTTTCGTGTCACCGAAAACGCTTTAAACGGCACCGTTATCGTCAAATTGAATGCAACAGATGCTGACTTGGGTGATAACTCAAAAGTTACGTACACTCTTATCACCGACACAAAAGATTTTCGGGTGGACTCTCAAACCGGAATACTTACCACTTGTGCGATACTTGACAGAGAAAAGCAGGAAACTTACGAACTTAAAATACGTGCTATGGATGGCGGTGGTAACAATGAACAACCAGCTTTGTATTCCGATGCGATTGTACGTGTCACCATAGACGATATCAACGATAATGCACCTGCATTCAGTTTATCCGACTATACTGTTCGCGTACGTGAAGATATTCCAATCGGTACCGTCGTTGTTGTATTGACTGCAAATGATTTAGATACCGGTCCCGGCGGTGAAGTGTCGTACAGTTTAAGTGAGGACAGTGAAAGTTCGTTCAAAATAGACAAATTTTCGGGAACAATTCGAACAACAAAATCTCTGGATTTTGAGGAACGACAAGTGCATAGTGTTATAGTGAAAGCCATCGATCGCGGTACGCCGGCCCTGTCGTCGGAAACGTCCGTTATCATTGAGGTGATTGATGTGAATGAAAATAAGTTTGCGCCGCAGTTTGAAGATTTTGTGTTGAGTGGTAGTGTTTCGGAAAACCAGCCGATTGGGACGCACGTTATGGTCGTGGCAGCGAAAGATAGTGATGCACCCGGGCCGGATTCGAGAATTACGTATTCTATCCGAGGCGGTGATGGACTTGGCTTGTTTTCCATCGATGGAGATGGTAAGCGTTTTCTTGACTTTAAATATTTTTTAAGTTTTTTTGATAACACGTTTGAAGATTAACCTGTCACGGACGGGAAGCATGTTGAATCTATTACTTCTTTTGAAGAATCTATTGATTTATGAAATAATTATCTGTTCACCAGAAGGAAGGGAGAGGAAGGTGTCTATCAGAACTTGAAATTGTTATTTTCTCACCTCTGTTGTGACAAATCTATTACTTCATTATTTTTAACGTACATCTTGCTATATACAAACGGAGCCAGATCTCACTATTGTTTTTTCATCACTGTGAAAAACAGACGACACCGAGCAGTAGGAAAATAAGGAAATTGAATTATTGTAATCGTAAAAAAGGAATGTTCGATCATTCCGTCAAAAAAATATAATCCGTGCCGCCATACATTTCCGTTCCTTTCACATCAATTGTTCCATTGATTTATTCACAATTCAACTTTCATTTTCATTCGAATTATTCGAAAATGTCTCATGTAATTTCAATAATCGTAACTAAATCTCCCATTTAAACTCGCATAATCCGTCTAACCATGCCGAGAACCCTTTCGCCTCATACTAAACATTTAGTGCCATTCAAACTATCAGAGAAAGTTTATGGCTTTTATACTAAATGCTCACAGTCTCGAACACCCCATAGCAGTAAATTTATACCAAAATTTGTGTAAAATAATTTTCTTATCATGACTTTTATAGTCAAATGAGCATTAATTTATTCAATTCGTAAAAGTACTTAAATTGGTTACGTAACACATGTTAACACAATTTATTCCGCCAGGGAAAATTTGTTCGCCGAAAAGTATAAAAATAAGTTTTTCCGCATTAAAGCCGAAATTCTCATACATATTTATGAATGAATGAAAATGAATAAAAATGGAAAGAAAAGAGCGTTACGCAACACTCGTAAAGCAATAAGAAAAGAAGAACACGATGAAGAGAAAAGAACTGAAATCGGGTATTTTTTTTGGTGGGTTGTAAATATCAGGCGAAAATCAATTCAATAAATCAATCCATAAATCTTAATTTCTCCGGATATATGTGTCGAGACTGTTGAGATTATTATTATGTTGTTATGCTATTGCTTTGCTTAATTTGACCATCTATATACGACCTTTTTGTTATCCATCTCATAACTTTTTTAAGGGTCCACATGATTTATCCGACAATCAAAGTAACATGAATAAGCAGAAAATAAACGTTAAGTACCTAATCGTCCTATCGACAATAAATTTATTATAAATTGTGGGGACTTTTCGACCTAACTTACTGTGGATTTGTATACTAAGCTGCCTGCCTTTAAAAAAATAATAATTTGATTCTATTCGCCAGCATTTTTAACTTCAATTCTTAACGAACAATAATTACATGGACCTGATACAGTATGATCTACTGAAGTTATTCGATTAAAGTCACAACTTGTTAACTTTTTACTACCGGCAATTTAACAGAATTAAATCTATTACTTCAATTGTTCAAATTCTTTCTTGATTAATTGAATCAAAATCTTGCTATTAATGAATTTTTGAATTTGATTTATTAACACCGCCAATTCTGGCTGAATAAAGTTCCATTTACAACATCAATCAGGTACAATCAGCTTCAACAATGAAATTCAATTAAAGCAAATTTACGAACTATACGGTTTCCTACTCGACGAAAACCAAAAAAACATGAAAAATCCTTTAGCGCTTCACAAATTCTCTAGCGGTGACTCCGTCTGGCCACAGTTCATCACTGATAAGTTTTTCAAACACCTCTGAGCTGACTGTTATTCTAAACGATACAAAACTAAGAAATGTCAGCGATCCATTAGGTGAAACAAGCATCTTGCACGACACATCCTTAGGCGACGATATTACGTTCTTCTCCAGTAGATAATCGACTACATCTTCTTCGGTGACTGACGGATCAAATTTGGATACATATGCATCCTTGCGGGTCTTGAACGGCGATGTAATCGTTTGCGAGTGAACGCTTGAACTGCTCGACGGTTTAATTGGCGAATTTTTGGCGTTAGCGGATCCATTCTCGGCCATTGACGTTGAATTCAGTACTTCAGCGAAGGAGGTAAATATAGCAGATGGATTTTCCAGGTCCGGCGACGTTTCCGTCATTTCTTTAAAATCTGCAGAGTTATTCTTCGGCTTGTGCTTAGCGACACCGTCTTGACTGATTTCAGTCGTGGTGAACGAGTGTGGTCCATTTTCAGCATGAGAGTTGATTGATTCGGTCGTGAGCGGTATTTCATTCTTCGATGGAGGACTTCTCGAAACATTGACGTTATCATTGACGCCGTTTACGATTGGAGATTTGCAGACCAACAGCACAGAACTTCGAGACGTGGAACTGTTTTTAGATATTGCATTCGGAAACGGATTTCGACTTTGTTTACGTTTGGAAGCAATGAACGGTCGTCGGACGTAGGATGGCGATGAGGTTGGAATAATCACGGTCGAATTGACTTTATTCAACGGGCGATATGAAACGTTGGACGAGCGTGTTTGCATGATGCAGCCATCACAGAACCATTGGAGATTTGGCATTTCTCTATAGCACAAAAGCGCGTTCTTACTGAAGTTGACACATTCGGCATGAAACGATTGACGACAATTTCCATCACAAATGACCTTATTCGGATTGTCGTTTCGGAAATTATCATCACACACCGTACAATTGTTCATTTTCTCGATCTCTTGGCAATGCGTAAATAATATCAAATAGAAGACGTTCTACCTGTTGATAAATGGCGATGACAATAGCAGCTGTTGTTACTCATACGCATACAGGCAATATTTTACAGGTCCATTGAAGCTTATTTCTCGATCATTTACAACGCCGAATCAACACTTTCGAACACTTTAGCGATAATATTTCGTTGAAAACACCTTCTTCAATAAGTTCAAATAGAAAAGACATTAAAAACGATCAAAAAGCGGTCAAAATCGAACAAAATTTTAGCACGAACAAAACGTGAGACTGTTACATTCCGCCATCTTCTTTAAATATCAGGCGAAAATCAATTCAATAAATCAATCCATAAATCTTAATTTCTCCGGATATATGTGTCGAGACTGTTGAGATTATTATTATGTTGTTATGCTATTGCTTTGCTTAATTTGACCATCTATATACGACCTTTTTGTTATCCATCTCATAACTTTTTTAAGGGTCCACATGATTTATCCGACAATCAAAGTAACATGAATAAGCAGAAAATAAACGTTAAGTACCTAATCGTCCTATCGACAATAAATTTATTATAAATTGTGGGGACTTTTCGACCTAACTTACTGTGGATTTGTATACTAAGCTGCCTGCCTTTAAAAAAATAATAATTTGATTCTATTCGCCAGCATTTTTAACTTCAATTCTTAACGAACAATAATTACATGGACCTGATACAGTATGATCTACTGAAGTTATTCGATTAAAGTCACAACTTGTTAACTTTTTACTACCGGCAATTTAACAGAATTAAATCTATTACTTCAATTGTTCAAATTCTTTCTTAATTAATTGAATCAAAATCTTGCTATTAATGTATTCAACCATTTATGTTTCGCTTTATAACGAAGAGCCAGTGCTAATTGCTTAGTTTAGTCATCCTTGTCGTGAACAGATGACTATTGAAAAATTTATCGCATCGCCATTGTACCAAATCAAACCGCTCTGTTTCTACTCAAAATCAATGTAAGTGCGAAGGCGTACTAAGGAAAATTCAAATCCCTCGTGACACTTTTTCTTGAAAGCATATCGTATCCGAACAAACCCTATCAATGAACATTGTCATGTTTGAATAACAAATTGTTCCCCAGACATTTACGGGAAACCCCCCAATTTGACTGACTACATAAATTTCGAATCAGTCGAAACTTTAATTTAGGGATTGAGATTTCGTGGCTATATGTACTCAATGTAAATTAATAGACAGTGAAAGCTCTTCATTCCTACGTTGAATGGGTATGTGAGTAGTATTTAAGTTAATAGAGAAGAAAACAAGAGAGAAAAATCGTATCATTGCTTGACGAATCTCAAGTAGTCATTGTCTTAGTGGACAATAACAATATTTAACTTTTGGAATGTGCATCCGTTAGCACCAATGATAACTATGGTTCCACTGGCTTCTCAAAAAAAAAAAAATGGTAAAAGTTATTGGTGCAGCAGATGTCAAGGGTGCAGTGAGTTCAAATGTCCACGTCAAAGATCTGCAGTATCGTTGCTACAGTATCGAAGGAAGACTAAAATTACTTAAACATGGATACCTTCGCTATTGTGCTAACGATACGTAGTGACGATCTTTGGAGTAGTCTTAACTGTAACTGTATCTCGAAATGGGCTATGAACTTTTTTTCACAATGTGATTTAACGAAAAGTATTTGATCTGAACTCATACTTTTTGGTGGTATAAATATTACCGTGGTAAACAAAGCTGTCATCAAAAGATTTGATTTCTTGGTAGTCACGTCGTATCACTGGTGCTGTGCATATTTTTATATGCAACGACTTGGAATCAAAATTCATTTGCACAGAAAATTGAGCTTCCGTTTACATGTTCTATATAAACAGCAATCTATACAATCAAATTACACGAAGCGAATGTGAATGTTATCTTCCATTGAACGTCTTTTTTCGTTCCTTTTAGCAAAATATTTGATATACCATCCCAGAGATGAATATTCTCTTTCTGTATAAGACAACCCAATATTGCTTAATCATCCAACATGTTTCTCGTTTCTTTCGGAAAAGAACTAAAAAAAAATATTGCCATTACGAACAAGTCGATAACTTTCGATGACAGTGAATGAATGAGCACATAAAAATATATGCAAATCGTAGTCAAAGTTATCGAAAAGTATCTCGATACCGTTCACAGATAAGATGAAGAAAAAAATTAATGTTTTTCGATGAAGCTGTAACACGTTTCGATTGGATGGCCTTAATCCAATCTACCAGTCAACCACGTGTGTTCATGCTTGTATGACACTGGTAGAATTCGGTGAAACAGAGAGAAGATATAGCAGACAGAACACGCATTAACTAATGTAAAGATATTTCATTTTAACCGTACCATTTCAGACAATTGCGTTTACTTTATCATTACATCACCCCTGAGATAGACATTCGGTTGAGTTTTTTTTTCTTGTTGCTGCTGCTGCTGCTTGAAAAACATTATGTGTACATTCACATCAACATAAATTTTGTATAAAGTTTTTAAAATTGTGTTTTCGAAATTCTATATAAAAATTGAAAAAGGGCACGTTTTCCAGATGAATCATGGATACTTACATGGAAAAAGAAGTGAAGAACTGAACAGCAAAAAAAAAATATTCCCTCGAGTATATCCTACGTAATGAAAGCCATGACGTGAAGTATCTAAACGTAAAAAAAATCTCTGAAATCAATTTTTGAAATGGTGAAATTGCATTAAACTCTGTTCGAGAGGGTATACTAGTGTGTGCATATACGTATTGGGGCTACGGCCACCATGGATGAACGTGTCAGGTTAATGGAGATCGTACAAATTTGTGCGCGCAAAAAATACCCTGTATAACCGAACGTATTGCAGCACAATCCAAGCATAGTTTCATGTGCTCTAATATGTAGAGTATTTCAGCATCGAATTGTTTGGTGTGCGGCGCTGTGGTATTTCTGGGTGGGTTATTATACTTAGAGTGCGACACTTCATAAAGCGTAGATGTGAAATTACGAGATTGTTATGTGTTGCTGTTAAATCAGTTGTTGTTGACTGTTGTGGGTTAAATTGATGGGAAAAATAACATTTTTCCACAGCAGATCGATAGATGTATTTGAAGTGCTTGGCATAGAGAGTTTTGTTTGTACACGATACGTATATATACACAGAGTGTGTAATGACTATAGTCACATAGTCATTCTCATTCACTGACATTTAGTTTTTGATTTTGTTGCTTAATGTATCTGGTACTGGTACATACATTGTATTTGATACAATGGTATCCTGAATAATGCATTGTTACGCTATTCAGGTTTAGATACTGTCAATGGCAAGCATCACATATGCATAAAACTTTCTGTTAGTTGAATGGTGTTTGAGGTATCATGTCGACGAAAATTGTTTTCAAATTCATCAAAGAGAAAATCGACAGTTGTGTCGCAAACTTTGTATTTAACAAATGTTCTATTTGCGGAGCACCTAAAACGAGGTTCCTAATTTAATCATGTCGAATCCGCCACAACGAATATAACTTCCTGTCAAATATGTTTTTCAGACTCCCGCTAGCTCGAAGATTATTATTATTATAGCAATATCTGTTACCAACAATTGTCTTTGTACGGGTGAAATAGTTACACGCGCGCGCATGGTAGTGGTATAACGGAATAAGTGTATCACTGAAAATATAGTGAATGTTCGCTACAAAACCCCATACTCAGTTCCGTGGAACATCGAAGCTGCAGAGAAGGCGGACTCTCCGAACATTCACTATATTTTCAGTCATAACTCTTGTGGATCTACTAGCACCAAGCGGTGCGTATGCTCTACTTGTAGGTCTTTCCAAGGCCGACATTCGTACAACATTACAACAATTTAAAATAATTTTTTCTTGAGTTATTGTCGAAAAACTGTTTTCGGTACCCTCTGACATGTCTTCACTTTTGAACGCTTTTCACAGAAAACAATTTTTTTTAGAAAAAGTGAAAGTTACGTGTTTCCTAGAATTGAAAGACGAATCCAACGAGCTATCACTCATTAAAATCAGAGACCGCTTGTTTCCCAATCACCTGAAGATTTGGCAATGTCACTCTTAAAAGAGAGATCAAAATTCTGTAATTTTTGGGAATTTACACGTTTTTGGAATTTTTGGAAACCTAATTCTCTCAACATATTGAATCTGGGTCCCCTTCTCGTTCAGTGATTCTTCGCGCTGTAGCAGCTTGTCTAGGATATTTGACTTGTTTTTTAAAATTAGGATTAGCCTGTGGGTTCGACCTACACACTTCCCTTTTACAAACTAATCATCTGTTATCGAATGGAAACGACAAAAATGAGCGACCACCTCTGAGTAATGTGGTTTTATTTAGTAAAATTCGTTGTAAAACTAATGAAGTAAAAGATTTCACTTTGAATAAATGAAGTAACAGAATTTCGATGATTCTGTTGCGACACTTCTGTCGTTTCTAAACAGTTAACAGTTAACAGAAACCCACTCATAAAACCAGATGTCTATGGTTAATTAAACGTCGTGTAGCCTGTCTAAAATACAAATGGATCGAACCATTACTAGAAATACAATTCTTGATGCGATAAAGGATTTCGTTTGACTCTGTAAACCAATACGAGTTTGTCCTTTGTGCATATTGAAAAGTAGTTACTTTAAACAAAGTTTAGAATATCTAATCTTGTCGTAAATTCTATTGGAAACTTCGTAATGGCATTTTCGAATTGAGCAAATATTCCACCTAAAACGGCTATTGATTTCAAATCTATTTTATCTCTTGCAATTCAACTATACTAAGCTTTACATAATAAAACCTGCATGGAAGAACTGCAAGTCATACATTTATAGAACATGAATTATTACATTGGGACCAGGCGCAGCGCTTTCACATTCACATGAATAAATAATCTGCAACGATGCACACTAATAATAACGACAATTTTAAACTGGTCCATTTCTGCATTATATACCAACTGTACACAGCACATTTACTCCATTGGCTTGAGTATATTTTGCTTTATTTAGTCGGAAATAGGTCCCTATTTAACACGCATTTCGAGTAATATTATCCCTTTTAACAACATGTGCATACACACAATGTCATTCCAGCCTTATTTATGTCTAGATTCAAATATATTTTGGTAGAACCATCGTCTGACGAACAATCCTATGAATACTCCATTAATAGGAAAATTTTAGGTACACAAAATTCTGTATATTATGTTAAAGACAATGTTTTGCATCCATATAATATTCCATTGGGTGGGTCTACGAATGTGTATTAAATGGCATGGGATGATAGAATAACTCATTGACACTTAACTGTGTGTTATGGAAGATGGATGGGAGAATTGGGAGTATAATCTAAACAAAAACAATTACATTTGGCCGGTTTTATTCACGAACTTTTTCGATTTATTTTCCACTTTTCGCAAAGGAGTGACATGCACATTGTGTAGTTCAGATTGTTGTACAACAATGCGAATACGCTCTGAAATGGAAAACGCTAAAGGGATTTTCTTTGTTTGTGTAAGCAGAAAGTTCTATGTTTGAAAGCCCAGTAGACTGAAATATAGTAAGCATTATAGAATGTGCAATAAATATGCCAGTCCGGATCAGTATATTTCATTTCAAATGTTAATTGCATTGGGTATAGGTAAGAATTTCGAAATTACAGTGCAACCAACAAAAAATCGTATGGAAAGCCGTTCCGATTGTTTGATGGTTTTATTTACGATCCCTGTAGAAAACGTTTTTCTTCATGAGATTAATCATAATTTTTCGTCGAAAATGTCTACGCCTATTAATACGCCATTGTATGGATTTCGGTATAATTACCAATAAACGAGACAGCGACAGCGCGACCTCGACTTTTAGTAATTAAATATTAAATAGAAGACATCGTTCATGAATAATAAACTTAATTTATTCGCATAAAAGTTAAAAATATTTTAATTTAAATTTATGTGTCTGCAACCCAAACGTAATCCTAACTACCATCACTTCAATTTATTATATTTTATCATATCATGAGAATGAGATTTATATTATGTTCTCCCCGAAATTTTGTTTCGTGAATTTAAGCACTTTTAACGTATAATATTTGTCTGGCTTTATGGCTGACAGAAATATGAATGCTGTCTAATAATTTAAAATACGTAATAAAGCACAAAACTGAGATCGAGCACATTAAATGCGAATTTTGCTTTGAACTCTCTTGGATCGTTATTGTTCCAACTAATTTTCATCGCATAATAACATAAATCGTACACGAGTACGGAATGTTAAATGACAAAAGATTTTCGCAATCAACTCTGTTAATTTTAATGATTCGTTCAAATCAAGCCGAATGAATAAAGTGCAATTTTAATCAGTTTAATGAATCACATTTTTTCCCCACTACAATTTGTAACCTCATTCGTCTGTAAGTTTTCATGAAGCAACAATTGAATTTCTGAATAATTAACATAGAGCACGGAGCTCTATCTGTATGCTTTTCTGATTCGAATGCGATGTTTATGAATTTTCAAAAAAAGGAAACTTTTCCTGGTTTCATGATTTGTAGAATTAGGATTTCAATCTCTCTCCAACATTTAACTAAATTTTCGTTAGAAAAAAGTTTTTAATTTTGCGGAAAATTGAATTACTGAAGTTGTTGGATCAAAGTTGTCAAAGCCAAACCATAATCCGTACCTTCATCAGCGAAATGGCACGGATTTTATGCATCCGAATGTACTAATGCATTTTTAAATGCAGTGCAATACACTTCGTGAACTTTGTGTAAATCTGGGATTTAGCTTGCAGCAAATATATACACTTAACCTTTGACATATGTGTGGTACAGAGAAATGGCTTTAAAAGTGTCTTCTGCACCAAATTAGTGACACAGAAATTATCGTATCAGCTTGTTGGAGATAAAGTGCACTCTATCTGCTACTACTATTGATACCTAAATGAGTCAATTTTCGTTGTTATGTTAAAACAACCTAAGTGAAGTCCGTGGAGGAGAGTTTTCAAAATGGGATTGTTGTCAAAAAATTAGCCTTCGATCTGGATCGATTTCCCGAGACTTCGTCACATTTTGTTTGTTTTTCTAAAAAAAATGTGGATCGAAGTGCTTCCGTTGCTTTTAAGGACTTTTTAGTATTTTATGTTTATGAGATAAATCCACTGCATTCCACCGGTGTTTAACAGAAACCAGAATTCAGGAATTTTAAGGACTTTTTGAAATATTCACGAAATTTAATTCCCTAAAATTGGCATAATTACCCGTCTTTGATACAAAAATCCAAATCTATTACTTCATTAATTTTAATATAAGTTTTTCTACATGCAACAGAACGATGTCGTCTTTGACGGTATCATTGTACTAAAACGCTCAGCAGCCATGACATGACTGCCATGCGGACTACGTGACTTCTCCGTTTCGCGAACAGTTCTAGCTGAAATGCCAATTTAATATTCATTGAGTTGACTGTTGATTACATAAAATTTTTATTTACACGAATTTAATTACACTGTGGATTATACACGAGAAGCTTTTTAATCAAAATAATTTCGCTATTACATTACACTGTACGACTCTCTATAAATATTATTTGAATTTTATGAAAATTGAGTGTTTTATAATGTGCTCGGAAAATTAAATACGATTCAAAATGCATGCACATTGCACATCATGACTTGTTTGAAGTTTGTAAAATTATAGAATGCATTGCATGCTAAAATCAATAAAGGCCTGTAAATTCTCGGGAAAACTTTCAACACCGTGTTTATTTTACACTTAAATTACAATCGAGTCGCATACTGGTAGACACTTTAGAATGTAGTCAACAGTGTAGCAAACCAGAGACCTACACAGGGACGTTTGTTTTTACTGTAATTTTAATTTAGGTCATAATAGGTCATCCGGAAATATTTTTATTTAACTCTTTAAAGGATATAGTGGGAGAAAGAAGAAAACCACTGCATTTTACAATGTGAATAGACAAAGAGAATGGAGATTCAAATTTATTGCAGGAATGTTAAATGCAGGCTTAGAATGAGCGAGAGATTTTTATCTATGCGGTGACTAAAATCGTCGTCTTAGCGACCGTGTAGTAATAGAATTTATGTTACCGACAGCCAGTGGCGAACTGGGTATTAAAAGGCCCTTCGCAAAGTTTTAAAACTTTTTAAAACGTTTTAAAACCTAAAATTCGAAAATCCATGTAAAAATGAAAAAGGCACTTCTAGAATCGCCTTAATTACCGGTATGGCCAGTTAGGTACTGCAGACTGCTTAGTTCTCGTGAACCAAATTCAAGTTTTTGATAGAAAATTGTTTGATAGACATTATGCTTTATAAGAGAGTACTGGTCGAATTCATCGCTTTTTTGCAGTCGTTGTCGATAACAAATGACTGTTACAGTCTCTAAAAATTCTCTGGGACTAATGGGCCTTCCATGACCAGTTAAATGTATATGCTGGAAATTTTACCGACATGTCTTCAACAGCTTATAAAAAAAACTGCACGGCTCTTAATACACATTTCATACTTGAAAGCAGTGAACCGTTTTGCTTTGAACCTACCATTGCTTGTTTAAAGACGGATGTGTTCCAATAACCTATGGCATTACAAATTCTTGTAAGCCGATATAACCATTCCCTATGTCTTCCAGTTTGAAACCATTTATTTAACTCGGCACTATTAAACGGATATAATAAATTATCGTAGATCTTGTAGGCACTCGAACGATATGTACATAAAATACCTAATTCTGGCATACGTTTCATCAATAAAATATCCGACCTTTTCATGCCCGAAATATGAGAAGGAGTAAACGGCCCGTTGAATTTTAAGTATTTCCTACTCTCACCTTACTCAATACGTACAAACTGGTATCATAATACAAAAGTTCCATTTCCATTATACTCTAAGTATCTAATATTAAGTAAGTTATTGCCATCAAAATCACGACCATCTCTTGGGCAACGAAAGCCTATCTTTCTTGAATTTTATGCAATATACAAGTTATATACGTGTAATAAACAATCTCGCAAAGCAATTAGGTGGCATATTATTAATTGCTCTTCTGTGTTCCTATCATAAAATACAAAAGCCATTTCAAACTAATTAAGATGCTACATCACTTTTCCATGTAATTCCGACGGTGTACATATAACCACTCGAATATCCTCCTTCGGAAAATTATATGTATCTGTACAGAGGCTGGTTTGATATTATGTCGGGATGGAGAGAAAAATATATTTCAATTTTAAAGCTAAGACGAATACATAATATCAGCGTTCCATGTCGAAAATTTTCATCAATTTTCCCCAGCAAACTATAGTTTTCCAACGGAATTTGGAATGTCATTTTCATTGTTCCGAGGAAACGGCAGGCACACCGAAACAACCTTTCGGTAATATTTATTATTATATACCCCTTGCAGATCAAAACATCAGATATTTCATCAAAAATAGGAAAGATGTAACTATACACAATGCATATATGTATAATATTATGTGCGAGGAAAGCAGCCACTTTGTATAAAATTGTGCAAATCTCAGCATATTTCATCACACCGAACATGAATAATAAAATTTATTCGCCATGTAATCGAGAATATAAAATAGACGAACATAGAATCAAACATAAATACAATATTATGCATATAAAAAGACATATAAATGTGAATCTCAATTCGACAATGTATAAATCGAACGAAGGAAGAAGAAGCAAAAAAAAGAACTTTCTCGTGTATTTCATATGGAATCCATTTCCCATTCTTTCCACCCCATCTCTGCGATCCCGTAAAACATGTATCGAAGGTTAATTTGAGTACAGGGACTATTCGGTTTTCATCCATCCAAAATAAAAGCATCCTTCAATAGGTTCACCATTCACCGTATTAACCGTATTCACTGGATTACAGATTTAATACTCGAAGAGGTTTATGTCGAACACTTTCATTTCTGAATATTACATATAGTGATGGGTGATATTGAAAATAGGGGAATACGTGAAAGAAAAAACAGATAGAAACTTTGGATGTTTACTTATACGTATTGTGTATATGTAATGCTGCGTTGTGTAATATAACAGGTGCGGATCCGCACATGTGCGTTAATTGCGAATTGCCCGGATCAGCTCACAGTGCGATGTTGTATGTTTACAAAGGCCAAGTGTATTTCGTCGTGGTATCCCAGTGTTTCATACAAAATCTTTTACTTCATTAGTTGAATCATACGATTTTCTATATTTGTGAACCATCGAATTTTATTCTTTATATCTTACTGTCTGGATGTACACTATGGTATCGCTTTAGAATTAATTGATATTAAATCACCAAGCCTAACTAAGGCCTTGTATACCCATACCCATATCGCTTTCAAACCAGCCTTTTCTATTAGAATCGAACCCGCGCTCTTTGGTTGTCCCACGCTGTCCTTAATCATCGATCTCGAATAAATTTTTCTCAAGATTTTAGAAACTAGCAGCAGTTGCCTCTCTTTTTTCTCGAAATGAACAATACTAGGTATCTCACCCGGTCTAAATCTATTCCTAGATTCTCTCCTGTGTTCAGGTTCATTCAGTTTGAATGCGAACAATGTAATATGAATAGCCCATTTTTCAGGGAAAGAAATGTTATACATTTTGGTACTTTTCGACGTATTTTTCACCATATTACACACGATACATAGAAATGGCTTTCACAAAAAAATATCGGCGTATGAAACAAATAAAAAATATTTTATCTTTTATTTTATTGTAGATTGCAATGTCGTTGTCATTCGAATGAAATTCATAGTATTGTTATTCGCAAAGTTGCCAATTTCTGTTGAAAATTTTCCAATAACATCAATATGTGTTACATTGACATGATCAGTCGTCTGAAATGTGAAACACCTGCTCGTCTGTATTATATTTCTTGCAAAGAGGAAACGGCAGCTCTTTTTTTGTATTTTTAAAATTAGCTCACGCCCATCACCAATCGATGTTTTTAACTTTTGACACTTTTTATAAGGGTAACTCCAGGTAATTTAAGACTTTTCGAAATATTTTCACCAAATGAAAACCGATTTCAGTAAACTTTTTTTTTCTTCAAAGCTGTTGACCAGACGCGTCGTTTAAGCCACATATAAGGTCGGGGAGATACCACCATAAAAAGGTGTGCTTATTTCAAAACCTGAACCGTTTTCACTAAACTTTTTTTTGCTGAAAGCTATTGACAAGACGCGTAGGTTGACACCAATATGAGGTCACTGGCATAACGTCTCGGAGAGATATGACCAAAAAGTGTTTGTTTGTATTCGGCTTTCCAAGATATTCTCAATAAATCTCAAATGATTTCTGTAAACTTGTTTCCCTGTAGAAACGAACGCTATAATTCCACAATTGCACCAAATGACACGAAATTGAATTTTTTGAAGCTTTTGGTTCATTCTGCTTCGAAGTAAGGTGAAATTACCTCGACCCAAACGTTGCCAAAATTAAATTTTTTCATATAAAAACTGAAGATCGGTGTCATTCGAAAGCTACAGCATATGACTTCACGAGAAAAATAACTTTGGCTCGTTCAGGTTGGTTGGGTGAGTGAAGTAGGTGAAATCAGCTTCCCAGTGGTGATAAGTGTCATTCTCGAATTTTGACTCGTCGAGGTTATCTCGAAAAACCACCAATTTGGAAAAAAATATTTCTGGCTTTTAATGACACACGGAAAAAACACAAGTCGATGTACGTTTGAGTCGATCACGTTTTACGTGTGGGTCGCAAATGCTACGTCTCGTACGTAGTATGTACATCGAAGTCGTAAAATTCTACGTCTACATCGTACAGTAAACGGCTGAGTGAACCATTGGTTTTGTCCTCACTCAACTACAATGTACAAAACCAATGGTTCACTCAGTCGTTTATTGTACGATTTAGACGTAAAATTTCACGACTTCGATGCACATACTACGTAGGAGATGTAGTATTTGCGACTCACACGTAAATCGTGATCGAATCAGACGTACATTGACATTTTCCGCTTTTTCCGTGCACCGAAAAATATCACTTTTATAGACATATCTCCCACAAATTTTGGGGTACCAACCTCATATTGGGCTTAAACTGCGCGTCTTGACCAGGGAAAAAACAGTTTACAGAACTCAGTTTACATTTGGTGAAAATATTTCGAAAAGTCACAAACGTGTAACGCAACTAACTGCCGACTTCTTCGATCACACAAGTCACACTTCGCAGGCTAAAAATTCCAATACTTGTTGGAATGAAAGCACTGGGTCTCCTGAGTATTAGAAAATTTATAGACTGATTTGTTACCGCTAAACATAGCCAACACAGGTCACTTTATGCCTCAGAAATGACGAAATTTGTAACGCAACTAACCCTGGAGTTATCCATAAAAGGTCAGCGATAAACTTACTAAATCTATTATTTACTTCAATTGCTCAAAATAATTTACTTCATAGACATTCTGATATATAAGAAAACTCTAATCAAGTTCAAATTTTTCGCATCGTTTTGTCGAAAACAAATTACCGACAAATCGATTACATGTTTAAACAAAGGGCAGCGGACCATTTTCTTCTCTTCTTAATTAGCCTGTTACAGACGGCAAGCATATGACCAGTATTATTATCGGACCATCTATCAAAGTATTTGCTGATTTCAAATCTTGTCCTTCAATTTTTTCAACATGCATTTAACATTTTCCTATATAAAGGATAATATTACCCAGAGCTTGTGATTATTTTTGTCGTCGTTATCGATAACAGATGAATCGCCGTATTTGACATGTAACATAGATTAGTCTGAAAAATATTCAAGTTGTCACGACCTTGCGAAATTGAGGTTCAGCACTGCAGTCATAGTCTTATTATAGGAAATTACTACGAAATTAGTACTAATGTTCAAAATCCAATTCTATATTTTGTACTGTGCCAATGCATCACTTCAAATATCAATTTACTGAATTCAGTAAAACACAGACGTTTATGTTTTCATTTTTATGAAAAATTGTGGGATAAAGTACGGTCTATGCAGCTAAGATATGGTTTCTTGTAACAATCAAACGAAAACTAATTGGCAATAAATTTTATTTTATTTTTTTCTTATTCTCTTTTTTATGAGATTTTAGACCATCCATTCGTATAAAATTCTGATTGAATAATTCGATAACCTTTTTTAAAGCTTCGTTAAAGCTCTCGTCTTGTTATTATGTTATATAAAACGGCTGTGTTATATTGACGACGCTATCGCATCATGTATATTGAATTACTTAATATTTACATTTTTTTAGTAAGGAAAAAAATCCGACCCAACTGTTTAATTAGGTCCGGAACGAAAGACTTAACTTTTATTTAAAAAAATTCTTCATTGTATATAATAAAGCGAATTTCTCCGAGATGAAAATTAATAATTTAAGAGAAAAAAAGTTATTATACGTTGAATTCATCAGTGAATTATTTACTTTAAGTTTGAATGGTGTATGAGTCAAAGATAAAGATAAAAACTAAAAAGAGAAATACAAAAAAAAACGAAGAAAAAATTATTATAAAATTTGCAAAATTCAATTAGAAATTCAATTTGTAGTACTCAGGTATGCCAGTTAAATAAAAGACCATTACATTACGGAGATGAAAGATGTCTTTGGTGGATTTTTAATTTGGAGAAAATGTCCAACAGTTTATAAGGGTTTCAATTAAACAAAAGTTTATTTAATAATGCTCATCACCGTGACGAGTTTTTTTTCCTCCTTTTTCCTCTTCCTACTCACGATCGGATTGCTGTCCGTCCTTAATCATTTTGTTTCGTAATTTGTTATTTATATGTTGGAATAACTTCGAGAGTGGATTTTATATAACGATCTGAGTGTTTCGTATCAATGACCACATAAACACCTCATTTGGTGTGATGTACTTTTTACGTCATAGCATTGAAACTATGAACAACTAGAATAGCTACCAGTTGAAACTTTGAGTAATTATTCCAACTTTTAATAACTTTGGTATACTATTATGAAGAAGCAGCAGATACAAAATCCAATCTGCCATCTGCTATAGGTAAAGTTGACAACAATTAGCGATTAGATCAGACATGTTCTCTTAATAAAACGTATAATAAAACTGAAGAAGTAGTAGATTCACTACCAAACACTATACTTACGACAAAATCAGTGATAGATTTGATGATTATACCATACACTTTTCCGTTTATAAAAGTTTAAGCGAATCTTTACTTGAAATTGCAAAAAAAAACTTTCAAAAAATCAATTTCATGGCGCTGACCCAAAAACAATTCTTCCTCAAACACTTTATCGTCAACATTATTCCAAACGTTTAACATCATGCTTAACACAAAAAACTATTAAATTGTTCGTCGATCTCCGTTCGACAACTGTTTAATTTTGTGGAAAATCCGCATTCTTATCTCGACAGTGTGTATCTTCGGTTCGTAAATATTGTAATAGTGGCATAGTATACACCTGTATAGAGACAAAGAGAAGAACCCTTTTTTTACATAATATGGACGTGAAAAAACAGAATCGTATTTTTTGGGCCACTTAACCAATTACATAAATCGTAAGGATTCCAGCATTTTCCTGTTGTTCTCTGAATTTCCCATTTTATGAATTAACTTAATGGAATTAAATCTCAAGACGATTCCTTTTTACATTTTTTTTTTCTGTGCACTCTGTGTATGAAAGCTTTGAAAAACCGGATGAGAAGGGATCGAAAAAGAATTTGCACAAAAAATACAAGCCAAAAGTTTCTTCATACAAACAGACGTTTCAATATTTCGTATGTTAGTAAGAGGTAATTTAATTTGCTACAAGATGTAGATACTAGTTTATGTACGTATGTTCCATGTTCTTACCGGTGTAAGTATATCCAGAAACAGAAACTTAAACTCTTCAACGATTGCATTTTTATAACACAGGTAAAATGTTCATGCAACAGAGATGAGATGATGGTCTCGTTCGTTTTGGTTTTCTAAAATTTAATCCAATTTGTGTTCTTACATTTTATATAAGACAATCGTATTGTTACTTCTTCAGTTTAAAGTATCGCCTGATTAGGTACTTCGTTAGTTTTACCATGCATAAGAGATCAATAGCCTGACCTCATCGTTTTTGTCCACAATAGATGACTAGCCATTTCTAAAAAAATTACCATTTCATACGAGAAAATCGTAGTGCAGTTGAATCTGTTACTTTCTCCGTTTAGAGTATCGCCTAGTGTCAGATAGCAAATCTGGTACTTCGTCAGTTTTGCCATACATTTCTCTTAAATAGAGACCAATTGTCGGAGCCCATCGTTTATTTTGATCGTTCATATCCATAATAGATGACTAGCCATTTCTAAAAGGTTCGCCGAGCAAAAATCCAATTTATTGCCTTTCCTCCCACACCTTTATCGTTGAATTTTACCTTGGTCGAAATGTTTGACTCTTCAATTAATTAAACTTCATCGGTTGTATCGTCATTAGTATACCGAAAGTCTTCGAATCTAATAATGTTTAATAACACTATTAGCATTCACAACATTGTCCCAGTATGGCTTACTTGTCGGTTATACAACATTCAATTTTCCCATACAAACTATCAAGTTAGTCTAAGAATGGTCAACCGCACATTGTTTAACAATTTACACCTCCTTTTAACTATACCACACAATCCTCTGTTGAACAAAATACATATTATTTGTAACAACTTAGTTTAACCCTTTCCCTTCCTTTTCGTCATTGAGATATAGCAGATATGTATTTGCATGAATTCACCCACATTGGGGAACACACGTCACACATATTACAATGGAAATAATACGAAGGAAACAGAATAATCAAATTTGTATAGGAAACTTGGAAACTGTTCATTGTATGTGTAAGAAACATCTTAAGTGCTAAACATTAAGTAACACAGACGATTTCATCTACTCATCCGATAGTTGTTCAACTATACTATGCCCCAAATCCACTGTTGCCGCTGCTGCTGCTTACGTTGAATTCCTGTGTATATTTTCGTCTGCTGTTTGTCCGTATATTGTGTAGCTAGATCTGTGTGTCTCGAGTCGAGTGGTTCGGTTTTATTATTTTCTATTCGTTGCCCAGATATTAGTTAGTTTTGCAACACTTTCGTCTTTGTGGGATTTGTTCAGATAGTCTTTAGACTTAAGGCATGAAAACATTTTCCATTCGGAATGAGAAATTAAATTTCCTCTTTGGATATTTTGTTGGCATGATGAAATTGAATATTTATGAGACCGCATTGTATCATGTTTTGTATAATAAATACCGTTTTCTCCGGCAAGTTCGAAAAAGAGGAAAGATTCACTTGACCGAAAACTCCCGTTTTTTTTTCTGTGTATGTGTGGCTGTGTGTGTGGTTTTTTCTTTCCTTGCTTACCTTTGTATTTTAAAACAACTCTAGGGGGCTGAACGAGATGAATATTAATTCAAAAGTCATTATTATTTTTAGATTGGCTAATTTCGTTCTATGAATAAATTCCAAACCATCCATCGATGTATTGTGCTCTGTTCTGTATACATAATGTTGTTGTCTAGATAACGATTTCATTATTATCCTCTCGTATTCTGTTTTCCATCTTTTATGCATTATGGTAATTGTAAGAGATAAGTCTTCAATTGAAATTTCTTTTGATTAAGAAAATAGTTTTTCCCTTGAATAGAATTTTTTTTCTTCGAAATCTTACTGTCGTCTGGTTTCAAGAAGAATAGTAATCTATAGCATGCAGCAGCAGCCATTCAGAAATACAATCGATGACATAGCATTCAATTGGTTATGCATTGTTTTCGTCATAAGTTGGTTTTTCATCTAAGATTACATGAAAATGTAACATTTTAAACAATGAAGACTTGCAACATATAAGAACTACTTTAACTCATTTCTCTTGGCGGATTTTCTATAATCATTCAGAGAAAACATTAAATGTGTCACCCGAACTTTTAATTTCATCGTACAAATATTTGGCTTTTTTAGTAACGGTTCGTCATCTTTTGTCGACAACGAAGCTGTGTCTTCTTATACAGCAAGACGGATTCTGTTGAGAAAAAGCCAACGGAAATCGGATGTACTTTCTATTAAAACGTTGGTTACGGATGGAAAGGTCTTGATGTCCACATTCCAAAACATCATTCTAAGAAAATTTTACCGATCATCATATGTGGTTAGAGAAAAGACTCGTAGAAATACATATTTTTACAGAAATTGCTAATACGGTAGTTGAGGGTGAAGTTGGGGGGAAATATGAAAGTTTGTGGGTGACGCCCCTGAAATGATAGGATAGTTCTAACACTTCATTGCAGAGAAGGAATCAAAACAGATTTAAAAATTGACTTTGGTTAGATAAAGTTCAGTTAAAACTATCTTGCTATCGTGCCCCCGACGCCTCTGCGTTATGCTCGTGAATAATGTCAATAATAAACTGATTCAAGAGAATTCTGTGAATTTCAGAGAGTATTTCCGCCCAGCTACGGACACCTCACTTGCATGGAGTAGTATCAATGTTTGTCATATTTCAGCGTACTAAAATTAGTAGTGGTGCGAAAACGTTTTACGAGAGGCTCTGCTACATGCAATCGACAACGAAGACAAGAAATTGAGTGCTTTACCAAAATTACCATTTTGTTGATACGCTTCTTCACTTTAGATTTAGAATATTTCTCATTTTACAAAGTTGGTATGTTAGTTAAAGCTACCTTCCATTTAATTGCCAGTAAGTTATTTGTAAGCGATTCCAGCTTTGTGTTTTGTGACCTGAAAGGAGTCAAAATGGAAAGGTTCCAATGAATCTAAGAATGTTACCGGTAATTCGAGGCAGTAATTTTGAAAAGAAAAACAATAATTTTACCAAAATGCGATCATTGTCTTTAGTCTTTATATCCGAAGAGTAATACCTTTTGTCCCTAAATTACTTTTATGAAGAAAAAAAAACGTAAAATTTCTTTACGACATTAAGTAATTCAAGCAATAAAATAAATTCAATTTAATTGCAATACATTGACATTTTCTTACCGCTTAAAATTTCATTTCTTCAACGATTCGATGCATAATAGCATTGTCAACCCACAATCCATAAAACATTTTAATAAAATAATATGCAAATCACTTACTGCACATTGAGTAATCTGTTTTCAAATGAATGCAATTCAAGACACAAAATTAATAAAGAGAATACACTGAGGGGTCCATGATATACACTCGATGCATGTGTGGGCTTGTATTATATACTTATAACCATATATAATACCGGTTGTCTTTCCGGTTCATTTTACAAAAATAATTCGTTGAAAATATTGTTATTGCTCGAAAAACCGAAATTTATGCATAACTGGTCATTTCTTTTCAATCACATAAAATATTTATTATTTCCTCAACAACGAATCAACGCGTAAATAAAAGTCAAAAGAATATTCTGCCCCATTCCAGAGACGGTACGTAAATGCATAAAATGTTTTTCCAGATTCTTAGAAATAAGATGCATAAAGTTTTGAATATCAAAATGTTCGAGTAAACAAAAATGTTCGGTATGCGGTAGTCCGTGTCGTGTTTCTGAAGACTTAATTATTTTTTTTTCAACTGCTCATACCAGAAGTCGTAAGAATAAATTTCAGCAAATGTTTTCATCAAGTGAATCAATAAAATTGGTTTTTCAAAATAGATCATTGTCCCTACGGAAGTACGGTACATTTTACTTGAATCTCGAACAAGTTACGACATGAATTGAAAATGTTTATCGAATCTTATATTCCCGTGTTTCTAGAGTTGTTTTTAAATTATTTTTCGTAATCGCATGGTCAAATCGAAATGAATTTACAACTTTTCACGCCCAGCCCGCCAACGAAAATTTAATTTTTAAGGCCCGTCAGAGGGAAATGACAGGACAGTTTCCCGAAATTGTATGACAAATTTTACCACAAAAATTCACCGAAAAAATTCAAAGAAACTCACATCTTTTGCTTTCCATTGTATTCGAGCATAGTCTCTTTAGGTCGCCAAGGCATATTTGAACACAACACTTTTTACTCGATGCAAATACAATTTTTTTGTGTTTTGTCGCGACAAAAACACAGAAAATATTTCGACACAACTGTGACATTCCGCTATAATAAGTACTAGAATGAATGTTTGCTGTGTTCACTTCGGCGCTAAAATATTTTTATTCAAAAAAGTGTCGGACATTTTATAAAAATCATCAAACAGTTGATAAAAGGTAGCGTATACATTTAATTATGCTTACAGGCCATTTTTCAAAGCTTTACAAGAGCTCAGCGGACATTCTTTCATCAATGGGAGAGCATTTATTAAAATTTTAACATCTCGTAAGACTGCGCTGAGCATAAATACTCGCATAAATAAATGTTCGTTCAGATTTCACACTTCTTTAGTAAGCTAACAAGACTCCGCTAAGAGTTTCTTTGACTTGTGAATTTTAATGATAAAATTTTCCATACATTTTCGGGAAACTGTCCTGTCTTTTCTTTATGACTTAAGGCCCGAACAGCCATCAATGTTGCCAGTCAATATAGTGATTCCCAGTATATGATTTTTTGTTGCAAAATATGAATTCGCTGACGGATTTTCAAATTTTTTTGCCAAAAAATCAAAACGTGGAAACACTTTATTGTCTGGGAATATCAATGACTTTTAAAACTCTAAAAAAATCTCAAAAATGTCCAGAACTTAAAAAACCCACTGTAATTTTCCAAATTTTCAGAAACTAGGGGGTTTGGGGAGTTATAATTTTAAGGCGAAAATGGACAAGAGGTGGAAATCAAAAGAAGTCTGGACGTCTTTTATGGACAGCCCAGCCCCTACAATTATTGTGTAATTTTAAAGAATCGATAAAAACACCAGGTTCCTTCTTGTAATTATGAATTTTCTCTTCTGTAAGCATCTCAAAATAAATGTAGTGAAAGGAGTTTGATTCCACGATTCCATGTATTCATAAAAAAAAAATCTCCGGCACAGTGACTGTCATGAACCAAATACTTCTTCAAACCAATGTGTTTATTCACTTAAAGCAATGACTAAGTTCTTTCAGAATGCATTCATTTTAATCTAATCAAATTTAATTGACTCTCATAAGACTTTACATATAGATATCTCCGAGTCTTCTCTATAAGATCTCGTAGATGAAATGAATGAGTGAAAATTAATTTAAATTGCTAACAAGTATTTTGACCTTTAATAATTATAAAATTTTATTTTATTAAATGTTGGATCTGAATGCTGAATAGCAATAATAATTTTTCAGACGGAAAACATATACACAAGATTAGCAAAAGAGACATTCCACGACGAAAAGAACTCATAAAGTAATTGTTGTCGTTCATTCGATCTGGCCGATGTTGTATAAACCATTAATTTTCCGTTTTTATTCATAAAATTTATGTCCCGGTGAGAGTTTTGATTGCCAGATAAATTTTTAGAGATAACATAATGTATAGAGGATGCACACAATTGTCAGGTTTAGGCGCATTTAATTTATTCGTTTAGATTGTCCCCCGGATAACGAATAGTATGTAATTAAAATTGTTTTTATTTGATTGAATATAATACAGAACTGGATGGAGTATTTCATTTTAATTTAAACGATTTTTTTAATTAAAAACTTCATCTAAAGACAATAAATGAATTGTGTTAACCTCAATGTAAAAAAAAAAAATATTTTTCGGATTATAAAAGCGCTTACGTTGTACCAATTTGTGTATGTCTGTATCCCATATCCCAATCGACAAAAAAAAAAACAATGATGGTAGAACGGGTAGAATGAAAAAAAAAACATTTTGTTTTTTCTTTCAATTTGTTCAATTTTATTATCTCTTTTATTTTACATCGGTTATTTATTCAAATGATTAAACAAATATTTATACTTACCCGAAAAAATCCCATGTATTCCACAAAATACAAAAAAAGAAGGAAAATCGATACTCTCTCAAATCGATGAAATAAAATAAAATTGCAAATTTTGCAAACTGAAAATAAACATTAACATTGTTACATGGCCAACAATATGTGGATGTCTTTATTAAGTTTTAATGAAATTATCTTGTTTTGTGATCTCGATGGGATTAAAATGTTGAAAATAAATTAAAACCAAGTGTGTTGTTAGGTCAACAATTTCTGAATGTTTTTCGTTCGCCTGCGCTTATCTAAATAGTAGCTCAAAGATATTTCGCGTACATCTCGATGTAACTTGAAGCCAGGGTGGGGCAGGCCCCACTTCCTGGACAAAATCGTTTGGGATCAAATACGTTAGCCTATTTAGTCTATTAAGTCCCATTTAATCCGTACGTAAATTTGTAGTACATCCTTGTTTGGACATTTTTTATTTTGCCATGCGCGAAACTATTAATGCACGCCGAAGGATAGGGCTATAATCACACTAGTCAAAATGACAATGAGTAGGTCATTCTACTAGCGGAAACGAAAATTTCCACAAATCGCTTTAGTTAATCAATCGTTTCCGTGGTTGTGCTTAGAGTAAAAATGGGGTTCGATTACCGTTACAATTCCTTATCGAATCGTTCTAGCGATTATACCGCAGTGGTAACGTCTTAAAGTTGACTGAACTTCATATTTGGGGTGGTTGTAGTGTGTTTGGTGGCTGCAACGATATACACACTGAATGGCTCTGGTATAACGTCACCCAAATATGATGGATTTGTGTTCATATGTCTAGCTTATATTTATGCGACATTTCAATAGGACACCTAACTTTCCTCAGAGAGTATTGACATACTTCGAGCCATACATGTTAAGCCAGTGGCCCAGACTGCACTTGTTATTGGCCTCCTTAGTGGGGTCTCTCAACAAATAAAATTAACTGAAATAACTGAAATCAAGGCTGAAAAAGAAGGATATTAGTCATCTGTTAGCGAAAACGACGACAAAAACATGCGATGAACTCTGGTTAATTGTCTTTTATATAGAGAAAATTTTGAAACTTGTGAAGTAGAAGATTATCAGTCAGATCAGAAATCAGTCTAGGAAATAGCTTTATAAAAAGAAGTCACAGATTTAGATTTGAATCTGAGATACGCTTGCCGTGCCGTTTGTGAACGGTTAACTATCATAGTATCAACACGCCGAATTCCCTTTGGTTCATTGTGGGCAAAAGGATAATTTTAGGCAATTTGATATTTCGTTGTTCTAACTAACCCTGCTGTGTTAAGCCGAAACACCGTATCGCATTGTTTGTGTGCTTTTGCTTTAAAGAAAAAGTGGAAAGTGGAATATTTCAATATTTGAATACAAAAGAAGCTTAAAACTCACTAAAAGGAAAAACGCTGATGTCTGAACACGACTGTGGAACTGCGTGCCGCCTGCAAAGTCTTCCCAGCATTTTAATGAATTCGGACGGGGTATATAATTTCCATTGCATCTTAGGCTCTAACAAACATAATACCTGTACCATGTACCTCATTATTATTAGCTTTCATATTTCAAATGTCTCGCTCAAAACCACTTACCAAATTTAAAACTCAAGCTGTTCCAGCATTAACCTGTCACAAACGGCAAGCATATTAACAGCTTTACTATCTGATCTATTACTTCATTCGATCGAAGATTTTCAAATATTTTCATTTGTTTTGAACACGCTTTTTGCTATATAAGACCTCATTAGTTGAAGCTTGTCGTTTATTATTGCTGTCGTTGTCGATAGCAGATGACAGCCGACTGTAACAAGTATTTTTTGGAACATGAAGTTCAATATTTTTATTTGTAATGGAGACCATTACCAAATTTGAGCGCCAACAATATCGAAATTTAAACCATCTGCTATATGGTAAGGGTACAACAAAGATTGAAATACACTTGTAACAAGTGAGAGTGAATTTTCACATTTCTTCTTTTTTCGTTTCTTTTTTTTTCGTCAGGGATACTGCGAGTATTATCTCTTACATCGCTATATTGCAAAGCCTGGGCGATCGATTTTTTTTTGTGTGTGTGTTCATTCGCGTACTACAGAAGGTAGCTAGGCGGAAGAAACTGTGAACTGAAGTGGGCATGTAACACACAGAATCTGGAAAGCAGAACACATTATTCAAATCAAGACAAGACATTATATTATATATGAGAAGATAATTCAAATTCAACAGTGTTTTAGATGTATCACAAGGTTTATATATTACATATGGCTTGTACAGTACACACAGTTTATAGATTCCATTATGTATAGCTGATGTGCCATGGTTATGGTGCGGGGTTATTAGATATTCATCGTAGTTTATGAGATATGAGCGCCTTATGCATAAGTAATAATCATAAACTTTAGTGTACAACCACTGAAACCAAATCGAAGCCACGATAATGCATCATCTCGTATAGTTTGGGATTCTCTTTATATGGGGTCGTTTTTACGTTATTGACCGGATCGTAACATATTTTCGATGTAAGTAAGAAGCCCCTAAAAAAATACCACTCTCTGACTACACTCTGGAGTGCATTTACTTTTTACTTATCCGAAACCATTTGGTATTTATTCTCGGGTCGTATATTAAAGCCGTTTCATGTCCATAAAGTATTGACTGTCGATATGACTGTGGGTAATGTAATGACATATAATAAATCGGCCATATCACATTATATCGTATATATAAAAGAAAGGAGACCCTTCGGTATGTCGTCGTTTATACTCTTGTCGATTGGGAACGTGTTGGGCAAATGATGTTTTTCAGATTCTCAACAGAACGGTTCATTTTTATTGGACTTGTGATTAAGTTTAGGTGTGGGATTTAATAGAATTAGCATGGGTTACAAGTTAAATTAAATGGAATGTTAGACAGTTCGACTATGTATCCACAACGATTGAATAAGATATGTGCGATGATGCAGTGATACTTCGGTATCGGTCACCTGATTTTTACAAGTTAGTTCGTCTAGATGAACCACAGGTCCATGAATTATTGATCTGTGGAGTGAAGTTAAAGTGAATCACCTCCTTCAAACGGCAAACAGTGACATATAACTGTTAAATCTGTTACTTCTTTTGTTTAATACAAAATCTTTTACTTCTTTTGTTGAACATTACTTTATGCTATACAAGATAAGCCACATGCCTCTGCTAATGACGTATTTTTACCATCGTTGTCGATGACAGATGAATAACATACGAATTCCTAAATTACATCCATCTCAATTACTTTAAATTTTCTATCAATCAATGTTTAATCAACAGCGAATTTCATAATTATTTTCATTCGTTCTGAGTTCAGTTTGATGGCAACAATTTATTTTTAAAAAAAATGTGAAAAATGCATTTAACGGATTGTCATTGTCTATCGTGGATTTAACATTGTGGTTCGGGCTTAAATTGCTAGTTTTAAATGTTAAAAGCTTTATTTAGGGGTTGTTCATAAAAGCTCGACCTTGGAGATGGGGTTTTTGCAAAATCGGACAGCCCATGTTTTTGATAATTTATTTTTAGAAAATCACACTGTTCTTTAGACCGTTGATTCGGTTTGAGGTCTGACTATATCTCTCAACATTTCCAATTTTCTCGTTTCAGGTGCAATTCGAACATCAGCTATTTTGGATGTGGAATCAAAATCATTTTATTGGCTAACAACATGCGCCCAAGACCAAGCAGTGGTTTCACTTCACTCGTGTGTTCAAGTGTTCATCAAAGTCCAAAACGAAAACGATAATGTACCGCTAACGGAAAATGCTGTCTACTATCCATCCGTGCCAGAAAGCAGTCCAGCAGGTGTTAAAGTATTGCAATTAATAGCTGAGGACAGAGACGATGACCCGCTACAAAGGGTTACGTATCGTATTACATCTGGCAATCCAGGTTTGTAACTAAATCTGTTCGATTTTCGATTATATTTTACTTATATTTCCCAATTTTCCCTATCGTTTTCAGAGGGATTCTTCGCTATCAATACAACAAGCGGTAAGTCTATTCAATATAATACAACGTAATGAGGTGAAAATTCCGTTCGTTGTCCTTTTACATAAAAACACAGTTTGTCTGGTATTCTTTCATTTAACATTCTGTTTCGAGGATATAAAGGGATTTATTATAATGCGAGTAACGTTAGCCATTCAACTTACACACAAACTAACACCAAATTCAAGTTCCGGCGAGGTGAACAAAAAAAAAACTTTCCGAAATGTAATTTTGAACTATGTGCCCACCACGCCACCATGTTATGAAACCTTATTAGATTGCAAATAAAATCGATACTTTGTTGATTGTTCGTTGCAACTTTAATCATTGGAACGGGGGTGGCATCGGCTTTTCAATTTCATTTTTGTAGGAAAGTTTATGAAAACTCACTGATATTGATTGGCGGGTGGTTACATTTTTAATTTATTCATATCAATTGTGGCCTCAGTTCAATAACATGGCACAAAGTATGAAAATTATGGGCGTTCGATCGCATACTCTTAAAATAACATTGCTTTGTAGGTTGTGCTATGTGAATTTGAAGCATAATTTGAATTATACATACAGCAGAAAGTTTCCTTCTATTTCCGGTTTACGATAATCCTATGCTTCACTTATACATCTACGTGCCATGTATGTGACCCATGACCCAAGTAGAAAACTATGCATAATTGCATGTAACAATTTCCTTACGGCCCGTATCTAGTTTTGGGATTTAGAGGGACGCTCGAAATAGCTCGTAATTATCAATTTTCCTAAACTCTACAGTTAGAATCTGAACGGAGAAACTCGTACGACAACATACGTAAGAAGAAAATTATGAGGGAGCCAGAGTGTCAGTGTGGCACAATTCGAGACATAAGTGCGTTGTGACTTTTCCGATGCCTTTGGATACAGGCGCCTTGCAGGAAAATCTATGCATAAACTATTCGCATGTCGCCATTCGACCTGCCTGCGGTGCATAAATAATCCAGATATTTTCGGAAGGATTTGCGTTTGATTGTCCTGTCTGTTTGTTTGTTTTATTGACGAACGTCAATCAACGATCCGCGTACACAATATTTATCAGAGTATTTGAGATGAGGTCAATAACTCGAGAGAAAAACAAAACTTTTTCTTGTCTGTTTACGGAAATTTTCCTACTTATTTTGTGTGGACCGAACCTTTTGCCTCAGAGCGTATGTTACGGACACGGACTATTTTTAGGAAAAGTTTTCGCGTATTTTCCTAACATTTCCGCACTTTCCTATATTTTTCAAAGTTTTCTCATAAATTGGTATATTCCGAGACTGTAATGGAAGTCTAGGAAAATTCTGGAAGTCTAAAAAAATTCAGGAAATCTAGGAAAATTCAAGAATTCTACGAAAGTGTGGGAAAATTCAAGAAAATGATGGGAAAATCTTTTTCCAAGAATAGTCCCTGGTTACAACATACTGTAATTTAATTTATGCGGTGTCGAATGTATTCTACATACATATACAATCGGTGTGCCAAAATCCTTTATCCCTTCTACTTTAACGCTCAGCCGATGTAACATTTACACATCAATACAATGTGCCATTCTGTCTCTGTATTATATTAATCATTTTCCGATAGTTGTGATACACAAACGACATGAATATACAAACGGATACGTGACACATTGTCGGTTAGCTTACGTTTTGAAGCAGAGATAATCACATATTCAAAGGCTAATATTATAAAATGTAATATTGTTGTCGTTCCGTATTATATACGTGAGAGCGTACAAAATACAATCGAATGTTTGAAAGTATAATAAGCTTTTCAACCCTTTCGCTCAATAAACTTTTCGGTTTTGGTTTTTGGATGTGATAAAATGGCTTATTAATTCGAAAGGATTTTGGCGGGCGTTTTTTTTAAATATATTATAGGCTTTGACATTCCGTTATTATTTTTCTGTTTTTAGATGTGAATTAAGCGAGAACGTTCGGCCGTCCCCCGCAATGACAATTTTAATTTTCATCTTTATTAAAATTTGTGGATTTATTAATGTTATTTAATTGAAATGGACAGTTGCGTTTGCTTTTATTTTAATTTCATTTAAAATTTTCATGAAAACTTAGTTCCATATTCATTAACATGTCAACGTTTGAATGAAATGAATTTTATACGCGGCCTCTTGTCTCCATCTGAAACTCATTAAATTTTAAATTTAATTTTATATACCCGCTACAAACCAACAAAACGGGAAAAAGCTGTTAAATTAGCTTGTCATGACGGGGACTAGTTGTACAATTTGAGATATATTAATTTTACTTAAATCAAAAGCAGATTTTTCGACCTACTTCAGTATTCTGCGAAAAAAAAAATCTCAAGAAAACTCTACGAAAATTCCATTCTTTTTTTACCATTGCATTGTAGGAACTAATGTCGCCCAAATGACAAGCAGATTGAGATAATCACTGAATCTGTTACTTCTTTTGTTTTTTGGTTGAAGTGTCTTTACAATGTTGGCTTCAAAATCTTTTACTTCATTAGCTTTGACACACATTTTACTTTATGAGAGAACACTGACCGAAGCAAATCGTCCATTTTTTGTTGTCGTTGTCGATAACAGATGCATAGTTCGCTGCACTGTGTATTGCTTTTTCGAACTTTTTGACCATCAGTAAATTGAGTAGAGGTACGGGAAGAAAAAGACAGGCTGAGCAGCGTTGCTGTAGTTAGTTGGACTATTTTATTTTTATTTTGAAAGAAAATATTATTCGAAACTTAATGATATCTTCAAAATCGAGATGTCTGATAAATGTTCCGGTAAGAGTGCTCTATTGACTGATTACGAAGGATCAAAATGGGGTATTTAGTAGCGTGTACTGCCATAACTCGGAAAATTTTTCAAAGAATTTTTAGTTCTTTCATATAGTTGAACTTCATACATTTGATTGTCTGCTGTTTGTTTCTTCGGAAACGATTTACAAGAATATGTTCTACATATGAAACGTACACGTATATTTCAGTGCAGGGGAATTATAAGATCTAATCCATCAATTTCAATCGAAATATTTCTATTTCACATGAGTAAACCATTACTATACGTCTCGCGATACGTCCGTATTCCCACGTATGACGTCGATATCGCATGCAATAGTATGTACGTACATTACTATACCAGTGAAGTTTCAGCTTCAGCCCGAGAGAGGGAAGGGTCTTCACTAGTGAGGGAATGGCCACATTACCTCACTAGTAAAGTGAAATGATTAACATTGTCGCTAGTCGGATCTTACAATTTGGGGGCTGTAATGCAGATATGTACGTGTCGTACATACTAAGAGTGCACTTAGAGTGTAGAGTTCATCTGTGAATAACACTAAACTTAATTTAGCAAGGACTGTAAGCGTATAGCGATATATTCGTTAGATCTGTTACTTCATTTGTTTCAACATGCTTTACACTTTATAACAAAACATCAGACAGATCTTATGGCTTATTTTTTGTTTATATTGTCGATAACAGATGATTAGCTGTTTCTGATCGGTTACTTTGATAGAATAGCTCGTAAACTTTTAACAATCAAATTCGAATTAAAAAATTTCAAATTTTAATGTTTCATCAAAAATTATAGAAAAGCTACAACGCAATTCGTAGATTTAATGTAATTTCACCAACCACTCCAATCGATTTTTATTCCATTAAACTTTTCACTGTTTCATTATTTCGCAAAATTTTCGAACCCGCTCTGAAATATTACATTTTTAATGAATAAAAATCTCACGTTCCATGGTAATTAATTATTGAACAATTTTCCAAACATTTTAGTGTTTGTTGTTTGTACATCCATTAACCACTAAAAACTCTTGAAATTTATCATACATATAAGTATACCCAGTAAATTACGAAACATTTTCGGTATAAAACGGTTTTAAAACAACGTCACATATAAAAGCTAAGCCCTCAGGAAATTAATAATCTTTGTTTATTCACTTAGAATAATAAATTTTAATGAAATAACTCCTGCAGTGATTCATATTTAATCAACCAATGTGCACACTCCACATAATAACCGAAAAAAAGACGACAGACCAACACTCGACGAGTCAAAGAATTTTCTCCTTTTTTTCCCTAATGAACTAAAAATGGTTTTTCAAACATTCATTTTAGTCACTTTGAGCCATGTGCACATGGTTCTAATTCCCAATAAATCTACTGTCGGAAAATAAATGTTCATTTCCATATTTTACAGGTTTAATTACTACAACAGCTAGGAAACTCGATCGAGAAAATCAACCGGAACATATACTAGAGGTAAGTGTAAAAAATGTTTCTGTTTTTTTCCATGTCTTTTTCATGTTTACAAAAAAAAAACGAAATACCAACAACATACACGACACATGGATCTGCGTTTGCTGTGTATTAATTTGGACATTTTTCGTGTAACATACATCAACCGTTCGAATAATGCATCCGGATGGGTCGGTATATATCTATCTATAGAATGCATTCAGATCTGAACATCATACACCAGGCAGTCATGTTGCAATTGCCGTTTTTTTTATAACTTGCCTTCATGTAAATATTGCAATCAAAATTCTGTTGGATAACTATAAAAACGACATAAAACACACATTGTTGGGAATAGGAAGCTCCGAAGAATATTTTCTATGTATAAAACGGTTATGGTTTTCGGTTGATTTTTTTTTTTTATGTACACACAGTGAGTGTACACAAGTATTACGTAAATCCGTGTGGGTGTGTCGATGAAAATCTCACCAGTGCGGTTTTTCGGATGTTGATAGTACGGTATAGGCATTCTATGTAGAGATCAGAGCTTTATCTATTGTGAGAGGTTGAGTTTCGGTGGGTGAAAATCTGGTTTTACTACACTACACACAACACATGTACGTCTGTTTAGATTGTTATTTTATTATAAAAGGCAAATCCTTTTCACGTATACAAAATCCGACATATTCTAAAATTTATTATGTGCATGGAAATAATGGGTGTAATGGTGATGCTGAAGATTTCTGATATTCGATATTGACGTGAAGATCGCTCTGTCGCTTTTCAATTCGGTGAGGAATTTATTTTTATTTAGAGGTTTTTTTTGCTGTTGTGTGTGCGCGCACCAGAAGTATTTGTCAATTCTGTTTTGAATGTAAAATCCTCTATTTGAAAGCACAAATATTTCCGTCATTTTCAATAGACATCGAACAGACATTTACCACAGACATTCAGCACGGTTTTCCTTTGTACGCGCGTACACACAATAGCTTATAGTCAGACCACATATTGCAAATTCTATGGTCGGACGAAAACATACAAATGATTGAGAACATTGATTTGTCCCACCAAAGCGTGGAATTTGCAGCTGGCTTCCGTGGTTAGCGCAACTGAGGTGTGAGAACCTGGAGATAGAAACTACGCATTGGTTGTAGAACATCAAAAATACTATTCACGGCATCGTGTGTCACATTAACGAAAAAGCTCTCCGTTTTGTCTCCATTTCGGATAATGTGGACTCTTGTGAAGTTTCTGTTTTAGTGGAAGGTAGACAACTTAAATAAAAGTAGAAAAGAAAGGCAACGCAAAAGAAAAACGCAAAATTTATTGACGTGAATGTGCAAGGTCTCCCTTGAAACATGCCTACCTGCAGGTAGGATGTAACAGATCTGTATCCGTGTATGTAGTCTTCACTCTTCAGATTTGGTTACAGGAGAAACAAGTTATACGGCTCTGTCGAGGGGTGTTGCACTTCTTGAATTTAGTCTATTTTGTTCATACGATCTGCTCCATTTAGGCCATCAAGAGCGACATCACTCGAGCTCATTGTAAGAGAGCTTCGTTTTTTCCTCGAAAACTGACTCAGACTCTTGGGTTTGATTTTTGAACACTTGGACGGCACCAGTCTCCGGACATGTACCAGTAACCCATTATCCTTTCATTTTATTAAAATTTTTACCAATGAAAGAACAATATATGTCTGGTACATATCCGGAGACTGGTGCCGCCACCCTATCATGCGTTTAGGATTTTATATAAGCCCAAAAATCATCCGCAAAAAATTTTCATTTTTTTATATTTTCGCAGGTTATGATCATGGACAACGGAATGCCCCAACTGTCATCTACCACCAGAGTTGTTGTTGCTGTGAGTTAACTATTGTTATTGGAGGAATCGTAACTTAAGTCTCAATCACACATTCATTTTACAGGTGGAGGACATAAACGATCACAGTCCCGAATTCGATCAAAAATTCTACAAGTTCCAGATACCAGCAAATGCTGAAATTGATCAGTCACTGTTTCAGGTGAGTTTCATTTCCTACAGAAATCGAGCTTTGTTTTGATTTTCCGTTTGTGTTTATTTTGGTGTTTTTTTTCCAAATTTTTCTTTTCTTTCATTTTGATTTCCTTTCTGTTAACACTTTTCATTCACTATATCAACACTAAACAAAACACGCCTCTTATTCACATCACCACTTAGACATCGACAACGCTAAAATATCGTAACGAACATTTTAGCTGCACTGTACAGAAATAGTTCTAATTCTATCTATCTACGGACAATTCAATGAAAATCTAGAAACTAATGAAACTTTCATCACGCACCTATCACGTTTCGATATAACACTAACCGAGTAATCGCTTTGTGCGAATATAATCAGCTTAAACTAAACAAAATTTGCATGGTATAGCGTATACCCCCTTCCTTTCCATGTTAACGTTATAGTTGTGATGATTTTCGATCGTTAACGATGTTATCGTCCAACGTATTGCTAAAATAAAATTAGACAAGTCGACCAATCGATTTATTTGATTACAATTTGTGATAACTATCAAGCCGGAGGAATATCTTAGTGTATATATCTCACCGGTAACCCACCTGACGTACGTTTTCTGAAAATGTTCCTATATAACGTAGCACAAGATGGGGAGGGGACCTAAGGCCACAAATTTTTGTTGAACAATCTCATACATTTTGCGTGACATGACGAGAGGGGTCTTGAAAAATGAGAAGCAAAAAAAAGGCCAAAAATGTGGCATTCAAAGTAAAATTGTCACTTCCAACTCAATAAGAGTATTAAGTCAAGTCGGTGTACACTGAATTCCTCTGTAAGGCCGGATCATCAATAATTTTACTGTATCACAAAAGTTCACATTTGCCGCACTGACCCTTTATTTCGCACGTTGCAGAAATAACATTTGTCAAATCTGCTACTTCGTTGGATCGAAGCATTTTTAATGAACTGATACGAAATCTGTTACTTCATTATGTTTTACCTTGCGTTTCGCAATATAAGAGCACATATTGGACATATCATCGCTCATTGTGGTCTCGCTGTAGATAACAGATGGAAACAGTGGTTTTAGAGGCTATAGTTGGTACAGCTGCGTAGAACTATTGACTTTTGGAGCTTATTGATGAAAGATTTCAGGAGAATTTTTCGACTACGTTAACTTTCTTCATCCAACTTTTTAAATAAAACTTGATTCCGTTTGTTTGTTTGGCTTGCTATTCTTTTTTGTTCGACAATCTCAATCACCTTCAAGGACGTGCGAACTATTTACATATAGTAGGTAAAAGCTGAACGTGAATTCTTAATCTCACATTTTACTATATCAGTTCGTGCTTAGGAGCTAGGTGCACCTTAAAAGTGAATACGACTGTATGTTGTATGTTGATCCGCACGGGCCGCATGATGTCTAGCGAACCAATTAGTCCACCATCTAGTACAGTCCAACGCAAGTTCAAGTATCTACAGCTCTTGAAGCATACTTACTTAAAGTCTTAACTCTTCTGTAATAAATCCTCATTATCCTCATCGCAGTTTGTATCCGTATTGTAACGTTGTTGATTTTATAAAATATGCAGAAGATGGATCGTCTATTCATTAAATTAAACCGCATCATATGCTCCGATCCCCCGTTAAAATAAATCACAAAACCACTAAGTAGGTAAAAGTTTCCTCGTGTAAATAACTCAAAAGTTTGAACCGAATATAAACTTATCAAAAATTGTTAACTTCTACGACTAACAGTAAAACTCTTTGTTAACTGAATAACAGAATTTTTCGACATATCTGATCTACAATTTTTTGATGAATGTTATCTGTACGAAAGTTCCATGCACGTAAATTAGGTACTTCTTCACATCATTGTGCTTCAATCTCTCACTCTCTTCACGTCACGTTTTTCGAATGTTTTTAGAATTATTATTTTAATAAAGTTGCTGTGTGTCGTGCCTGATTTTGTGCAGTGCATACAAAGTGTATGTATACTGGTACGGTTCGTGTAAATTTATAATATGCAATTTTTGCACCGGATCCGGATATTAAACTGAACCGTTCCGTTTTCTTGTAAGCTGTTGTAATGTTGATGCACAAATTTCCGAAAATATTGAAATGCGGCTTTAAAATGCAATAAATTTTGCAGGAAAAACCCTCACTAGAAACTAGAAACACAGGGCGCATACCTTTCGCTCGGTGTGTGTGTGGACTTATATTATCCTTACACCTGGCTTAACCGAACGCTAAACTAAATTGCAGCGCATCTTCCATTATTAATAAATATTTTTCAAATAATCGTAAAAGTGGATCATACAAAAAAAAAAACTTTAAATTGATTTTTTTCATCATCTGTTTGTTCGGATCTTCCGTTGTGTCTCACTATGCAAAGTTTTGGTCTTGATACCGGTATCTATTACACAAATATTTACGTAAACTTTTGTCATAAAGACGACCGCATTTTCTCGGGAATATGAAAGGCACCTTCTGGAATTTCGTTGTATTATATGATATGATACTCGTGTACGGGTTTTCTGTTCCATTTTTTTTTTCTTTTTAGAAGACAAAGTTTTGAATATATCAGCAGAATGTTTTATTGAGATATATCCGTTTTGCTTTTATTTATATTTTTCGTTTTCGGTTGTTCTTTTTTTTCGAGTCGTTATATTCCGGTATCATACATCCTCTTTCTCTCTGCATACGATTCTTTATATCTCCCGTATATAAAATCCAAGACAAAATGAAATACATTATGATGAATATGTTTCAGTGGAACCCAATTTAATATATTATTTACTAGTGTCCAATGGAAACATATGCTGCACGAGCATTGTCAAATATTGAATGAAAAATGGTTGAGGAAAAAAAATTATTATTCGAGAAAAAGACTCAGTAAAGGTATTTGAGCAATGCACAAGACTGTCACGAGAATTTATTTATGAAAAATATGTGTTGTCGTTAACCATAAATGTTGGATCTTCTTCTGTTCGCTTTTTTTTCTATTCTTTTTATTTATTTAATAATTTCACGGCGAAGTTTTCAAATTTCATATATGCAAACCATGCTGGGAAATATTTAGAATTTAATTTTAGGTCAAACTAATATTTCGCAAATGTAGTGTATGCACATAGTTTTGAGAGCACAAAAAGCTTAAATTGAAATTCTTTATCCAAGTATCACGAGTTTGCCGAGATGCTTTTACCTGGCGGGATCTTTGTACGATTTTATCGTTTCTGCTATATTGTTGATATTAACTCTGTATTTCTTCACGATAGAAGCTTAATTGTAAACGTTTATACACTATCGTGAATTCCACTTACGATAGAAATAAATTTTTAAGTGGAACGCATACATTGTCGGAGGATAAAACTGAAACGAAACATTTTGTAACCGGAACGTTTTAACCTCTTCACTTTTCCCGTTTTTTTTGTTCTGTGTAATTTTTTGATACTTATTGGGTAATTAATCATTATCGTAACAGCAGCTTATTGACTTTTCAAGTATAATATTTCAGCAATGAAAAGCATTGACTTCATATTGCGCTTTCAATTTTTCCAATATCTTTTAGGAATTGGGTGTTCGCCCGATTCATATAGAAATGTAGGATGATGCTTAGCACACTCAGTTAATGGAGTTTGCTTAACTTAATGTTTCCGTGTGAAAAATGTTAGAGAACTTTACAAACACTAGATGTTTTCCTATATGAACGACACATTTGTTCGTGTGCTAGTAGGTGAATTACAATTACGTTTGTTCGCTGCAACACTGGACTTTTCAACTTTTTATCCCTCGACGTGTTACGTAACGAGAACGAAAAGATTGATAAGGCGAATTTCGTGTGAGTTTGTTAACCAGAGGCATGGCAGACATCCAGAGCCTAATAAAATATTTTTGCACTCGATGTACCATTAAGGCGTCCAAAAGAGTGCATATAAAATTGATTTTCTTAAACTCTCACTAAACAAACACACAGCTGCTCTTCCTATCTAAAGTTAGGAACTTTATTTCGCGCAATTGTCTTAAAACCACCATTTTATCTTCCCACTGTCACAAAAGCACATAATTCATACAATTTTATGTTACCACTCATAACATAAATGTACTGTACAGCGACCGAATTCACTCCCCCAACTTTAGTGGACAATATGTGTCACTTATAACACTATTGTGTTCCTTGTAATTCCACACAAAAACATGCATTATATACACTTCGTCTTGGTGTATCCGAAAATTGTGATACGGACTACAACACAAATTTTTTCCCTTTTTTTTAACAAACATTACAAGGCACGTAAGCCCCTACTCACCAATTCCCAATAGTTTTGTTTGTTACGCACCATAAATTTATTCTTTTCAACTGGAAAAAGTAATGTTGTACACGAATGAAGAGTGGTTTTTCGGCCGTGCCACTGTGTTATCATCATGCCATGAATGGGTATGAAAAGGTAGTGAACAATGCGGACGAAAATAACGGAACCGTAACATGGAAAATTTAAAGTAAACATTAAAGTATGTACCTTTGAACAATGCGATTTTTCGTCGAACAATGAAAAGTACTTCCTACTCGCCTTTTGTGTGTGGATTTATTTTTTTTCTCCTCATTTTTGTTTCTTTCTCTTCTTACTTTTTGTGCTTTAGCGAGAATGGAAGGTCTTATTGAATTATTATGTAGCTTCTTTTATTTATTGAGATAGTTTGAGCTTGGGTCCCATTTTTATTTCGACACAATCCGTATGACTTTGTCGCAATTAATTAAAAATGAATTGTTCTCTGCAATTTCTCAACATCAAATGGAAAGCAATTTGTACGGAAACAAAGGAATTAAGTCAAATTAATTTAGAACGGAAATTTAGCTTTTAAACAAGCGATAATGTCGTCCACCCAATTCCAATAAAGAAAATTGTGAATCTAACCGAATAGGAGAAGAATTTCGTCTCACTTTTTTTAATTTTAATAGATTGCTCTAATGGGATGTCCACAAAACTTTTTACTTTTCAGAATCTGCTAATCATTCAACTTTTCAGAATCTGCTAATCATTCATTATCGACAATATAGGCAATGGCCTCCACTTTGGGTAGTCCTATTATGTTTGCTAAAACTGACGAAGTACAAGATGTTTTTGTCAAACACAATGTGATACTTTAAACTACAGAAGTAACAATATCAACGCATCAATATCATTAAATATGTTACTTCATTTGTGTAAAGTATCTACTAATGTTTGAGACAAAATCTATTACTTCAATATTTTTGTCATTACTTCTTGTCCTTGTCGATAGCAAATTACTAACCATGTTTTATTTTCCGTAATTTCCCAAACTTATGCTTCCGATGCTTTGGTCATCAGAAACCAAAAAAAAATTGGTCGTGGTTCGGACTGATTTTCCTAATTACTACCGCAAAACTCGGACTACAACTTAATTAACTCAACCAAAAACGTCGTACACAAAGGCTCAAACAAACGATTCCCATTCAGATTTCTCATTTTCCTCGATCGAAATTTAATTTTCTTTTTAACCGTGAACGCCCGAATTCAAAATGCATAAAGAAAGCCGCACAGAGATTTCAACATTTTCCCATTCACACATGATAGAGGAAAAAAAACCTCTGAAATATTTCTAATGATAAAATTAAACAATCATCCTTAACAACCTCCCAAAATTTATATTTGCAATAAAAAAAAACTTGATTTCGTTATATATGCTCTAAAACTTGTTCAAATTTTAAATCAAATATTTTTCCATTGTTAGTTTCCTGGCGTTATAGCGAAAACTCTATAGAAAAAGCATAAAAGAGCTTTGGAAATATGTTACATTGTTGGATCAGACAAAGTGAAAATATACATAAAAAGTGTGTAAATGTTCTGTGTGCTGTGTGTGCAATGACTATGAGTATATAATGTGCGATATATATGCATACAAAACGAAGCCTCCCAAATAGGAATTGTTATAGCAGAAAACACAACATTTGTAACGGGAACGTTCAACCCAAAATACAAATTTCATATACGTAGATTTTTGCGAGCATTGGCTTGATAAAATAATCTAAAAACCGAATGAATTGGTTTAAACCGATGAGCTAGCCATGGATTTGTGTTTTGTGTATAGTAGATGAACTTTAGCTAATACAAAAAGAGCGCAAAGAGGATAACGAAATTAAGCTTTAAAATCTATAAGGATTCACAGAGTTACATACTTGCCAGTCTTTTTTTTTTGCTCGATCGTTTCACAAAAAAAAATCAGTTGGAATATATATCGTGCATATATTACTCATCATATGGAACATATATACTGTTCGACCGAACCAATATAACTAATATGTGCTACTGTGTTCCGATAAACGAAATCGTTTCCTCAAAGCTCTGTTATACACCGAATTTGCCATAAGCATCGGTTAGATTACCAATGTGGAAGAAATTGAAATAAAATAGAAAATGAAAAAAAATATTTTTTGAAAAAAAAAATCGAGAAAAGAAAATGTTCGTTGTGCCGTTTGTCAGATTCTTTTTTCATCGGTTGATATAGTATTATAGAAAACAAATAAAATAAATCGACTGAAGATGTTCGTTTTATGGGGTTACGCCTTTTTTTCAACAAAAATTGGTTACACGGCCAAAGCAAACATGTAACAGTCTGGCACTGTGTGCGAAATGAAACCAAATTGAAATCCAAACTAATACTTCTCGAGATGGAATTAAAAAACCATTAATCTTGGGGAGTAAACGATGGAATTTCATTTGTCGGAAGAATATGAATGACAAAAGCAGCACATCGTAGAACTCGCACGATATCTTATACAGCTTGTATACAATGCGTTCATAAATGATAAATAAATTCCGAGATTTGGAATCTGACCGTAACATGGCAGCTTTTCTCGAATGACGAAAGAGGAAATCATTTAAGTCATATTTCATTTTGTTCTTAATATTAATGTTGAACGGACATTCCATATCGGGGGCAGACGTGCTATACCACGTGCATCAACAAAAAAATTCTTATTGATTTCTAAAAGCAAGTGGTACAAATGCAATGAATTTGTTCCCTATGAATTTTTGCGTGCAGGGGAGGGGTCTATGATCTGTCTTTTTTTTAGCATGGTCACTATTTGAATGAAAGGCGAAGCCGAGGTCAATAATCACTGGAAAACTGGACTTTTCATTTTTTATCCTGAGTTTTGTAATGAATTTTACATGCTTTTCAAATGCTGTGAGAACGTGGCGTGTTGATGGCGCTCTCTCTCTCTCTCTCTCTCTCTCTCTCTCTCTCTCTCTCTCTCTGATGACATCTCGGATGACAAAATTTCCATTTTCTCACCTCTGGTCTATCCCATGCGGTAAACAAGAGCTTTTCTCTTTGATATTGAAACAAATTGATGTGCTTGTTTCGTGTATAAAAAGTGTTATTCACGCCACGCTCGGATGAAAAATTATGTGTACACCACCAGAGTGACCAGAGTGAAGCGACTATTTGTTAGTGTATTCTGCGAAAGTGTATTGGTGTGAGAGAAAATATTTTCACCTCGCTAGTGATAAAAATGTCACTTCCGCTGTATGTGCATTAACACACTCTCGTCTCGTAAAACGTGTATGCTGCGCACTGGGTATACGTACACACCTTGGATGTATTGGTCTATGTTGAAATATACTATTGTTTGAATGATTTGATAAGCTGAAAAATAGCTGAAACGAAATGTGCCATTAACGTCAAAGTCGGCTACTGTAGATGAGCATTGAGAATTTAATGAATGTATTTAGAGACTCGAGTAGTTTCCACCCGATTGCTACTTTTTTCCTTGATTGTGAAACGTCTGACCAACGAAACAAAAATAGTCTAAGATAACTCTAGTCAACTAAGAAATATAATGGTAATAATGAATAGAATATTTATCTGCAAGACGAATGTATCTATATGTTCTCGCAGAAAAAATTTTTGAAGCAAAAGAAAAAGAAAATTGAGTAACGAAGTGAAAATTACATTTTATAACTTACTTTCGTCACCCTCTCTCGCAGGGAAAATATATTTTTCATTAAATTAGATGAAATGGAATTGATTCCATGCTTTTACGAAATTATGACACGAGTAGTGACTGACGGAACAATTTTTTTTAAATTAAATTACAATTTAAACACTTTCAAGTTCGTTAGAGCTTTGCCCCAAGGCTTTCCTACGACATTTTGAGATGCATAAGTTTTCTATTATAAAAAAAATCGATTCGACAGACAATCTATCACGGATTCAATTGAACTCGAGTGGAATAGATAGATACAAATCTACAGAAAAAACTGAAAATTCCATCCAATAAAAAGTATTTTTATGATCAAACTCAATTATTGATATTCCAACGAGGTACTGACCCTTCGTTTATTGAATTGGGTAATAAAATGGCTATTAGTTAGTAACATGTAATTACAAACGTGTCATCAATAAACGAATTTGAGTGTGCTCTACACCAGACTTGCATCAGCAAACGATTTTTTTATTTTATTTTTTATACATAAAAAAGACCGTGTCTCCGAAATGGATATTTTTTCGCCGAAATAAATCCAAGTCACAGACATCAAAGACAAAACAACAAAGTCATTTCACCATATTACACATTTTACAAAAACAAAAAAAGTTTTTTTTTATATTAAATTTTAGTTAATTAATCTTGCAAAAATAATAAATTTTGTCGAAAATGGCAAGAAATGTACAAAAAAATTCTAAATTTAAAAATAAAATTCCTAGAACGATTTCGCCGGATCATTTCAAAAGCAATTATATTCAGTGCATGACACTGATTCTCCGTTTGATAATTCAACGTGGGAACTGTATACCGAACATGATTTTTATGGACTAAGACAAATATTTCGGGTAAATTTTTGTGTCAAGAAAATTTTACAACACCAAACTATAAATAACTTAATTGGATTGTTCTCGTTGTTAGCGAAAAAAAATGATTTTTTTCCTGTTACAAAAAAATCTACCTTTTCGAACGAAACGTTTTGCTTCATTTTTTTTTTCATTCTTTGTATGAAGTGGCTTTTTTATTCATCCTACATGTTGTATACAGGAAATTAGTCGTCAAAGAATGCTGGAAATTAAATTAAATTTTAATATAAAATAGAGCGCCGAAAAAGAAACATACATGCACACAGGGCCGTAGCTGCATGGGAGCCTATTTTCTTCTGAAAAGCCTAGACAAATTTGAGCAATCCTAACATTGTAGTAAACAAGCTTTCCACTTTTTCAACCAATGATTACAATCTCAGTTCCTTTTTAAAATTGATGAATCTGCTCACGAAAATTTCTAGCATTAAGGGCAGATTCCGCCAATAACGGTGTGTTACAATTTTTAAGACTGAAAACTCTAGTTTCAAGAAAAAATCGTAGTTTCAGACATTAGACTGATCCTTCCTCTATTGCCTCAACGTGTTAAAAATTTTGATCTGAGGTAACTGGTCATACAAAACTGTTGTAATAGGCGGAGGTCTGCATTTTCAAACCCATATTCTACGGCGATCTCCGCTGTCAAAATTTATTCTCCGCCAATAACGGATTTGTTCCATTGTTTTTCACGCTCTATCGTCTCCAGCAAATTTTATTCGTTCGCCATAGAAACTGAAGCGTCCGCTGGTAGACGATTTTACAGTTTCTGAAAATTTACCATCAGCGAACCGCCGAGTTAGAGTGGGAGGACAACCAAAATATGCCCTTAATCAGATAAATTTGGCTATGTCCCAGTGAAAAGTTATTAACAAAAAAGATTGCTTACGCGACTGTAAAACAATCCGACTTTCTTATCGAGCTGTTACTGCTTTTCCTCTCATTTCCTTATTTCGTATGGTATTTCAAATGTCAAATGAAATAGATCGGAGAAACCAAGAAGAACAGCCTAGATGAAAGTGGGATTTTGCACGTGTACATAACAGTAGGTCACATTGAGAAATTAAAACAATATAACACTTCAGGGATCTCCTAATTTCCTCAATCAAATTCACAGGAGCTAAACTCACCCTGAAAAGATATTCAAGCTACGGCCCTGCATTATACACAAAACGAGCGAGTTTTTTTTACATGCTTGAACCCTTTACGTCGCATCAAAGATTGTAAATATGAAAAGCTTTCTAACATTCTCGAAAATAGAAAAAAAAATGAGAGTTTCCTTGCTAATTTCATTTAAATGTGTGCTTGGAATGAAATGTTATAATCATAATTGCTTTATATGTCTACTTGCATGTTATTTATTTCAAGCATTTTCTTTTTACCATCTACCAACATGTGTTGTATATAAACGAATAAAGATCTTTTCCGAAAGAGTTAACCATAAAATGTAGTTATACGGGAGAGAGATGGTGCGGTGTGGTGCGGTTTGTGTGTACATCATATGAAAATGATTTATTATTTCGTTGGCTTTTCTTATTTATGCTAAAATAAAAATAATTTCTAAACATTTTCGGTGTGAAAATAAACTTTTCCACTAGGTTTTTTCATTCTATCACTCTCTGTGTATATCTTTAACTGGAACATTTATTATGCGAATCTTGTACGATTTGATGTGTCTGGGATGTCAGTAAATATGTTGTAAACCGATTCATAAGTTGACTAGTTAAACTCTAGAATTTACGTTAAATTACTAGATTGTTATTGCAGATATCAATCATGTTGTGTATGCGTTGCGTATATTTGTTAATTTCTTGATTTCTTATGAATTGACTTAAATCATAAAACGTTTGGAGCGAGTAATTACACATCCATTGAAATGTGAATCAACAATCTTTTTGAGACGAAATATATTTATGAGTTGATGGAATGGAAAGAAATTACATAAAACGAAAATACAGTTCTGTTCAGATTAATTAAATCAGTGTTTATGTTATTGCTAAATTAGCAAAAATGTTTCGATAATCGTATATATCCAATCCACATGTCAATTAGTGCTTTACTGATGTGGATATGTGTTATTAGGCGTTTCATCTGGCATCAGTGTTACATAGGAAATAAAGTAAATGTTGGAAGTATCAACAGGAATAAGTTAATGGAAATGGAATGAAATTGTAATGGAAATAGAAAGATTCAGTAGAAACTAAGTTAAACTAAGACAAAGTATAAAATACTTAGGAATAATACTAGTCGGTAGACTGTGCTATTAAATATCAATTAAGATAAAAAGTTTCTTTGATTTGGTTACTTACATCGGCTATAATGATGATGAAAACAAATAAAGATTTCATTTGAAGTAAAAGATTTTAAACCAAAGACTAGGCCATACTTTTCAATGACATAAATAATAGATGGTTATTACAACGCTTTTGTTGTCACATAAAATCTGAAAAATCTTTTACTTCATTTGTTTTACCAAAAATTTTGCTATATCATAACACATTGCTAGAGTTCATCATTTATTTGTCGTCGCTGTCTATAACAGATCGTTTGCATTAAACTTAGGTGGAACTGGCTTCAATGATACGGGGACGATGTGGCTATTGTCCATAAGAAACTTTGTGGCGGACAACGCTTTCCATAAAATAATTTCTAACATTGAATGTGGTCAAAGTTCGAAAAAAATTACCTTCCTCCCATGCGTTAGACCAGAGAAAAAATGAAGACATGAAGTCAAACCAACTTTGTGTCATGGCGGACTCGTCAGAAAATATTCTATTATTCATGTGCTTTAACTACCAATATGATAATATGGAATTAATACTCAATATTCAAATCGTGGCGTTTTATGAAACCGATATGCATAGCACACGTACTCGATCTAGATGGCAAATCGAACGACACAAATGTACCAATTACTTCAATTACTCAAGTAATGAAAATTAAATGTTTCACTTACAACAGGTGGCAAGCGACCCATACGTTTTTCTGATTCTCATAGCAACAGCTTTGTGTGAATCAAAAGCTTTTTTAAGTTCAAACTGTTCGATGAAGTTGTTCCACATGAGATGAAATAATTTTTCAATCCACAATTTGGTTAAAACAATATTTGTTCAACAATCTTCAAATTTAATTTTCCTTTTAGAACAAAGCATCTACACCTACCGTGTCACAGATAGTAATAAAACCCTAAAACTCAAAGATTGTCAGAAAATCAAATTTTCGTATCACAAAAGTCCAAACCTCCAGACAAAATTCTGTTTAGCTTTACTCGAAAAACCAACATGAAAATATATTATCGAAAATATGACACCCTTTCGACCGAATCAGCTCATCTTTAAACTTAGACAATTAATGTTGAAGGATTAACATTCGATCCAATGTTCAAATCCGGTGTACTATACTACTGCCTGGTCACAATAATAATGATGTACATCGTAAAATGTTTCTCGATAAAGTGCATATTTCACTCATTATTTTCGAATTGCAAACATCAACGGATAATTTTAATGAATTCTACGATCTGTTGCTTCCAGCTATTATTATAGATTTCAATACACAATTTTTGTGTGGATGGATATGAGTATATTCAATATTCCCTGTTTTATATCTAGCACTGGGATCTGTAGCATTTTATTTTTCATTTTATTTTCCATCGTTGCATGCAACATAGTGGCAGCAACATAAAATTCCGTATCAAAGTGAAATGAACACTTGACATAAATAAAATAAAACTTACGATTCAATACATATCCTGGTGTATCGGAAGTAGAACCTCCAGTAAAAAACCTCCCTCCCCCATTGAAAAGGAAAATGAAACAAAAATATTTTGTTTGTCATCATTGTGCAAGCAAGTTATCTCTCTTGAGTAGGAAAACTGTCAGATCTTTGTATTCTTGACGTTGTGTAGCACATTACCTCACCTATATGTCTGTATTTTGTACAACAAAATGAATTGCATTTTATGTTATCATTCTTTCCGTCTATGGAACGAGAACACACACAGTTTATATGTCCATTACAACATTCATCATTACATATACGTTTAGATGTACGGGTAATTCTCCACTCACCTGGAAGATGAACCATGTTTTGTTTACAAGGCAACAAAACAATGAGGTCATCAAGGAACACAAACATCTCTTATCTTAAACCATATTTCGTGCAAGTTAAAGGAAGGGAAAGCTTCGCATTAAATATTGCATTCGCTTCTTCTAACGGTTGGCTTTAGTTTTCTACTAAAGCATTTATAAGGAAACATTGAAGTGGAAACAAAGACTTTAGATGGGAGAGAGATACGTTTTGTGTGATAATATGCACGGTGAAGCCTTAAATGGTTGCATGCCATAAAATAGTTTGTAAAAATTCGAAATGTGTTTTCTTTTATACATACAAAATGAAATGCATACATGCATTAACCCGTAAAACGATTACTGTTGACTGTCTTATAGGTACATTTATTCTGTACGTATAGCTTGAGATTTAGTATTGTCTTCGCTTAAATATATGAGAAACATTACTCTTGTTTCAACATTTTTTTGTCGATGGCAAGTGCTCTTACAACAAGAAAAATATCCGTCAATTTTACACAATTAAAAATTTTCTAACCGACAAAAAGATGGTTATACGGTGGCATCGATTTTCTGAGTTTTCCAAGTACAGCAACACGAGCAAATATAAACTAATCGAGTTGGAGATAATTGAATTGATATACGGTATGGGTATATGTGTGTGACTATATGTATAGTGTGTCGGAGAATTTCTATCTAAAAATCGAGTCATTCGGAATTATTTTCAAAAAAACAAAATTATTGGAAATGGAATTGACCATTCTGCAGATGAAATGAGTAGTTTCGGTAGTTTCAGAGAAAATGACAGAATTAATAAATTTTGACATTTTTTATCATGTTAGCAAAACGTTAATCCATTTGAAATTATCATTTCACACTCTAATTCTTTGTGGTTTTCGATTAATGTCAAGTACGCAGCTATCGCATATTGACTTCCGGTCACTTCTGCTACCTAAACATTCTTCTGAGTAAATAGCTTTCATACAAAGGACAGATAATAAAAAAAATCTCAAAGTAGTTCCCGGCCTATCAATGATCGCTTGCCACGAAGAGCCTTTTAAATGTTTGTAAGACATTTTTTATTTAATTTTACAAATTAGTTGATTGTAGGATTAAGATTAGGTCGTTTAGTATGTGTAGGTGGACGCAAGGATTTTCAAAGGGTACAATGCACCAGTGCATGTGTGTTACATTGTGAAAATTAAAAATCAAAATCCACTACTTGGTGAGGACTTGCTTGAACGAATAATGCGGAAACAAATTCCTTAAAAGTCCCATGAGCAAACTTTTTCGAACTTTTGAGACTTTTATTTTAACCAGGGAGTCCCAGTCGTCCCGTACGAGATCAACTTGTAATTTACCTTAACTTTACAACTGTAGAACCGTCAAGCGCAACGGAAAGCTACTAACTCTGATCGTGATGTTAAACATCGTCGCATACCTACCAAATGATTCAGAAAATGCATGAGGCGAACGGGTTTTCCTTACCTCCCTTTCCTAAGATGCCACAATGAATATTGTTTTTCTAGGAAATGATTTGAGTCGCAACCTATTTACCTTTAATAACTAAGATCAACCATTCAGTAGCATTATATTTTAATGCCAGTGATACTTTTAGCCTATTTATACTTCAGCAGAAAAAGGTAGCAAAGAAACGAAAACATTCAAAAAATTATCCTTCTTTTCTCGTATTGAGAGTTGAGCATCCTGTTTTATTATTTTTGCTTTTAATGAAACATCAGAAATTTTTATTTTCAATCCGTTTTCTCATTTTTCCTCTATATAAAAGAGAAAATGTTAACAACATGCACTAAATTTTGTTCTTTGTATATGAAAAACTTCCTTAAATATTATGCTTAAATAAAAGATAACTTAAGGTTAAAGAAAACGACATGCTACGTCTTTTTAAAAGCTGGATGGTAGTTTTATTTTCAAACTTATCTACCATAAATACGAAAAACATAAAACAAACGTGCAGCTTTTCTCCTGTGTTATAAAATTATTTGGTGCATGGTTGTATGGGGAATCTTTGTGTATCGTAAAAAAAAAACAAAGATATAAACTCCAAAGTTGTTAGATTCCTCTTTTATATTCCATAATCTATCATACTCTTAAAATTCTAAAATACTTTACGTTCTACCTGCAATGTTTTGCCGGTTTATATGTTTCCATGTACATTGCTCAAACGAGATGATTTCATAAAACGTTCAATGTAGCAAGCACATTGGACAAGAGCAACGTTTGTGTGCATTGAACAAGTTAAGCTAAATTTGGAAATAATACAGCTAAATAGGTCATGACGTACCAGCAACATTTGCATGTCAATGTGTAAAAGCAACCTAATAGAAACGGCTAATCAAATTCTGTCGAAAACCACGATAATAAAAATCGATGAATTTGTTGCTTGTGTTACAGTTAGAGGCAGTGAAATTCAGCTGATCCACACAAATTCTCCATGTGGAATTGTCTGACACGGGAATTCTGTCAGAATTACTCAATAATAAGCACTATCGGGAATCGAACCCAGATCATTTAGGTAGAAGGCGAGTAAATAACCATTCAACCATCAACTATTACGAAAAATATGATAAAAATATTGAAGTAACAGATTTGGCATAAATTATACTCAATATTCAAGATACAAACGAAGTAACAGACCAAATAACTTTGTTGCTGTATCTGAATGCATTTAGGGCAAGTAACCGAATGCACACAACTATGGCTGTTCAGTGTTAAGTCAACGAAATATTCACATGAGTTATTTTTGATATTTTCATTAAAAATGCCTCATGGAACGAATTCTGGCAAATTTTGAGCATCGTGGGTTGTGAAAAACAAATTCAAAGTAACTTGGCTCGGCAATTTTCTAATTACATTTCTCTCAGTGGTGGTGGTTCATATGTATTTAAATTTCTGTAGATTCTTTACTAACTAAACAACAGCAAGGTGACCTTTGCCTTTTTTTCTAAAATATTTCAATGGAAACCTCGAACAACCCAATAAAGCAGACTAACCGAAATTGTTAAATTCTCAACTTTTCTGGAGTTTTTTTTAGACTGAAACAAAAAAAAGCACTCAAGTAGTGTGAAGTGGGTGGCAGACAGTTGATTTTCGAAATTTATTTTCCATCTAATCCTTTCCGGACTTTTTCATTTATCAAAATAAATATTCAGTGAGCTTTAAATATATATAAATTCCATGTGAACCTTTTTTTACACTGTAATGTTCAGTAATTAATTTTTATCCGAAAAATTGGCTACACATTATGCTGTATATACATATCTATGCGAGCTACTAGAACGCCTTTGATAGACGCACATGATAATGAATTAATGAATATTAAGTTGCCTATAAAAGTATAACTCAATTAATTCCATTACACAAAGCAAATTTTCATCATGAATTATGTGGAGATGCACAGACTCTCTCTCTTCACTTTGCAAATAATAAGGTACACAGATCTATATATGTGTTTCGGTATAGACATATCAAAGAGCCAATGAAAATTTATACATCGTCTAGATTGAATAGGAGGCAGAAGCAAACATCAAAAAGGATAAAAGGCAACAAAAAGCTAATTAGCAATGTAGAAAATATAATACACAGAAGGGGATTGAAAGTAAGTAAGGGAAAAAAATTTAGATCGAGATATGTCTATATACACTCTCCTGTCAATACACATCCATCCTCTCGTACACTCACCGAACCGAAATACTAAAATTGATAAAATTGCGACAGAGCGAAAACGAAAATTGGGTGAAATTTGATAAGATGGATAAAAATTCATCTGTTGGATGGATGGAAGCAGCATTGTACACAACATAAATAAAAATATTCATTTTACGTATGTATTACATGAATGTACACCGGATTCAACGACATATATAGGAAAGTATTTGTCAACCATACACTCACGTAACGTCTTCTTATTCCAAGGAAATGTTTTTTTTTCTTCCTTTTTCGCTTTTCTTGGTAGTGTATTCACCCACACCCATGTAACAAAAGATTTTTCTGTGTATCCTAAAGATATTTTGACATCGTTTTTTTTTCTTCTCTCTCCTGTGTGTTATGTACTAAAAGTAATACACTCCAGGGATGTAACTGTCTCGTTATTAGACATAACCTAAATTACATTTCCTTTCATATTTTTGTGTGTGCCATTGGATAAAATGTCTATATATTTGTCATTCGGGGCTCCATTACGTACGTATATACACATATCGTCATCGCAATGTTATATTTAGACTCGTAAAAAAAGTGGATTTAGTCGGCAAGGGAGAATTTATTAAACTCACTTAGCTTCTAATTTATCGGCAGTGTGTGTGTGTTAACAACCTAATGTATGTATATATTTACCTATAAAACCTAACCGAGTATAGTTGGATTGATGAAGTGGAAGATACTTCCTTCATGTCAGGCTCCGAACAACAAATTATTGCCAATTATGTAAATGAAAAAAAAAAAAGATTTTTTTTGAACTCACATGCACGACATTCAATGTGGATGGGATTGAATAGGTACAAATACTTTTTGCTCTAGGTTGCAGTTGGATTTTGGATTGATGTGGTACTAAACATCAGAGTTCATTTCATCGAAACGTTGTGTCAATAAAATGTTGTGCAGCTTTGATGAAAATGTTTCTTCACAGTTCACGTCCCTGTAATTTCTCCGGAGATTACATTCGACACTGTGTGTATTATTAATCACACTGTGCAGTTAGAAAATGGTGTATTTTTGTGCAGTGTGAGTGGTCAAATGTGCTTGAGTACATGAACTTTTCCGTCTCTCATCGGGTTTGTTGACGATTGTCAATGTTTATCCAATCCCACTTCAAATGTATTTTTAAATTTCTTACAAACGATACTTCCAACCGGAAAATCTTAATCATCTGAATATCTTAATATCAGAGGCGGCGACGTTGGTTTTGGCCATGAGGGGCAAGATATTTTTCGGTTCATTTCATTTTGTACACAAAAAGTACGTTCTGTACACAAAACGTCCCTTTTGTACACACACAAAAAATATTTTGTACACAAAATTAAAGATTTTGTACACAAAATTGATTATTTTGTACACAAAAGGTCTGTTTTGTACACAAACAAAAATATTTTGTACACAAACATAACTGATTTTGTACACGGAAACCGTAACAACGTACACAGAAAACACTATTCGTACACAAAATCTTGTTAAGCTTCTAGCAATTTTTTGAATTAGCTTTACGCGATCTCAGCACATAAGTTATCAAGTGTGACAAAACAAAGAAGCTTTATCACAATGAGAGTTCTCAATTGGCTGTGTTTTTTGATTTTGAGAGATTTTTTTATTATAAACATAAATTGCATTGAGCAGCACTTTCATTCCTAGAAGTTAATAATTAACAGAACAACGGCACCAAAAAGAAGAGGTAATACAGTTAGAGAAGAGAACGTGTAATTTGTGTCTGTAGTCTTTCAAAAGTATATTTGCTTAATTCAATCTTTTGTCATTGGACTACATCTTGTTTCATACACTTTCTTTACTGTAGGATGATGTATTTTCTTTGTGCGGGGGCTCCGCCCCCAAACCCCGCGCCTGCGGCGAGCTTTTCTTTACGCCCTGCAGGCTGCCGTACGTTCATGGGGCTCTGCCCCAAACCCCGCTAGGGGCTCTGCCCCTTAGACCCCGCAAGGGGGGCTGTACCCCCCTTGACCCCCCACTGCGGGGGCTGCCGCCCCTCGACCCCGCTTCTTTTTTTTTTTTTAAAGTTCACGGCCTGCGGCGCTGCTTTTCATGTACAATGTTTTTACCTAACATTTTTTAAATTAATAACACAATAATACAATATTTAGATTACTCATTCAAAATTTTAAATATTCAAATGCACATGTATAAGAATTCGCATTATTCCGATTCCCACAGGCCAACATTGTAATAACGTCGATGAATAAATATATTCTTCTCTCTCTCACAAAATCATCAAATTTGTGTACAAAATGATTCTTCTTTGTGTACAGAACGAACATACTGTGTACAGAACGAACTTACTGTGTACAAAATGATCACTTTTGTGTACAAAATGATCACTTTTATGTACAAAATAATCATTTTTGTGTACAAAATCATGGTTTCTGTGTACACAATTGACTTTTTGTGTACAAAATGTATGTTTTGTGTACAGAACGTAATTTTTGTGTACAAAAAGAAATAAACCATATTTTTCTTCATGTACCTCATGAATCTTATGGATCTTATGAATCTTGTGGTCGCTACTCCGCAATGGTTAAACGATCCTCTCATTTTATGGGAACAACACAAACGTCTTTATTACGATTGCCTCCATCTCCCAAGTCTACTCGGCGCCACTGCTTCATATTTCAAAATTACTTCTGAGCAGGCAACCATCTCACAACAGTTACACACGATCAACAATCTACATACAGATGCAAATCCTGAACTTCATTAGCTTCAACACACATTTTGCTAATTTAAATCACATTAGCAGAGAGCTCTTTACTTACCTTCGTCGACGATGTCGACAGAATATGACTATAGATAGATTGTTACATTTAGACTCATCGCATGTATCATCATCATCGACCCAATTTCTAAATCTGCTACAAGTTTCCACCTCCCTCGCATATCCATTACATTCTAAAAACACTCGAAATCACAAATGAAAATATTCGAATAAATTGTGTTAATGTTGAGACAGTTCCAGTAAATGATGCTCCAACCGTTTTGTGTACATCAATTTTAGCTGGATTTTAATAATTCAAGCGAAGGAATGTGCTGCTGCTGTTCATAAACGACACACACGTCGCTGGTGAAACCCATTTAAGTACACCTTCACGTCACACACAAAAAAAACTCCGTGTGTTTAACATTTGCGCTCCGTGTATGATGTACGTTACATGCATGTCTCATAAAAATTTGACAAAGCATTTTTCCATGTTTTTTTATATTCCAAACCACAATAAAGAAAACATTCCCAAACAAGGGAAAAAAAACAAGTCGGCTGTATGAAGCCCCGTAAGGTGATGTAACAGCAGAGTAGATGCTACCGAATATTTATAGTTCATGCAATTTAAGGCATAGGTCAATCTTCCTAAACTGTTCATTTGTTATCGACAGCAAAGACTATAATAAGCGATGACATTTTATTCTGCAGCGTATTCCGAAAAATTTCTCGTATGTTCTCGGCTTGAATTGTTAAGTTATATCTGGCTCTATGCGACAGAGCGTCGCCCATTTTTGTCGTCGTTACGGTCGATAACAGACGTGAAAAATTCGCTGGCGTATCGTTAATCTTGATCTCGGATCTGACAGGTGGGCAGCCTAGCTTCGACCTCTCTTCAGATCGATTCTCTGAACAGAATTTTCAACACCTTCTACATTTTCTTGCTTTTTTAACCTTGTATAAACGGCAATCCATATAATAATCAATAAATCTGCTACTTGCTTTGTTCAAAAAATCACACAAATTCTATTACTTCAGTTTTTTAAGCAATTATTTTTAAATGATGATAACAGATGATTAGTAGTTATAGCTGATCTCTCCAAACGGCTATTACATCTGTAGTTTTTCCGATCGTATCTATTACTTCGTTTAATCTTAAGTATTTTCAAGAGACTGAATTCAAATCTTTCACTTCATTTTTTGAACATGTTTTTTTTTGCTATATGAAATCGCCTTAGTCAGACTTTGTCGTTAATTTCTCCAGTCGTTATCCATAACAGATGATAACGTTAAAAGGTAAAAATCTAACTGCAACCACTTTAGCTCGACTTGTGTTCAAAATTTTAGCAAAATAAACAAAATTGTCCGCTATGCTTCGTATCGGGCTGAAAAGTACAACAAAAACGTACAAACCGAAGCGAATGTGTATTTTTTGTTACATTTTGTCCAATTATGATTGGCATGACATTCTTCCGAGAATATTACTTCACTTGGGAATTTTATCCGCAAATGAAATGGAAAGCTGCAAAAAAAACCTTTTTTCAAATATTATTTTCACATAAAAAATGTCATTTTGTTTACAGACGATTTTGTTAAACTTTTATGAAATTTACGTTTGGAAATTTACCGTTTATTACGCTTGCAGCTAGTTTACGTATATATGTGTATAGTTACACCACAGCAGTGTTAAAAATCTTCCTTTTTCGCTTAACATATTTTTTTTACCATTCGCTTCAGTATTGTCAAGAAAGTTTTATTGATTTGAAACTTTTATATAGCTTTTATTCTACTACATTGCAAGATGTTGCACGAAAATAACTTCAGCGTTTATGTAGGTACGGGGTATGTCATTTTGTTATTTTTCAACTACATGAAAAAGTAGGATGTGCATAATAGTAAGGGTAATTACCATTTTTACATGAAATAAACGTCTTGCTTACACGGAATTTTATTATCAGAAAATGTGTTCGAAATTCTTTGAAAATAATTGGTTGTGCTTTGCTTCGCATATTTCATACAATAAAGAGGTTCTCTTCAAAAAAAAGTGTAATATTTGATTAAAATGAATCTGTATGAATCGTGTTGGCATGAGATGTGACCGAAATGGGAACCAGTGGAATATCTACTCACAAATTACATAGTGCATCACAGTTGCACTCAGTAAATGAACAAGGGAACACACAAGTAATTTCTAACAAATAATTGAATTCAAAATTAGCAGCACATTATGTGGTTGTTATACTAGAAACGAATTTCTATGATGTCATTCGGATAACATGATTTCTGAGAATCTTGTTGTGTGGAAGCTGCAATTAATGCGCTAATGAATGTTTATATGACTGAACACTGCTTCCAATTGCAATACTTAGGTACATGATGACTCAGATCACTTAAATGTTTGATGGAATGCATACCGTCTTTGATTCTATGGCCTTAGTTGAATAGAGATGCGTGGATCGTCGGTTTTTAGAAGACTTTGAACCGGGTTCAGTAGTCGTTTTAGATTGGCCTCCGGAGTTGTAGAATTGAACGAATTGAACGAATTAACTTTTTAAAGTATCAAAATTTATTTTTTAGTGTATCATGCCGGCAGGATATCAAAAATCTTTTATCAAGATATTGAAAACATTTTTTGAGGAAATCAAAATCTTTGTGCAGGGTATCACTTTAATTCGATGCCGTTTGCAAACCTCCACACGTAATGTATACTATGACTTAGAGACTTGTAAATGAAATGGAATCTTTGAGCACACAGCGAAATAATGTTAAATTCTACTCTGATATTTAATAACAACCAAATCTATTTTGATAATCAAAGTGACAAGGTTGAATATACCAGGAAATTCTAGTCGTTACCCATTTACATTGACAACATTTTCGCTAAGACAGAACTTTTTGAGTGGCAAGAACATATAATAGTTTTCATAGGAATGCCGCGCAAAGGTATTATAACTAATAAGTCGACAGTCTAAATTGGGGTTTTTAAATTCAAAGTAAGGTAAGACATCCCGTGTCACAACGAGAGTTTGATTCCCAACTCCTAATTATAACTTAGATATTCCGATTTATCACTAGTTATATGATACATTTTACGTAGTATTTCTAATGCGATTTGTTACAATGAAGCCGGATCAACTTTAGAAATTGACAATTTGAAAAACTCAAATTAATCTTCTTCTCGGAAGTCCTTTCGGTGAAATAGTTACACAAATTGCTCCAAGCTAGAAGCCATCCATTCACAAAGGTCGTCCGCTACACCTAACAATTTCGGACAAAGTGCCTGTGTACACTCAAAAATGTATTGAGTAGACAGTAAATGTGTAGGCTAGGGTACAGGGCCTATTTTACGGAAACATGTTTCTCAAGTTTTTGAAAGTTTCCAAAATGTTTCTTAAAGTTTCTTAAGGAAACTTTTCTAGAAACTTAAGGAAACTTTGAGAAACTTTAAGATACTTTAGAAAACTTTTCAGAAACATTTTGGAAACTTTCAAAAACTTGAGAAACATGTTTCCGTAAAATAGGCCCTGCTAGGGTAGCCAGAAAAAAGAAATTGGAATCGAATGCCATAACACCACACGAAATATTAGTTTGAATAGATACCACCGGAGTAATTTTTAATAAAAAAATATCGACACGAAATCGATGAAGTAGAATTCGAAATCCTCATTGGTCTGACTCACCCAACTGACCTCATAGACCTGAAAAGATTTCTGTCGGGAGTTGTCACATGTGGTAGCTTTCAAACGACATCAATCTTGAGGTTTTATTTGGCAAAAATATGGAGTTTTTGGAACGGTTTGGAGCGGTGATTTTCATTTTAGGCTACTCGAATTTCAAAATTTACTTAATGGACATCTCGAGTGTGAGTGGTTACGGCATTCGATTCGGAATTTTTTCTTTCTTTCTGGCTACCCTACTAGACCTACATAACCAATCTGTCTCAATTTAAGAAAAATCACTATTTCTTCCTTATTTATGATAGAATGTATTTTGAGTGGCTGCGGCATACATTTGTGTATGACCTGACTATTCTTCTCTATCTCCAAGAAATGTACGTACTTTTTGAATTGCACCTATTCTTGATTTTCTTTAGTTCATTGTACGATGTACTCAGACATTTCCTTAGCCTTTTCTCGTTACTACAAGTATAAAATCAAAATCAGAGCAATGTTTCTTCCTGTTATTTATTTTCGGTTTTACATCTTTTTTTATGGTATGAAATGTCGCTCGACGTTATGTACTAAACTATTCATTGAAATATTTTGTAAGCATCTGATAAAAAAAAAATCACTTCAAAAACGACTTCAAGTCGTTGCAATAATGCCGTTATATATAGACCTCTTGCTGTATTGCCTCAATGTATCTAATTTATAGGTATGATAAATTAAATGAATAGCAATTTATGTAAATTGCATCCTATACCATGGCAAAAGTTAGCTTTTTCATGCATCTTTCGACAACGTTTTGTGTTATTCGAGAAACTCAAACAGAATGCTGGAAATCGTACGCATCCGATGCAGGGTTGATGAAGTCAACAACGAAATGTGGCTTTTTCTATTACATCAAATAAAATGGTTAACATTCGGCGCTCGGGGTATGCATCATAAAACTTTTTATGAAGCGCCATCGTGGCACCATCGACAATTTGAATATTGTAGCACCTCTAACTCGATTAAAAAGTTATTTAACTAAAGTTACTTGCCAACGATGTATTGGAGTATATTGCGATAAATTTTCTACTGCGACTGGTCAATTAGTGAAATAGTTTATGCAAAAACATTTCTCAAAAATTCGATTATGTCACGTAAATAGCGGCCAACGGCAACCTTCATCTACACTCAGACATAGATTTTCGAAGGGATGTTGTTTGCGCTCCCAAATAATATTCATTTCTTCGGCACAATATGCCATATTGAATATGGGATTGAAAAGATGGATTCGAGCATTCTAAACTAAGTCGTGCAGTACATGGGACATTTTATTAGTTGTATTAGAGGACCAAGATTTTAAAATTCAGATGCAGCGCAGGCTCACGTCAAAAATGTGTATTTGTAAAAGCGATGACAGAAGACCAATTTTCAATTCAGACACGTTAGGTGACATGATGTAAAAAATCCGATCTAGCCAAAATCGATCGTCGATCGACAACTGACTGCTGCAGCCTCATCCAATAAGCTGACTAGTGAGAGGATGCAAAGCATTGTTATTGGGAATGGTCATCTTGTATCCATTTTAATCAAAGCAGACCTTTTACAGTGTTATATTGACACCAGGATCTGAATTTTCCGGTGCAAGACCGCAAGAAATCAGTATCTCATTATGTCAATGATACCATAAATGTGTATTTTTGACCCACATGGTGAAGACGTCCGAGGATGGAGCTGAGCGTGGCGCAGTGGGCCCAACGACGTCTTCACCACTGTGGTCAAAAATTACACCTTTTTCGTCCTGGTAACATTAACTATTTTATATTCAGACGCACCGAAAAGTCACATTTCGAACAACAATTGGCACGACTGGAACGAAAAAGTGAGAAAAAACTGTTTTGGTTCTCTATCTGGTGAGAGAATGGGACGTTTTTGTTCCACCTGAATCTAAAACCGTTTTTGACGCATATTATAATACCCAGACTGGCATTGATTAATGGCTAACCGTTCTATTCCTGAATCTCAGAATCTTAGGACCGATTCGCAGTCACTCCGTTTTGGTCGCCGTTCACAAAATAACAATGTAAACTGTTCTTTCCATTGTAAGCAAACGGAGTTTAGAGCGTTTCTTACTTTACCAAGAGATGGAAAGAGAAACGCTATTCTTTGATCATATCAAGAGCCGACAATCAACCGAGGATTTTACTCATCTTACGTTTAACACTAAACACAACTTTCCACAATGAATATGTCCCATTTAAACATTTAAACAAAACCACTATATGTCACTGTAATATAAACTAGAAAGCTTTTGGCGCACCCCGCTCGTTATTGGACGAAAATGAGAGAATTTTCGCATTACAAATGCAAAGTATAATTCATCTTTGCGTCTTTGCACATGCCAACCCTATAACATAAAATATTTTTTGAATATGATGCAGTTGATACATGTTTACATTTTGCCATATTTTTATTAGAACGTCGAAAAGAGGATCTGCTCCATGCAAAATAAATCCTTTTTCACAAAATATTGCATAGATGGAAATTTAATAAATCTTTTGCTTAAAAACGGAGCTATAGAAGTGCACACACGCGATGCATTTTACTTGTTGTGTGGATAATGTTTATGAAGTCATACATCAACCCGCTGCTGTATGATTATTATTTGTTTTTGTTTTATGTAGGATATACTGAAAACGTTCAAGTTAAAACCATATTATCTCAACTGTAGTGTTTTCTCATATTATTAAAGTCTTCAAACTTCCATTCAACGGATTGCATGCGGTTTATTTATTTATGTTAATTGCATCGTGCATTTAAATCACAACTGTCTAACATTTGAATGCGCTCACTCTAGGCACAATGTATAGATCTATAATATGCAAAATTTAAATGTAAAGCAAAGATAAAGAATTCCTCAAGTATAATTTAATTGAAAATTTTATTTCGGTCGGTAGACGGTAGGTCTATACACGGTGCTTGTGCATGATGTGTAATATATATATATAAATGATATGTAGTGTGTACATATGCAGTAAATGTAGATCTCATCGTCTTCAATATACAGTAAACTCTGTAATTTGAAAAATCCAATGTTGCTTTTAAACAATTTCCGCTCCCATTGCAATGCATATTTATTAATTAACATCAATTTGTTCATGCAGGTACTAGCCAATGACCAAGATACCGGCGAAAATGGCCGGGTTACGTATGCTATTAAATCTGGCAAAGGAAAAGCAAAATTCCGTATTCATCCAGATACGGGCGTTATTTATGCGGCTAAAACATTCGAACCAGAAAGTGAATTTGATTTGACGGTACGTGCTGAAGATAATGGTGTGCCGAAACGGGCGCAAATGGCACGTGTTAGCATTGTTGTTGTGTCAATACCGAAAGAATCCGAACATCCACCACGTATTAAGACTAGTGACCAGCACGTCGAAGTTACGGAAAATGATAGTCCCGGTTATTTGGTTACACTTGTGCAAGCTTATGATGAAGATAATGATCAACTGTGGTTCGATATTGTGGGTGAGTATCGGTTTTTTTTTCTCCTACCTTCTTTTTTGGGTGATACATTTTCAATTGAATTCGTTGGGCTGTTAAAAGAAATTTATTTGGATAAAGACGAAAATGTTTACGTGAGACTTGTGTCATTGTTTCTGTAAAAGGGTTGTTGATATGCCGACATAAGTGGTTCTGGTTTTCATTGTGTCTGTGAATTATCTACAAAAATCTATCATAAACAGTAAAGAAAACGGTTCATCGGTCTTGGATAAATGTTTTGCCGATTTCTGCGATTCTGTGAGCTTTACCCAATTAAAAAATAATTTCCGTTTTCATTTCCAATTTTGCCGAAACACAGGAAACTATACATCATTCACAAGGAATCTAGAGTAGCTCAATTAAATTATATCCTCCTGACGCCTCAAGGAAAATGTGTGTTCATCAATTTTCTCTTCATTATACCGTCACACCAAGCGTGTCAAGTATACATATCTCAAGGCACGTCGCGTACTTCATTTCTCTTGCAAAACTTTGTGTAGACACACACACACAGCGCGAACATAATTTATGTCAAATCACAATTCAGCATACAGCAGCACATACACCGGCACCGAAAACAAAAAATTGCATATACATCATTCAAACAATTATGGTTCATAAACACTGCGCTGCCATAATTTCATCCGCAATTTAAATTTCTAATTACTTAGCTAATGTGCTCGTTTGCCAAATTGTTTAATAATTTCGGTTGTGTGCGCGCTATTGAACAGATAGAGAAAATGTAGGCAAACGTATAGTTGAACATATAAAAATAGATAAAATTTTCGCTCATACGGTTATGAATCAGCATCTGAGATTAAGATCAATTTCCATTGAAGAATCTTCGGGATTGTCTTTTAATTGAACCAAGAGTCAGAAATTAAAAATTTGACAGATCGCAGGGATGAGCCGTCCATATGTAAGTTCATACGTGCATTGATGACAAGACAGCGAAGTAAGGAAATTGCAATAGTTTCTACAACATGAAGTGTAACCAAATTTAACTTCTCTCAAAGAGTCGCAAATTTTAAAACTTTTTTTTTTCTTAATTTCTATTCTAAAACAAAAATTGACGAATGGATACTAAATTCACTGCGCTTCATCTGTTGTTGACAACGTCGGCAGAAATAAGCGATGAGTTCTAGGTAGTGTTTTTTCATAGAAAAATTAATGTTAAAACAAACGAAGTACAAGATTTAAAAAAATGCGAGAAGTTACTAATTAAAATAAGTAACAGGTACAAGAACCTTCTTCAGTCACAACACGACGCGCTTCAGTGATTCTCGCCTTGAACTTCATCTCAACTTTTAGAGGATATCAGGAGCTTGCTTCAAGCAAACCTTATTTTTGAAATTTTCATTTCTTGGAGTTAACATGTGGAGTGTAGAAAGGTACAACATATAATTATGTATCTGCAAGCCTATTGCAATATAGATCATGAAATCTATTACTTCATTCGTTTAGGATATTCCGTTTCATGTCATATATTTCGACCCAGGAGACTACACTTCTCGAACTAAATCATATAGAATTAAGTGGACTAAATGAACTTAATTTAACTGAGGCACCCCGAAGTCGGCTAATCCTAATTTAATCCCATACGATTTAGTCCAAGACGTCTTCGATTTGAACCTGTTTTTCGATGCAATGATGACTTGAAACTAAGTAGTTGCAACGCTTCGAGAGACCTATTTAACCTACGAAATCTTTTACTTCTCCAGTTGTGTTCGTTAATTTTCCTAAACCCGTTAAAATGTTAGTATAGCAACAACAATTTCTATTCTTTTCTAGTTCATATTGCTAAAAAATGATTTTTCGTTGGAGTTTAATTTATAATTTTCTGACATTTCCCCAAGTCTCACATCAAACATTTTCAAACGGAAACACGACTTCCTCATTAGATAGAAAGAGGTATGGCGGACAGGTAGTTTAGCTTCCGTCACACATGTCAACGATAAATTATGTTCAAAAATATTTCAAATAATTTTACACTATTCCCACAAAACAAATAGACATTTAACCTTCGAATACCGTTCGGTCAATCGATCCTGTGGCTTTCGGAAACAAAAATCTGTCCGTACACGAGCCAACCGCAAAATTTTAACCTGCTTTTCCATTCAACTATAATTCACATGTGTAACAAGCTCCTATACCCTCAACTGTTCAAAATAATCCATCCAAAAAATACATCCAATCCATATAATGGCTTCGGTACACATTTTATTCGATCGAGATAATGTTTATATCGAACCGATAAATCACACTGTATTTCTATTACTAGGAACTATGATATGGATTAAGATTTAGGGAGACGGTGACGTATGTTTTTATGTATACTATACGGACTGGAATTGAATAGGGTTTTTAGAAAATCTTTGTGTATTTGGACTTGTCATCAGTGGACATATTTATATTCAGTTTCTAAGGGCATTCGGTTTTCGGGTGTTTTTTTGATGGTGATAATGTTTGCCTAAAGAGTTTCGGGGTGTGTGTGTGTATGGTATAGACGCTGCTTGTTTTCGGCAGTATATATTTGTTTACAGTAAAGCTGGGTGAAATATCCGACTGGATTTAATGAGATAATTCTCATAGCCTCATGTCTAGATGTATTTTTCATGTGTTTATTTATAAGACACAATTGACAGAGAAAGTGTTATCGTAACGTTGATTTAGGTTTAACTGTACTGTTGACGTGTAATCATTTGCAGGGATTGAACATTGTGTAAATATCCCAATATTTTTTTTAGGGTGGATCGCCTTTTGGGTTTAGAATTTGTATTTAAACACACACCTAGGATTGGCCTTTTTAATAGACTTCCTATTTCATACTGGACTTTTATTAGGTTATGGCCACCGGTAGACAGGTTTAATGAACGATTTCTATGGGGACATCGATAAAGGACGTCAGTAATTCAGGGTTGTCAGACAAAATTGTAACTCAAGAAATACGCATCTTTGGAAGTTAAATTAATGCTTCCCTTATGTAGCGGCGTATTTGAGGGTAGGTCATACATGTGACACCTCAGAAATTCATATTTATGAATATATTGAAGATTTTGAACATGTATCATTGCTGACCTCCCTTATGGATGTCCCGTTGAGGTGTGAGAATTCTATTATAAATTGAATATTTTAAGCCAACTGATCCAACCTATCCAAACATCAGTTGAAATGTGTAATGTAACCCTTTGTAAGCTTGTACACTAAAAATGGAAAATGTACTCTTAGGTGGCGATGATCAACATGAATTCTATATTGGACGGGACAATGGCAATGTTCTTCTAGCTAAACATCTCGACTGGGAAACGAGACGAGAATACAATTTAACCATAAGCATCACCGACGGAGTACATACAGTTACCACCCAATTGTATATAACTGTTCTAGGTAATCAACGTCACTCTATACGAAACTTTAATTGGTGAAATTTGATTGGATTATAATTGAAATTTTAAAAAAATCTTCCAGACATAAACGACCATCGACCCGAATTTACTGAATCGGTCTATCGAATCGACATTTCCGAAAATGTTGAAGAAGGTACCGAAGTGCTTCAGTTACACGCCACCGACCTGGACGAAGATAAGAAACTCTTTTACAGTCTACATGCAGCTCGTGAACCAATTTCCTTGAAATTGTTCCGTGTCGATTCAGTGACTGGTAGCATAACACTGGCTCAACAATTGGACCGCGAATTGATTGCGGAACATGTACTCATTGTCATTGTTAAGGATCAGGGAACACCGGCAAAGCGAAATTATGCTAAAGTCATAATAACCGTTCATGACCACAACGATCATGCTCCAGAATTCACATCGAAAATTGTTGAAGGAAAGGTGTACGAAACGGCTGCTGTTGGGTCGAGTGTTGCGCAGATGTATGCCATCGATCGAGATATCGGTGAAAATGCCAAAATCACCTATTCCATTGTCAGCGGTAACATTGGAAATGTATTTTCGATTGAACCGGACATGGGAGTAATAAGTGTGGCGAAGGGATTAGACATAAACACATTGCCGGAGTATATGATCCAAGTGAAAGCGATGGACAACGGAAAACCAGCTCTGTATTCACAGATTCCGGTGCACATAATGGTTGTTATGGCTGACAATGCGCCACCACGATTCTTGAAAGCGGATCCGGCAATAGAGATTTTTGAAAATCAACCAATCGGAACATTTGTAATGCATTTGGAGACTCGAAGTACATCGTCCGTTGTCTATGACATCGTTGATGGCAACACAGACGATATGTTCTTTATTAACCCATCGACCGGTGTGATAACGACCAAAAATATTTTGGATTATGAAACAAACAAGTAAGACTTTACCTCCAGTCATTCACTGTATAACCCACCCGTCCATTTACGATAACACACAAAAATTTATTAGATTCTACAACTTAACGGTGCGAACGACAAATATGGCATCAGCGTCGGCAACGTGTTACGCTGTGGTACACGTTTTGGATCGAAACGACAATGCTCCATACTTTGTGCAACAGTTGTTCAAAGGAATTATTGCTGAATCGGCGCCTATAACATCGTTAGTTATTGCGGTTAATGACACAATAACAGATGGCCAAAGGTAAATGAATTTTTATTGTCTCTTGCTTCTTTTTACGGTAATATTGGCGCAAATAGTAACCGTTCGACAGAGGGTCGACAATTTGACGAAAAACGATAAATGCTTCTTTGTGGGCATTATGATAAGTGCTTTCGCTTCTGATGTTGTGTAAGCTTCTTGAAGACTGGATTCATTCATAAACGAGTATTAGAATCGATGGATAAATGTTTTTCGGTCCCGGAAAGTCACAGGGGACATCGATAAATCCTGTCATTTTACAGGATGATGACAAGGCAAATAGGGAAAGACAAAAATATTTTAAAAATAAAGTGAAAACAGGGGAGTGAGTGTTGTGTTGAGTGTATGAGAACATTTCCTTGTACTACACTTAATGATGAAAACTGTTTTCTGTCAGTCCATTGGTTGTCGAGTGAATATAAACATTTTCCAACATTTCGTGCAACAAAACACAATAACGTCGGTCGTCGGTACCTCAGGCAATTGAGCTTATTTCTTGTTTTATTATTTACGAACTGTTTCGAAATTGATATTGACGGTGCCTTTGTCTTTTTCAAATCGTTTAATTTCGACCATAAAATGTGAAAGAGATCAATTACAAAATGGTTGAGCAAATATGCTCCTTTTAAGATGAAGAAAATGTTATTTTATCGCGCTATATTGCGGTTTTATTACGTTTGAACATCCATTTGTAACGGTGGAATAAAAGAAAATATTTTTTTATTATCCTTTCATTTGAAAAATTTAATTGACTCCATCGAAGTCCATTTATTCTTACATTGTATTAAATTTTAGAGCAGCGCTCCATCGAAGCACCTAGGTATAATAGAGGTAAATTTCATCATAAAGCGCATTGCGGCTATATTTGATGTAATAACACATCACACAATGGTTGTTCCATCACATATTTATAAAGTCATTATTATCTGTCCGTCTATCCTATCCCCCAAATGGATATACCCGTGGATTTTCCACGAATTTATAGCGCAGCGTACTGCATAGAGTGAAATGAATAATTTCCTAATCTCTGCTGATTTTCACACGTTATTTAATTCAATGTAAAAACTGTCTCTCTTGGGATATGTCTCTTTAACCCTAATTCTTTGGACTTATAGTTTAGCTAGCGTTAGCTTAACACTCCATAGTGCATTCAATTATAGCAACATGTTTCAAAAGCAATATTTTGTGTGTTACATTCTAGTCATCGAAATTTTGTACTTTTCAGTACTGCAATGAGATCGCATTTTTTCAACACTAGTGCTGTAATGAAATAATTAAAATATTGAAAGTCTGGTAGACTTAAAGTGACGACACGAACCTAAGTTTTCCGTGTACGATTCAGTGCTAATTTTCGGAAATCACGAAAAATTGTGCGAATTCGCGAAAGTGTCTTCACGTGTTTGAGCACTTCTGATATAACTCGCCTAGCCTGCCGTTCGTATTGGCAATCTCACATTTAGTGTAAAAAAAAACCTCTCGTACATACTTGTACCGAGAATAGTACGTCAATGTACCAGTTCCTATGTTCGAGAATTAAAATTCTTTAAATTCTTTAACTTACTTGAACATTCTTAAAACTCTTCAAGAATTTTCAAGAATTGGGGTTTTTGAAAAGAGGTCCTGCAGTGAGTGTCAACTGTTGTTGAGAGCGACGACAGATTAAGCGCAGAACTCTGATTTATACGGTCTCTTATACTTAAATCTATGATGTTAAAACCTAATGAAGTAGCAGATTTTTTCAATCTGTTCAAAATACTTCGAGTGAGAAGTAAAAGATTCGATAGAAATACTGGTGATACGCTCGCATCTTCGAGCGGCTACTTATCTGTTAGACAATAGAGATTCGCTTCGGAAAATTCATTTTATTTCACTGTTAGGTGTGTTGCGAACATAAACAATCGCCAAAGTCAACGATACTTGTCTGCAGTTTTACGTTTTATTTTGTCTTCCCTGCAAGTTTCAAATTGTGCACATAATTTACATAAACGATTTATTGTTTGGTTGTATAGCGATAAAAAGCTTTCATTGGACTAAAGAAATTTCAGTGAAAAAAATGCTGGAGAAATAAGTTTTTTTGCCGTCCTCTTTTGCTCTCACTATGCCGGTATAAAAAACTTGTTTGAAAAGATACAAAACTTTTGTTATGCTTCGGTTCTGTGTGTTGGTTCCCCATAATAAATCTTATTGTCGTATATATGGGAAGAAAGAACGAAAAATCTGTAAATGTTTGCTCAACGGCTTTTTTTCTTCACTCTCTACCCTTTGGTTGAATAAATGGGAGCAATGTCGTCAGTGGAAAATCTATTGAAATGATCTGACACACCGTACACACCATACAATAAAAACATACTTTTTCGGTATAATCCGAAACGTTGTCGGTATAAATGTATTACGGAAGGGCAAATATTGTCATCAATATTTAATCTAACCTCTTGAGATTCAAAACCATAAAAAGGTTAGCCCTCCATCTCTCCGAAAGTCGATGTTCCATTTTTTTTTTTTTTGGTGTGCCCTTCGCCATGTCCCATTTTTATTTATTTTTATTTTGTCGCACAGCAGCCAAACACATATCATAATTTTTCGCATAAAATTTTGTCGTCCCTTTATTCGTGCCATCGAAAAAAAAGAACAGAAAAATTGTTGAAGAAGAAGAGAAAAGCAGGAAAATCAATTTCAAATCTTCCTCTGTAAATAGTTATGTGAGCTCATACAAATGAAAAATTAAATTTACAGTATGCCATTGGTCATAAAAGCTTTCGATATCGATTCCGGATTGAACGCTTTGTTACATTACGACATTGTGGAAGCAATGCCGAGACGCTATTTTCACATCGATTCGACAACAGGTGCGATAAAAACTGTGATGCTGCTGGACCATGAAAAAATTCCACTTTTCAATTTTCATGTAAAGGTAAATGTGATGCGAGGGCGTATGACTGACATAAAAAAAATATTTTTTTTTTCGTGTTATTTTACGACCCAAATTCTCTTTTTTTTCTGATGAAAATATTTTATGGTTTGTTCCTTGGCTCAAACCATTGTTGGTTTTAATACATTCTTCAAAAGCTTCTAAAGAATCTATAATAACACAGAGCATCTTAAATTGCTTGAATTTGTGAAATGATTTTTTTTATTGTGTGATAAAGCCATCAACGGGAGTAATTGAAGGAGCGGTTGTTCGGATTCACAATGAAACGATTTTTAATTTTCTTTAATGAACTCTAGGTGGCCGATTTAGGTAAACCATATTTGTCTTCCGAAACAATGGCTAAAGTGGAAATAACAGTCACCGATGGTAATTATCCAACATAAACTTACAGAGCTGCCAAATAGATTTCCAGTCGAATATTCATTTCTCACTACTAATTTATCGTCTAAGATTTGCTGAAATTTTGGCAGCTCTGCCTACATCCAAGAAAACCATTTCCTTCACGATATTCACCCGTTTCCATTATTTAGTTAATGACTGTGCACCAGTCTTCACCCAGAAGGAGTATAACGTTACACTACTGTTGCCCACCTATGAAAATGTGGCCGTCATTCAAGTAAATGCGACCGATCAAGATAGCTCTGAGAATAGTACCCTGCGATATGACATCATCGAAGGCAATAAGGATGGTGTATTTGCCATTGATCCGGAAACGGGCGTTATAACGACCAGGTAATATAAAGACGAGAAACATTTCAGAATCTGAATAAATTACATCCATTCTGGGAATACGAATTGATTTCGTGTGTGGGTTTATTGCGCCCGCAAGCACTGATAACGATTGATTGTCATTCACTCTTGTCATTCATTTATTCGCCAGGGATGTGGAACGTATTGGCGTTTTTTACAAATTACACATACGAGTGTCTGACGGCAAATTTTCCAAAGTTGCTTATGTCAACATCAACGTGGAAACGTCGGAAAATTCGGGTCTTATTTTCCAAAAACCGATTTACGATGGCAGTATTGTTGAAAATTCCACAAAAATTACGACAGTAACTGTGGTCAACGTCATCGGCTCCACCCTAAACGAACATGTAGAGTTCAAGCTGCTGAATCCGACTGACATGTTCAAAATTGGCCTGACCTCTGGGGCTATTGAAACCACCGGTAAACGTTTCGATCGAGAAACACGAGATAACTACGAGCTGATTGTTGAGGCACGTTCACATCCTCCGGACCGAGAAAAACCGAGAGTGGCTCATGTCGTGGTCAATGTGACTATTATCGATGGTATGTAAAATCATTTACAATTGGTCACTCGATTGTGTTCTTGTAATAACACCAATGGTTTCTCGGTTACATCTAGTTAACGACAATTGTCCAATGTTTGTCAATCTACCCTACTATGCGGTCGTATCTGTGGACGATATCCGTGGTTCATTGATTACCAAAGTGCATGCATTGGATCTGGATAGTTACGAGAACGGCGAAGTACGTTATGAAATGAAACGAGGCCACGGTGAACTGTTCAAAGTCGATCGAAAGTCGGGCGAAGTTACGCTGAAACAAACTTTGGAGGGACATAATCGAGATTATGAGTTACTGATTGCTGCATATGACGGTGGAATTACGCCGTGTTCAACTGATGTCACTGTTTACGTTAAGGTAAGTGTTAAACCATTTTCTGGTTGAATTTGCTTTCTTTTGCGGAAATGTTTTCGGTTTTAAAGAAAGCACTTTGTCAATGGGGTGGGGTGGTAAAAATGTTGTCAGTAATTTAGCGTCGTTTTACGTTTTACAGGTGATAGATAAATCAATGCCAGTGTTCAACAAACAATTTTACTCCGATACGGTACCCGAAAATATCGAACTCCATTCACCGCTATCGGTAGCGATTCAGGCCGAAAGCCCTCTAGGTCGTAAACTTATTTATACCATCGTAAAAGGAAATGAGTTGGAAGAATTTGCAGTCGATTTTAATACAGGTAACATACAAACAATTTTTTTACTTTCTTTCTCTGTTGTGTGCTTTCTCCTCTCTCTCTTCCCGTTTACCATTTTTATTCTATACAAAGCTAAATACGGCGCGCGGTGTTATAATACGTTTTCCTCTTTATTTTTTTTTATTTTATTTTATTTTTGTGGGATGTGAAGTCTCAAAAAAAAACAAACTTTTCTTCTCGTTCATGGGCTTGCAATAATTGCTATATAGCCGACCGTTGTGTTCCATTTTTGCGAAAAGTTACAAAGAACTTTAATTGCAGGATTCTACTTTAATGGGGTAAAGTTTTTGTCTTAAATGGTGTTTTAGGGCTTAATTTCTTGTTAATGTAATTATAATGTTAGAACATAAAAACACAAATTTGAAATTACATCTGTTTTTGATTGTGATGAATTTAAAAACAAATTCTCCTATTTTCCTTCCTTGCTACCTCTACTTGCTCTCTTAACCGTATGGTTTTTACCTTGGGTATGGTTGGTTCTTTTTCTGATTTTTATTTTACTTCTTCTTCCCTTCAAATTGAATATGAAATTCTAACTTTTCTTTTGGAATATTAATAGGAAAAAAGTTTTCTTTTTTTTGTAAACGTCGACGAGTGTATGAATGAAGTAAAGTGAATTAAATTTTAAATTAAAAAAAAGAGAAGAAGGCGAGGCTCCCACTACTTTTTTTCGTAGTTTTGGTAACTGCATCCATATTCAAAATTAAATTTTCCTTCACTACGAATCATGGAAATACAAAGCACAAATTCGTGTAACATTTGAGCTGTGCGGTCAACAGTCCTTACATTGATTAACGAGAAAGCACAATTTGCTTTTCGTTCTCCGATCCAAATACTAATTTCTCAAAATCTATTTCATATCGAACTATTCAGAAGTTCAAAGTTTGCATATTCGTATAGTAATGGAGGAGGTTAACCATACACAGAATACTGATGGAGATTACAATTTCAAATTTATTTCACCCAAACATTAGCTTCGAACATAATTTTAAAGTAATTTGCTAATTTAGTTGTATCGCAGCTTTCAATTGGGATCACAAGAAAGTCTATAGGGACCATACAAATTATAATACGCACTATAAACAAGGGTATCGTTAGTCCCATATCACACATACTCGTTTTTTGTTAAAAAGTGTTTATGTCATAGAATGGTGAAATCTGTTACTTCATTTGTTTAAGCATTCGCTCAGTGTTTGATTCAAAATCTTTTACTTCATTTGTTTCGCCACACATTTTGTATTATAAAAGAAGTCAACTTCAAAGCTCTTCGATCATTATTTATGTTCTTGTCGATAACAGATGATTTTGACAGATGTTACGATTTTTTTTTGTGGTTCAGTGTGGATTCTTTAGAAATCCAGTTCAACACGGCATGACCAGTTAGGGGCTGTTTAGCTAGGGTTTGCTAGGAATCGCAAAAATGCAAAACATTAGACTTGCAACACTTAATCTACTTGCAGTATTCCATTTTCGATTTAGTTTTAAAGTCAATTAAAGGGAGACACCAGTAGTATTTGCTTTTCGGTTGCCATTCAACACACAAATTTCGCCAAAATCAATTTCATATCGAACCGTTATGGCAAGAGCTTGCAGTATCACCATAATGTGGGTGGCGAACAACACACATATCGTACTGAAGCATATCTTGAACCACTTAATGCTTCCTTTCATATCGTTCTTTAGGAAATGTGTTCCATTCTTCAATTTATGCACTGTTATAGGCCATAACGTTCGACTAAAGTAATGCATGCGGGGAGCTCATAAATAAAGTGACACTTAAATTTAAATCGCACCGTAAAATTTCGTTCCAACCGAAAACGACCTATATAGCGCAACGGTTACATTAATATCACATCCATACATACATATCGCATACAGGTGAACTTTGGAACCATTTCAAATTTCTTCCAATTTCTTTATCCCTTTCTACAATCGTATAGTGTTACATATGCACAAAATATTTTTTTTTTATGCCAGTCTAATTCTGTGTTTGCATATATGTATACACCTCAAAGGCAACGAAATTACGGTTCGTTTCGTTATATACATACAATTGACATGCTTTCCTGGAAAATTTTACATTTAAAATCGATAGGCAACAAGTCCATACCATGCCCCTACTTTCGGCCATACATTTACCAAACTTCTAAGACTATGCAGTTTTTCGGTAATTTATTAAAAAAGTTTTCCATATCGTTCACCTCCTTATCGTGTTTATATACACTGTACTTTCGGTGAATTTGTAAAATTGGAACTGGAAAGAAGTCGAAGAAGAGAAAAAAAAAAACAAACAGAAAAAAGCATAAAAGAAAATAAAACTTTTTTGGCAGGATCGAAAATTTCTGCAACTTCTTGAGACATAGAACGGATGGTTTTTCTTTTTCGGTGGGGGGACCATAGACATGGTGAAACTCTCGTTGGATAATATATTTATAAAACTACAAGAGTACCTCTGTATGTGCGACCTAAGTTTCAATATTTGAAAGAGTTACACCGTTTTTCTCGAAACTCATTTTATGTGAACGTGTACCACATCAAGTCGTGTTGTACAGCCATTCAACTGTAGCGTAGTACATTCAAATAAATAATATATCTTTTTAATGTACACCCCCCGGTTTGTTTATTTCGATTTTAAATTCAATTTATTTCGTCAAGGTGGATGTGTCGGTACGGGTAAATATAAATGGTGAAACCCGAAATAACTCTTATTACATTTGAATGCTCTCCACCATCAGTCTTGTTCAAACAATAAAATGTCAACAAATCAATAATTAACGAAAGTTTAAGAGTTTCAAGCCCATTATAAAGGAAAATGTCGAAAATGTTTTTCGGGAATTAGACGATTTTATAGCTGTGCTGTGTGCTACGCTTTTTTTCTCTCTCTCTGTATACATAAATGTAATGGCGCGCCGTCACCCCTAAGGGAACTAAACAGTCTAATTTATTTAGATAAAATTTCTTCTTTCGGCGAATAATTAATTTAAAATAAATACAGCAAATTAAACGATGGGAACTTGTTGAAATGTTGACCTACTTCTTGATTGATACGCTTAAAATCGTTTAATCGAAACGAAAATTTTCAGCCATGAATGAATATTCGACGAGTTGTTTTTAATCAAAAAGCAATTATTCAATTAAATGGAATTGTTTATTTGTGTGTACCGGCAATCTGAGAGAGTAAATTGTTATTAGTCCTGATATCTATATCACTGGTCGAAAAGGAAAATCCATATTTCGATTTTTTTTAAAATATTAAATATAATTTGGCTATCGGCACACCGTTCATACTGAATTTTGAAAGGAAAACATTGTTGCAAGAGCATAGTTGAACGAAAAATTAATTTACTTCCTCCGAAAGCTGTCCAGTACATAACAATTTGTCCCCTGTGAAAATGATTCATTACATGTGGACTATTTTCAGTTCATTTTCCTATGTGGAAATCAACTTTCGAATGCGGTAAATTCGATAGCTTCGGTCTTTACTGAAATAGTATGTTGTGTTACAAGTATTGTAATGTTGATTTTTTCAGCACTAGACCCAAGTTTTCCTTACGAGCGGAGCGAGTAAGGAAAATTGGGTCGTGTGCTGAAAAAATCTCATTACAATACTTGTAACACATCATGCTTTGTGCCAACCGAGAATTGAAATAGACAAGAGCACAAAAAATCATAATTTTCATTGTAAACAATCACTCTTCAAATTTGATCGATCACATTGCTTTGCATTTTCTAAAACGAATGTTGTAATAACTCATACAAATTCCATATCAACACTGCTTTGAGTGTTGTAATATCACATCAAACGGGTGCTGAAATAAGTCACTTTACAACATTAAAATGAGTGCTGAAAAGAGTCGTATTTCAATTCTCGGTGGCACAAAGTAATTTTACATTTATCACAAAATTGTTAGCTCCTGTAATGACTTTCGCAGCATCCAATGTCAGCAACTATTATCTGGAGTTGTTTTCGAGGTCAGAATAAAATGAATAAATTTACAAACAATTTACCTCGCAATTTGCATGAGACCCTCAAGGTACGAACGCCTTAAGCCTCTAAATGCACTAAATGCTCATGCACACGATCAATTTGTTTCATACTTTCTGTGTATTTGACATTTTAATTGGTGATCTAAATTTTATTGTAAAGAAGAAGGTTACAGAAACTTGATTGTCAAATGTTAAAAAAGTAAACCTTCGACTTATTCGCTTCCTTCAACACAATTAAAACACCTGTCAGTAAAATCGATCCCCGTTCTTTCTACTGATCGATGAATGAAAATTCTGTTGAAGTAAACGTGAACAACCTCATGTTTTCTAGGATCCATGTCCTTTCAGAAACAGCTAGTTATCACTAACTGACAACGATTACAAACATAAACGATTAGCTCTGACTAATGGTCTTTTATATATAAAAGAAGAACGTATTGTCAAACTAAAGAAGTAAAAGATTTGATATCTAACACTAAATTATACTTGAAACAATAGAAGTAGCAGATTTATATGTTGATGAAATGTTAAAAAAAAAGCTTAAAAAAGAATCGAGATTATCCAATCTTCACCGCGCCCACGTAGCAAAAACATATGATAGAGAAAAAGTAGCACAAACATAAAAAGAAAAAATCGAGAAAAGGTGATCCGCCTACGATACCTAATAATATTTCCACATTGATTTTTGTGTACCAGACCGAAATGAAAAGGTACAAGGCGAGTTTGAGCCTAAAAATACACGTGTCCCTGACCACCGCATTCCATTTTCAATGAAGGTATTCTGTGAATGGATGTTGCACGACATGAATATGGAAATTTCCCCATGAAATAAATTCTTAAAATTCATTTTCTACCACCATTCAAGGAAGCTCAAGTTATTTATGGAAACGTCCGACGAAATGGACGTTCCTTTTAATAGAAAATTAGAATTCACGAACTATAATTTATTGATGCTGCATTGGAAATTTATTTCGGACAGGTATACTTCACTATTTCATGTTGTTTTCCAAAAATAAAAATCCCCCCCTCGAAAAACGTCTGAAATGAAAATTTCGAACACCCGAAATGCCGACACGCGATTGTATAAAAGATTATAAAAGCAAGCAAATAGTAGAAAACGTGTTTTAGTACGTTTCCCATTCAATTTCATCAAATAATAAATTACTTTCATACCATCTGTGATGTTCGAAAACCTTTACACAAAAAAAAACGAAATCCATGGCATACCTCTACTACATGGTATATTTGTGAGTAGACGATCAACAAAAAAGAGAACGCGCTGCATATTACCATCCTTAAAAAAATCCAACCAATTCTACCGACCGAACAATGCTGATATATGAAATAGGACAACATTACTAGTAAATGTATTGTTTCACCTGGGATTTATGTGTAATATAACCCCTCTCCATACAATTTTTTTTAGTTTGACATTCTCGTTACGTTGTTCGATCGATTTCATGCGGAAATACACCATAAATAGGCGAACGGTGAAAGAGGTTGTAAATAATAATAATACTGCGAAGGTCTCCCATTTTATTCATGTGTTTCCCCAAAACAGAAAAAAAATACTCAAAATCGGCACACACCGAAACACAACACAACAACAAAAAATGATTCACAAAATGTAAATGTACAACAGTGCCAATAAAATTCAATAAATTAATTTCTGAAATACAAGTTTTGCGTTGGTCCATAAATCATCGCTTTTATGGCAACACAAAAACATTGGTTAAATGGAATAAAATGTTCAGATGGACTGTAGCAGAGCACTGCCGGCTCGCGTTTTTTTTCGTAATGCCCCATATCATGGGCAGCATTTTCGACACGGAGAGGAAGTTAAATGCTATAAACCACTATCGGGGTTCAATGGAAAATATGGCTATTTTGGGGTTGCGATTTTGTTTTTAAAATAAATGAAATTAAATAAATTTTCCCCAGCTATTTTTATGGAGTGTTACACGATGCCTGGGCACCGAAATAATGAATTGTTTTGTTCCCTCAAGCTTGTTATTTCGCATATAAAAAAAGCGAATGGGATAGAGTCAATTTACCGAAATATATTTTTTTTCCTCCTCCAAGTCAATTAGAATTAATTGGAAGTATGAACAAATTTAAATTTCATCCAATTAAGTGTTGAGAAACATGCTGAGCATGTTAACGTAATATTATGATTTTTTAACACGCCAGTGAAGGGGTTACTTAACACATTCAATTATTACCGACAACACAACAAGGGGATAAAATAAAAACAACAGAAATGTTGAAGTCTTTTGAAGTGACAATTCGCCAGCATGAGTGAACGATAAATAGGGTGTTGAGGATGCTATTCGCCCGCAATAAAATCATATTTTCATTGTAAAAATATCAAATCAAGTCGAATTCTGATACCGAACGTTTGTGTCTGAAAAATGCTCAAAATTCACTTGATTGGTCCTTTCAAAAGATTCTTAATTTCAGGGGTGAACAGATTTACAGTAAGAAACTCTCTGCGTTCAATTCCGTCCGCGAATAGCACCTTCCTAGACTCTAACTATTGTTTCCGGTTAAACAATGTGTGGGCTTGTTAACTTTGTACCGAAACGTTCACAGTATGTGAATAGGATTTTTTGTTTAAAAAGTTTTCATTTTATTCGAATCATAACTCAAATATCGTGACTTCCTTCGGCAATGAAGTTCACTGTTTTTTATATTTTAAACTCCCTTGACTGCACGAATAGCGAGACGGTTTGAGAGTTATTTTTCAGTTTTACAAACAATGTTCGCCTACGTGCTTGTTTCAGATGTTTTCCTTTCTAAGTAAAGTCTACGAATTCTGGCAATCGTTGAGTCTAAGCGTATTTGTTGCATTGTTTGAATGCCACTTCAAGCTAGAGTGAAGATAATGAACAGTTCATCTCTGGAAAAGAGCTGTAAGTTTTCCATTCAGTTAAGAAAATATGCTAAAATAACACACGAAAGGTCGCAGAAGAACGAATTCCAATATCTTGATTAACAGACTTCATAAGACAATTTTCAAAATTTCGATCTAATAACAACCAACTCATCCGTGATACCGTCGACGACAAATTTCTTCACAATAAAGAAACAAAATATGAAATATTTATCATTGTTGATTGAACAACGAATGAATTCGTTGATGAATTTTTAATTCAATTTCATTATCAGTCAAAATATGGGATGTAGGGAATACAAACAGTATCAAGTACCCCAGGTAAGCAGCAGGATATTAAGTGGCGGTTTCATATTTTCTTTAGCAATTTAATATATTTTTCCCCTCATCTGGAAAGCCGACCGAAACACAATACCCTCTACCCATATAGACATTCTCGTGAATTTTTATTAAATATTTTTTTTTGTGTTTTGTGTTTCGTATTGTTTGGGGGTAAGACACGTAGACATTTCGTTACACACCCTAAACAGACAAAAAAAAATATTGCAAAGAAAACAAAAACCCAAAAGATTCTCCCACAAAAGAAATTAATATTGAATCAAACACCATTAAATTCTTATTCATATCACAACGTATTTTTCTCAAATAGAATTTTCATCGGAACGGTGCCGGAAAAATCTTTTCACAATTCAAACCTACCATATAGGGACGATTACGATGATATTTTTTTTTCTGTATGTGCTTCGTTATAACATTTTACATCGTATCCGGCACAGTGCGAATATATTACAAAAACCATACAGAATTTAAGACAAGTTCCCTCAACCGATTTATACACTTTTTTCTCTCTCCTGTGCTCTATTTAACCATCACGGAGACGTGAAACCGACTCAATATAATATTCTGTACAGGAAACGATGACTTACATATTTACAAAACTAATCCATTTATCCAGATTAGAAATGGATAATATGTCACAATGTTGATCCGACTTGTTATAGGATAATCTGACATCATCATATTCCATTCTATTAGCAACATTTGATTCATAACGATATAAAATGGGTTATTATTCTCTTTAAATTCTATTTGATTGCATAGGACGATATGTTATATAGACTTTGGATCCGTTATATAAATTTTGGGAAAGCCCCGAGAGTATTAGCTTTCAGTGCAAACATAAGCGTTTTGCTTCGATAAATCGCTGGGTTTTCGTGTGAAAGACGCCTTTTCAGATGACACTATCAGGTCTTCCACACGCCTTTTATCCCCTGATTCTTGTTGTACAGTTGAATGATTCCCACATTTAAAAAATAAGGAGAGAAATCAAACCATTTACGTTTGACGGACGGACTGAATATGACTTGTGATAATTATCGAATCTATTACTTCTTTTGATCGAATTTTTTGCGATAGATTGAATCAGATTCTTGTACTTCATTTCTTTTAACATTACATTTTAATGTAAAAGCACACAATACTCAAAGATTATAGTTTATTTCTGTCACCGCTGTCCAAAATTATTTCTGTTGTTCTGAAAGTAACAATTGGTCTGATCAATATCTCAAAGCGTCACTAAGTCAATGTAAAATGGATGTTTCTAAGCCAACTCTTCTTTAACATTGAACTCTGAATCAAGATCTGGATTCCGATTAGAGGATTTTTCAGTTGATACATGTAATTCTTCGATAAACTCTACCGCGATAAGTAAAATTTATTAGCGCTATTGAACTCTGAAGGAAATTGAACCACAGATTGTCGACAAGAACCTTTATATTCCCATAAATTTCCTTCTTTTTACCGAAAATCTTCCAGATCCCACTCTCAGCGTGGGATGTCTGCATTTTCGACGATAATGTTCTTTTCCGAAATTCACTGACTTTCAATTCATATTCAGGTGTGGTTTCTTTACAACATTGCACCGCACAGCTCGCTTTCGAACAAATTAAAAGAGCCATCAGTCTGTCTCAATTTTCTTTATTGTAGCAGTATACACGTCGGCATTTAGTGAATCATTTTGTAATTAATATGGTATCTGTTCAAATTATTTATTGTAAGGGAAATATATGAGGTGGTGGGCGTACATGAAAATGGTTGGTGTTATATATGCCATCAAATATTCCATGCATAGAGTCTAATGTTTAATTATTATTCCATAAATCATAATACAAGTTCATAATTTATAATTAATATGGAAATAATTAAAATGTCTTACGAATACAATTGAATAGATTAAAGTGTCAGGTAATAATTCTGTGTTAAATTGTTCATTATATTTGTTCCGTACCTACACAGTTCATACACCAAAAACGTCAAAATATTAATAAACCTGTCTGTCACGTGAATTAAAAGAAATTCTTGATGTTTGACAAGGATTACTAATTAATGAGGCTTTAGATGATTGGAAAAGTTTTCCCATTCTTTCGATCAATATCGCCGACGTCTTGAGATGTGATTCACGAAAATATTAAAAACTGAACCACTCGAATAGGCAAAGTGGCCTCCAAATACTTATATATAAATCCAATGTTCCCATTCTCTCAGAAAGAAGACAATGTTGCACTTTACATAATTTGATAAGAACTTGGTGGGGATATACCATTCCATACTTTATAACTCTTCATAAAATTTAATTAGCAGAAATCATCGTTTAAATTCAATTAGCACTGTTTAACGATTTACTCTTGGAATCTGAAGTGGCGGAATAATACCATCTGTGGCACGAACGTATAATAGCTGAGTATACTTAACCTATAGTCGGTCGGACGGATGGTGAAACTTTTTTTTTTGAAACCGATTGACGACACATTGTTTGTAAAAGATTTTCAACTTTAAACTTTTATGTCATTTAACAAAGTGTTTTCTATATGGTTGGTTGGATGGGGGTATTGGTTTATTATAAGAAAAAAAAATGGAAACGAAAACCCTACGTTCATCTACGAAAGGCATGTAGCAATGGCGTTTTCAATGGAGATTTCTAAAATATACTTAACGAAGGAAACAAGTCTAAAGTTTGTCAAATGAAACTTTGTAAACATATAATCCGAACGGTATACTACTGAAAGCTCATTAAAACTACTTAAAATTACTACTTAATGATCAAACACTGAGCTGTGTACCGTGGATTTGGTGGAATTAATGTAAATACCTCAAGGGTGTTCTTTAACCAAATTATGCTTTTGATGATTGAAAGAAAATATATCAAAGTCTTTCTGCAACAAATTTTACGGAAACGTTAACCGTGTCTACTGGTAAACCACTTTACAATGTTTCGCTATACATCTCTTTGCCGGAGTTAAAACTTTAAAACCAACAGAAATTGTCCAATGTTAACATAATTGTGAGTCTTCTCTATTATATGTATTCTGTTGTCAGCGCTGGTAATTCTTTTTGTCAATGAAATTAAGAAATGTTTTCTTCCGTTTTTTTGCTTATTTTATTGAGGTTTTCTTTTATCAAAAATTGACAACGTGGCGTCTTGTCTGGCTGGTTTGGTTTAAAAAAATAAACAAATCTTTATTGTTAATGAAATTTCGTCAAAAAAACGTAAATGAAATGAACGAAAACAACTTTGACAAAGTAAATTGAATGTTAGACGCACGTTATATTAAATTTTGTTGTGTTGTTAGCATATGGTTTTAACGGTGACATTGAATCGGTGGTGGTGGGTGAGCCTAAAGTCTGACGTCTGGAAAAATAAAAATCTGCAAAGCCATCGAGTGGTTTAAATTTTGGCAAGGCAGTACAATTGAAGCCTTATATCTCTTATCTTAAGTTTTCGTTTTTATTATTTATCGTTTTTTCAACCTTCTACAAACGTCGAGTGTATCTCAGTTAAATCATGAAATATCTACGACTTCTATTGTTTGATGCTAGCCCTTTGTTTGATACAAAATCTATTACTTCAATACTTCAATGCTATACAGAACTTGTCGTTTACTTTTGACATTCTGGTCGAAAAAAATGGCTAGGTTGTTTCTACCACTTCCTGTTTTAAAAAACAACTGAAAATTGCTATAAGAGTATAAAGTATCGGTCTGCCATGCATCATCCACAATTCATAGCGTGCCCAGAAAGTTTCGATAATTCCAACAAAATTATCCTGTTTGCATTTCCATGTGTCGTGTATAACTGCATCGGTATATATACACCTCTGTGTAATAAATTTTTCAAAAATTGTTTGAGCTAAACCGGAAAAAAAGTAGAAGAAAAATTTTGGCTAAAATTTACTTAAACACACCAAATTACCACACATTATACATATAATATCCAGTAGAGCTATTACTTACCGAACATTTTTCCGCAGCGCCAGACAGTACAAATGGTCCCTGTGAGTATCAATTATGGCTGGTTTTTTTTTGTGTACATACAAATGTGTTTGTTTCTGGTGCCTTTATATTTGTTACGTAATTGCACGCTCTTTAAATTATATTTTCGAAATTTTCTGTTTTTTTTTTCGTTCCTTTTTTTTTCTAGAATATATTTTGCTGTGGCTTTTTAGTATAATTGCGTTTTAATGTTCTGATCTGACAAAAAAAAGCACAAAAGCTTTTCTTCTTTTTGCGTTCAGTTTTTTAAATGTTTAAAAATTGTTTGCCAAAAGTGTATCATAATGCTCCTCACATTAGCACCATTTTTGTTCCTTTTTTGTATACATTTATATAAAGCGCTTTAATTAAACGGTTAATAATTTCGGATATATCTCGATTAAAATGCACAGCAACGATGAGAGCTCTATAAATGTATCATAATGCGGCCTTCTATTAGTTAAAATTGATTTTGTCAGCCGAAATTAAATTTCAATGACGTTGGGTTGTATCGAACCATTAATGGACGAACATTGTGAACGGATGAAATGCATTTTTTTGGAAATATAAATCAAATTAAAAATATACTTTGAATAATACTTTGCGTAACGTTGCTGTATCCGCCGGAAATTATTTCACAAATTTATTTTTGAAAGTAAAATCGACATTATAAAATATGCTCCTGAATGTTTGAATGTTTTCGGAGGTGAGGTGATTCGTTTCCGTATTGCGACATGTCAATTGAGACATATACGAATTTCCCAGAGATTTCCAGATTGAAAGTTTTTTTTTTCTTTCGTTCTTTCTTTGCCGTAAAACATGGAACTTTAATATTTGACTTTGGTTAAATTGTGAAAAGGGATGTGCAATTCAATTGAACGTTTGCAGATATCAAAGCACGAGGGGGAAAACCACTTTTAAAATGTTGGGAGAATTGTTACAAATTTTGAAATAGAAAGAAGTTCTCGGAATTTTGTTAAAAAAAATATGTGTCGTACATAGAAGGGCGTGCAATCAAAATTTAATGTTGAAGTTTCCTATGATTAGAATTAATTCTTAAAAATAGAATCTCAGCAAATTGTTTCCGATCGAATTCAAATGATGTTAATGAAATGCAATAATTTTCAATGTTAAATCAATAAATTTCAGATGATGATGGAGGTATAATTTACTTACGCTCGCCCATCTTTTAATGCTTAACATTAAGATCACCCTGCCGACAGGGACTAACTTTCACGATGATATTTTCTTCATAATTCTTATATAATAACTTTATATTATCGGTGTCCTTACCACCAGTGGTTGACCCAAGTCCCAATGGTTTTGAATCAGTAACAGGGCCTTTCATTAATAAATTCGTTAGCCGAATTTACTGAAATTTACCAAAATTTACCGAATACTCACTGAATCTTTTGAAACATAAATTCGGTAAATTTCGGTAAATAATAGATCCTGCGTAACACGGACGGTAGTTACCCCACGATTTTACCTACCTAGTTTGTGATCGAAATTTAGGAAAATATGTGAAACTGTTTTCCCAAAGACGTCTGATAAAACGTAGTGGAAATTTGGAAAAATGTAGGAAAATGGGCGAAAATTTAGGAAAATATAGGAAATAATTTTCGCAAAGACATTCCTTGATTAAACGATGTAGAATTTCAAAGAAAATTTGTAGCTAATATGCTTCATCGAGGAGTAGATTAGGACACAAATGACGATAATGATGGTTTTTGGCAGTGGTTTTCTCCTCATTCCAACATTGGAATTAAATCTAAAAAAATCCAAATCGTTTACGCTCTCGATTCGTTGGTCGATGGGCAAATTTAGGTTATTGTAACGGCGACACTGTCACCATTAACAACGACTATTGTACAGAATATCATTTCGCATGAATTCACTTGATACGTGATGTTAATTGTAAATTATTATTGATGCTGATAATCACAAATTTATATCCCGAATATCATTCGCAACAGTTATACTGTATTTTACTGCTGCTGTGCCACATTTACGGTTTTCATTTCGTTTGTGTGTTATTGAATATTATTATTAGATTACTATTTTTCGGAACGTAAAGTGAAACAAAAATGTGTATTCGATAAAATACAGTGAACGACATCTCAAATGTCTCACTGTCAAATTTTTCTGAGAATTTTATTGTGTCATTAAAAATTCACAATAAAATTCTTTGAAAAAAATGACAGTGAGACATTTGAGATGTCGTTCACTGTAGAAATTTATTTTTAAAATGTGTAAAATAATATTCGATATTATTCTGATGCTATCATGCATGACACAAGAGTTTTTTCCATGTTATCACAATAATCATCCAGCACACAACAAAGCGATCTATATCACACACAAAATATTTTCGCAATAATTTCCGGGCATCACAATAGGGATATAGAAAGCACCGAAAATATCAATTCATTTGATACATCATTCACCCCGTCTCATAATATTCACACATTGTCGACAGAAATCATCATACATACACCTATTTTCCCATGCAATTTATATAAAATGCATATCGGTTATAACAAAACTTTTTTTCCCCCAATAACCCAATTTATAAATGCAAAATATTACATTTCTTCATTGCATACCACCTATAGCTTCCCACATCCATATACTATATATATAATGTGTCACATATAGTCAGTCAACAAAAACTCACCTCCATTCAAAATTCTGTATGAAAACTTATATGACTCGGTTTTACAATACGTTCTTATCGCAGGTGCCATATACGTTGTGGATGAATTGGACTACGAACAGAAACAAAGTTATGAGCTTGTCATTCGTGCAACCGATAGTGTTTCTGGTGTTTCAGGTGAGTGTTTAAATTAACTTTTGATTTTACGTTTCATGCGGTTGCATGAAAATGATATATGTTCGAACAATGATATGAACAAAAAAAAACGAGTTGGAAAAACCGTTTTTCGGTTGAACTCCATTGAAATAGAGAGAACTTTATGGCGACAATACTAAGAAAATTGTTGCACTATCGTCTCGTCTACCTCATCCGGGAATTCATTGTTTCAATTTCAAAATTCTCCATGTTTCAGCTGAGGTGCCCATCAATGTGCTCGTTCAAGATGTGAACGATTGTCCGCCGGAAATCGAACACGACAGCTACAATATATCCGTGTCGGAAGGGTCACCGTTCGGCACAGCTATTCTGAAAATTATAGCCAAAGACAATGACACCGGTATCAATCAAATGATAACGTACAACCTTCAAACGGACAACAAGAATTCGTCAGAATTCTTCCACATGGATCCGGTCGAAGGGGTTGTGTACCTGAAGAAAGCATTGGATCACGAAGCGGCTACGGCTCATCATTTTACAGTGATTGCAACGGATAAGGGTGTGCCGAGTCTCAGTTCAACGGCACACGTTTGGGTGACAGGTATGTATCTAAAGATGTTTGTTCGATATAAATGTAAGAACTTAAAATATTACTCGGGTGTCGTAACAGATTTATTAAAATGATTTAGGGAAAGTAATCAATTTCGCGACGGTATATTTACGTGCGAACGTTCGGAAGTAATTAACACAGTAATAAAGACAGTGTCGAGAGTAACGAACAATATTTGCATAATATTTAAGCACTCAAGCTCACTGAATTAATTTCCGGAATAAATATGCCATCCAGAGCGTAGTAAAATTTCGAGTCGGCATTCCGACGTCTTCTAACGTCTCCGGTACGTTCAATTTCGTTGATACTGCATCGCATTCATCGTAATGCATCTTAAAAGAGCATTAAATTCTGTTTGAAAATTCATACGAAATTATTTAACGCCACCAGAGTTATGTCGGTGCTTATTAGTTCGTATATTATTTCAGTTCTGGGATATATGTGCCTGCATACGTACATAACATATAGACAGACGTTCAAAAATTCCCCGTTCCCATTTTCCGAAAAACGTATTCTTATTATATGACATCGTACGAAGTATTTAAAAGGAATTATAGCGGCGCGAAACATTGCTAGAAGAAAATGTGCTTAGCAAATAAATTAATAATATTTTGGCGCGTGCTATTTGCCCTTAAGTGCAAATAGTCTTCTTATACACTATTTGCACTTAAGTGCAATTAGTCTTATACACTATTTGCACTTAAGTGCAAATAGTATTCTAATACGCTATTTGCACTTAAGTGCAATTAGTCTTCTAATACACTATTTGCACTTAAGTTAAATTAGCACAAAGACTATTTGCCCTTACACAGGTTAGCAGTCGCTATGTAACACGATTTTGCGCTGCGCAAAATCGTGTTACATAGCGACTGCTAACCTGTGTAAGGGCAAATAGTCTTTGTGTGCAAATAGTGAACATTATAATTAACTTCAATTAAAGTATGGGAAGAAATAAACTTCTTAATTTTCAATTTCAACAATTTGAAAGTTCCTTCAAATGTCACATGACCGAAAAGTACGTATCCTTACGATTCTCTCCATTGAGGTACCGCATATACTTTTTAGTTGATTTTCTTGAAAAATAAAGGGACCCGTGTTTTTTCTTCTCTCGAAAAAGACAAAATTCCAAAAATTATCACTTTGAAGGTGAAAAATTTTTCGCACCCGATCACACCCGCCATACAAATTGTTGTTGTAATCGTCATCTACATGGGAAGTATAAAGTGTCCTTTAGAGAGCACTATTGCTAGAATCAAAAAAGACAAAAACACGGGTCCTTTTATTTTCCGAATTCTTCAAGAAAACGTTAAAAAATTGGAAAAAAATTTCTTTTGTACCTCCCTCATTGCTTAGATTTTTTTGATGTGGTGTGTGTATTTCAATGTATCAATATGAGTGGTGGGAGGGGGTGGAGTATGCCATATTGAAGACAGTTATTTTACAATCGCAATATTTTTTGCTGTTAGTCCGTAACAAAATGGTATTTTTCCAATGAAATAGTCAATTTGATGACTAAGAGTGTCGTCCCACTTGATCATGTCGTTTTTCCAAACTCCTGTCGCGTAGCAAATGTTGGTCCAATTGAGAAACTAATTACTTTTCCGGAGTCCTGAGGTCATTTGCTATACGCTAACACTTTATTTGACTAAAATCATCCGAGAAAAATTTAACATTTTTTCTCTTGATATTGCTAACTTTGGATCTGTTTTAACGACATATATTCGCGACATAGCGAAGCGCCTTTTTATTGATAAGGTAAAAGAATAGTAGACGACAAAAAATGACTGCTTTAGTACCGTTCCAGATGCTGTTCCAGCTGTGGAGCCTCCAGAAAGAAGGATTTTGGCACCAACGTTTTTTCCAAGACTTCTGTAGGCTAGCAACACAAAAGTACTGGGTTCATTTATATGTGGAACGATAGTGGGTGAGGCCAGCTACAACACCCCATACTCAGTTCCGTGGAACGTCGAAGCTGCAGGGAAGGCGGACTCTCCGAAGATTCACTATATTATTAAAAATAACTCTCGTGGATGTACTCGCACCAGCCAGTGCGTATACTCTACCTGAAGGTCTTTTCAAGGCCGACATTAGTACAACAACATTACAACAATCTAAAATAATTTTTTCTTGAGTTATTGCCAAAAAACTGTTTTCGGTACCCTCTGACATGTCTCTACTTTTGAGCGCTTTTCACAGAATATAATTTTTTTTCTCGAAAAAGTGAAAGATACGTGTTTCCTAGAATTGAAAGTCGAATCCAACGAGCTATCACTCATCGAAGACCACTTGTTCTCAAAGTTAAGAAAATCACCTGAAGTTTTGGCGATATGACTCTTAACAGTCATATCGCCAAGACTTCAGGTGATTGGGGAACAAGCCGACTCCGATTTTAATGAGTGATAGCTCGTTGGATTCGACTTTCAATTCTAGGAAACACGTATCTTTCACTTTTTCTAAAAAAAATTTGTTTTCTGTGAAAAGTGTTCAAAAGTGATCACATGTCAGAGAGTACCGAAAACAGTTTTTCGGCAATAACTCAAGAAAAAATTATTTTAAATTGTTGTAATGTTGTACGATTGTCGGCCTTGGAAAGACCTACAGATAGAGTATACGCACTGCTTGGTGCTAGTTGATCCACGAGAGCTATGACTTAAAATATAGTGAATGTTCGGAGAGTACTGCTTCTCTGCAGCTTCGTTGTTCCACGGAACTAAGTATGGGGTGTTGTATCTGGCCTCACCCACTATCGTTCCACACATAAATGAGCCCAGTACTTTTGTGCTGCAAGCCCACAGAAGTGCTAGAAAAAAAGTTGGTGCCAAAATGCAGATTTTTTTCTTCTTTCTGAGGGCTCTACAGCTGGAACAGCATCTGGAACGGTACTATGGCAGTCATTCTTTATCGTCTACTATTGTTTTACCTTATCAATAGAAAACGCTTCGATATGTCACGAATATATCAGATCCAATGTTAGTAATATCAAGAGAAAAATTATCAAATTTTTCTCGGAGGATTTTAGTCAAATAAAGTGTTAGCGTATAGCAAATGACCTCAGGACTCCGGAACAGTAGTTAGTCTTTCAATTGGACTCTTCCTTTTGGACATTCGTAGAAGCAACGCACTCCAAGAACAAGCACAAGAGCAGATTTTTTTAACGGTCAAAAAGCCTCTTATTTTGGTCCCGCAGTGGTATTATACCAACATAAAAAACTAAATTTATATGAAAAATTCTGACTACTGCGTCGAGTAGGCCTCTTATATTAAATGTGTTGTCGTGCCTGTTTTGGAGTGCGTTGGTAGAAGTAAGAATCAAGTGTTGCCGATGTAAAACTCTTCTTTCTGACCATTTGTAGAAGCAAAAATCAAGTTTTGTCGATGGAACACTCTTGCTCGTGGCTATTTGCATAAGGAAAATTAAGGTTAATATCGGCGTTAATCTACAATCTTTAACATTTCAAATGTCTCACTATCAAAATTTTCAGAGAATTTCATTGTGTCGTTGCGAATTCTCAATGACATTCTATGAAAAAAATGACAGTGAGACATTTGAAATGTTAAAGTTTGTACTAATTTTCTCTAATCTTTCTACTCTCAGCAGACGATCAAGTTATTAGAAGACTATTTCCAAAATAGTTATTTCGAAACAAACCGTTTACGAGCTGTTTGATAAGCTTATGTTGCCGACCGTTAACCGTTAGATGGCGTATTAAACCTAATCTGAACTTGTTTTTGTAGGTTTTTTTTTCAAATTTCATTAAAAAAATTAGTTTGTGCGTCTAACTGTTTCAAACTGCACTTATATTATAACGGAAGTTGACTGTAGAGATGTGCGGGCCGACCTATTTTCAAAACCCGACCCAGCCCGGCCCAGACTAATTTTTAATGCCCGAGCCCGACCCGACCCGAGAATTTTGTAGTGAAACCCGGCCCGGCCCGACTCGGCCCGTATATTTTTTATTGAGCGAAAAAACCTAAAATTGGCGCGCCTAACAAGTGGAAATCGTTCGGTTAGCTATCGTTATAATAATGTAGTCTCACAAATCTATCGAACACTTGAAAGGAAGCTTACTCTAGGACTGTACTACAAATTTTATTTAAATTTTTCTTCAAGTTTTCACATTTTTTTAAAAGACGAACAAAGTCGGGCCGGCCCGAATCTTTGTTTTTGAAACCCGAACCCGCCCGAGCCCGACTAATTTTTGAAACCCGGACCCAAGCCCGGTCGGGCCGGGCTGGGCCGGGTCGGGTAGGTGAATTTCGGGCGGCCCGCACATCTCTAGTTGACTGCCTTTCGTCATTTCGAGGAAAAAACAGTACTACTTTCCACTTATATTTTCATTTTCTCAAAAACATATAAGTGCAAATAGTCCATTAAGACACTATTTGCACTTCAGTGCAAATAGTGTATAGGAAGACTATTGGCACTTAAGTGCAAATAGTCTATTAGAACACTAATTGCCCTTAAGTGCGAATAGTCTCTTTATACACTATTTGCACTTAAGTGCAAATAGTCACTTCGTAATATTTTCTGCTGCATTGCGTACATGAAATTCCTTTAAAATTGTCTTTTTAAATTAATTTTAAAACAAGCACAAAAACACATAAAATATGAGTTTGATATCAATGCAGAACTATGTTCTCCAGTGTTCACACAGAATATTACATTTTAGTGCTGAGTTTTCGTTCCCATTTTCAATTTATTTCTTTCAAATTGCATTATTTATTAATCTTTTTCGTTTTGTTAAAAGTGTAGTTATATTCTCTATGTACAGTACACGGGGATTTTTAGTATGCATTTTAAATGCATCCCGCTTCTCTCTCGATCCACTTTATTCAAACCGAAAAATTTATTTTAATTTATTATTCTTTTTCATTCAGCTTTTTCATTCCCACGATTCGGAATCATTATTTTGTTGAGAATATTCGATTGGGTTTTTTTTCGCTGTTATTCGAATGATAATTTCATTTTCGAATCGTTTATTCCATTAATTATGTCAATAGATCGGAAAAATCATTTTGATTAACCCCATATTCTATGATTGATTTCGTTAGCCTTTGCCTTGTCAACGTTCATGTGGTAAATTTGATTTATAATCAGTTTTGCAGAGGATGCCAAACAGGGGCACGAACATTTCAAAACAGTCATCTTCATTCTATCATAGTTTATCATATCTATCATATTCGACCCAGGCTTATTTTAACCTGATATTGACCTGAAAGCATGGTTCATAACTAACCAGATCTATTTTGATTTGTTTAGAGATTGGCATTTTACGGCCATAATAACAAGTGCAGTCTTGTCTGCGCAACGCCCACGTGCTTACGTGACTTCCGAACCATGCCCTGAAGTATGCTAATACTTGAGGAACGTTATACCTTGTCTAAATATAGGCTTGACAAATTGATTTTATTTGGGTTACATCGTTTCACACACCAAACACACTAGCCAAATTATGAAACTTGAGTGAACTTTAGGACGATGTAATCGCTAGAAAAAATCCATGTGGAATTATCTGACACGGGAATCGAACTCGGTTCATTTAGGCGAGTACGTAATCACTGAGCCATCCCGTTCGTAATACCGTTTCGTGATATTGATTCTTCGAGATATTATCGAGACAAAATTTTTGAAAGTACGTCCTGGTTAAGTCTCTGAACAGGTTGAGATTTAAATGACCAGCCTAGATGTTTAACATTCGATATGCTTCTGCAAAATAAATGCATATGCTAACCGGACTCTCCTCATTTTCACGTCTGGTAACATAATATGTACAACGTTTCTAAATAGATAATTTACTATTTGTACTTTTCAAACGCGGAACGCGATACTCACATATCACATTGTGTTAACCTTTCAGAAGTGGCTAACGTATCGCAACAAAATCATCTGTTACTTCATGTGTTGTTGTTTGATACAAAATATTTTACTTCAATATTTTTATCATTACATTTTGCTATGTAAAAGAGAACACAGGTGGTATTAATCGTTGTCGATAGCAGATGAATGGTCGTTTAAATTTTATAATTTTGGGTTGCAAAATTTTAAAGTCAAATCTTATTAAAAGTATCGCTTTGTCGTATTCAAAAGTATTCAAAATTTAACTGTCCAATTTTGCAGTTAAAATGACAATAGATTCATTTATTATAGTTGCCACATTGCCGGTTAATCGAAATTCTTTTCCGCTGTAAAATCGTATCGATTGTACTTCACCCCACTCCGACGAGTATTCTATAGATTTTATTGTAATATCATCATCACAATAGAGTCTGCAAAACAATTACATCTACGGCAATTTACTGAAAAATATCTTATTCATTTACCACCTTTTGTTTCCATAGTCATTATACAGTGTGATTGGGAAAGCTAAACGCTTTGCCAACTAACAATTCACACAATTCATATCAACAGCCAAAAGCTCACAGCAGCGGCTTATTTTCTAAAACATTTGATTTTCACGCCCAAATTAATAAACGCCGAACAATTGGAAAACATAATGCGTATAACAGGCATCATCATTTTAAAGGCAATTGTTTATTTCCATTTTTCTTTTGGCATGAAATATGATTTTCATTGCCTCCTCCATGATGCTGGAAATTATTGCTAGGGAAGAGAATTTCAACATTTTCGGGTTGTGTAATGGAGTCGAGTGTTAGAGAGAAATCATTTTTTTAAGACTTCAACAATGTTAAAAGTTTACGTTCGAAAATGCTGTTTGAAGTGACTGGCTCCCACCTATTGCCACGGAAAACATTTAAAAAACGAAGACGAAATTGGAGTCATTTTAATGCTTTTATTGAGTAAACTTTACAATATTTTCGGTGTTTCAATCGTTCGGGTATGTTTGTCTACCATCCATCATCGCCGGTTTTTCCCAGTTCTTTTCGGTGTTATAAATCGTATAATACCTTTCAACCAACACCATTCTGATTATGATAAAATTTCAGTTAATTTAACAATGATATTCTGTTTATCCCTCAGTCATAATGGCACAGCTTCTTTTGTGTAATTACTTAGCAATTTTCGAAACTTTTAATTATAATTTTTGCTACGAATTTCGGATGTTATTCACACAGCTTTATGCGAAGAATATATAAGCGAAAATGCAAAGTAGAAAGTTTTCCAGTCAGAAACGAACCGGTTATCGGAAAATCTTAATTTCCCCGGCAAACTTTAAATTACTTTTTCAAATTGATTGTTTCGATTCCCCTGTTGGGAACATACTAGTCATGGGTGTTGCAGGAAGATTAAATGACCCGTATGTCGATTTGGAGCTGATGACAATGCATCGTTCCGAAGAACTTTCGCAAAATTGCTGAATCGACTAGTTTCGGAATTGTAATAGTTATGACTCTGTCGGCGACAATTATTCTTCTTGAATGCCTGAAAATTATAACGAACGTAGTAAATCAAGATGTGTAAGGTTCTGAATGAATAGACATTGATAAGTAGGACTTAAATTGGTGAATGTTTCAATGGAATTGCTGCCAATAAGTTTATGTAACAGATGCAGTATATACGTTTATCTAGCTGTGGTAGGTACTTCATGGGAACGGTTTGTTGGTCGGTCTGACTGTGTAAAGTTACAATTTTCTCAGTAATTCCTAACTCGCCAGACAATACAACTTTTCCATGAACTACAATTTCGCAAGCGCAAGAATTTGGTTTTCTCCTTGAATTTACAATTTCGAATCCTTAGAAATTGAAATAAAATTCCTGTGGAGCCAGTGCAGTTTCTTTCAGCATTACAACATAACAAAGAACGATTGTGGGAGAATGATTCTGCCACAAAAACCCCAAATTAACATTTTAAACAAAACCCCGACAAAACCCCAATTTCGAGCTGAAATTTATCTGCAAAATTAAACTCAAAAACAAATTTTTATTTTCCAGTTGCTGATATGAACGACAATCCACCAAAGTTTGAACAACCATCGTACAGCTGTGTCCTCTCCGAACATGCATCCCGGGGTCAATTTGTCACTGTTGTTTCGGCTAGTGATCCCGATTACGTTGACCATGACAATTTGATATACACAATAGCACAGGGCAACGAATTACAGACGTACACCATTCATCCGGTCACCGGAATAATAACTTTAGTGAATATGCAAAATTTTGCTGAAAAGCATTTGACGGTATTAAATGTTTCGGTGACAGATGGAGTTTATACAAGTTTTACCCGAGTGAAAATTAATATTTTACCCGCAAATTTACATAACCCAGTGTTTCCTCATCAGATGTACGATGTTAAGGTTAACGAAAATCAATTAGCAGGACGTCTTGTTATAACGGTAAGTTTTCGTATATTAATATTTCCAAATTGATCGGCGGTGATTTTCAAATGCTTTGCAAAGATTTTATGCGCCAGTGAAATTTGCATTATTTTCATGGTAAATTATGCGATGGAAATCGAAAGCTGAAAATTTTAATTTGATTTTGATATTAAACGGGAAATGTTTTACTAAACAATAACATCGTCACCGTATTGCGTACCACTTTCTATTCGAAAAATCTCCCTTGCCTCCCTCGTAAACATTCGATAAAATTTCAAGTTTTATCCGCTTTATATGCCTGTATTATACAAAAATGTGTTTTTGTTCGGCCTATACCGACACCGTTATTCTTCCCGACATTTATTTACGTTAAATGCAAACACTAAATTGTCTAATGCATTCAACTGTTATGTAACCAGCCACAGTATCCGACGGAATCTTTAACTTACGGTCAAATGTTACAACTTTTGTGCAGACAATGGAAGAAAACAAAAGAAGCTTTCAAGCACCGACAGTTGAATTATGGTTGAAAATCGTTTACATTGTTTTGTAACATGGTTTTGCTGTGTCTGTCGCCCCCGGCCTGTCGTACAAAAACTGTCTATGGTTAAATACGGTTCTGCCGATGTCACAGAGGTATGAGCTAATAGGATTTTATGTAAAACGGATTTTAGAATGGAATTTACAAGAATTGATTGTGCTAAAGTGGATGAATTACGGAAAATGCATCGAACAATGTGCTCAAATTGCTCAAAAGAACATAATAAATTAAGGGACGCAAATATCTTTCCGCTGTAATAGGAGTATCATGAGAATAGGCTATCACAGACGGCAAGCATGTCGGATCTATTACTTCATTTGATCGAAGTATTTTCAATAGATTGACTACGAATCTTTTACTTCATGAACATCTTTCTACTATAAAGACTGTATCAATCAGAGACTGTCGCTCACTTCTTCGTTGTTATCAGTAACAAATGATAACCGTAACAGGTTAAAATTTGATTCCATTGTGTTTCCGATATATTCCAGAACTTTTAGTAGAAACGGAAGAAAGTAAGACGTTGGGTGAAGTTTCTTATAAACGGCAAGCGTGTCCATTAAATCTATTACTTCTGTTATTCAAAATAAATTTTTTACAGAAAATCTTTTACCTCATTAGATTTAACATAAAATTAATATAAAAGTTTTATGATAAGACAGCGCTTACTGTTATCGGTATTGTCGATAGCAGATCAAAAAATTGCTTTGTGCCTGAGTCAAAACCAATCATATTTCGATTTCAATGTAATGTCATTGGACGCTATCAAAATTACAGCTTTAGATATTTCTATTCCTAATTGAATGAAAACCTTACCATTCCACCAATTTCAATCAATTTATTTTCTTCACTTCCAGGTCACTGCCGACGACAAAGATTTCGGCGAATTCGGATCGTTAACTTACGACATATTTTCCGATGAAATGAAGGAATATTTTGCCATCGACAATATCAAAGGCGAAATAGTAACAAAAGTCCGGCTGGACCGTGAAGTGCGCAAAAACTATGAAATACCGGTCATAGCAACAGATGGTGGCGGACGATCTGGCTTTACAATTGTTAAAGTTAAAGTGGGCGATTTAAATGACAATGCACCGGAGTTTTATCTGCGTGAATACAAGGTTGCCATACACGGTAACCTTTCAATTAACGCAACATTTTTACAGGTATGTGAATGTGAATATGTTGTGTGAATGTGGGAAAGACATTTTATTTTATTGTTGAGTTGTGGTGTTCTGCAGCGGAGGGTTGTTTCGTAGTGTTTAGCTTTTGATTCTGCTACAATTACAAGATTTTTCCTAATTTTATTGTGCGCTGTGTAATAGAACATACAAAGTGAAACAGATGGTGCCACAAAGTAATTTCCCTGATATACACCAAAGAACTAAAAGCAATTTAAAGTTTATAAAATTTTACAATTTTTTTTCTTCTTCTCTCCTCGTCTTACTTGACTACTGCTTTACATGGTGGGTCCTGTACATGTTTTGTGTATATACCAAAAGTGTACTACGAGTACATGACGTTTTGTATTCCCATAATTTATTTAAAACAGACCAAAGCTAAACATTTCCCATCCCGGTGAAAATTTACGGCTTTATTAAATTTCATGGAAAATTTGTAATTTCGGTTCAATTAAATTATTGCACGCGGGTGTGTGTGTACATGCCCAGCCACAAAAATAACATGCAATTTTTAACTAAATAGTCGTACGTTCCACCAGTGAATACATCGCGGAATTCAATGGGATGTGTATTATATTAATAACAATTGATTTCAGAACGTAAATTGCGGAAAAATGAATTATTTATTTGTCGGGCCATGCCAACGGGAAGATATGACAGTCGCCCGAAAAATTTCGATTCCATGCAGCGATTTCTAATTTCCATCCGTTCGGTAGTCTGACCACAAATTCGTAACAGAAGCGATTTTTTCCCACATAAAATTTCCGAACGGAAAATTGTCAATTCATCACATTCGATTGATTCTTTGATCCCGATAACTATTGTGATTAAAAGTTCGGGGCTGTCATGTCTGACCAGAGTGTACACACAGTATGTATGCAAATTCCTTGTAAAAGAGATTAATTTTCAATATTCAATGTTATACATGCAGCTCATTAAACGCATCAGTAAATCAAAGCCGAGAGATTATAATTCAAATGCCATACTAAACCACACAATGTAACCATTAATTTTTCCCGTGGATATTTTTTCGCTTGAAATCCATGAGAGCGAAAAAAAAGGATTTTTTTCATTGTAGCACTAACGTGAGGAAATTAAATTAAAAATGAGAGATAAAAAAAGAGTCGATTGAAGTGATGTTAGGGGAACGAAAAATCCTTCTCTGCCATCATAACCATGTTTGAACGAGCATTGAATCTGAAGTTACTGCTTTTTTGCCTAACGAAGGAAAAACATACTTTATCGTTAAGTTGTTTTTCATGATTTTGTGTTTGTAATTAAAACTTTGATACTTTAGGTTGTCATCTCATTTGTCGACTATAGAAAGATATATGGGATTTTTGTGTCTTCCGCTTCTTTTTTTCTTCGCTTTTTTCGTTTCCAATTTACATAATTGTTGGTATTTATGAGTTTAATGGTCTGTTGTCACATTTTATGGGCTTCTTTGCATATAAAAGGAGGATTGTTTGATGGAAGAAAGGATTCTTGAACGTTAATGTGATGTGTTATCAATGGGAAAAAGCCCATTAGAAATGGGATGTAGGCCTAGCTTATGTGCGTCGATTTCTATGATGATGTCGACTGACATCAGTGAAGGCGAAAATTTCTGTTTCAATGCATAAATTAAATGTAAAAAAAACAGACTGCAAGCATACCACCCACATAATGTTTGAGGTTTTTACTTCTTTTGTTCGATCGAAAATCTTTTACTTCATTTGTTTTAACCAAAACGTTTGCTATAAAAGACCACACCAGTCAGACCTCACGTTTATTTATTGTGGTAGTTGGCACAGCCCTACGGGACCTTTGGAAACTTTGCATTTTTGTGGCCACTATGATACCCTCTTAGAATCAAAAACTTTCCCTGCCATTCAGAAAATAGAAGAAGGAAAAATTATTGTGCATAGCCTAGAATGCTGCGACTAATTTTAGGGAAAACCTTTCCCCATATTTTCTTTAATTTACTCGCAGCGCCTAATGTTCAAAATATCCTCCATTAATTTCCAGATAAAAGCCACTGATGCCGACGACAATCAAAACGCAATAATCAAATACGTGATCTACGACTCACAAAACATTGGCGTCAAGGACTTGTTCGACATCGACGAAAATACGGGCGGTTTATTCATCAAGAAACCAGCCCAACCGTACGAAAATCAAAAGTATCAATTTTTCGTCCGAGCCCATGACGGTGGTTCGCCATCGTTACATTCCGATGTACCAGTCGATGTGTACATAATGGCTGCATCCGAAATTCCACCAGATTTCGAGAAAAAGGAGCGAGTGCTATTCTTATCGGAAAGCTCACCACCTGGCACCGTAATAACAAGACTGAAGCTGACCACGAATACATCGGCAAATTATCGAATCATTTCGGGAAGCATTGACGATCCACAATTCCAAGTCAATCAACAGGGAGAATTGAGGCTGGCCAAATCATTAGATCGTGAGATGGAAGATGTGCACTATATCGGAGTGTTGGCTGAAAGTGATTCGAGTCCGTCGTTGTCGGCCTTTTCGGAAATTATACTTCATGTGCAAGACGAAAATGACAACAGTCCAGTGTTTGAAAGCAATCGGTACAACCTGGTGTTAGCCGAAAATATCGAAAAAGGTTCGATCGTGATGAAAGTGACCGCTCGTGACACAGATAATGGATCGAACGGTGATATTCGATACTCGATTTCACCGGACGCCGGTGATATAGCTAATGTGTTTGATATCGATGCCCATTCTGGGTGGATCAGTGTATTGGTGCCTCTGGACAAAGAGAAGCGTAGTGAGTACAGTTTTCAAGTAATCGGAACGGATAACGGTCAACCTAAACATAGTGCGCGGACGACAGTGTTGATAAAACTGAAAGACTATAACGATTGTCCGCCGGAATTCGATAAAGAAAAATATGAAGTGACCGTCAGTGAAGATTCGCTACCGGGAACCGTCATTTTACTCATGTCGACCACCGACAAAGACTTGGATTTGAAAACTCCGATTGAATTCTACATTACTGCTGGTGATTCATTGTCTCAGTTCCAAATACGATCAACTGGTGAGCTATACATAGCTAAACCATTGGATAGAGAATCCATAAGCAGTTACGATCTAACTATCACCGTTACGGATGGCACATTTACGACGAAGGCCAATGTTGCTGTGACTGTTATCGATGGTGAGTACCTTTCTATTCGATTAATCAAATTTTAGTTATCCATTCAAATTGAGGCGCGCGTTCAACACGAACCAACTAAATTAATTTTCCTTCGATTTTCTCGTCTATTCCAGCCAACGATAATCCTCCTTACTGCTTAAAATATCGCTACCGAGAAGTATTAAGTGAAGGTGCTAACCTAGGAACATTCATTCTAAATGTTCAGGCAACCGATGCCGACGAGCCAATCAACTCAAAATTGAGATATTATTTGACTGGAACCGGTGCTGACGATTTCTCATTGGACAAAGATAACGGAAACTTAAAGACCTCCCGACAGTTGGATCGAGAAAACCAGTCACGCTATCATTTGGTGGCTCACGTACAGGATCGCGATCATTTCGGCTGGGAATGTTCGTCGCAAATTGAAATTGTCGTAACGGATCTGAACGATAATGCTCCACAATTTTCGATGCAATCGTACAGTGTAACTTTGCCGGAAGATGCAGAGGTTGGCACGTTAGTGACAAAAGTTCATGCCACGGACAACGACATTGGTGTCAACCGGAAAATCAACTACTCGTTTGTGGACTCGTTCAAGGATCACTTCAAAATAGCTCGTGACAGTGGCATTATAACATTGGCTAAGCCTCTCGATCGAGAGGAAAAGGCCATTTATAACCTCACAGTTGAAGCCACTGATCAAGGTGTACCGAAGAAGTCTACGATCGCAACGCTTGTGGTTAACGTTCAAGATGTCAATGACAATCCGCCCGAGTTCACGTCCAAACACTATTTCGCATCCATTCCGGAGATGAGTTCACCTGGTTCCGAAGTAATTAAAGTGGTTGCTACTTCGAAAGACACCGGTGTCAATGCTGAAGTTTATTACTCGATCATCGGTGGAAATGAGCAAAAGAAGTTTGGGATCAACAAGAACACAGGAGTTGTTAACGTCGCTGATATTCTTGACTTTGAACGGGCTAGGGATTATTTCTTGACAATACAGGCAGTTGATGGTGGAACTCCTCCGTTGAGCAATTTGGCCACTCTGAACATTTCAGTAACAGACACGGTAAGTTCAAACGATGATATGTTTTGAAGGAATGATTTGGTGCGGTTTTAGAGCTCCTTAGTCAGAAATGTCATGGACTAGTAGGGACAATTGAAAGATAATTTTCATGTCAATCATCACCACCCTTGCCACCCTTCTTACAATTTTCTTTTTTATTTCTTTCATTTCCAATAGAATGACAACGCACCCATCTTTACCCAGAATTCTTACTCGGCGAGAATAAGAGAAGATGCTCAGATCGGTGATAAGATTCTGCAGGTACGGGCGAATGACCTGGATTCCGGCGACAATGGGAAAATATTCTACAGCATCGAACGAGGCGATCGTCTGAAGCAATTTGAAATTGAAGAGACATCGGGATACATATCGGTTGCTGCACCGTTGGACAGAGAATCCGTCTCAAATTATGTTCTCGAAGTGCGTGCCCGAGATAACGGTTTTCCAGTTCTGTCGTCGTACGTTCTGATCAACATCGAAATTTCCGATGCGAATGATAATCCACCGGTTTTTACCAAGAACAATTACACGACCATTGTTCAGGAGGACAAGCAACTCGGATTTACATTGCTTAAATTCGAAATAACCGATCTGGACACTGTACCGAACGCCGCTCCATACACGTTCGACTTCAGGGCTGGAAATGAAGGTGGTGCATTCCGATTGGAACAGGATGGCATACTTCGAACAGCTGCGCGATTCAATCATAAAGTCAAGGATAGTTACCGCTTACAAATCCGTGTGTTTGACAATGGAACACCACCCTTGTATTCGGACACATGGGTGCACGTTAAAGTCATCGAAGAATCTCAATATCCACCAATTATAACGCCACAGGAAATTGCAATCAATTCGTTCCAAGACGAATTTCCCGGCGGCAAAATTGGTCGAATTTTCGCTTCCGATCAGGATAAATACGACACCCTGTCGTATGCATTGGCACCAACAGCAGGCGTTTTGTATTCACCGAATAGTCTGTTCAACATATCAAAAACAAATGGAACATTGTACGCTCTGCCTCGGCTAGATATTGGAGACTATCGAGTCAATGTGACTGCAACGGATGGGAAATTTACTGCCTCAGCTATCATCAAAATATCCGTCGAACTTGTGTCCAATGAAATGCTGAAAAATTCGGTGGTCATTCGTTTCAGCAAAGTCAGTCCCGAACAATTTATTCTCAGTCATCGTAAGACGTTCATCAGATCGATTCGTAATGCGATTGGATCTCGTTTGAAGGATGTTGTAATACTGGCGGTGCAATCATCGAGTGATGACTCTAATATGGTCAGACATAGATACAAACGAAACAAATCTCTGTCCAACATCACACATCTGCTAGATTTGAGAGACAAGCGACAGACTCAACGAGATCTGGATGTTCTGTTTACAGTGAGAAAACCACAGGCTAATCCTAATCATTTCGGTTACTATTCACCGGATGAGATCAGAAAATCGCTGGAAGACAAACTGGACGAATTGGAGGAATTAACGAACCTGTCGGTGGAAGAAGTCGTAAAATCCAAATGCATTCCTCGATATTGTGGCGACCATGGCAAATGTAAGGATAAAATTGATCTCAGCACTCTGGGGATACACACGGTTACGACGGATGTAACCAGTTTCGTGTCGGCAAGATATGAACACAAAATCGAGTGCGATTGTGTGGTCGGTTATGGTGGCGAAAAGTGTGAAGACACCGTCAACGAATGTGCTCATAATCCATGCGCGAACTACAAGATTTGCGTTCCCGATTTGTCGACACAAGGCTTCCATTGTATTTGTCCGGAGGGATTTGCTGGTCCCACTTGCGACAAGGACATCATGAAATGTGCGGACGACAGTTGTTATATACCACGGAATCCGGTATCGTTTAGCGGTAAAAGTTACGCCCAATATCGCATTGACAAAACTCTCGCTAAGAAAACGCTCGAAGATCAACTGATATTCACCACAAGAATACGGACAATTCAACCAACCGGCAACATAATGTATGCAGCCGGAAAGGTCGACTACAACATCTTAGAGATTGTAAACGGAGTGGTCCAGTATCGTTTCGATCTCGGATCCGGTGAAGGGATGGTGAGCGTTTCGAGCATATTCGTATCCGATGGTCAATGGCATGAAATTAAACTGGAACGAGAGGGTAACAGTGCCAAATTGATTGTAAACGGTAAACATGTGGCAAATGGCAATGCACCGGGAGTGAATGGCATTTTGAACATTCAAGCAAATGACCTGTATTTGGGTGCAGAAGTGCGACAGCATCCGACTGTTCTCGGATTTGAAGACATTCAACGGGGATTTGTTGGATGCATGGACGATGTGAAAATAGCAAGAGTCGCCGTGCCGTTGCACATGACTGGAGGTAGTTCAGTAGCTGTACTGAAGCGATTTGCGAATGTCGAATTTAGTTGTGACACATCGGTGGTTCTTGTGCCGCTTGGTGTATGTGGAACTCAGCCGTAAGTTATGCGCCTAGCACTTTTTCGTTCAAATTCCTAACATTTGAGTTTTTAGGTGCTACAATGGAGGAACTTGCAAAGATCTTGGAGGCGGAAGCTTCGATTGTGTGTGTCATTCTCGCTTCACTGGTCAGTACTGCAAAGAGGACAAAGATCCGTGTGCATCTGGTCCTTGTCTGTAAGTTATTTTATTGATTTTTAAAAGTTCTAGAAACGAGAAACATATCGCAACAAAATCCTCAAATCTGTTACTTCATTTGTGTGAAGTATCTCCTAATGTTCGATGCAACATCTATCACTTCAATACCTTCTGGTATATAAGTGAACACTAGCCGAAACCTATCGATTATTTTTGTCATCGCTGTCAGTAACAGATGACTCGCCGTAGTTGCTCTGAGCGAGAATAATTGCTCCATTTGGCTTAATTTAATTCTTAACTTTCCAGCTTCGGCGGAAAATGTCGCAACGAACCACCTGGCAACTACTCTTGCGAATGTCCTGCAAGAATGACCGGCAAAAGATGTGATTTTGGCCGATTCTGTTCGCCGAATCCTTGCCGAAACGGTGGAGTGTGTGAAGAAGGCGACAATGGGCCGTTGTGCATGTGTCGGGGCTACATGGGTCCAACTTGTGAATTGGATGTGAACGAATGCGAAAATCATCCTTGTGGGAGCGGAGCCACTTGCATCAATGAAGCAGGAAGTTTTCGCTGTATTTGTCCGCCTGATCTGACGGGTGCCAGTTGTGGCGATCCACTCTACTCCAATTCCATTACGCACAAATTCAAGAATCTTCCGATGGAACAGGTTATCGGTGGAGTTGTGGGCGTCGGTTCCATTGTCGTTTTTGTTTTAATGGCTATTATGTGTCGGGTTTGCAAGAAGCGGTCGTCCAGACAGCATGTTACAAACATTAACAACGAACGAAAGGAAATTGTACTGAATTCTATGGCTCGTGAACATCCGGAGTATAAGCGCGGTTCCAAAATGAGCAACCTGGAGATCATTCAGCGAGGTGAGTGCCAACAGAGGCCAGTTTCTTACGCAGCTGCAGCTAATGATCCTGGTTACACGTGCAACACCGTTTTCGTTAACAATTTGGACACGCTGAGAAGTTACGGATCGGCTGGTGATGAACTGGAAAATGTTCCGCCAGAATACCGTAAACTGAATCGGCCGAATCAGCAAGTTAACATAAACGGAAACACATCCAGTGACACGGATTCGTTGCACAAGCAAACGTGGTCTGATCAGATGCAGTTACAACAGTTGGAAAGCAGTAAAATCCATAACGGTGAGAACGGCTTCTTGACATTCAAGAACTGTCAACCAACTAACCAATTTACTTCAACAGATCTGAAACGTCTCAGTCCACTGTCGACAGAGCATCGCTGTGCTACTGTTAAAGCAACCGGCATCCTGCCAGGACGTTTGCTCAACGTACCAATGCCAAATCCAACTATGGTATCGGGAAGCTTCGACGAATCGTCTGGTGTTCATAGTTCATATCATTGGGATTGCTCTGATTGGGTGCGTCGCAGCCACAATCCATTGCCAAACATCACTGAAGTACCGGGTAGTGAGGTTCCTGATTCATCCAGCTTTCATAGCAATGAAAGCAACGAATCACATCCGAAGAATAACATCATGCCGCTACGTGAGTTCTAATTGATCGTTAAGTAATTGAACGGAAATTTATTGATTTCATTTTTCATTGTGTAAATGCAGTCATCGGACCAGTGGATCCAGTTCGAGACATTGATACACTCAATGAGGAGGAACTGGAGTCTGAATTTGTCGACGATTCCGAGTACGAGGGAAGTGAACAACAATCATTGGCTTTCGATCATAGCACTTCCATTCCAGTTTTGAATCCATTGGACAGTGGCAGCGAGGATTATAGATTTAGTACAGGTGAGTGACTCAGACAGTTGTTTTTTGCATAAAAAATTGTTTTACTTTGGACATCTCGTGCGTTTACAATGAGGTGAAAATGTACCGTACAATACTTCATGACTTTGTCCCATTTGGCGAAAATGTCTTCGGTGTGATTGATGTATAGAGGTCCGTAAGGGGGTGATACAACAGGACCTAATATTGAGAATTATTTCACCAAAAAGTTACCGAATTTTGTGAATTTTTTAGTGAATTTTCGTGAAATATTTCACAAGATTAAGCCTTGTGCAGCACAGAGACAATTAAATGGGATCGTGTGACCTTGACAGAAGTTGAAGTACGGAGTTAATAAACCGGAAGTCTGTGACCTATCTACTAGTTTGAGATCTAGTTTCTCATCAAGACACAGAAATCGTTCTAACATTACTAGTCCCGCCGCGATAAGGCACTGAAAAGTTATTCTGAGTCTTAAGCCGATTGCTACTATTTGCTGTCAAGCTGATTTCACAACATTTTAAGTGAACAGCTCCAAGAATTAATTCTCCGATCAAGTTCACGTTGACCTGATTTAGTTTACCTGAACCTGATCTTAATTTCAATGAGAATTTAAGATTTACGATTCAACCTACAGATGTATTACAGGATGGGTCATGTCAAGTCAATCCCGATTTGTTTCGAATCTTGCCTCAAATAGGTCTCCAAATATTTTCTTTAGAATTTTTAGAATTAATAATTTAAATTCCGAATAATAAGCCCTGCATCGCCTGTAACTCTCACACTGGGTGCAATGAAATGCTCAAAAAAATCTACTCATACAAACCGCCGAAAGTAATATGACGCAGAGTCTATATTTGTGAAAATATTTTCGTGAATTTTTTCGATTTTAGTCATTCAGTAAATTTTGCGAAGATTTTTTCACCAGCCCTCGTAACAGGGCAATTCGCCTTTATATATCAATCACATCGCAGACTATTTTCACAGTTATAAAGCATGTTAGCACAAAAAGTGAAATTAATACTAAAATAAATTCTGTTTATTTCTACCATTTCTCCCCACTGATCCAGTGCCTTTAATAGTTAAAAATAACCGTAAGTTTGTTACAACAATTTTTTTTTGTTCGTTATACCTCACGTTCTTCTCGTTGCTTTTACGCTTACAATAACATCATTATTTGCTGCTGGAATAAGTGGTGCTTTCCATTTATGAATGTATTATTGACCTATAAAATGTGAAAGGCTTTTAGCAACAATATTATTTATGCCACACATTTGAAATTTCATACACTTTTCCATTCAATAAAAAGTCGAAAATTTAATTGAACCACCGCGCAATGTGGAAACAAAAATGGTTTTCTTTTAACCGAAATGGATAATAATGGTTTCACCAAACCGGGTGAACTGGCATTGTTATGGCACATTTATTATCCACGAATATTTTAATACAAAGAACCTTAAGCTGCTACAGAACGTTGAAGCATTTTTTGGTGGATTCATTTTATTAATAACAATTATTGTCGACAATCAATCGATTTTTTTACTCAAAGTAACAGACGTATACCGTTTTCATGCAATTTTACTCGATATTCGTGAAAGGAACAGATATTGTGAGATATTGTCCTCGGTCTTTGTAGTAAATGTTGTGCAGAAACCGTTCAGCTGTTTTAATTTCTCCGCATTTGTCGTCTGATATAATCAATGAATCTGTTACTTCATTTGTTTATGGTGTTTGGTAGAAAATCTTTTACTTCATTACCCTAAACATTCAGTTTACAATAAATATAGAACTATCGAGAGCTGATCGCTTATTTTATCGGTATTGTCGTTAACATATGTCAATCATTTTCTGTCATTTGGAATTAATGTTTCGGAGTTATTTTGTCAAAACACCTGTAACGATACTAACGCGTAACATAATGCAAAATATAACAAGTTGACCCTCTTTTGAAATTACGTTCATGTTCATAATTCGGAAGTACCGAGGCTGTAAACGTTAGGGATTACTTCCCAACAGTTTCAGTTTCATTACAATCAGGTACTATTTTTGGGAAAACATTTTCCCCAATTTTGTTACATTTTTCAAATTTTTCCGAGGCACAAGAAACCATTGACAACATTTGACTCATACACAAGTAATGCATCTTACTCAGAAACTTGAGTTTACATGCTTCAGATATGTAATGGTGTCATCACTAGGTTAAGATTACTAGGTTCTAGGTTCTTTGGTTTAGCAATGTAGATGTTTCGACGAGTAGATTATAGCTCTTGTCACTTCACACTAGTCAAAATAACAAGCGTAATCTACTTTTCCAGATGTTGTAAGAAAATATCGTCTGAAATGACGCATCGGTAGCATAAAAAGGAATGCAGTGGTAGTCATTACTCTCATCAGAGCATAAAATGGTTTACTTAGTGTAATGAAAATTTCTTACAATTACCTCTTCTACCACATCGGGTGCCATTATAGCCAGCCCATCTAAAATCCATTAAAAATAAACCTCTAAACCGGAAGGAATCGAACACCAGAAAATATAAATTCACTAAAAAGAAAAATTGAGCCGCACAAAAAGGGGGAATATAATAAAAATTCATCTTGTGCGGTCTCTAAAATGCATTTACTTGCATTGTACGTATGTCCAACAGCAACGAAAATAAATAGGAAAAAGGCAAGAAAAATATTCCATTACAAACCGACAAGGCCCTTTAGAAAATCTTTGAAAAGAGATAAACTGGAAAAATTGATATAACATTTCATGTCTTTTCCATCAATTTTTCACTTATCTTTCTTTACATTAGTTTGCTTTATGGGTTAGCATTTTGAAATTTCTTTCCGGCAGACAAAATTTAAAGAAGCACTTACAATATTGCCGATACAGCTTATTGAAGACGGGGAGAGAAGAAGAAGAAGAAGAAAAAAACGTTAATACATTACATGCTATACGACTTGTGGGGGTTATATATTTTCTATTCGGCTGGTATAACACCCCCCGGATAAGGAACTTTAACATACACATCAGACTCAATAGCAGGTTTTTGTAGGGTTTTCGTTTCCATTCGTTCTGTATAGCACTAAAAAATAAATTTGAAGTTAAATGAAAAATTGTAAGCTGTTTACTAAACAGTGTTTGGGTCTACAGTACATTTCCAAATGCAAACACAAAATTGTATGACTTTAAGCCATAGCCGTGTTTCCAATTCGATTTTTTGTTTCCGAAATTATTGTTTCATTGCTGACTGTGTGCCAAGTTTTTCATTCATTGGATTCAAAGTGTTTACAATTCGACTGGTTTATTGACTTCATTTGTAAATGAAAATGATGTTAACTGAATCAACAAATTCATTTTATCCCAGAAAAATGATTTGCACTGAAATAGTAGATTGCTCAGCAATTTTCAAGAATTTTGATATTATTCGTAAATTTATCTACCGAATTTACTGAAATTTTCTAAATTTTACAGAAATTTACTGAATATCGGAAGATTATCGGAACATACATTCGGTAAATCTTAGTACACTCATTAAACCTAATGCTTGTGCAGAATCAGCAACAGCTGAACTTCACCAGCTGATCAAGAAACACACTCTTCTTGTATAATAAATCAACACTCATGTCAAAACACTTTCTAAACAACGAGTTGACTACAGTCATTACGTGTTATGTGCGCATATAGATGACCTTTAAGACTTAACGTATGTGTGGACTGTATGTAGCTTGCCTTTGAATTGTTTTCGAAAAAAAAATGTTTTCTTTGAAAAGAACCATTTCCACTAAAGTGTCAGTTTTTGGCCTACACATTCTTAAAATTGATTTTTAACCGTGAAGTCATGATGGTACATTTTTGGCCGTTCTTCAAATTTAAAGTATTTGTTTGAGGATTTTCTTAACAAAGAATTTTCTTTTGAGTGCAAAGGGATTTTCTATGTTTATCTGCCTGCTTTAAGAGTCTACCGGAAATATAAAATGTGTGACTGAGTTTTGTGGACCACGAATTTTGTCAATTACGTAGAAATGCAAGCTTAATTCCGTTTAGCTCTTCGTTTACTTGACAGATGTATTTAAACAACAACGCCTCTGCCCTAGTCCCTTAGTCTAAGTAAACGTAGGCAAAACGTACAACTGAGAATCCAACTTCACAGTTGTCAGTCGAGCCTAAATTTCTAATTACATTATCCATTTCAAGCGGGTCGGGAAGAATTTATCTATTTCTGTTCTCGAGCGATTGGACCTTTCCGCTTTTCCTGAACAAAAGCAAATATTTCAGCATTACTTTTGCTTTTGTGAGTTATCCTATAGCCTTTGCATTCCGACTAAAAACTGGTAGACATCTGTTATCGAAAAGAATCGAGGACATAGATAAACGATCCACTCTGTCTGTTGTTCTCTTATATTGCAAAATACATGCAAAAACTGATGAAGTAAAAGATTTCGAAAATTCCTTCAATAAAAGATGCAACAGATTGAATGATTGTACTGCGATACCATTGCGGTTTTATTTGCAAAGGGTTAAACTCCAATTATTGCAAACTTTATAAATTGTTATGTTTTGCATGCATCCCCGATTCTGAGTCAAGCTAATTTACATTTCACAACATTTGATGAAAATTTATGATCGCCATAAACTATACACCATTTTCCATCTTATGAGCACAGTTATTCGGAACATTTCATTGTTTTTATTTGGTCATCATCCCATTTTTGATCCTTTCCGTTTGCAGTAAACAAGCGCTTGCAATTCGCATTTATAATTGAAAATTCATTTTGTTTATAATTTGCATCTATTACTGTCGATGTTAATATACCGCCCGGATCATAGCTTCAGTCAATTAATATTGTTTTTCCCCTCTTGTTTTCCATTTTCATATTGTGCAGCTGATAGTTATTTACGGCATCCGAATAGCTATTTACCGCGATACAACATTCAAAGCGAAACGGATGGCGAATCGGCTCCGTTAACGGGTAATCGAAATTTTAATGGAGACGATATGGCCGATCAACACATCACCGAATCAGATGATGAAGACGTTCCATCGTACGGATTTCCTTCGCAGCAGAAGCGACGAAATCGCCGAAATGTCAGCGATATTGATTTACTAATTAGCAATGGCGGTAAGTAATCGATGAATCTTTTTGCTTGTGACTTTTTCGTAGTTTTTAAGGTAAATTCGTGGGACTCGTAATTGATATTCTGGGACGAACATAATTCCTAATATTTTCGGTCAATTCAATCGCTTAGAGGTCGCTTAGACTCGCTTAGGGGTCGCTTAGACTAATCATCATAAAAGTCGCCTGATGCGTTTACTTGTTTATTTAACAATGCCTTCATTTAACGAAACATTTTCCGATGCATTTTTACACGACTTTTAGGGTATTTCCCCTTTCTCTTTATTCTCAAGGATTCTCTAAAAAAATTGAAGGATTTTTTTTGAGGATTTTCTTAACAGAACATTCTTGGGTGCAAAAGGATTTTCTATATTTATCTACCCATCGGGATAACCCGTTAACGGCTTCACAACGTAAATCCAACAAGAGGAACGCTTGCCTATTCAGTGCTGTGTTAAAGCATTTCAAGTTCAATTTTCCGAGTACATCGAGTACATCGGAGTATATGTGACGACGAAAAGTAGCTATTAATGTTGGAATTCTCTGACCGTACGCAAATTATGGGAATAACCGACTTTGAACTCTTAATTGGAAAGTGTGAGGACTCTATCAAACTCACGAAAAAGTTGAACAAAGATACAAGAAAAATTTGGTGGACGTCATTATATGCAGCGACTTTAAGCGAGTGTAAATGTTTTTGTATATGCTCAGAGAGAATACAACCTTCTAACATATGGCTATTATCATCTGCTGTTGATAATGACGAAATGAAAGATTTCATTGAAGTCTGTCGAAAATACTTAAATCAAGTAAAGTAGTAGATTCGATAGTTTCGTCTTTAATTTTAAGCCCAAAAACAATCGAAGAGATTTTTGCTTGAGTTAGAATGAAGAAAGGAACGAAGGACGTTTCTTACTAACAAATCATTTCCAATTCCTTAAAGGCGAACACAATTTACTGCTGGGTAATCATCATGGCACCTCAAACAGTGACGTATCAACGCATCTATGTGAAATAGACGATTCCGAATGCGAACAAGAATCGACGAAAAGTGTAAAATGGGCACCCAGTGTCCAATCGACTCAGGTCTGACAAATATGGTACACAGCCGAATTACGAATCATTTCGACGGTATAAGGAAAAAATAAACATTTTGCATTTATCGAAAAATGTTCATTAAAACATACCCTGAAAACATCAGCCTGTCTCAAATTAATAAAAAAAAAAAAAAAAAAATCAGCAAAAAAATCAACAAAAAATGAATTTAAAAAAAAATTAAACCGCAGCAAATGAATGCAAAAGTATTTTATAATCAAACGAAACAAAATAAATTTTTGTTTTTGTCCTAAAAAAGTTTTTTGGTTCAGAAAGTTAGTCTCGAAATTCGCAAAGAGTTAATTTAAAGCAGTGACAAAAGAATCCATTAATTTTGTTTCGTTTTGTGATATTAATTTTTTGGTTTTTCACACCGATCTATAACCAAGATATAAATGTGTTCTACCGAAAGATAAAGTTTGAAAACAATAGAAAGTAAAAAAAGATAAAAATTTAAAGTAAACGAAAAGTAAAATTAAAAAAAGAAAATGTGTAAAAAAAACAAGTCGCAGCTAGGAACCAATTTAGTGAATCGATTAATTAAAACTATTTTTTAATTAAAACAAAGGTAAAAAATAAAAATAAAAAAAAATTTAAACGACTGAAATTGAATAATGAGAAAATATTTAGAAGTTTAAAAAAACGACGATGATAAAATGCGAACCTAATTAGAAGCGCGTACTGAACTAAAATTCTTTTACGAAATAGTATTTCGCGTCAACAGGCGAAAAGTGGTTTATTTCACAACACATGAAGGGATAGAAGGAACATCTTTTTATATTTAGATAGAATTTTTTTTACAATTAAAACTTTTTTTCGTTTATCTAAATTCTAAGGTAAGTTTAAACTAAATTATTTTTTGATACAAAATATATTTCGATATGATTGCAATTTTATGGATACTGGACACACACACAAAATATAACGAAATGTACGTGGAATGTGGATTTTATTTCAGTTAGCGATGTGTTTGTGTTACTTTTGAACAAATAAAAAAAACTGATCAATCGACACAACATCATTATTTCCGAAAAGCTTCAGTTTATCAATTGATAACCACAGAAAGGAAATTCCTTCTGTTCATATAAATTGTTAAATGCAGAAACTGGACAACTTTAGCGAATTAAAAGAAAAATGAAAAATCATCCTCATTTTTAAATAGAAGTTTTTTGTAGAGATTAAAACAGAAAGCATAACATCTTATGAATGAATGAAATTTAATTTTTCTTATAATTCGCTAATATAATACAAGTTCCATTTTTACATTTGACTATTCATCTAAATGATCTTTTTCCTAACAAATCCAACAATAATACAGAGAAATAAAATCAAACATTAGTGTAACATAGCATTGAAAATAGTTTGCCATTCAGTTATTCAGCAATATGCAATGCATAATACGATTCATACACATCAACCAAACAACAAAACAGAATATTGGTGAGCTAAAGATCGATGGAAAAGCATTTCAAAGTTTGATTGGGTTTGGTGAAAGTAAAAGTTGTAAAGGAAAAGTTCACAAAATCTTTTGATTTCATTGAGAATATCATGAAAACATATCTCCTGTACTGACATTGACGGTTTGTTTGATGCAAATTTTTTAAAAACATTTTTCTCATAAAGATAAACTTTCCTTTTGAAGTCGCACCTTTGCTACATAAGCCTGAAATAGATCTTCTAACTGCCTAACCTGTTCATTCGCATATGATGGTGTCGTCCAATCAACGACATCAGTAGTCATCGTTTTCGATGCACAGAAATATTTGTTAAAACGAGTGAAGTAGAAGATTTAGTGTTGATAACTAGGAAATGGTTCAGGTTGAGTAAGTTAATTGAAGATTAGACGCTTGCCGACTGCAAAAGACTAATGAATCCCTTCTCGATGTGACATAGTCTTATTCTTGATCCTAATGTCTTTAAAGTGAACGTAACATTTACCGTTTCAGTATTGCTGTTCACCTTTTTTAGACAGACATAACAATCAATTTATGCAAGAAGGGCGAAGAATCAACATACAACAAACATAACAATGTTACGCCACGGTAGGTCAGAAAATCTAACAATTTTAAACTCTGACGCTTTGAAGCATTTCAAATAGAAAAATGAAAGTCTTACACTTTCTTCACTGAAAGGCCCCTCAAAGTTCTCTAAAACAATTTCTCCTTTCAAAGTGACCATCGTCTGTGCATCAAATTTCCATCAGTTATGAACTGTATTTCCGGGTCTTGCACAAATTTCAAATAGAAGCACTCCACTCAATTCCACTCGACGCAACTGAATGTGAAGCCCATCATCACCTGTGATTTGAAAGTTTATCAGCGTCCGTTGAAGCCCCTATCGTTTTTCATTTATTCCGTCCAACCGTTCGTTTGGAAGCAGTTGAAAATGTTGTTTATTTGATCCGACTGATTCTATTTAAGTTCACATTTTTTAACAACGACCATTAATTGGAAAGTTCCCAGAAAAAATGTTTCCATTTTCGCATCTGTTTTACATGGCATGTTTATCGTTACCATAAATACCATGACTATAACTAGGAAAACTCATTAAATGGAAGCTACCCCTCGCAAAAAATGCTGATAAAAACAGAGATGAAAAGTGATTAAAAGTTTCAACGAAACTAGATGTAACAGTCTTTAAAATGAAATGCTTTTCGAACTGATATAATAATTAAACCGGTCTTCCACATTTTCCTGGAAAACCCAATGAAAACAACATTTTCCTAACAAGCTTCACCATATTTAATTGAATTCCATCCATCCATAACATTACGCTAGTTGCCATCATTTATTTACAATTTTCACATAAAATTTTTTCTACACTTAAAAGCCATCGAAAATTGAAATGCACATCGTCATCAATATTTTATATCATTATGTCCTGGTGTTTTTTTTCCACGATCGAACGAATCAGAAAAAAAGTATTAAAAGTTTATACATGAAAAAAAATGTTGAAACCTACTGCGAACTTAAATTGACACTGAATTAATTGAATTAAATTTATTTTTTAGTTTAAAATATATTTTTTTGGCATAACTTATACGTTTAGCCTAATTTTAATTTATTTAAGAAAATAATTTATTCGACAAAATGTTTAAGTTCTATGAAGATACAAAGTAAAATAAAATGAAAATCATGAGAATTAGTAAGCCATAACATTAGTTTAACGAAAACTATTCTCTCCATTTAATTTAATTTCCTTTCTTATTTGTAAACGATTCTAACACAAAATAATAATAAAATGAAAGAGAAAAATTAAAACTAACTGATAAATTTAAACAAGAACGATAATTATAATTGCGTACACATTGAAATAAAAGAAATTAATTAAATTAATAAAACAACAAACTGGAAGAAAAAGAAACACTCATCAGATTCACACAATATTGCATTTATTATTAAGAAAAATGAAAAAGAAACCAACATGAAAAAAGTAATCATATACCTACTTATAAACTACTATTTTTTGTTAAAATATATTTAATAAAAAAAGAAACTATTAAAACTGAAACGGGACTTTTTGTATCTTCTACTTAAAACTACACATCGCTTCGCTCGTATGGAAAGTTTAGGACTAATACTACAAAATCGACTATGACCAACACAGTGAACAAAATAATTTCTGCAACAATGTATCGAAATAGACAAACATTAAAATTACGAGGGATGGTTCAGTGGTTACGTACTAGCCTTCCACCAAAATGATCCGTGCTCGAATCCCGTGTCAGACAATTCCACATGGAATTTTTCTAGCGATTATATCGCATTTTTGATGTCCTAAAGTTCACTCAACCTTCATAATTTTTGTAGTTGCGGTGTGTTATGTTTCTGCAACGATGTACATTCTGAATGACTCTGAATGAACAACGAACGAACGAACAAATTAAAATAAATCAAAGAATCATTTTCACCGACAGTGGCAATTTGTTGGAATAATTAATTATAGACCAGTGCCCTTCGGTATTTCTCTCATTTTACGAGTTTCTGGTCGGTAAATGCAATTTTTCTAGTACATTTTTCACATTTAACGACCAGAAGCACGTAAAGCACTGTATGTACGAGGTTCAAAATTTTTATTTTGACGAGTGGAAATACAGCCCTCCCCTTCGGGTCAGGCCATAACGTCCCCACTCGTCAAAATGAAAAATTTGGAGCCTCGGACGTAATGTACTATTACTACCCGATGCGAATTTCATTTGCTCTACGACCTCTATTTTATAGCCCTACTCAGCCTATTTCTCATCGTAGAAAATCTCAATTGGCGTCAAAATGAAAGTATGGGCACCAAATGACGAATTTTATTGAAAAAATTGCTTTTCCGGGTGTTACATGCCTGTCAAGTCAGATTTTCGAGTTTTGAGGCACGCTCAAATCTACAATGAGAATTTCAATTTTCAACTCCGCGTAGGTTTCAAGCCGTTATGTTATGAGGGCACTCTCACACACTCTCACTATTACAGAAAAATATCTTTTAAAATACCCCAATACATACTCGATATGTGTTTTCGCTTGGGCTTCGCCCGCGCGTGCACACACATCTTGTGTGGATTGGGGTATGTTGAAATCTACTATTATACAAATTAGCATCATAATGTAAAAAATTCGTATCTGTTGCTTTCAATGTAGGAAGTAACCATTACGGTCTTGACCGAAAAAAATCACATTTCAATGCTATGCTGTGATTACACGAAATCAGTTGTATTTCGTCCAATTACTGCAGATTAGTAAATTGCACAAAGTCGATTTTTCGTTTTGCATTCACAATCTAAACATAATCAATTTTGTATCAGGAAAACTCTCAAGGGTCAGATTTCCGATGTTAGTCAATCTTAGCAGGGATACCTTTTAGACCATCGGCGTCTTCTGCAGTTTTGTTGAGTTTTCTATGGTTTACATTCTACTAGAACATCTTTATCAAAAATACTGACAACTTTCCGAGATTACACCATCGTAAACACAAAGTCGATCGGGAGGACTTCGCGGACCACACAAATCTCAACAATCAATTCTTTCTAGCGCTGCCCTAGTAGCGCACATATCATCAGTAACTGTAATGGAATCTGTTACTTCTTTTGATCCAATAAGAAATTCCATTGATATTAAGTCTGTTACTTCAGTAGTTTGTTCATATATTTTGCTATAAAGTACCGCATAAGCTGAAGCTTTCCATTTATTTTTGTTGTCGTGGTTGATAACAGATGGCATAATCATCTCCAGCTGAGTCTCAAATTTTCACTACATTCATCGTGACACTACCCACTCATCTTTAGTGCCATTGCACGCTTAAACGAGTATAGCGATCAGGAAAAACAGTTCACGGAAAACGATATTTACCCCGAAAGTAAATGCAATTGACATTTCTAGCGAAAGAATTCTTTTGTTTAAATTTTGCACTAAGTCCGACATGCGAATTACGGCAGCGTGCACGACCAGGAACAATTTCCATAACAAAAGTCAATGTTTTCGGTTTTTGAACGGCTACTATTAACTATACATAAGTATCGTGAAAACATTTTTTGTTGCTTTTAAGGCACCTATCTAGACATAAAAAATAATCAGCTAGCATATGTGTCCGATTTCAGCAAGGCAATTTAAAAAAAAAATCGTTTTCAACCAATTCGTTTAACAGTAAATCGTTTGCCTTAGCGATTGTGAATCGACAATACTTACTCAGATCTACACACATTTGTGCTTATCATTAAAATGCTTCTGATGTATACCTCAGAAAAAGTAGACTAATCTCTAATCGGTAGAATTAACTTCAATATTCAAATGGATCTCCGGCTCAAAATCATTGGATCCCGTTTCCCGTTCAAATAGAAGGTATAACGTAAATGTCCATTTCAATTTCTTCCTGTAAAGTTTTGTTTCCTTTAATCCTCTACAAATATATCCCCAATTCAATTCACAATTCCATTAAAATATTATTTTTCTTAATGCGACTTTACCCATCGTTATCGCAATCCAACCAATATTTTTATATACATATATACCTTAACGACCCATAAACCGCAAGTAATAATTTCAAACAAACATTCATTTCACATAAAAATCCATCAGAAAAAAGCTCATAAAATAAGTAATATTCAGTCCAAAATATTGGTTCGCTTTTTTATTATTATCATGAAATGCTTTCCATACCAAAAAAACATAATATATACCAGCACACACACCGGCACACCACAAAAGATACGAATAAAACTGAAAATGATAACTTTTCTATCATGCGATAATCTGAATGAAAATGAAAATTATTTTTTTTATTTTCAAAAGATAAATTTCCGCCGAGCTTTATAATTTGCGATAATCTTTCAAAATAATTTTTTTTTTCACACACAATGCAAGTCACTTAACAAAAAAAAAGTTCATTCAGTCGTTGTGTGATGTTTCTTTTTGGTGGCTTTGGTTAGCTTAATCCTCAGATCTAAATTCTGCTGAACCAAGCTGATTCTTTTTTTTTTCATTGAGCTGAAAAGTTAAATAAAAAAAAGATTTTATCTTTTCCGCAAATGGAAGCACTGTGTGTATGTGTGTGTTTAAAATCTCCATAAAATGCTTTTAGCTAACTGGTAATTAAGCAACGTTGATAAAGCTTCCTCGTCTATACACACAACACAAACATTTAACGTCTTCATTATGAAATTTTATTTTTTAAATAAAAATCCAGTTGTGTCATCAATTTGCTTCTTCACTTTATTTTCAATTTGATCAATAAATATGTATACCACCAACGTTCGACCAGATTACAAATGATGGGGTGAAAGGTGAAAACCATTGATAAAGAGCCAGTGAATGGAAACCGCAATAAAACGCAATTTTTATGTCATTCTCATTTCAGGCTCACACAGGCTGGGCCAGATGAAGACAAAAAAAAATCAACGACAAAAATGATGATGTGATGATTACACTAAGTGTTTGTCTATTTCCTTCCGCAGTTCTTCATAGCCACTAAAATTCGTTGTCTGTTTTTCCATAACTTTTCGCTTTTATTGCCGATAAAAAGGGGGATTATTTGCTGTGGTGTTTGTCGATTAACAACTTCCGGTACCCATTGCTTTTCGACTTGACAATAGCATTACCGCTTTTGGATTCTATTTGTGTTTCGTATTGATCGGGGGATGTGGCCTGACCGAACACCTGCTTCTTAACTTGCTTAGTCAAAACACTAGGCATGGTAATAGAGAAAAATATAGAGTATCACAGTCTACCCTATAATTTCAAATTGTTTCAAGGACATGCGATTTGAGCAATAGTTATTTACATAACAAGGGATAAAAAGATGAAAAGTAGAATTTTCAGGTTTATTTTGTTGTTCCGAGGCCGTGTTCAATAAACATCCGAAAACGAGACTTTTCATCTTTTTATTCCGATTTTAGGAATGGATTTTATGAATTTTTACTTTTCATCCCTAGAGTTGTAATAAGCCACTTTCGTCCCCAGGGAAAACAAAAGTTGGCAATGAAATCTGTAAAGTATGGGCTTAATTCTGAAATCCAGAATGAGGTGCTCGTCACGAGTTCTTTGCTTAATGCTTTATAAAACAGTATGCAGCAACTAGTCAGTGTGATTCGTTGTATTAACCTTTCACTTACGGCAGCGACTATCTAAACTTCATTTGTTTAAGTACTTTCAGTAGATTGATGCAAAATCTTTTACTTCTTTTGTGGAAACCAAAATTCTGCTATATAAGTGGGCTACGTCTTAACTCTTATTTTCGTTGTCGCTGTCTAACAAATGAAATAATCATTGTCAACTTTGCACAAAAGGTGATCTAACCCATAACCAATTAGGGTAATGCATACTTGCCGATTTTGACTTAGTATAAAGTGTTCCATTTAGAATTTCTGGTCCTGCGAATATTTGCAATTGGTTACTTCAAATCTCAAGTATCAATTGATCAAATGTAGTACTAGATTTCCGAACTTATTCGTTTTAGATTTGTCATCTTCCTTAAGGGTTAAAATTTCGTATCATTTTGGAAGTAGTTACTGACCTCACTGACACTTGCGTCACACTTTCGCTTTTTTATGTGCAAACGTTACGATGTGAAAATCATGTCTTCTCTATGCAACACTTAAATTATATCGTTGGAACGGTTTCTAAGTTTTGTGCAACAAACAATCATAGTGATGCTAAGAAGATCGATATGTTGAATTTAACAAACGAAAATTCTATTAGCATAAGACTCCACCACACACTGGCTACATGACGACCTATCGGGCGATCTTTCAAGTGTCATTCAAAATAAATTTTTGACCGCCCGAACTGCACATAATAGTAGATTACTGTACCAGTGAAGGGCTGACGCCCTCGGATACTTTTACTCATCTGGATACGAGATATCAAATTTAATCACGTGTACAGTAAGGCGTTTTACTTTACGAGCGAGGGAAAGACTTTTCACTAGTGAGGGAATTACCACATTCCCTCACTAGTAAAGTAAAATAACTTACTATAGTATACCCATCAGGCTGGACCCGATCGCCAAATGTGTCTAGTTCGGGCCTGAGCTTAACTCATCGATTTTTAGACACATTTAGTGTATCGCGACGTGAAATTGCAGTGGTATAAAGTAGATTGATGTAAATAATAAACGAGACAAGAACAAGTCTCTATTATTCACGTTATTGACGTCTTCCCTTGCTATAAAAATTATCAATTCTATCGGACAGGAAAAAAAATCGGATTTCAGTTGCAGCGAACGACGTTGTTCAACCTTTAGCATAAAAACAAATAATTTAAAATTTCTTATCGGAACGAAAAGCTAATCGATTTTTTTTAGTTAAATTCTCTATTTTATTCCTCCGTCTATGGCATTCCGATATACCTATTCCAGACGGTAATTTTTCATTTTATACCTCCATTGAGATATCAATTTCATTTTGCATAAGAAAAAATTTTCCAACATAAATTATGTAAAATTTCGTTTACATAAAATTTCAATTCTGAAAAAATAAGTCTCGTCGTTCTATTGCAACTAGCTGTACAGTACATATACTACATACACACTGTGTGCAGTTACACGACACAATGATAATGTACAATGTGCATACTACAACTATTATTACATAAAGGAGCATAAAGTAAAGGGTCCAGGAATGTCATATTCCTTCATATCCATGGCTCCATACGGGCCATGTACGATCTATAAATATTTTACATTTTTTCCATCCGATATTTATATAGGTACAGAGTCATATTACGCTTTAATATGCCATAACATAAATATGATAGTCAATAATAGAGGAATCACAAAAATGTTGTGTATGAGGAGGAACAGTGTGCAAGCAACTTTTAGTTCGATCTGCTCTATTCATTTCGGTAAAACCGGTAACCTATAGCACGACGAATTTTTTATTTTTATTTTTTTCGGGATTTGCATGCACTTTCCCGTTTAGATGGAAATGGTGAACTTACGAACGAAGTGTGCATATATACCACCACTTATTATTGTGGGATGTGTGGTGTTGCACGAAAAAGCTATTTCCCATTTTATTGCTTGTACTTTTACAAATATAGCAAAAATTTGTTTCTATTACTTGGATTTTCGACATTTATTTCCTTGCACCTGCGCGAAATTTGAGTTAGATATGCATCATTGCATCGTGAGAATGTAAAAGGATTTTGGCGAATAAAAATTTACCTGAGTATCGATGGAGCAGAGACTTTAAACCATTAAGTTGTTCACAAGCATAAAATGAAAATCTGTCTTCGGCTCAAATTTAAATAGAATTTATAAAAAGTTCTGCATAACCAGGTCACACAAGCTGCTACTTGTTCACTAGGGCAGTAGGGCAAAAATTTGGGTAATTCGAACCAAGTGGAGAAAATCTTAACGGCTGTTGAACGGCTGTCATCTGTCATCGACAACGACAGTAATAATAAACGACAAGCTCTGACTAAAGAGGTCTTATATATATGTTATATGTTCAAAACGAATGAAGTAAAAAATTTCTGAAATCAATCTCTGAAAATCTTCGATCAAATGAAGTAATAGATCACATAGTAAAACTGTTAATATGCTTGCCGTCTGTGACAGGTTAAATTCCAGAAAGAGAGATGTTTGTGGTAACAATTTCGCTCGAGTTGGAATTTCCTATTTTTCTTATAGGTCCTATAGGTGAACACAACGTTTTTCGAGTGCAAAATGTGATTTGCCGTTTTTCACCACGAAACAAATAATTATTTGTTGTGTACGGTATATTTTCTATTCGGCAATTGCGCGAGTTGTAGCCTAAAATAAACCGTCCACAACAGATGCGTATACAACTTTTCATGCTGAGGGCAGGCCTCTCACTCTAATTTCGGACTCCTTATTAAGGAATTAAGGAGGTTTTAACACAAAAATAAGGAGAAATAAGGAAATCGTTAGTTGAAATTAAGGAAAAATAAAGAGAAAAGCTAAAAGAACGCATTTTTCAACTACGTAAAAGGTGACCTCGCACACGATTTTTTGATACCAAAATTTTGTAAAAGGAGTCATTAAGTCGATGACATGGCTAAAAAGCATTTGTAGCAATAAACTTGCGTGTGCGAGTTCACCTTTTACGTAGTTTAAAAGTTCGTTCTTTTGGCACCGTGTGCCAGATTATCCGATACCTTCCTAATTTAATGTAAAAATCTTGTCATAAACTAATCATCCGGTTAGATCAGAGAGATGCTAACAGATGGCACCTCGACGGAAGCATCGTTATCTGTTATGATCTCTCTGAGTTAGCTACGTTACATACCCATATACAGACAGCACAGATAATAATTAAGCTGTTCAGCCGTACGTATCGATTGGTCGCCGTAACGGATACTTATTTAGGATATAAGTCCTCAATTAAATTTTGTATTACCTTACATGACTGAATAACACGCACGGAATTTTGAAGCCCGACACATTTTCTGTTTTGCGGTTTGCAGATTTGTTTTAAATTTTGCGCGTGTTTTTAAATGGAGAAATCAGAAACTTAAATACGAACAGAAGATCTATCGATTTTCAAAATTCCGTGCGTGTAGCTAAAAATAGTAGGAAAAATATTGAAGAAAAACGTTTTCGAAATTCATTTCCACCAGGGGATGCATCTTTAACATACAAGTGGCCGCTCAATTTTGAAAGTCTATTATTGTTCACTCAACCTAGTGATACTTTCTTCAATTCAATTGTCAAAAACCAGACTCGATCATTTTATTTTGCTTTTATTTACCTTAATGTCCAAATTTGTATGGAGCGGAGAAAATCAAAGTATATGAACATTTGCATTAGGATCCAAACTCAGCGCTATTGGTAATTATTTTCGCCAAAGGTACCAATAGCGCATAGTTTGTATTCCAATAAAATGTAAATTGCTAACTTTGGACTGCGATTAAACTCATTTTTCACGCATTTTGCAACTTGTGGACCTAACATCATTTTTCATGCATTTTGCATGGATTTTTCACGAACTGTGTACCCAGCTTAATTTTACATTCCTCTTGTATTCGAAGAATGAACCACGATACCTTGAGGTATTTTTATGCTCGGAGCAGAGCAGTGGTTCAACATTTGTGTTTTTTCATTTTCATTTTTCATTTTTGCATACCAACAATTTCTGTTTGAGCTACGCGTTAGTTCATTGATATACCGATATTCTGTATTCAATGTACATCGTACGGGACTCAAAATATATGTATCTCGACTGGAAAATTTCACTAAAAAATATCGTATCTCGACTGGGAAATGTTGGCATCTCGCTAACATTACCCGCATATAAATTCAAATCCACCGCAGTCAATACCATTAAACGCGAATGAATAAGGCGAATGAAACGTATTCACCCTATGTGTGATAGCAGTCAGACATATCATACATCTTAATCTAAGTAAGCATACAAACGACAACCAGCATTCACAGACGCTCATGACTTTAAAATTAAAATGGATGTGAAGAGTTTCCTGAAGGAACGTAGACTTGATGAGGCTATTCCCATTTTCGAGAGTAAGCCTTTTTTAGTGATGTTTTGAAAGATTATCACAATTTATCGTTCCATAGTGCATAAAATTACAATGGATCAACTGCCAGAAATGAATGAAGATTACTTCAAAGAAGTGTTGCCTGCTCTGGGTGACAGGCTAAAATTAAGAAAGAGTCTCCAACGGGGAAGAGGCGTAATCAACCGACCGATCACACATCGGCGAAGAAAAAGCGTTGGAAATTTGACCTCATTAAAAACAGTGATTAAAAATGACCCCAAAAAGAAAGCGTTCATTGTTCAAATGTTGACAAACGTAAGATGGGTTGGTTTTCAATTTTTATTTTTAATAACGTTTTCTTTTTAGTTTTTACTAAAGAAACGACGCGTTGCAGACCTCTACCAAATGGCTACCAAAGTTTTAATAGATTTTTCGCTCTTTTCTTTCGATGATGTAAGTCGTTTCAGCCTTTCCCGTAAACCGTACTTACAACATGAGGTTACATTACAGGGCTGTCATCCAACATCTCCTGCGTGGAAGCTTATCGATTTTGACACTGTAAAGTTAAACTGCTTGCTGTGTAAAGAGAAAATCCAGCTACAAACCCGAAACGACTGTGCCACGTTGTGGAACGTTGGAAATTACAAACGGCACTATGCTAATGAGCACAGAAACTGTCTCGGCACGGAAGAATGCAGCTCATTCTTGGAGATCATATTGTCAGTTGAAAATGAAAATCACGAAATGCAAGAGGATCATGCATCTGTCCTAACTGATGTGTTTGACAACGATGATCCTCGGGACGGAACGAAGCGTGAAACGACATTGGTCGAAGAGGATCATGCAATTGATCCGAGCAATGGTGTTGAAGACGGAAAAGAACCGTTCAATAACAAAACTCTCTGTACTGTACAGAGCGATGGGAAGGATCTTCAATATTGCAAATTCTCTTCAAGGCTACGTCCATTTGTTCTCTAAAAACTAACTTCGAATTTGCAATGCAGGTAAAAACGGCGAAAATACAACGAAAATTGAATGTAACTCGCCGGCGTTGATGGCTGTGTACCCAGTGGACACTACGACAAGAACCATATCGAACGTCACAGCAACGTTTTCTGCGACTGAACCGTTCGTACTTCACAAAGGAAATTTCACTGTCGATGTCGCCGAAGAAAATGTTGAGAGAAGCGGACAAGAAATCGAGCTGGTCAAGCAACCATCGGATACTGTGTTGATGTCTTTCTAAGGAAATGTTTCTGCTTTGGATGCTGATCCAACCGATTTTGTACTTGGCTCAAAGAACACCCCAATTGACATCAGTTTATCGGACAACACAGGTGACAATGCAGCTCAAATCATGAAGTCACCGACCTGGCTGCGCAAATCGGAGAAATCCGTAACTGATTCAATGGATGTGTGTGAAATCGATGGTTGCCTGTCCACTACGAATACCAAACAGTTTAAAGTGTTGACACAGCCGATTCTACCGTCGTCATCTGAGGCGGTGCTCGTACAACCCAATCCACATCCGTATGATATCGTGGCATCGCTCAAGAATGTTGTCATGGAAATCGAAGCAAATTCCCAAAGAACAGCCTTTTTGAGCAAGGGCGAAGGTTCGGCCGATCTAGATCAAATTGATCTTGTTCAAGTTCAACCATCCGCATCTACACCAACTAACGGTGAAGTAAATCTAGCGGCTACATGTGGTGGTGATAATAGTACGAATTTGCATTGTAGCCTCGCCGTAGATAATTTATTTATTTTTTTGATTTTTACAGTTCCAGATTGGAAGAAAGACGGAACGAGATTTGGTTGGGTTAAGTATTCTGAGAGAGAGGCCTGGAAACCAGCTTTCCTGTACCCCGATGGTCTTGCACAATTTATTTCTAAATCTGGCCAATTGTCCGATGTTAAACGTCCGATTAAGGAATATCAACAAAACATACGTGAAACGTGTAAAAGAATGTTTCAAAAAGGCCTTAACCGATTTAACAAACGTAATAAGTGTAATTTCAAATAAATCCTGTTCTGGATTTTAAATATGTAGATTTTGTGTGAATTTTTGAAAAAATAGCACTGAACTGACGAAGGAAAATTTTTCTTTTTATTAAATCAAACTCAGAGTCAGAGGTAACAAACGTCTATGGAGAGGAGATACGCATAAATAAACCACAAGTTCTTCAAAGTGCATTTCGAGGATTGGAATATTTTTGATCTTAATGGTTTTCATATCTTGAGGATCCGTTCTATATCTAAATTTATGACAACCATATGGAACCAATTTATGGAACTTTTTCAGATGAAGGATATGTGTTGTATGAGTTAGCCTAACATTAATGATCGGCATGCTTCCAGCAATCAAAGTTCAAGTATTGTGAAATATTCCAAAAATCTTTTATATTAACCTCCTAAACTTGATATCTCAATAAGGCAGCTGAGCAATGGTAATTAAGACGTACGTTTCACATACATTGAAACTACGCTGAAGATCTTCCCTTCGCCAAACTGCAAACTGCCTCGTTACATAGCTCGTTACGACTAAAAAGCATGAAAATGGGTCAAACTCGATTGAAACTCAACCAGTCAACCCATTTCTTTTTTTAAATAGATTAGTCATTCATTTCTGGTTAAGTGTAGCTCCATGTGTTGCCTTATCCTTTTTTGATGTTCCCTAAGCTTCATTCTTATCCAGGCCTCTCACTCTAATTTCGGACTCCTTATTAAGGAATTAAGGAGGTTTTAACACAAAAATAAGGAGAAATAAGGAAATCGTTAGTTGAAATTAAGGAAAAATAAGGAGAAAAGTTCAAATTTTTCAACTTAAAACTTTCGAAATTTTACAAATTTAACGATTGGTCATGAACTTAAAGTGTCTGTTCGAAAAGTACAAAATCGATTTTTCATGTATTTTGGAGTTGACCGAGTTTACTCGACTTCGAGCAACGAAAATTGATATTTACCGAACCGAATAGGGTGCGTTATCCTTCAAAAGTTGGGCAGTCTTTAGACTATAGACTAAAGATTGCACATAGTAATTTGATTAGCAGAGGTTTTAGGCTCGAACTGTTTCACGGGGGTGCATAAAATTCATATTCTTTTTCTCTATTTTTTCCGACACCTTCTGATGGAATCAATCAGTCATCTTTACAGAAAACTTTCAGCGGTGAAAGCTTTCTTGAGTCATTTATTGTAATTTAAAATTATAGTGCCTACTGAATTTTGCAATAGAACAGTCAGGGGGTTTTATTTTCATAGGATGTTACTGTCCACTTTTGTCATGGGTAAGTTTCGCAGAGCTCTTTTATTGCAAGCCTCCAATTTCGATTGAAAATCGACCTTATTTTCGAATATAACTTCCTAAGATCAATCGGAACTAACCGGTGACCATAACCAAAATTTGTGTCTATTAATGCCCCACTTTCTAACCTAATAACAACTTAATTCATTGCCTCTTGCTTCAGTTATATCGAAAAAACCGTTTGAAACCGTTGAAAGGCAAATAAAATGAGCCATAAGTCATTCCATTAAAAAAAACCTTTGTCTTCCAACGTGCTAATTTTTTCGCGATTTCGATATTAAAGGTGATGTTAATGCTAAATAAAATAGTTCTACACGAGAGGTGGTGCTAACTATCGAAGGAAACCACAAAAATATATGGTAATTCCAGCAAATCAATCATATTGGAACGACAATGCGCCCCCACTTCACTTTTCTATTAGAGTTCTTTGTGTTGCATAATAATAGTCATTTGTGTACCTGTTTTGGACGATTGATTTTAGACAATTTCGCGGATTGACAAGCGAAAGTGCCTTAAATCAACCGTCCCAAACAGGTGCACATGTGAGTTTTCATGCAGAGGGCCGGAAACCCGAGAAAATTTGAAAAATTGCCCTCATTTTCGGCCCCGAAGCATGAAAAAGTAATTTGAAAACGCCGCGCAACGAATTTTTTAAATGAATTTTTAAATTTGCGAAAAATAAGGAAAATAAGGATTTTTTTAGAAAATAAGGAGGACTAAGGAGGTTTTCATAAAAATAAGGAAAAATAAGGAAATAAGGAGGTGTGAGAGGCCTGGCTGAGGGCCTAAATTACGAGAAAAATTCCGTAATTTTCGCCCAAGGCATGAAAAAAAACATCAATTCGCCATACAATATTTGAAAACATCTGGAAATTGACAGATCACTATTGAGGGGAGCAAGGCAGCTATCTGAGAGCTGCCTTGAGGAGAGAAATATTTATTTGTGTATCATTGATTTTAGGCAATTTCGCGAGTTGTAGCCCGAACGAAAATTCTCCAACAATTTACAAGGATATTTCCTACAGCAATATGCCGCACAGTGTTCCAAAACGTTACTGCCACATTCATAAATCTATTTTTGACATCAGTACGTCACTTTGCGACCCCTTTATGTACCGAATTACCCTACAGTAACAGTAAACTTTCGAAAAACCAAGAAAAATTTTTGTTGGTTTTTTGGGTTTTGGAGCCCATTTTCCCCGTGAGGGGATTGTAAATTTTCCTTGTTAAATATAAAAATCCTGAGGGCGTTGCAACTTGCATTGAGACACCTCAAGCATACTCCTTATGGTATTTTCTATGTTCCCGAACCTATCCGCTCACCAATCGCTGTAAAACAGATATCTTATTCCACATTTTCATCAATAACCAAAAAAATTCAAAAAAGCCTCATGAAATAAAATCGTTGTCTCTAACATTTCTGCAGTAGTAAGTGAAGGCGAGAGGCAGAGGAACATAGAAAATACCATAAGAAGTGTGCTTGAGGTGTCTCAATGCAAGTTGCAACGTCCTTAAGATTTTTATAATTAACAAGGAAAATTTACAATCCCCTCACTCCAAAACCCAAAAAACCAAGAAATTTTTTTCTTGGTTTTTCGAAAGTCTACTGTTACTGTAGGGTAATTCGGTACATAAAGGGGTCGCAAAGTGACGTATTGATGTCAAAAATAGATTTATGAATGTGGCAGTAACGTTTTGGAACACTGTGATGCCGTAACAAGCAACAAAATGGACGAAGAAGTGAAAGTTGGATAAAAGCAATCAAATAATGATTCAGTTTCAGCATTCTATAGTTTCAACGAAAATATTTTGAAGAATTTAAATGTGTACCACAAGATATCGTTCTACTAACAACGGAGACGATTGTACATACAATAGATAAAATAAAACACGGACCCTGCTGATAATGATGTCAACACCCAATTCAATTTTCCATTCTATGTTTACACCAAACTTTCAACAAAATTATTCACGGTTGCACATCACCGACAAGGCGGCTACGCACCGACCGTTAGTACACATCGATTTGAACTTGTATACAACAATTTCCAGGTAATTTTTTTGGATCGGTGCCAGTAAAAAAAGAAGTATCTCCCGTCGCTCCAGATCGATAGCTTGAAAATTGGCGACATTTTCTGAGACGATTATCTCATGAGGTCCCTCAAATGCATCCTAAACTGTGTACATGCGAATAGCCCGCTCAGGAAATGCTCTGGAAATGCTCCTGCGACTATCTTGGTGCATCCTAAGCAGAGCGCAAATAAGGTCACCACTGCATCTAATCTTAGTAGTTACATCCTATGCTTATGTCTACTCTGATCACCAGATATTGAGCCATGTCTGCCTAGTGCGGTCAAGATCACGTCACAACATTTTTTAACATTTGCAACGTCTTTAAACATTCCTACAAGTATTCTCATGGCTAGGATGGCATTGGCTGTTTATTTGTCAGGAACAAATCCACATTGTTGATTATCATGGACCTTTGGAAGTCCGTTCAGCAATTGGTTGTTGATCACTGTTTCTCAGATTTTCATCGTGTGAGATAACAGAAGTGTCATCAAATCTGGTTTTTCCAGAAATTTCTGTGATATAATAACAATAATCTGCCTTAACAACCCATGAAGGGTTAGAGGCTAGATCTCTGTGGTATGCTGAATTTTATTTTGCATTATTTAAACATAACTCTGTCCGATAGCCATTACTTAATTCGCGTATTCACGTTGGTCGATATTGACTTAGAGTGACGGGACCCTCTCGTTCGGTTTAACTGGCACCGATCCAAAAATGATACTGGAATTGGTAGTGTTGCACAGTTCAAGTTTACAAAATCGGTGCGTAACTTAGTCGTTGCGTATCCGCAGTACACAGTCGGTGTTGTTGTTGTTGCAAGCGAGAGTTCGAGATTTTTTTATTTTTTTTTGTAAACATTTTCAAACATGAAAATTACAAATGAAAAATGTCTGTCTTCGTTTGTGGTTGCAAACACAATTCTGATTGGAATGTTATCAAGTTTGAAAATATTGTATTTTTTCATTTATTTGAATTATCTCGATTGTAGAAAGATCGTTAATTGGATGATATGTGAGCTCCTTATAATATTTTGGTTTAAAATATAAATATGGAATGAAATTGTTCGTTTACGTTTTAAGGTTATCCAGATGTAATTGGATGGTGCATATTTTTGGCCGCTAATTGTATGTTGTTTTTGGGAATTTACAAGGTTAGTTACAAATGGTTGTGAGGGATTCTTTTGAAAAGCAGCCTGCTGAAATCGGACACATTTTCTAGTGGATTTTTTGATATGTGCCTAGATAGGTATCTAGAAGCCAAAACCACTTTCAAAAAAATTCGTCCAAGCTTGTGTGGCTAGTGAGAGGTGACCAAAAACCTAAAACATGCACTTTTCTTATGGAAATTTCTCGTAGGCCACGAAACGTACAAGGTCGTGTGGGGTGTCATTATAAAGGTAATTGCATGTACTTTCGGGGCAGATTGGGCCTTGTTGGGTATCAAATTCATCCACACTGAGTTGTGAGCAGTTGAAAGTATGGGTAAAAAATGGATAATTTCGGCGAACTTCTAACGGTTCCCATGCATCCGAAAAGCAACAGAAAAATAAAAAAACTGTTCTCCCCATATGTTTTTTAAAGGAATCCCTCTGTACCAAACGGATGCAGTAAGAATACACACAGATTTTCCATATCGTGCTTCAAAGACGAAGTTTCGGGCGAACCCGAATCGAACTCAAAACTAAAGTCTCAACCGAGTTAGGTGTCGAAGTCTATTGAAATTCCCTGAAGTCTGGCATGTAATATGCCAGTGAAGGAATTTGATATCTCGTATGAGTAAAAAAATCCGAGTGCTTAAGCCCGAGGTACTTTTACTCATCGTGATACGAGATGTCAAACTATTTCACGTGTATAGTACGGCGCTTAACTTTACGAGCGATGGAAAGACTTTTCCCTTGTTAGGGAAACAACACTTTCCCTCCCTAGTAAAGTAAAAACAAAAGAGAAATGCAGGCTGCGCATCAGTTTTAAATGCGCACATTTGTACAGTATATAAAGTATATAAAATTTGAAGGAAGTGCGCATAGTTTATACTTTCCTTCATTCGCTTACTATGTAACACTTACTCGTAGATATTCTAATAGTCCGTTGCCAATTCGCCACGTTAAAAACATCGAATGTCCTATTGTATTCGTAATTTGATGGTTGCATGTAAAACATCCCATGAGAACTGTCAAGTTACAAATTTTTAAAGTGACACGAGTATATATTGAGAATCGGCACCCAGACTCTTGATTACTACTTTCATATGATTTTAGAAAAACTCCTGTCTCTTCTGGCCATGGGTTTTGTGCGGTTTTTTTCGCATTGGATATCTGGTCGTTCGTGTCTTGAGTGCTATTATCAAGTCGACTGACTCGTATAGTGGAGCATATAGCTATGCAGATATTGCATTCTTTGGTAAATTAGTTGTTGAATTTCTTTAACAATTTTTTTCTAACGAATTTTGTTTTCTTTTTCTTTTTTTGTAGTGATGGACTTTTATCTTATCTATGTGACCGTTGCAGTAGTGTATCTATACAATGAAACATGCAAACTAATCAGACTCACCGAATTTTAGTTTGGTAGTTTGGAACGATTTGAAAAAAAAAACTGATTTAGGAATTCAAATTCCGATACTTTTGGATTCAAATATTCTGAAAGATTTTACTTATCTTGTGAAAGTGGATTCGATTTTGTTGTAGAGGTCGATGTAACATAAATTAAAGTTATTATTATTACGTCTTAAATCTTAATCCAAAGTGATGAAGTTAGAAAAGCCATAGATTCATAAGAGCTGGATCAACGCACTCTCGTGCTCTTCGAGTTTGGTTGTTGGTGTGATGATGACATTGATGGTATTGTTGGTTTGTGTATGATGTGGTGTTGGTTTGTGAATGATGTGGTTGTACACCACATTATACTCGTCTTTCATTCTTACGCCTCGTCGTGCATCTAAGTTAGATTCCCGCATTTAACACAATCGCACGCTTTCTATTCGGAGTGTGCAACAGCTATATTGGGATGCCAAATGAGCCTCGACAGGTATGTGATGCTGTCAACGATACATTCTCGTGCTCCCGCCAATACATGTCTATTCTCAAGTCCCAAATGTGTATACCCAGTTGGTGTCAATTAAGAATTTCTCACCCATGTATACGGTATGCGTTTCCGTGAAACCTCGCTAACAGCACACTCCCATATACGATATATCTTCTAGCTCCCAATACAACCATGCACACTCTGAACAAGCCCGTGTATGCAGTATACCTAGAACCTACATACGCTCGTAGGACATTTGTGTGAGTAATACGATGATTGACCATTCTGTTATGCACGGCCAAAAATGACTCGATCTTTGTTACCATCCAATCTGCGTGCCGCAGCCTGCGATGTCCATAGCTTGCCAGTAGTTCCATACAGGAAATGTTCCGCGCCTTTTCGATGATTCTCAAATCGAAGAATCGGTATATGTGGGCGCTTCGGCAATCATCATCCACTGGGTCGATACGTGTACGTACACTCATTGTCTGATGTGTCATTTTCTCTGTGTCGCATGTATTTCAGGTTATGTTGCTTGGTGGTATTTTCTTTAATGAAAATATGCAATATCGCGAATCCCATCACGACTACTCCAATTGACCAGTGATCCAGAGGTGTAATTGGTCCGATTAAATTGTATTTTACGTTATAATAACAGTCATTACGCTTTTAAAACAAAATTTTTGATACTTTTTTCACTAGCACAGAAAAACATGGCATTTATTTTCACGCAACGACCGTTAGTACACATCGATTTGAACTTGTATACACCAATTTCCAGGTAATTTTTTTTTGGATCGGTGCCAGTAAAAAAAAGAAGTATCTCCCGTCGCTCCAGATCGATAGCTTGAAAATTGGCGACATTTTCTGAGACGATTATCTCATGAGGTCCCTCAAAAATTACTTACTTGACATAGGACGCAATGCATCCTAAACTGTGTATATGCGAATAGCACGCTCAGGAAATGCTCTGGAAATGCTCCTGCGGCTATCTTGGTGTATCCTAAGCAGAGCGCAAATAAGGTCATCTCTGCATCTAATCTTAGTAGTTACATCCAATGCTTATGTATTCTCTGATCACCACATATTGAGCCATATCTGCCTAGTGCGGTCCAGATCACGTCAAAACATTTTTTAACATTTGCAACGTCTTCAAACCTTTCTACAAGTATTCTGATGGCTAGGACGGCATTGGCTGTTTATTTGTCAAGAACAAATCCACATTGTTGATTATCATGGACCTTTGGAAGTCCGTTCAGCAATTGGTTGTTGATCACTGTTTCTCAGATTTTCATCGTGTGAGATAACAGAAGTGTCATCAAATCTGGTTTTTCCAGAAATTTCTGTGATATAATAACAATAATCTGCCTTAACAACCCATGAAGGGTTAGAGGCTAGATCTCTGTGGTATGCTGAATTTTATTTTGCATTATTTAAACATAACTCTGTCCGATAGCCATTACTTAATTCGCGTATTCACGTTGGTCGATATTGACTTAGAGTGACGGGACCCTCTCGTTCGGTTTAACTGGCACCGATCCAAAAATGATACTGGAATTGGTAGTGTTGCACAGTTCAAGTTTACAAAATCGGTGCGTAACTTAGTCGTTGCGTATCCGCAGTACACAGTCGGTGTTGTTGTTGTTGCAAGCGAGAGTTCGAGATTTTTTTTTTTTTTTGTAAACATTTTCAAACATGAAAATTACAAATGAAAAATGTCTGTCTTCGTTTGTGGTTGCAAACACAATTCTGATTGGAATGCTGACAAGTTTGAAAATATTGTGTTTTTATTTTTATTTGAATTTGGTCGATTGTAGCAAGATCGATAATTGGATGATATGTGAGCTCCTTATAATATTTTGGTTTAAAATATAAATATGGAATGAAATTGTTCGCTTACGTTTTAAGGTTATCCAGATGTAATTGGATGGTGCATATTTTTGGCCGCTAATTGTATGTTGTTTTTGGGAATTTACAAGGTTAGTTGCAAATAGTTGTACCGAACGGATGCAGTAAGGACCCGAATCGAACTACAAACTAAAGTCTCAATGCCAGTGAAGAAATTTGATATATCGTATCCAGATGAGTAAAGGAATCCGAGGGCTTTAGCCCGAGGTACTTTTACTCATCGTGATCCGAGATGTCAAATTATTTCAAGTGTCGACGTTTTATTTTACGAGCGAGGGAAAGACTTTTCCCTTAGGAGGTAAACAACACGTTCCCTCCCTAGTAAAGTAAAAACAAAAGAAATGCTGGCTGCGCATCAGTTTTAAATGCGCACATTTGTACAGTATATTCCAAAGTATATAAATGCTGAAGGAAGTGCACATATATTGAATTTGGTTGCGTCAAGTTGCAGCTAGTGTTGAGATGAAGGTTTATACTTTGGTATTGGCAATTTGATGGTTGCATGTCAAGTTACAAATTTTTAAAGTGATACGAATATATCGAGAATCGGCACCCAGACTCTTGATTACTACTTTTATGTGATTTTAGAAAGACACCCGTCTCTTCTGGCCATGGGTTTTGTGCGGTTTTTTTCGCATTGGATATCTGATCGTTCGTGTCTTGAGTGCTATTATCAAGTCGACTGACTCGTATAGTGGAGCATATAGCTATGCAGATATTGTATTCTTTGGTAAATTAGTTGTTGAATTTCTTTAAGATTTTTTTTCTAACGAATTTTGTTTCCTTTTTCTTTTTTTGTAGTGATGGACTTTTATCTTATCTTTGTGACCGTTGCAGTAGTGTATCTGTACAATGAAACATGCAAATTAATCAGACTCCCCGAATTTTAGTTTGGTAGTTTGGAACGATTTGAAAAAAAAAACGGATTTAGGAATTCAAATTTCACATATTAAAATTTTTATGGCGAAGCCTCATATTGAAAATCGAACCCACACAGTTAGTGTGCATTGAACATTATTCGGAGTTTTTCCCAACAGTGTAAAACCACATGTACCGAACCTTTGAATACGGAACCGAGAAAAATCTCGGAAAGATCTAGCGTGAAATGTACACATCGAGAGCGACGGAACTCGATTAGTTCAATACACTGTCGTTGATGTTGATTGTAAAAATCTTTACGTTCCACAACAAAGCGTTCATACACTCATTTGTTTCGTATTTCTTCTGCAGACGACGCGATATTGTTAATTGTTGTGAATTGGTATTGCTTATTGAACACTTTTCAATAAAAATGGCAAACGCGACATGTCTGCATTGGAATCTGCTTGTGAATACACATTTTTTAACAATAACGTCTATTCTAATGACTTCACTTTATTCACTTTTCCAACTGTTTCGATGTGATGAAAAAGTGCCGTCAGCCTTACGTTTCACTTTTTCCAAATAGTTTAATCATTTAGTCACTTTTCGGAAAATCACTTCAAAATTATTACAAAATCATGTGAGAATTCCAAAAATGTCCCCTCCAGTGTATCTAACTTTCGCTTCACTTTAAAACATGGCCCGCAAAATGGTCAATCGAAAGCTAAAACTAAAAATTTAAGGAATCATGGAATTGTGAAACAGTAAAATTTGAGTAAGCACCTACACTTATTACTCTCGCTCAGAAAAATTTCAAAATTTAAAATAAATTGCGAAAAAAGTCTTCTTCAACAAAAATTTTGGAAAATATTTAGTTCTTTTATATTACAGTGGCTGTACCGAGGCCGTACTTTTGGATTCAAATATTCTGAAAGATTTTACTTATCTTGTGAAAGTGGATTCGATTTTGTTGTAGTTCGATGTAACATAAATTAAATTATTATTATTCCGTCTTAACGACTTAATCCATAGTGATGAAGCTAGAAAAACCATAGATTCATAAGAGCTGGATCAACGCACTTCAAGCATGAGTGGTACTCTAAATAGAGTACTGAAATTGGACAGTAATAAATAGATTACTTTCTGCAGCTGATCATTATGATCAAATCAGTCATGTTTGAAGTGCGTTGGTTGGATATTTGAAAAAAAGGAATAAAAAACTGGTTCTTTGGATTTGTGAAACATTTAAACAATTTAAAAGTTTAGGTCTGTTATAAAGTACTAAGTACAAAGGACTAATTAACCATTACCACACTAAGTCTTTGGGATATTAATTCTTATGCAATAGTTTTAGTGAACTTACTAGAATATTGTAGATTTCTTGTTCGCTTGTGCCGATTTTAATAAATTTTATTTTTGGCCTTGAAGAGTCATTTTTACGATAGACAATTATCAAAAAAAATGTTATAATTTTAATCGATGCACATCATAATTCATAACGAAAAATTGTTCTACGACATGTCTAAAAAATGCATAGTTTTTTTTATAAAGATCATAAAGTGGCTAAATGGCTGCCTTCCCGATGCATTTTTGCGACTATTTCCTGAAATATGATTTTAAATCGGTAGACATACTCATTTTAGCTAAAAAATTGTTCTACGGCAGTTTCGATTCTTTTTTAAAAACAAATTCAAGATGAGGAAGATTAAAGATATTGGATCTTTACATGATTCTCTAAAAAAAACGGTGTTGAAACATGCCGTAGAACAATATTTTGCTCAGAATGATAAGTAGCATCGAATAAAAATAGAAAAAAAGGTTACCTGACTAATTCACGCCGTAAGTGCGTCACAAATTCGAAATGGAACGTGCGACGGCCTCATGGTCTTTATTACGCAGCATTATCACCTTATTATCACCTTATTATCAAGGAAACGTTCAAATTTATTTTTCGGTTTTTTGTTCATTCGTTCACTAAAAATTCAATTTCTAAGGCGCAACTACGGCGTGAATTCTTGCCAACAAGATTATTTTTTGAATCTCGAGATTGCGAAGCTTTACATACACATATACTATAATACGATTTCAGGTGTGAACCCAGTGTTTTAAGGAACATATTTCAAATGAAACAACTAAAGAAATTGATTTTTTTTTCTTTCCGGTAAAGGGATTTACTTCGGGTGCCGTTCAATTCAATCACAGTGTCACCTTACATAAAATTACCATTTCTATTCTAATCATATCGAGGATAAGCCATTAAAGCAGACGTTATAAATTCTATTGAATTCAATTACCCAAATATGTTTTTATGTTCACCATTATCCGGCACCGTCTTGGTTACATTTTTACCTTGACAAAACCCCAAACGGTGTGTATTTAACTTTGTCACCCCCCAGAAAATAACGTTCAAATCTCTTTTGGCACATTTTCGTAACGTATGTTTTCATGTGTTTATGGTGCGATGAAATAACAACAATACACAACAGCACACACAAAAAAAGAACGAAAAGGAAATTTACTCCGTTTCGGGCTAAATGTTATGGTTTGGCACATGGTACATGCATTGTATAATTTAGCTCTGTGGGAATCGGATGTACAATTATACGTACCTTCAGCAAAATTAACCATTAAAAAAATCAACTAGCTACGACGTCAGTACCAGAGAAACACGTGCTCTGACACGTGCGAAAGGACGTATTTTTTCGTACACACTTCTACGTATTCCCTTCCCATTGAGTTTTACTTTTCAAAACAAAAATCTGAAATTAATATCACCGTCATTCCAGACCATCGACTAGAGAACAAGAACTCAGTACCTCACCTCAACATTTGATAGCAACACCCTTGAAAAATACAGTGTAAAAAGGAAAAATCTTCTGAATTAAAAAAAAAAAAATATTTATCTTACCCTCACTCTGATTTTGATCTATAGATGTCGTTATGTAATCGAGTTCGAGTGGAAGACATAATGTTTTCAAAAAAACGTCGTCGTTCAAAGAAAATGAAAACTCAAAAATTGCCACAAGAGGCGCACTTCAAGCATGAGGGTAAATGGTACTCTAAATAAAGTACTCAAACTGGACAGTGTATCAAACAAAGTTTGGCACTAAAAAAAATTGGAAATCATTTTCATACAAAATACTACTCTGGCAGCTTGGCACTTATTTGGTAAGTTGTTGATACCACTTGAAACAGCTAAATACTTTTAGAAAATCGACACAAAATCTTTTACTTCATTTTCATTACGTTCACCGTGCATTTTCGGGTCTTATTTCTCGAGTTATACGTTAATATCTTGCAGACGGTAAGCCTATCACCAATTAATTTATCAAATCTTCTAACTTTTTTTGATCTAAGTGTTTTCAACCGCCTAGCCTTGGAGAAAATCTGTCGAGATTACATTTGACGAGTGATATCGTCAACAGTTTTTTGGTAATAGCTCAAGCAATTTATGATTTTAATAGTTGAAGAGAATGTCGGTCTCTGAAAGACCTACAAGTGGAGTATAGACACCACTCGGTGCAGCTGCACCATCGGTGACTATTACCGAAAATATGGTAAATGTTCGAAAATTGCAACAGCGCTCTTCCGCGAAAAAATTGTGTTGCAAGCCAAACTCTTAGTAGATTGTAGAAATTGTTTACGTCACAACCGCAAATATCAACGACAGCGTCAATTATTGAGAGTCAGTCCAGTGATGCTAAAATCCACAATCTATATGAACTTACACGCTTTGTTAAATGGAGTTCAATGCTTATTGTTCTAGTCATTTTCGTTACGAGATAAAATAACCGTCATGCACAGGTGGGATGACCATTGACCATAAGTGAACCATGAATTGCTAATACTCGTACTCTAAAGTAGTTTTGTACGAATGTGTACCTGCGTCTCAATAAGAGGCTTGCCGAGAACGTCGGCTCTCAGTCTGCATGAGAGTGATTGTTAATTAAAACTTCCATTGAAGTTTTCAGACAGACCAAATAATCGATAAAAACGAAAAGTAAACACTTATTAGGCCATTCCTGACGGCGATAATCGTTTTTGTGTACATACAATTTCTCGTCGAATTCCTTGCGAACAAGCAATGAATTCGATTCGTTTAATGTTCGCAGTAAATATCAAGCAAAATCTCATTTTCATTTTTGTTGTACCGTTCGAATTTCCAATGAAAACATATGTGTGTCTGTATGTGTGGCAAAAGGAAATTGGTTTTGAAATATAAAAGGAAGACATAAGTTACCACCCCGAGGCAATTAATTTAAGAGATGTGGGGATATAGATACGAACATTGAAAATTGATTACATTGTTTTCGATAAGTGCGGTTTAAATAGAGAAAAATCTAATATTTCAGAGCGTCCAGAGCTGTTAATCATGGATGGATAAAAATAAACTCACACAGCATGTTGTGGAGAGTTGTACATGACCAGTGTAGTAGTCTATTCTTGTAGAACGTTGAAAACTATTTATATTAAATCAAAGAGCAGATTAATCTTTTGAATAAAATTCCGTGCAGACTCATAACACAGCACACCCATACAATGAAATTATTTCTTGCTTCTCTCTGCATTACTCTTTCCATTCGTCTCAAATCACTTCGCCAGCAAACAAACTTTTCTTCTTTCCTTTCTCTTACAATTTTTTTTTATTTTTATTTTGAATATAATCGTACCACACACAAAAATAATATCCTCAGCACAATGAATATTCAAGTGAAAATTTTCCGCAGACGGAAAAAAATACTTTGCTCGATATTGTTGGGTTTATATACACTTTACTCTATTTTCGTTTGAGGAAAAGCAGTCTCACTCCAACAACACCAATGTAACACACACTCTATGATGTTCTGCTGCCTCGCCTACCTCTGCAACTAATAGCAGGGTTTGTTCATATTCTCACCTTAAACTTTTCAAAACAGCTTTATTCGTTAATTACAAAGAGCTCTGGGCTTTAAATAGGACACCAGAGACAAAGGTAAAGAGGATGAACGAAAAAAAAACCGTAGAATTTGCCAGAGTTCGTAAATGCATTTTATTATATCCTCAGGAAAATTTAATTTGGACCACAAATGTTATAAAAAATTTTCTCGGTTTTTTTTTCGGGTATTTTTTTTTGTGTAAAAGAAATTTGTGGTGAAAGCAACATTTGTGTTGGATGTTGGATGGATACATTACATTTGGGCGGGGAATTTACATTTATTTAGGGACGTGAAAAACGGATTTTAAGAATTATTTCACAGCTTTTACGGAGGTGTTTTCGTCACACTCATTCAATGTTATGTGTTCGGGAGGAAACGCACAAAAAATTATTCGAAATTATCTCCATCCGAGATTTGGTATAATATTTTTCATGTGATGGCTTAAATGTTTGACAGTATGTCAAACATTAGATCAAACCAAAAACTGTTAACTTTAGTCACAGCAATGCGTTCCTAGCATTAAAACTTCATCCTCCCAGAAAGAAAGACTCCAGCCCTAACAAAAAATACCTATTCTAATACCATCAGCCTCCGAATATTTTCTATATTAATGCTGCAAGCGAATCTATGCTTTACTACAATTTATCCTGAAGCTCTCACCTACCAAATCCGTTGCGTTCAATATAGCCTTATGACCAAATAATTTTGGCGTAACGATAGCCTAACCGTAAAGTGAAGCGAGAATATACGATTCATCGATTCTAGTAGTCAAAATTTGGGTACTTGAACAAGATGAAAATCATAAAGCCATATGTTAATCAATAACGACGACAAAAATAAGCAGTGAGCTTCGAGTTATAGCACAACGAATGTTAAATCTAATGAAGTAAAAGATTTTGCATCAAACGAACTTGACGACTTGCTGATGTAAAAGCGATGGCCTTGTCCGTTTGTAGAGGCTAAAGTCTTCAGAGAACACATACAAAAATCAGTAAAAGGGTGACAATAGCGGCCAGATAGTGCAAGTCCTTCGAGAAAATGAAATTTCCAATTTTCCCCCCGATTGAAACACTACGTTTTTCACGACTGGCAAAAAATTTTGATTTTTGCGGTGTGATTAACCTTAGTTTATTTACTTAAAAAATCCATGAGAAAGCAGCGTTTCTTTGACGTTTCAGACGAGAAAATTTCTATTTCATACCTAGGACCCGAAAAGTCGCACTTTTTCTCCGTCCAATATGTAAAATATTATTCGTACCACGGACTAAAAGTCTTTTTTCGCCTTCGGCTCGGTCTGGAAACCTCTCACACGCTAAAAAAGACTTTTAGTCCTAGGTACGAAATGTACTATTTCCTGAGCACTTCTCTGTCGTGGGGAGAAAATAGAATTTGTCTCAAGTGAGCTGTCACTTTGTTTTTGTTTTGAAAAATGTTTTACGAATTTATTCATGGAGAAAAATGACACCACGCACACTTGAAAAACGTTGTGCTCAACTCGGTGAAAAATATGAAATTTCAACTCTAGCGGTAAACTTCTGTTTAGTTATAATTTTCTATGTTCTCCGCTCGGCCATCAAATAACTATTTCTTCGAGTCAATTATCGTAAAATGAATTACGTTTCACATCGGTGGATGTAAGAGTTCATAAGAATTCAGGAAACTATTATTATGCAAGATTGCCTCGTTTAGCTAACTTCTGTTGTTTCTTTCTGCAGAACAACAGCACTTTTGTAAAGAGTGAGTGTTCAGTCTCTCCGTCTCTCGTGCCAAAAAAAATGTGTAACGATTTGTCTTGATTATATTGCGTCCCTTTCATAAATCACAAGCATGACAAATTCCTTGGACGAAAAGTTTGCGATAAAAATTCAAAAATGCGAATATTACAGCATCATGACCACGGATGAAAGTTGGGTACATTAGCTCTTTGCATTTATAAAATTAGATTATGTTTTTATCATCATCAGGTGTGTTATTTGAACGGTAAGAGGGGGGATATTATTATATCCACCACTGTGATGTAATTTAACTTTACATTAAAAATCCGTTCTGCACGTAATAAAGCGCAGAGGAATCATGTGAAGTTGGAGCAGAACAGTACCGTAGATGGATGTGATGGTGGTTATCGCGCAAATTTGTGTACATAAGGAAAAAAGACGAGTTCATATCGGTCTTTTAAAGTTTTGAAGTTAATCATAATGAATGTCTTTTGAGAAAATAAAAATTATTCGTCGATTCGACTCTCACTGCGTCCGGATTTGCTTTTTTAAACTCTACTAATACATGTACCAAGATCGTATAGTCACATTGCTGCTAAACGGATATTTCGATAACCATCTGTTATTGACTATACGACATCAACATTGAATGATGATCTACAGTTAAGGTTCTCTTATAAGGCAAAACGTAAAGTAGAAGAACGTTCATGATTTGATATCAAAGATTACGCGATTGTTAGGACAAAAGAAGTAACAGATTGAATATTTAGCAGGAGTCAGGAGCGACTAGACCGTTAGAAATAGCCTTCATAAAATCCTTACACTCAGTAAATTTCAGTGAAGTGCAAAATTTGTACAGCTGGGGTTCATACAATTGAATTTTTATTGTTTGTGTATTTAGTCGTTCATTCCCTCACACACGTCTGAGTGAGCAAACCGACAAATATCATAAGCAACAGCATGGACATCATCGGGTGATAAAAGATCAGCTGTTACAAATTCTGCAAAATTTACCGAGTTTTGGAACAAAATGAAATCCACCGTAATTAAAGGGTAAAGCGTTGATCGCTTTCACTCTACTTCGGTCTTCGGTTTCATAAGAGAATATTCCATCTCTGCGTATGCGCATTTTCTAAACGGTGCCAAAAACTGAGTGCATGTTTATCAGTCTAAACTCAAAAGATAACCTCGATGATTCGAAATCAAAAGTTTTTCAACTCTCACACACCCACAGACCGTTAGTAGATGAGTAAGTAAAAAAACAAACTTTTTGAGAGAAACACTTCATGGTGGAAATGATAAACAGTGTTCTTATGTTCGAAGAACTATTTGTTATCATAAATACAGACACTGAAGCACACTGTAAGCTGCGCTTTCGTAACCTTTTACAAGCGGCAAGCTATATCAAATAATGGCTCAATCTATTACGTCCAAGGTTACTACTAATCTTTTAATGAGTATCACCAGGTGATACCATCACGTAAATGTTGATGCAATTGTAGATTACGTATTGGGTTGCGTTTTGGATATTTTTGTTTTGACGAGAATGACCACACTTCACTCCGCATACTCTTTACGCTACAATAATGGAAAGAGAGAACAGTTTTTTTTGAGAACGGTGAGTAAACGGACTAACGGAGTGAAGTGCGGATTAAGCTTAAGCTTTATCAAAAGTTAACTTTAATTTAATATTCCTGTTTTAAGATATTTTCTTTCACTCTATGTAGTGAGTGTTTCCAAATCCGAATTGAGGTACGGTAAGATATAGCAGCAAATATTCATAAACATTTGAGCCTGTTGGCACATTATATGGCATGGAATAAAATCAATTTCATTAGCTGTATGCAATATCGTTTAAGCAAAGAATTTCAAACTTATGTTGCTAATCGTTGTCACCATATCCGGTTCTAGTGACCAAAAATAGGAAATTAATTCGCAAAACGAGTTACAAATCAATAAAAATGAATGGCACTTCTCCAAAGTGTCGTTAGTTTGTTGTTTTTTTTTCGACAAGACGACAAAAGTTTAAAGGTTTAGTCTGCTAAAATATTCAGAGACATTAGGATCATCCGTTCTGATTGTAAGTGTTCTGATAAAAATTGTGTTTTTGTTCTTTTAATTGCTGTGCGTTATTAATATCGAACGATCTGAACGAAAGTCATAATCGTTAAAAGTGTATGGAGTTGGAGTATCATATCTGGTTTTTTTTTAATGGGTGGAGGCTATAGCCAACGCACTTCAAGCAAAAGTGCCATTAAAGACAGCTGTCAAATAGAGTACTATTTTGTATGAAAAAATTGCGCGAACTTTTTTACAGTGCTAAAATTTCTTCGATACACTGTCCAGTTTCAGTACCCTATTTAGAGTACCACTCATGCTTGAAGTGCGTTGTTATAGCCAAAAAGTTAATCTCGCATTCAAAAACTTTCCGCTTCATTTTTATAACACAGTCAAAAATATTGTATCTCGAAGCAGCACGAGGTGCACACTATAACGCCGGAGAGAATTTTTTTATTTTTTGTTTTCAGCTGTCGTCAACAAAAAATGTTTTTACCAAGACCTGTCAGTCTCTGCTGTGCATTTTAGGTCTAACCAATTTCTGTTGTTTTCCAATGAAAAACCACAGTGCACGTAAAGCGAAATTCAATTAAAAATGTACCTTTTGTCGTATAGATCATCGCGATTTTTGATTAAAATTTAGAACGAATTTAGTAGGTGTAGTGTAGTACCGGTGTCTACAAAATAAAGCGAACATTTTTTTGGAGTATACATTCTTGTCACCACTTTTCACAAAAATGAAAACAACTGATAAATGTGGTGATGCTTAGTGTTATTGCCGGAGATACGTATCCAGATGCGTGCGTATAACAACAACAATTAATTCAAAAATATTTAGAAAACAAAAAATTTAATTGGACAAGTTTGTGTAGATTGTGACCTTGGTTTACATAATAATTTGTTTTGCGGTGCAGTAAAAAAAAACTTGATACAACCGGTTGTGTAATCGCTCTTTTGTTTTCATATGCTTATCGGCACTAAATAGGTAACAAAATGTTTCTTATCGGTTTTCAGAACATTTTGTACTTTTAGTTTCGCACGAATGTATGCGCCGCCGTGCATTATTGAGTAAACTATTGTAAAGACAACAATTTAAATTAATCTTACAAAATGCACAATATGTTCAGACAGCAAATGACCCGTACGTAAGGTGCAGTTAATGTCAACCACGGCAGAGTAAAAGTTACCTGGTTTACTTTTACTCTGCCGTGATCTTAGACTAATCATACCTAGACAGGAATTACGTACGGCGAAAAGTGGCCCCTACATCAGTTTGTATAATATTCATATTTCGTATGACTTTACACCAACACATGTAGGCGTTGACTATTTTGATAGTTGTCAATTTTCCATGTTGTTGTTTTTCGCGTCGCGACGTTGTGATTCTTAATTTTGTTTAAACAATTTAAATATTCAATTCAATTCAATCATTCAAATTAAAATACGGTGCATTGTACCATGTGGAAATATGTTTTATTAAGGACTGCCGAAGTAGGAGCGTAAGAGGCAACAAATGTTCATTTTTCCGGTATAATTTTGTGCGCAGAGACCGTTTTTCCGAATGATTTGTGTGACGACAGGTATATTCAACAAATTGATAAATTATGGAACTTAATTAGCGTATTTACAGCCTTACTGAACATTGGGTTCATAGTCGGTTAATCGGTTAATAATCTATAGACATTTTTGATCAATTTCGATGTAATTCAATGTCCGACTAATATAATCATTTTAGTAGGCTTGAATTGTACGCACTAATTTTGGTGGGCAAATTAGTAGGAAAAAACTCCAACTATCAAATAATTCGTATGTGCTGTAGGGGCCACTTTTTTTACGTAATTTTGTTCGTAATTTCCTCTCTAGGTATAATTACTCTAAGGCCGTGATGTCAACCGATTTTTTGTTCGAGTTTACTACACAGCTGCTTTACCAGCTGGAAGACTCATACAAACATACACCTCTACACGGGTTTCATAGTCATGATCATACTAAGTGACTAAGTCTAAGAAGAATGGCATGTACAGTGTAATTGTGTGAATGGAACAGCTGGTAAAACAGCTGAAGCAAACTTAAACATACATTCGCTTGACATTCACTGTACAAATGATTTGTAACAATTTTCTTGAATGATACACTAAAAGGTACATGTTCAAATGTCCCGTCCCTGTGCATCCGTCCCTGTGTTACTATAAGTATACGGTGCATCAAAATTTCAGCAAAATTCAAAGGTTATGTCGTCTATGGATGAAATCGTCGTGGTTCGCGTTCACAGTTATTTGGAACAAATGGTCATAGCACCGCTTCTAGCATTAACATATAAAATATTCAAATACTGATGAAATCAAGAACCTTGGATGAAATCACCGTAGGCTCTACCTGCTTTTTGTAACGAAAAGACGTAGTTTTGATTGTATAATTTGAAACATACAAACAATCTCCTCACTAAAACCTCCTATCACTACAACCTCCTATCACTACAACCTCCTATTACTACAACCTCCTATTACTACAACCTCCAAATTCGACACTTGTTGCACTTGTTATCGTTAGGAGTAGTGCTATGGCATGGTCTATAATTGAGAAAATATTTTCTTTAAAATAGTCTGTGACGTGACGTACTGAGCTCTAACCACCAAATGAATAAACTCATCCGTTCAAATTCTAAATTTTACAAACGTGAACAATGTTATCAGCCCCGACACTTTGTACGAGCTTAAAGTACTGTGCGGTTTCGCTTTATTAGCAATAAACCAATGCATTGAATAAACCGAATGATTGAGAGCGAAAATAATATTCGAAATAGCAAAATCTGAACTTGCAGAAACCGCGGAACCAAGAGAGACCACCGTATAACTCTCTTTGTTCAAATATTGTTGATAAACAAAAGTTGAGTGAGGATTAGCATATGTTATGAAGTCTTACTTTTGGTTGATCTATACCATAGTTGTGTTTAACATACTAAGCGATAAGTATTAAGTTTAATCAGAACTTTACTCCGTTTGCACATCGTTCTCTCTCTCTCTCCATTGTTGTTGCGTAAACGGTGAGTAAACGGTTTGAAGCGCGGATTAAGCCTTAGTAGTATATTAAACCCTCAATTGAGAGTTTTGCTTATTTAGCGTTGTTTAGTTATTCCTCATCCAGCACTATTGGTTATTTGTCATTCCCTGAAATTCATTTTTTCGTTTAAAGGTGCCCGGTAACGTTCCAATTTTCCGTAATTTAACATAACGCAACAGATAACAACAACATGGGAATCTTAACAACCCGAGAAAGTGCCACATCGTTTTCGTCTTACGTTACGGTATATAACACAGCGTGCATGAAATTTTCCCGTTCTCCGTTAATTTTTCCATCAAATTTTATCCAGGCATTTGGTATAGCTCTTCTCATCTCGTCGATCAGTTACCTGAAACGACTCGATAATTCGGACGAAAAAATTCATTGCATCTCAACCGAACAAAGTGCTGCCTTCGACCTGCCACCGACATGCACACAAATTGATTCATGGAGAACTGCTGCTATTGTTGGAATCATCATTGTAAGTTGATGGAAAATGGAAAATACCTTTGCTGTTACTGCTACCGACGCCGATATCTCATGAAATTAATTCTACTAATTGAATTTGGCAGGGAGTCATCGACACACTCATTGTGCCGTTCCTGCTTTGTTGCTGTATATCCTGTACCGTATGTGGCTGTGCCTTATGCTGTAAGTTCGGTTGTCTCAATATATTTCCCGATAACGAAACGAAGGCAGAGTCAACAACCAGAAATGGGGATGCCGAACTGACCGAAACAACAACAATAAATGTCGAGGATAACGATCAACCGACAACGGCCAGCAAATACGACGTGGAGAATGTACCATCCAAGTTGCACGTGTGGTTGAATGCATTCGGTTGGATTCTGTGGGTGGTTGGTCCGTTCGTAGCAACGTTATACATTGTCATTGTATTGTACAAATATGATGCTATTCGAACGCGTAACGATGATTTGTTTGGATCGGCTTTGGTTCTCTTTGTTATTGCTCTATTCAATTTAATGGTTTACTTTCAGAAATTCATAAATAGCCTTTGTGGCTATGGACACAAAAAGGTTACGACGAAATAGATATTAAGTCGATGTATTGTTGTCCATGTCCATGTTACCCGTTACTATGCAATGTATATTTCACTCAGCCGCAATGTTTGTAGAATAGAATACCAAAATTCGTTTAATAAATTTTGTGTTTTACAGGAAATTAACAATTTCTTATTTTTTGTAATTCAATACTGTACCCAGGAGGTGCAGACTCCACTCAGTATTTAAGTGGTAGATTGGTTGGTCATTCAAAAGTTCGTGAACATCATTTGCTTTTCTCAAGCAACTCATCATCTACGCCACATATCATCATCAGCACCTCCTTTCTGTGCTGAATTTAATTTTCTTTCTACTATTACTATTAGAGCAGTATTGTACTTAATGTGATCGTTGCGTGAACTGTGTAAACATGTTGCAACAGAATTGATTCCTTAAAGTCTTTTATTCGTAGAGACAATTCAGGGGAACTTAAGATGATCTTCGGCTGTAATAGATATGAATTTACATTCATATATTTGACCAGTTATTCAACTTTGACCGTATTTATTTCTTTGTTTTTCATTATATAACCGACAAACTGGTTTAGATTATGTAACTGGTCTAGACTCTGTAAGTGGTCTTGGCTGTGTAAATGGTCTGAGTAATGCAACTCGTCTAGGTTATGTAACTGGTTTAAGTTATTGAACTGGTCTAGGTTATGTAACTGGCCAAAGTTATAAAAGTTTACATTACTTGTTGACATTGCTCACGATGGTAGCGACTTTAAAATAAGTGGTTTATGTTGTTTCAGCTGTTCGTCAGCGGATCTACTCATATAAACACTACCAAGTACGCATGTCTAACTATTTCACCCGTATAAACAAGTACAAACACCTGTCTTGGAAAACAAGTTGGAAAACAGCTGAAACAAAATGAGTCAGAGTCACGTATGTCAAAGTCGCCAACTGTAGCATTAATATAAAAATTCTTGGAGGTTGACCGTAAGCGCTTTGTTTCTTTTGTAAAGATAGATGAATTGTTTTCGTTGTATGAGTTAAAACGTGCAATACAGACAATTTTAAGTGTGAGGCTCCCACTGGGAGCTCACGGTAACTGTTATCACTAAATACCCCAAATTTGATTCAGTGTTTTTAGGAGTAGTGCAATGAGTATGTTCAAATACCAGTGAAGCACGGCAGAGTATTAACTGAAGGATGTACGACATTCGACTCTGTTATCAGTGTTGCCTATCAGCAATATTAGATTATGTTGGATGCTGTTGAAATGAGTTACATTACATGCGGTAACGATTTTGTGATCACAGCATACTAACAAATGTGCTTTTAAACAATAAGTTTCGTTAACTGCCTTTTCCAACAAGTGTAGAGTTTTTAAATCCGAGCCGAGGACGAGAGTTTCTTAAGGGCACACTAGTATCACAAGGTTGTTTCAGAATTAATGAATGAGGAGGTTGAACTTTTGACCAATTCAACGCAGAACGTTATTTGAAGCAAAAAATTGTTAGACGGTATGCCTCTAAAAGGCACAGATTTTTTTTTATAAAATTAATTTTGTTTACAAAGTATGTACGACCTTAAATCGACCCAAATGTGCCGGTGGCCAATTCCAGTCTCGATGAAAGTAACCGAAATCTGAGCTGACCTAATGTGTAAAGTGTTCTGCAACTAAATGGGCTTCGACAATTCTGATCAAAAGAATTTCTAAAAACAGTGTAAAATCAAAAATATAGGACCGCCATTTTGTAATTTTCTTACGGGCGGCTGTACGTTTCGAAGTTTTGATGAACTCATAAAAAGGTCAGTGCATTTTAGAGACATACCGTTGAATAATTTTTTGTTTAGAATAATATTTTACGTCGATTAAAGATAACTTATAAACACTTCAATCCCCCATTCTTTATCCAATGGATTCTGGTTTATTATCCGCCCCATGCGAAAGTTGAATATAACAAAGGAGTTCACGTAAAATGAATCGAAAACATCATGTATAATTTTCGCCAGGGGTTGGGGACAATCCACGCCATTAGTAGCATAAATTTATACGTCAGAGAGAGCTTTTTTCTCCTTTGTTACGATCTGTCAGTTTTTCTATTTTGCGATTTAGTATGGAAATGAAAACTAAAATTGAGATATCTTTGCTGTTTTAAGTGGTTTTTCGTATTTTTTTGGACCAAAATGTTTTAAAATGTGTTTGGAATCGATTGGCATTAACAGATTGTAAAATATTTTTTTCTATTTTATTATTTTGTTAATGTCAATCGATTCCAAACACACTTTAAAACATTTTGGTCCAAAAAAGTAAGAAAAGCCACTTAAAACAGCAAAGATATCTCGATTTTAGTTTTCATTTCCATACTAAATCGCAAAATAGAAAAACTGACAGATCGTAACAAAGGAGAAAAAAGCTCTCTCTGACGTATAAATTTATACGACTAATGGCGTGGGTTGCAAACTTTCGCATGCAACAAAATTTGGTTCGTCAAATACTCACCTGTATCAAATTGTCTACATACTTTGTTAGTCATTTGTACGTAACAAGGACAACGATCGACCATACTTTTACATAGTTGCATATCCTAACACCATGTCACCTTGTACCTTCTTGACTTAATAGCACTTAATCATTAGTCAATTATTTTCCATGATTCTGTTTATTGATTAGAACATTTGCATGCGAAAAATGAAAGAAACGACAGACAGTAGTTAATGGATTAATGGGCTTTAATGACATTAGTGACAATAATTTTGAACTCCTCACATGACATCAATTTTCTATTTCAGTTGCATTTAACAAAATTATTTTTCTTCTAATCCGTTGAAGCATTAGTTACACTAATGCATTCACTGTCGGCAGTCTTAAAGCTAAAAACATCTTGAGTATACGAATTACTGATGCTATCTTGACTCTGAGTTCTTTGTTGCTGAGATAAAAGTTTACTCCAGTCAGAGAGTAGAGTGTTACGATTAAACGAACAGGAATTTTACGTCCTAACAACTAATTGCTTACAATAATTTACAAGAATAAATCATCAGTACGATTACAACAATTAACTTAACTACAAATTGGTATTTGGCACACCCAAACACTTGATATTCGGGCTACAGCTAGATGATTTTTTCGGTTATGCTGATTCTACCAGTAATACGCATCACTGTCTGCTTCGCTGGCATATAAAAATTGCTGTCCATTTGAGTAGTCATCGCTATCCCGATGGTGCTGGGGAGATGAACCTTTTCCGGCTACTATCGCTTCTCTATGCTGTGGTTGTGAGGTTTCTTTAGTGCTGACTGATGATTGTTTCGTTTCGTCTTCGCTATCGATGTACTCTTCCACTTCATATTTGTGTGGTTTTACGATTTTCTTTTTCTTTAGATTTCCTTTGCGTTTTCGGTAACCTTTCTTTCCATTCTTCTTCAGCCCCTTCTTCTTGCCGTAATTTATGTTAACGTTATAAGCACCGTTGTCATTGGCATCAGCCTTGTCGTTCAGTTTCTGCGACTTTTCGATAACTAAATTTTCGCTTTTTCCCTTACCGTCGTCACCGCCATCATCTTCAGACCCCTTGGCATCATCTCCACCACCACCTCCACCTCCATTCGATTTACCTGTGTCGTGAGTAACATAAATTTCGTATAGATGCGTAGATACGCTGCCCGCATGTCCCTTACCAGAATCATCAGATGCCTTATCGCCACCACTTTCTTCGACCTTGTAACCTGCATGATGTTCTTGCACAATGATAGTGGGCTTTGAAGGTTGAATGTATACTTGAGGTGTTGGTTGCGGATGTACACTTTGGACTACGTACTGTGTGCGATGCTCTCTTGGTGGTTGTGGTTTCACAGGCTGATGTAATTCTACATCTTCGTTAACGTGGCCGTTATTATCTTCGTGGGCTTCATTACTTTCTTCTGTGTCGTCGTTCGCTACGATTTTGTTCGAGTGTTTGGTGTCTTCGGGTTTAGGATGGGTGTTTTCATATCGAATGACATGTTTCTGGAACGGCTTCTTTTTGTTCCCAACAGGTTTTTTGTTATCTTCTTCTTTATCATCATCACCATCTTCGTCGTCTCCTTCCTCAGAACTGTAGGTGGTATATGTGCTGTAAGACTTAGCATTTTTTCCTTTTCCCTCGTCGTCATTAATTGTTTTATCTTTTACTATTACATTGTCGTCGTCTTCCTCTTCGCTACTATCATCCTCGCTACTTTCATCTTCGCTTTCGTCTTCATTGTCATCGTCATTGCTATCGTCTCCAGCGGTGTAATCACTTCTCTTTATGCTATAGTCGACATCTGTATTTTTGTCACCATGGCCAAAGTTGAATCCATATCCCTTACCGTTATCACTTCCTTTGGAATTTACATCTCCATGACCATCATCTTCTGCATAATCGTCCGAAACGATTTTATAGCTAAAATTAGTTGTCTTTTCTTCATCGGTACTGTCATTATCATCGTCTCCTTCGTCATTGTCTTCGTCGGAACTATCATCTTTTTTCGTTTCTTCGCTGTAGTTCGATGAATAATGCGGTTTCTTCTCCTCGTCATCATCATCGTCGCTATTATAACTGTAATGATAGTTGCTGTGAGTTCCCTTTCCAGGGTCGTCATTGTGGCCTTGGTATTTCTGATATTTCGCCTTGTCCCTGGAAATAAATCGGTTTCAATTAGTTTTCGTTTTCATAAAAAGTTGCAAATTTGAAACAAAATCAGAGATAGGCAAACGTTTCCGCTTTTTCCAAAAATTTACAAAATAAGGACATAGTCTTCTTTATCCATTAACGGCTTTTTTGTAACATCAAAATATATAAGTTTCACCAGTTATACGACTTTGACCACGTGTTCAATTTTGAACAGTTATACAACTTTGACCATTTATACAAATGCGACTAGTTACCCAACTGTGACCAGTTATACACCTATGACCTATGATCACTGATACAACTTTGACCAATTGTACACTTTTGACTAGTTATACAACTTTGACCAGTTACACAAAGTTGACCAGTTACACAAATTTGACCAACGGTCACAGTTCTGTAACTGGTCAAAGCAAGTGAAAATTAAGACTAAAGTTGCTTGTTTAGATTCTCAATTAATTTGTCGCAGAGGAGAATCTGTTATGCTCAAAACAAACGAGGCATTCAAAACGTGTTTTGGTCCTATTTTTCATGACGAAATTTTCGAAACTGTCAAATGAAGTTAGAACTTTTTCTATTCAAAATCGCGATTGCTGCATCTGTCAATGAAAACTAGGACCAAAACACGTTTTCAATGCCTCGTTTGTTTTGAGCATTACTTATTTTTTACTGGCTGCGCCACTGTGAGCAGTCTTCCAACTCAGAAGTATGTTGGATATTGTGAAGCCACAAAATAAATTTTACAACAGTGAATTTGAGTTAAATAATAGTTAGGAATTTCCATCAGCTGCTTCTAAGCTGGTCCAATCATGCAAACAAACCCGTCTAGTCTTTATACGGTTTTGCAAGTTGTAGGAAATTCCTAACTAAACATTGCCGTTCAATGTCAAAAGTCATCGCTTATTTTTTGTCTTGACACTACATGCACTACATGTAACTTAAAGTTAGTATTGAAATTATATGATTGTGGCATTTATGTAAAAATACATACCCCAATTCCTGTACATAATTGTAGTGACTGCCTTCGTCTTTATCTGGAAAATATTTTTTTGTTCAAATAAAAATTCTTCAACTTTGCAACCATCAATGTCAATGGAAACAGATTCATAAAACATAAGACAATTTTAATTGAAGAAAAACAGAAAATCCGTTTCTATCAAGCAGAAGATGAGACGATAAAAAAAATAGAACGAAACGATGCTAAAGAAGAATTAGCAAACTCATTGTCTGATGTATACAAGTTTACCATCGTGTACATTAAAAACATGAAGAAAAAGATGAAGAAACATTTTCTTTCTTTTGCAAATTACCTTTTTCGCCATTCGATGATTCGTCTTTATTTGATTTCCCGAAGGCCTCGTGCTTTTCATAACCGTAAGCATCGCCGTCTTTATCATGAAAGCTTTCAAAATGCTGATAAGCATCGGCACCTTTTTCGTCGGCTCTTCTCAAGTAGCCCACCTCGTTGTCCCGTTCCGATACTTCAGCCTCATCATGCTTAGATTCAGCCGTGTTCAAGTCCTGGTTGGTGTACAATTTGAAGAATAAAAATTTGAAAAAACAAACAAAGAAAAAGAAAATTCGGATAAAGAGATTTCGGTGGTTAATGACTTTCAAATGTTAAAAGCTTATTCACTTAACTGTGAACCAGAGCGAATGTATATTGCATGCAATCGTCCTATAAAATATGACAACGGCAATAAGGCATAGAATCTCAAACTTTTGAAAGAAATTTATTTCATTGCGAGAAGCTGAGAAAACTTGATAACTCATTCCGGCTGAAGGTATATACTGCAGGCAAATCATTTTTGTGTTCTGTATAGAAAAATGAATTCGCCGCGAGCTACAATAACTAACAACTTGCATAGTAAAGTTTATTCATAGTATGGAGCAGTATTTCATAGACATGAAAAATTTATCTGCCGAAAGTCCAAGAACATAAAGTAGAATGTATACCCTCCAAAAATGAGCAAAAACTTTGTCCGGGTAGTTTCATTCTGTTGTATTCAGGTTGTATCTGATATATTCTGAAAATGTTATAGACGAAGCAAGTGATTAATCATTCATAGATCAATATACTGAACTATAACATTGAGCAACCTGTCGACCGTCTTATGATATGATAGTAGATTGTAAATTTGTTGTTTTGGCAAGTGGGAGGGTTGCATAACGAGCCGAAGACGTGTGAAGTTTTCGCATAAACCAAAACAATAATTTACAAGCAATTACGTAAGTTAATTTCCTTGCTTGCGGCCAGAAAACGCCTCATTGCGGTCTCGCTCAAAACCAGTTTTTCACATTTTCAGACCGCAAAGTATGATACTTCTTGCCGGGATTTTTTTTTGGTTCAACGTGTGGGATATATTCTTCGCACTCGGCTCGAAATAAAACTTTCAACAAAAAATGTCCCAGCAAGACAGTATTGTACTATTACATGCTAGCGGGAGGTATGTAGACAGAGCGGAGAAGCCTGTTTGTAGTTCATATTCACCGTGTCAACGTCAACAGATGTCTCTACTGTTTTTCCGGGCCAAAAGAATATTTCTAATAGAAAAGCTTAGCATGATGAGATCTGCTCTATTTATGGAAAATAATTCATTTTTCATTAGAAGTACGGTGGACCCACCAGTGTTCGGACCTATTTCATGCATTAAAAAGTTTATCAATGAAAGAACAATGAGTTGTCAAATACTGGTACATGTCCGGAGACAGTTGCGTCTATCCTACGATGTTTATGACTTGGTTAAAACTACAGCGGCATAGCTATTTGTCGAATTTTTTTGCCGAAATCTTTTTATTAGTGTAGGAAAACGTCTTCTGCAATTTCTTTGGTATGATCCTGAAAGGTCAACTCTCAAATACTGTCTATTCTAACAGTAATAGTGATAGTAGTCTCATTTCATCACAATCGTACAGTCTCATAAGAGAGATGGATGTAGAGTTGTAGTCTCTGCAGTTGAATAGCACTATACTTCCTATAGGATTCGCAATGGAAATATGCGGATTCGGTTTGAGAAGTTTTGTTGTTTAAGCTGTTGGTATACGTACGGCATTTTTCGAATAACTTTCTGAAGGTATACAGAATGCAACTGCATTGGCAAAATTTGCATTTCTAAGAATGCACAAAAAAGGTGTGCATAGTTTCAAGTTCTTCACTGTGTTATTGCATTGCATATAATATACATAGGAATATGAATTGCATTTTTCGAAACTACTGCAGCTAAACGAATTAAATTCTCCCTGCCGTACCAACCATCGTTAGGGGTGGGTTTGTGTTAAATTTAAGATTTAGCTGATGATTTATTGAGAGTAAAAATTCATTTTGAACGGTCAGTTTAGTCGAAGGCTTTAAATGGTTGGAACTAATTCTTAGCTTACACAACCAAAATTGCTCATCCTTTCTGGTTGCAGATCATTTTCCACCGTAAGGTTGATTAATGCAAAGGATCTCATAAACAAATCAACATTGAAATCAGACCATTCTCTCAATTGCAAATTAGAATTCCGCACTTACACCAACGATTTTATTATCCACATTCAACGTATCCACAGGACTTCCCACTGACTGGTTTACACTGATAGCGCATAACCAAATTGTGAACCAAACACGTAAACACTGCATAACTGTACAATGTGGTATTCACAGTCCATTAAGTTATTCCTTAATCCTTCTCGGTTGTAGCTTGGAAATGATTTTTTTTTTGCGTTTGCACGTCGAATAATTCACATATACCGTATACCGTGAACGACACAATCGACCGTATTATATTCGCTTACAATTTCGATATCTTTCAACGAAATGAAATAACAATTTTACGATCGCACACACAATTTATCTTTTTTTTTCTTCGGTTGTGGAGAAACAAAAAAATCACAAAGGTGTTAACAAGAAAAGCTTTTCACATGCACTGACAATTTTTTGTTTGTTGCAGTTGAGTATATAAAGATTTTATGAGGAAGTGTCCAGTGATTTTAACATGATTTTATTGAGTCAAAAAATGAATTGCTTTTCATTGCGATTGGTTTCGATGCTTTGTATTCGATTGCAGATTCTAGTTTATACGGTCTATTAATTTTTTTTTCGAATTTTTGATTTTGTAAATGATAGTGAAAGTATTCGACATCAATCAATCTGACGGTGTGTACGGATTGAACGTAGGTTGATCAATTATATTTGTAGGAGATGAAGCAAGGATACAATTAGTTAGTTTGATAGGGCACCCAATTCACCTAGTTATTGATTAGGTACCAAATATGCGGATGATAATGCAGGAGAGGACTGGCATTTTTTTAAAAATCAATTAACTCAGATTCTTGGCAGAGACGAAAAGTCATGGGTCTTACAACAGAAAATACACCGTATGTTAAGATTAAAAATGTGATTAAAACGATGTGTAACACTTTTCTGCTGTTTATTACAAAAGCCCGTACGAAGTACTTCTCAAGTATAAAGCAAAAGTTTACGATGTAATTTTAGGAATCCGAATTTACAACTTTTTTATCAATTTTCTTTCAATTTTCAAACGAAACAAAGCAAAGTTTGATGAAATATTCTCGATTTATGAGCAAAATCGGATGAGATTTACTCGATTTACTCGATTTATGTGCAAAAAAACACTTCGGGCCGAGTAGCGGCCTTAGTCCAAGGGCCCAAATTTGAAACTTTTTTTGCCATCATTCTATTCGACATTCAATTATCTCTCTAATGAAGCAAAAACTAGCAAAATCGAATGAGATTTACTCGATTTATGTGCAAAAAACACTTAGGGCCGAGTAGCGGCCTTAGTCCAAGGGCTCAAATTTGAAACTTTTTTCGCCACGTTCTTTTCGGTATTCAATTACCTTCCATAAAAAACTAAATCTAGCAAAATCGGATGAGATTTACTCGATTTACTGGATTTATGTGCAAAAAAACACTTCTGGAGGGCCGACCTTACCATGCCCATTTTCGAACTTAACCTTACTTTTGTCGATACCAATCGGGGAAAAAAAGAATTTTGAAAAAAGGTTGTGATTTACTCAAGCTAGAGGGGTCACAGACGGACGGACGGACGGATGGACGGACGGACGGATGGACATTTTTTTTATTGCGGATTCGTCATCTATGAACATAACCAAATGCTTTGCCCTTACTGTCTGCTTCCAATTCGACGTGTTACAAACGGCATATTAATCTTATAAGCCCCCAGTACTTCGTACGGGGCTAAAAATTGGTCCCATCTTGTGGATGGGTCGGGTCCCTTGACTGATCCTAATTTAATTGGATATTCGACTAGTTTATATTAAGAGTCAATTTGCCAATTTCTCAGACAATTGAAAAACAGGCTCGCTCCGATATGATTGAGTTGTAGCTCATTCGGTTCGTCGTTCAATCGATATTAGCGTTCAAAAAATTCTTAAAAGGAAAATGACTCTGATTCGGATGAAAGGTTTAACTTTCCGAAGAATTCTTAAAAGAAAAGTTACTTTGATTTGAATGAAAATTTTCAGATAAACTCTTAAAAGGATAATGACTCTGATTCGGATGGAAGGTTTAATTTTTTGAAGAATTCTTATAAGGAAAATTATTCTGATTTGGATAAAAAGTTCAATATTTCAAAGTTTAGTTGGGCGATAATATCACCCTGGTCGATATTATCGTTTAGGACGATAATATCGTACAGACAACCGACTCATGACCACAACATAGTTTTATGATAAAAAATAATAATCCAACAATTTGGAATAAGAAACATCGCGTCAAAAGGTTGGCAACCGACTCATGACCACAGCATAGTTTTATGATAAATTAATTTGTCTAATATTGCAATAAGTTCCCGCAACTCGTGTGAATTACGCAAACTTCACACTCGTCAGAGTTGTCTAATGTTAGGTTTCCTCTTGTCGCAAACTTCTTACTCGTCAGAGCTGTCTAATATTGCAATAAGATACAGCGACTTGTGCAAACTTTACTCGTCGGAGTTGTCTAATGTTAGATATGATTGTCTTTTTATACTTACTGTGTAGTGTGTATATGTAATTTTAGATATATGTTGCTTGTTAATTATCAAATATCATTATCAAATATCAAATCAATTATTTTGTTCATTTAATGTATTTATATTTTCTGGCAGAACTTTCGAATAGTTGATCACACATAGCACATCTTGACCATCCAAATGTCAAATGGATAATTTTGGGAACCTCACTATTTCGACACTATTTCTCCAGTTACTGGAATAACACATTAAATTATCAATTATTAACAGAGTAAAATCCTCTTTTTCGGGAATAGTTTCCAGAACCTTATCCCGACATGGCCCATCTTCGAACTTAACCTCAGGAATCCCATTCCTCGTCGATTAAAAAAAAAATCATCAAAAGTTATCGTGATGACAAAATTTTTATCACATTGTTAGGTTACAAACATTTTATGGTATTTTCTGGCGTAAGACCCTTGACTTTCAGTCAAGGGAATTATTTGATGAAATGATGAAATCCTTAGGTCAAGTTCGAAAATGGGTGGTATTGGTTCGACAATCTCTGAGCAGTTTCCAAAAGAAGGCTTTCTGGTCTTTGTTAACACCATGACCGGACTAATTCTCAATCTCAATCAATTAAAAAAATGTTTGATGAAGAATAGAGGTTAGATTCCAGGATAGATTCGGCCTAACGATCTAGCTGTTGTTGCTAAATGAATATTTTTTATTTATTTCCATAGATTTTGTTTTGTTATTTCATTTTGACTTGTTAAAAAAAACGAGGTAAAAATGCACGGATTGGTAGTTTGCGACCAGAGCGAAGCGAGCGCCGTATTTCACACAGTTTAATGTTTATTGAAGTGTTATGACATTTTTTAACCGGAACATTTTATTATCTAGTAGAAAATGAAGTTGTCGATATTTACAGAACTTTTCGAAGATTTTCGTTGAAACTAAACAAACTGAAATTTTTATCATCTAAATTACACTTGATTGATTAAATAAATCATTATTATTACAAAAGCTATTGAGAAGTTCAAGGAGTCAATGGATCTAAAAAACCCAACAGGTAGAATCTAGTTCGACATGATACTTTCAACAGTGAGACGTCACACCATTTTGGTAACATCTACAGAGAGGATCTATCATATATAATTTTATTAACTACTGAAATATGTCGAATTTTTCCTCAAACTAAGCCACATCTCTTCGGTGGGTCAGGTTCCTTGACTGCCCTAATTTTTCAATAATTCCAGTCTTTGTTTTCTCACTAATTTGAAATAAGCTGGTGTTTTTAAGATCACCTAATTATAGTCAGACGAAAAACCGATGTGTACTTGTTACGCCATTAATTGTGCATTTCTTCTTCCATTGGTAAACTACCCTGACCGTGGTATAATCTTCATATAGCAAAAAATGTATCCTCCGTACAAAAGTATAGAAACAAAATGGAGGAAACGGAGGATGTACAGTGCAATATGAGCAGTGTTATCTTTATAAATGCATGGAAAGAAAAGAGAATTTTGGTAAACAGAACTTTCTACGAATTTAGTTGGACAGCACGATACGCTCTATTATGCACGGGGTTTTACTGGTAGACCGTGTTTAGAAAACACCAGCCGTTTTATGCTTTATTTTACCCAAATTCAATTTAATTTTCTGAACCAACAAAGAGTTGAAGGTTCAGCGAACGATGTTTTACTCCTAAAATTTAGGGGTCCTAATATGAGCATCTTATATTGTCTACTAAAAACCGCTGAAAAGGTAGCGAATTTCGGTATTTCTTGACCACCTTTTTAAATAAATGAAATGCGTGCGAGAATTCGTTCAAATATTTCATAAGCAGGGAAAAATTCTTTTAAGAATTCAATTTACTGCAAAAATTGTCTTCGTTCTTAGATTCATGGTCCAATCTTCGAAGTTAACCACATGAATAAGAACCACATAAGAAGGAAAAAAAGTTCTGTTTACAATTACCCCCATCTCACTACTTCAATATTGCCCATCTACGAACTTAACCTCATGAATACCATTCTCTGTCAATTAAAACTAAAATTTTGAAAATCTGACAAAAATTATGGAAGTTATCGCAGTAACAAGGAAAAGCGCCAGTGTAGTATTTCTCCCATCTCGTTGTTCTATCATTATCCATCTACGAACTCAACCTCAAGAATTTCAACCTTCGTCGAATAAAACAAAAAATTTGAAATTCTGATAAGAATTAGGGAAGTTATTGCAGTAACGAAGAATAAAATTCTATTGAGAATTACTCCCATCTCATTACCCCAATGTTGCCCATCTACGAATCTAACCTCATGATTTTCATTCTTCGTCGATTAAAACCAAAATTTTGAGGCTGAGGGCCTAAATTACGAGAAAAATTCTGTAATTTATGCCCAAGGCATGAAAAATACAAGTTTTGAAACACGGATGTAATGTACGTGTTTGCAGTCGTCAACCATTCAATCGGCCGGTTGACTTTCAACGAAGTAGTCTCATCATCAGTCAATCGAAATTTGGACGATACAGATCACACAAAATTCTTCGTCAAGAAATTTTTTCGTAAAATTTTCTTTTAAGATAAACTTCCATACCACAACTTAAACATGACCGTGAATTACGATCGTGAAGAATTCCGTAAATATTTACAAGAATCTGGAGCGGTTGAAGCTTTGTCCCGGACGTTTTTGAAGTTGTACGAACTGAAAGAAAATCGGCCCAAGTCGTCCATCAAATTTATTCAAGACCGCATTACCGATAGCGTTCCCAGCGTAACAGAGTACGCCAAACTGAAGGACGACCTAAATGCAATGGGTGTGATACTGCGTGAACTGAAGACCAAGGGAAAATTGGACCCAGCCCATTTAACCGTATTCGATAAGATCGGCACCAACTTTGACACACTAGATTTTCTTGGTGATAAGGGACATCCACGACTTTCTGCTCGACATAGTCAAATAGCAGAAGGCCATCAATGGAAAAAGGATTCGAAGAAAATTGCGAGCACTCGAGAAGATCAAAGCGACGACATCAAAATGTCTAATAAGATCAAGGCCTTTTTAAGCAATCCCTCCCATAAATCTCTGTTACGCGCTCATTTAAACGATACAATCTATAACAACTACAAGAAAGTGACTGTTGGGTCTTCTGGCCACACAACTTCATTCATTGATTGTATTTGCAGTGGATTAGATTTCCCAGAGTCTGCGATAGGTGTCTACGCAACAGACGCAGAGGCTTATAACAAATTTGAAGATTTATTTAAACCAATTATCAAAGCCTATCATGGATACGACACGGCCAGTGAACGTCATCCAGGTTTAGATTGGGGTAATCCAACAACTCTCGATAACATCGATACAACAAGCACATACATTTGTTGGACCAGAATACGTTGCGTTCGAAATGTTGACAAGCAACCACTAGTCCCAAAGATGAACGAAAATGAACTCACGACATTGTGCTCAAATATACAGCAGGTTTTCGAGAAGAACTTAACCGCTGACGAAATTAAAGGCCACTGGTATGGATTGGAAACTGTGGACCCTGCAAAGAAAAAGGAATTGATCGACAAAAATTATATTCTTGAGTTCGGTGATAAATTTCTCGAATCAGTCGGAGCTACAGAACATTGGCCGAAAGGTCGGGCTGTGTATATAAACGATAATGAAACGTTTTTCGTTTGGATCAACGAGGAAGACCATTTGAGATTCATTTCAATGGAAAGTGGAAGCAAAATCAGTGATATTTACGGACGATTGGTACGGGCACTTGAAGCTGTTGCGAACGGGCTCACATTCCAGAGAGATGCAAACGATACGCTCGGATTCGTGTCTCTCTGTCCAACAAATTTGGGTAATACGATCCGTGCATCGGTGATGGTCAAATTGCCAAAGCTAATAAAGCAAATGGGTGCAAAGAATAGCGAATTGGACAAACTAATCAACACTCACAATTTTGAAATTCGTCCTACAAAATCCGACAAAGAAACAATAGAAATTTCAAACAAACGAAAATTGGGAATAACAGAATTTGATTCGATTAAGAAGTTTTGGGCTGGAATTAAAGAAATAATAGAGAAGGAGAAGACTTCATAAAGATATTACCTTCCAGGAATGTAAGGTCACTCGGAAATAAACTCGGAACAAATCATGTCTCTGGTTAGTTTTCTTAAATTCCACCAGTTTCACTTCTCACAAAATGTTGCGCACGTACACTTTAAGCACATTAGCAGTAAGCAGTAAATCCGAGTATCAAGGGAATCATACTAACGTATGAAACGTGTGGAACTTGCTGGAGTAAGAAAAACAGAGTTGCTTGAATATTTCTACGTATTTTGAGGTGAGTGTATGGATGTGGATGGCGCATAGCAAATGTCCAATAATACGCATTATTACGATATAAGTTCGAAAACCATTGCTTCACAGGCTGTGAATGTCACTGTGCCACTAAGACTAAGACGTATGATTCCAAGATTTTAAGCCTCAACCAATTGTGTCTTCATTCGTCCAGAGTGAAAATCCGACAAAAGAGTGACAGTAATCTCGTGATAACATTAGGAACTTGTATCTGTCGTAGAAACAACTGTTATAGAGTAACAAGCTGAATTGTTCAGCTACGCTTGATGTACAAAAATGGAATACTCACCCATCAACAGACATCGTAAATAATTGGCTTTACTTTCAGAATTTGCATTCTATTGATTCGTTTTTAAGGCTAGGTGAAATGAGTCTGTTACATACATTTTACCTTATCTTCATAATGGCTTTACACAAACTTATATGATTTATTTCCTCTGAACATAATTTTCTGTCCAAGTTTTATGTTTTTAAAAGAATTTCTTGTTTTAAACGTTCTTTTCTGAAAGCCTTATCTTCTTCTACGAATGAATCATAGCAGATTTTCATGTCACTGTCTTTAAACAATGAAAAAATTGCAATAAATTACCGGCAGAAACTATAAATAAATCTGCTAAATTGGCTATGTATTATTTGTTCAAGAATTTCTATGTAAAAGAGGTAAAAAGATTGGTTCTTGCACAAGGATAACCCAATTGAAGAGTCAATGGTACACTTCATGATTCAATTGAAATTGGTTGGATCGTTAAGATTTCTGACACTACCCTAATCAAAGTTCATTACCGGTGAACCGAGGGAGTTCATTAAATGTGAAGCATGGGTTGGAAAAACTAGAAAATTCTCCGTCAACGGAAAAAGAATCCTTTGAATCCTTAGAAATTAGTCAACAGATTATATTCTACAAGAGTAATTATAACTAGAGAGGAAATATTGAACGAAACATCTTTTGAGGTTAGCTTTGTGAAATTGACAACTCATTTGACACTTTTTGAGAGAAGAAACCGCTATTTGACACTGATCTATTACTCTAAGCTACAAACAAAGGAATAACGTGGTATTTTGACAGCGTCAAAACGAAGTTTTTTTTTTGCTAAAGAGGGTACTGGAAATCCTTCATAAAATCATGGAAAAAAACTCTTTTCTTTGCCTGAGAAGTATAACAATATCGTAGAAAAACTAGAAAATCCTCCGCTACACTTAAAAATCCTTAGAACATGTTTTGAAAATATTTGAAAACCAGAAAATCTTTTCATGAAAAATCGTCAAAATTAAGAAAATCCTCAAAAGTCTAAAAAGAAATGTTTTGAAACTTTCAGAGGATTGATTTTCCTTTGTCAACAAGATTTGAAAATATCTGCCCCTCTAATTCTATGGACATACACATGGCCAATGGCTAGAACAATTTTTTTAGTATAAAGAAAAACATTACATTTTATTGAATGGTCACTGACATGGTAACTTTTGACAAAAGTTCAATGCACTACCTAAAGACGGTTAGACGTATGTCTGCAAATTAATGTAGATGTGTTTCGACGAAGCCAGACTGAATTACAAGCGACCACCAATATGCAATGCGTTACACAAATGACTCGATTATCTGTGGTGACGAAATGCATTAAAATTCCGAACGGCCTTTTTTCTGGACAAATACTCGAACCACTGGAAAACCACATATTACATCTAATACCTCTGGTCAATCTGTGCTGTACATTGCAGTCGGACACGACAATATAATTTGCCATTCGAAATCAGCGGTGTACGTTACATGATTTAATGTTTCTTTTTCGTAAATTATTTAAATTTTTTTTCTTCGATCGAAATCAAATAATCGCAAATCGAAAACCACCAACACCTCTACAGCAGTGTGTTACGGTGAAATGTTGAAGTAAAAAATTTCATCTCAAAATACAATAGACGCAATGTTCCAGAACTTGGTTTTTTCATATTAACCTTATTTCTGCTGTTGCATCACAGCTGATCAAGGTGAAGAAATGTGTTATAATTTGTGGTGTGTTGAACTCTGATGATGTATAAACACAATTATTCTTATTATGACATAATAATCAGCAAATGTTTGTAGTGTTTATGGTATATTTAGCCATTGAGAGCTGTCTCATCGAATGATCATCACCGAGACTTTTACAGACAGGCAAGCATATAAGTATTATACTTAGTATCACTATTACATTTACCAAATCTAGTACTTCTTTTCACACAGGTATTTTCTGAAGCTGTACGAAAAGAGTGTGTTCCCATGTACCTAACAAAGTGGCGGACTGTATGACCTCCCGAAAGTTTATAGCATTGAGTATAACAGATTGATAGAAAATCTTTTACTTCAGTAGTTTCAACATGCATTATAAAAAACCTTAAACGGAGCCTATAAGTCGTCTATTGAGTCGCTTACACTCTTGCTCAGCTCAAAAACTATTTAGCTGCATTCAATCCATTGATCATTAACCATTCGTCTCTCGAAAGAGATCCCTTCACTCTTAAATTAACAATTACCTAAAATAAAAATCTCTCAGAGCTAAACACCCTCAAAGCACCAAAATAACATTCGCATACGATCAGGACCGTCACAGACGGAGATGTAGAGGACAGTTGCTTTCAAATCAGTTCAGTACTTACACAAAACACCTCTTCATAATTGACCTGATAGACTGAATGGCATTGCTGTTGCTGTATACACATTGCCACACTTCTTCAATCCTATTTACTCAAAACATAATGGCAATGCCGGACACAAGATATTTTGAAATGCATTGACCTGTGCCTCTTAATTTCCATTTCTAATGACCAATTACCCAATATCGTTGGAATCTTCCGAACAAAAAAAATTGTCAAAGTCTGTTACTCGTTGGTCTATAACATAGCAATGTAATTGTTTCTCAAAAATGCTCCGTACAAAATTCAGTAAAACTGCGTGTAAAAGTCGATTTCACGCTGATCAATAAATTGATTTTCAGTGTAGATCTGAAGGTAAATTTCAATTAATTTTGATATAAACGAAAACCAAAATCATGAATTTTGTAAATCTTTTGTTTTTCCCCGAAAAAAACACAATTTCGTCACTCAACAGCTCTCTGGCGGAATGAATATAATTTGTCTTATGACGAATTTGGATTTGGAATTTTTACCAATGTGAAACTACAATTGAGTTTTATGATGAATTATTTACATATTTGTTTATAGTATCCCTTCTCCGGTATACCGACAATGTCGGCAATTGCACCTAATTGATTTGTTTGCGTTTGGCAATCATATAAAATTGAACGGAAAGTGCAAAAAACAAACATAACTCACCAGTAAGTCAACCGATTTACAACACCGACCGATTCTAATAAAAAACAATTTACAAATTAAGATCAAGTGCCAGTCGATCGGAAGTTGGGACGAACTTAGCGAAGATTCTAATTATGATCATTGGAGTAACTTTGTGATCGTCAGCTAACAATGAAGTTCAACGCAGAGTTGTCTATTATTTTCTTGCTGTATGTGCTGGAATCATTAGAGTCGAAGCCCACGGCCAATTTACGTGAGTATTTGACCGAAAATAAAGATTTTAAAATTTACAACAAACTCATCAATCATTAAATAGCTATCCCACGTGCAATCGGACACCCATCAGCAACACTCAGACGAAAAAATGTCGACATCTTGGCCGTAGCAACCAAACATGTACCAGTAAAAGTGGAAAAGCATTCGGAGAGTGGACATTCATCCGAAGGAAGTAAGAAATCTCGTCATGGTGAACATCATGACAATTCGGAAGAAAAGAAACTGAGCAAGGGCTTGCATCATAAGTCGTCCAAAGATAGTACATCGGCAAAAAAAGGAAGCGATACCAAAGAGAGCCACAACAAGGAATACGACGAAGAAGCTGGTCACGATAAGAAAACTGAAGACGAAGCCCATGAGTCATCATTCGATGAGGACGGCGATCATAAAGTTTATGGCAGTGAGCATAAGAGTGCCGACAAACACAAAGTGCGAAAGTTTGAACAAGGTACGGCGCTCGTATAGGTATCATTGGAATCATTTTTTTATTATCGCAATGGGACTCTTTCTCTGCAGGTTTCTTCAAATCGTATCACAAAAAGGAACGGAACAAGAAATCAAACTTTTTCGAAGACCATCATCAGGGCGGCGATTACAAGAAGTTCGGCCAGGGGAAGGAGAAATACTACAAAACCAGTTCAGCTAAAAAGGCGAAAAAGGACGGAAAGACCAGCAGCAGTTCTACATTCGAGGATTCAAAAAAGAAAAGCAAAATAAAATGATAAGAAAATTGAAACATCAAGTGACTTTACCGAATTTCCAGCAACGCCTCCCTGTATCCAGGTATTCTGACAATAATCTCACATTTGACAAATAAAAATTAGTGGAAGAATAGTACGGTTATGTGTATCCCCACTCCATCCCCATCATAGATACGAATTGCTCTGTGCTTACCGTTCCGAAGCTTAGATCCACTGTTTGGTGTATCATTTCCGATTTCGTCATACCTCTTGTTCAATCCCTGTCATTATTAACGCTGGGAAGCCATAGTCAACACTTTTAGAGGTAAGATGGCTCGGAAAAAGAACTAAGAAAATCTGAGATTTTCAGAGCAATTAACCTGAGCTTGACCTCACCTCACATCCACATTGAATCATCGATTTTATCACAACAACCAAAGCCTGAACCATAATTGGGTCTGCATTCATCTTAACAATTTTCAGACGTTGAAAGAATAACAAAATATCGAACTCTTCACGTGACGAACAATGCCCTGTGTGCGAACGTTTTCTATCCAAGTCAAAAACCAATCTCTTCAAATGAAATGAAAAGCTGCTAGTGCTTTCAGCGGATTCTTAAACCAGTCAAAACCATTTTTAGAACAGCTATATATTGGAAGTAGAGTTTTCAGTTACTGTTATACCTAAAGGACCTAAAGTATACCAACACCACTAAGGATTGTGTTTTGTTTGTTTGCAACCCTCATTTGATGTTGTGCACTTTTCCTTACTGTATAGCAATAGCATGGGTATATGCATGGATGTGTATACACTCGGCTGACACGAAATATGGAATTCAAAACACATACACACACAAACTGCGCTCCGATTAGTCCTTATAACAAATTTTGAGAAAAACAGCTGATGATAAGAGGAAAATCGATTTTACGAAATACAAATTCAATTTCTTCGGTACATTCGCCTCCACCTCGGATTTCGTTGATTGTATTTTGCAATGGTACGATACAGCGAAAAGTCACACACCGTTTCCGTATCCACGCACAGGATTAATATCTAAACAGATTGAGCTTGATGTGCCAGTAGTAAACAGTTTCGGTTGAATTTTCTCAAAAACATTTTCCGTAGAATGTTTTAGACTGTAATCAAGTGTGGATGGAAAAGGCGTGCCTGCGTGTGTGCAACGTTAGTTCATAATTTTTGTGCAACAGCTCAATCGTCGAATATTTTTTTTTAATAGATTTTTGCAAATTATAATTAACATCAACACAATGAAAAGTCAACTTGTTTATCCGGTCTACGTACTAGCCAGCCAATCATTTTGACTGAATAGCGAGTGAAAATAAGTGAAAATGTTTTTGTACGTGATGTTTGTGTTAATAGTAGCTCAATGACGTGGTGCGAAATAGATAAAAAATTGCATGAGATACAAGTGGTGTAATTAGGTCGATCCGATAATTTGTTTAAACCGATTTCGATAGACCAATGATTCAGGTGGGTAGATTAAACGAAATTCTAAAGCTTTTGACATTGAGTGGAAATTTGTGATATTTTAAGCGAATAATAGGGCAAACGACCATGTTTAATAATTCAAAATTGGAATCGGAACTTTTTGTTTATCGATCAATCATGTAACTTGTCATTGTTGCTCTTTGTAAATGTACATTTGGAATGTTTAAAATTTGCGGATGAAATGTGGCGGATTCTCGTAAATATTTATTTTGGCTCAAATTTAGTGTCAGTGGCTTAGGCAGGGAATAGAATATTGTTGTAAACATAATTTGGCAACATCTTTGTCAATAAAATGCTGTAAGGATGTAGGTGTAATGTATATTCACCGGGTGCCAACCATTAGCCACTTACGGGCCGTCTGAGCACTACCCACTCGTTGAGTTACGAAAAACCGATTTAAAAAAAATATTTTTACCGTCTTTATGACTTAATTATTAGCCCTACCTTAAACATCAACTTCTCCTTTTTACTGGCCAGTTTTTAACTCTTCTATACATACAGTAAAGGTACGGTACTTTAGTATTCCCAGTCCATGTATACCATTTCCCCGATGGATTTAATTTAAATCATTAAATTGTGCCATAAAATGGGTCGCTAAAATCAATTGGCCACTTTAACATGCAGAACACATTAAATATTCAACAACAACTCATCGTATTATATCTTCAACTTTGACTTCCGTCGTTCCGTTCCTATCTATGTCACAATAATAAAGAAATTCGTTAAAAAATTTATGAATTTTGCTGTGTTCTTCGTTTATTAGACGACACCGCGGAGCCTTAGCGAATATAAATTGTCGGAATTCACAATAAAATCATTGGAATTCGTTATAACATTCTGAAAATACGTCTTTGCGTATTATACAAATGTGTGAAAAACTGTGGGATATTGTTGTAATAAAACTGGTGCTTATTGCTCTGTGTCCTTCCATAATAATGAGATTTGAGCGCGCTCATACATTTTTAAATTCAATTCTATCCGAGAAAGGGTCTTTTTCAAACTGTTTCATTATTGGAGACCAGAACACGATGAAAGGAAACAACTTTTCAACTTTTTTATAATTGTCCCAAAGTACACAAAGAACGGAAGGTCGCATCAATCACATAACATTTCAGAATGGAATTATATTTTGGAGTTATACGTTTAATGGACAAAAGCCAAACGAACCCTTATATCAGTTGAGTGGGTTGATGTTTTCCAAAATGAACCTGAACCCGACCAGAATTAATTGACACCCTAGAACCCGAATGATTTGAAACCCGCTCCGATCCGACAAAAGTGAATTGAAAACCTGAACCCGACCAAAATGAATCGAATCGGTTTCTTTTAATTCGGGTGAAAACACGGCTGTCCTCAACGAAGATAAAGTTTTTTGAAAATGTACCCACAAAATGACTTCAGATCTGAGTTCTGGGACCTAAATAGATATCGAAACCACTTTACTTAGTCTTCAACTAGATCCTTCCCCATAGTCGACTGCGAAGAAAACGATTTTTTCCATACAAATTTTCAAAATTATTGTTGCTTAATGACGTTTTTATATTTTTTATCGATAAAGACCGTTATTCTGAGCAAAAAATTGTTCTACGGCATGTCTGTAAAATTTTTCGTTTGTTTTATAAAGTCAACTTAGGGTCCTAGTTCAGTACAATTTGGTACATGATAGTTGCTTCATAAAAAAAACGAAAAATTTTACAAATATGCTGTAGAGCAATTTTTTGCTCAGAATAACGGTCTTTATCGATAAAAAATATAAAAACGTCATTAAGCAACAATAATCTTGAAAATTTGTATGGAAAAAATCGTTTTCTTCGCAGTCGACTATGGGGAAGGATCTAGTTGAAGACTAAGTAAAGTGGTTTCGATATCTATTTAGGTCCCCGAACTCAGATCTGAAGTCATTTTGTGGGTACATTTTCAAAAAACTTTATCTTCGTTGAGGACAGCCGTGAAAAGCTCAGCACAATTTTTTTTAATTTTTTAGAAGATCTCAATGAAGTATAACTCGAAAAAGTCATTTTGAGGTCATTGTGAAGCTGTGAATTTCATCGACCTGACTCACCTAACTGTCCGAACGAAAAAAAATATTCGAAACCTCAAACGACACCGATCTTGAGTCTTCATTTAAAAAAATCTTTTACTTCATTAATTTTAAGTTAAAACTTATACCAGTTTACTATAATAGTGCAAATTAACCAGCCCAGAGCTTATTTTTGTTGTCGCTGTCGATAACAGATGCGTAGTTAGTTTCTTACTATTACGATCTGACATTATCACACAAAGTAATATATAAACTGATGATGCTGATGATCAATATCTCGAGAGTATTTTGCCATTAGGCTAGATAAAGGGCAGTCTGGCTTGTTTGTTTTGGTTTATTTTTGAAATTTTAGCGCACTGATTACGAAAGTATGAAGGTCGCGCTTAAATTTTAAAAATGATAGCCAAGACAGACCAGTCTACCGTATCCGATTTATCTCCCCTAATGTAAAAAATCTCGCGAACTGTGGATCTCGTACTTTTTGTTCGGTGCTGTGTCGGTACCCATCTTCTATCAGTATAGCTTCTTTGCTATTACAATTTTAAACACAAAGCTTCTTGAAAATGACAGCTTATTTGACATCTCAAACGACATTGACAACGATCTACTTTTGAGTGATGTGTGATAGCACAGCACTGCTCCTAGCGCTGTGGTGGTAAAAATTGTATGCAAAAATGAGCCAATTAATCTTTCATTTCAGATATGTCGCCTGTGGAACTTGAGCCTCGCTAGCGTATTGGCATTGACCATATCGAATATCCTGCTGACAGTTCGACTCTTACACTCAAATGACTGTCCACTGGAAGTGGAAAATGACGGATCAATGATCCCGAAAGTTCCACCACCAACACAGCCACCATGCTATATAATTGCCGACACAACTAATGTCACCGACCAGCCGGTATTTTTGAATTTAAAATTTCATCTCGGTCGATGGGATTCGTTGCGCTTGTACAAATATTTTGGTTAGTTTGACTGGTTCTAGACCGCAAGAGGTTGAATCCGATAATAATTGTCCGTTGTTTAGATTTCGCTGTGACGGGTGAACGATTTAAGGAATTGTCGGAACAATATGTTGTGTGTTTGGCAACGCAGGGTTCATTGGAAAAATTGTATTCGTTGGTTCAAGTTGCTCATCATTTTTCCGGCCCAATATCAGCTGCCGTTTTTGCGGCAGGAAATGACGAACTTTATTTGCTCCAATTATATGTAACTTATCTCCGGAAATGCTATCCAGCAATCCGAAATTCGGTTAGTTTTCATTTGGCCGTTCCGAAGGACCGAGCTCCGACGTACCTTCGTGATGGACTGAACGAAAAATTTTCTCGATTCAATTGTGCTCAACCCGAAACAACGTTAAACGAACTCATGAAATATCGGTCTATTGAGACAACGAAATGGCGAACAAAGAATCCGTATCCACAAAATCATTTACGGAATGTAGCGCGCAAAGGATGCCAGAATGATTTTGTGTTTTTGACCGATGTCGACATCATACCGAGTATGAATTTTGCCGAGAAGTTGGACAAATTTTTACGGACAGCCAAGTGCCAAAGCGCTAAGTGTGCATTCGTTATACCTACATACGAAATAGATAATCGCGTGAAATTTCCGAAAGATAAATTGGACCTAATCCGTTTGGCCAAAAAAGGTCTAGCTAGGCCATTTCATCATAAGGTGAGTGGATCACATTCTCATTTAAACACAGAGCGTATTAAACGCAACCTTTTTATGATTTCTTGTAAAACTTACAAAACCGTTGAACACCTAACATATTACGACGCCTTTTATCATGGCCGTCATGCAAGTCCCTGTTGGACTACCACTACAAAGTTAAATTTCCTCAGTGAGTCAGCATACTTCGCGGCGTGGTTCGGAAGTAACGTTAAGCCGGTGGTCCAGACATTGGACGTAAAAAGCTGTCCTCTTCGCTATAAATTTTTGTTACACACTCAGAAATTTTGACTCGGCCGTCATATTCGAGTATGAGTGCGTAATGTTTGCATTTTTCCCAATTTTCCCAAAAACTATTTTTGGGAAAATGTTTTCCCAAAAATAGTCCCTGCTTTGAAGTGAGCCGTTTTCATTCTTTAGGGGATAAATCGTAAATTGATACCAAGAGCTCAATTAGCTCAATTGGTTAGAAAATCACCCCGAAAAAGTTGGGCTCGTGTCGGGATCAATTTTTTTTAACTTGGAAGAACACATCGGAATATATAGGAGTACAAACTTAAGATCAGCGGCTATAATAAATTTACCTGTCTTCAGTGCATGTGAACAACAATAATTAACGTATTTACCTCCCGCATCAGGTTTTCATTTACAATCAATTTGCCACCAATTTCTCGAAATGGGAATCTGATTTGGATAATACACGAGAGACTCGCATCAGCTACAATGTAACGAATTTCGAATTTCTGTACGAACCATTTTATGTGAGCACCGATCTGGTGCCGGTGCACGATGAACGCTTTCTCGGTTATGGCTTCACCAGAAATACACAGGTAAATGATTCTCACGTTACCTGTTGCTTGACAGAGAAGCGATATCATCTGTTACATCTGTTACAATTTATCTGGTTCAATAACCCTAATCGACCAATTGTCCAACAACAGACATATGAAATGTTTGTGGCTGGATATCAGTTTCAGGTTCTGTCGCCCATATTCACATGTCACTGGGGACTGCAGAATAAGAAAAATCGACCCGCTTGGCGAGAGCGTCAGAACAATATTAACCGTAAAATTCTGGACATATTCAAGAGGGAAGTGTTTGCTAGATATCATAAAGATCCGTTGAAGATGATGCAACCGAAGAAAGCGGCGAAACGAGGACGTGCTAAATAGGAATTTAGATTATGCTCAAATTGGAATTTTGCAATCAAATAAAACAAAAAAAAGAATTTCTGTGAATTTTTCATCATTTGTCGATACGAAAATGTAATTTAAATAAAAATAAAAATATTTTTTAATTTTAGTGAACGTGAATAAAATGTGAAATTATTTGAGAAAAATGTGTTCATTGTCGTTTAGGGCAACTACCTTTCCAAACGTTTTTGAATTCGTAGAAGGCTTGACAATGAATAGAACACGAACAATTTCAATTGACTTTTACCATGTAAACATTTACTGACGACAAGCACATCCCTAAGTAATTAAAACGAGTCTGTTACTTCTTTTCGTCCACACATTTTTAACAGATCAATAAAAACTCTTTGACTTCATTTGGTGGAACGGAAGCTGTGTCTCAGCTGTGTTGAGATCATCAAAAATTTCTGTCGTCGTTGCTATCGATAACAGATGAAAGATGGTAAACAATCGAAGGGCTAGAAAACTTACCTCAGGCACTTTTTTCTGTTATGTTCTGTCTTTCTTCATTGAAAATTGATACAAACGAACAATCGTACTCACGGTCGTAAATTATATTTCCTTGTTCGTATGAAAGCACTTTTTCAATGGATAATACTATCAATCCAATCTCTAAATACTGACACCTTTGTGTACACTCCCGGATAGTTTGGTCTGGCACATCCAAAGCCCCACGATATAATTCTAGAAATGTGAAAACGAAACGTAAATTTTGTGGTTGAATCTCTAAATAATGATTGTTCACTTACCCAAACAGTTTTCCGTGAGCAGCCATTGGTCCACCTGTAAATTGGATAGTTTTCTATAGATAATCAACAATGACTTTCGACAAACTGAGACATACCTGAATCTCCTTGACCTGGAACAAATTGAAAAGAAAAAATTAGAAAATTAGACGACTATAGTGAGGAAGTGATAGTAAAACGAGTTCCGATTAAAAAGCTGAGTTGCTAATCTACGAAATAGTTGGACTGTGCCAAGATTCCGTAAACAAACAATTTTCACAAAAATCGATTGCACATCAACGAGATCTGAAGAATACACGAGAGATTGTAGACATTGAACTTTCGCCTAGAGTTTCTACATTTGTGGGGTTTCTTTCAAACAGAAATTCAAACTCGCCAAAGGCAACACTTTCACAAAGGTCACTGAACACAAACCAAGCGACCGGATTAACAATTAAATTCAGGTCCGCACTGGCCATAATATGAGCTCGGACGGTTTAATTCCTGAAGGGACTTTTCGATTTTTGTATGAAAATTTTGAATTTTGAACAAATGAACCCGATGTCCGATCCTGTCCGACACTGATTAAACGTCCATTCCTAAGATACTTACATGCGTCTTTACCACCAATACGATTCAATCCAGCGCAGATCATATTCCCGGTTATTACATTGTAGCCCCTATAAGCCGACTGACACGAATTATCATCGATAATTGGCACTTGCACGTACTGTAATTGTCGAGTCGATCCAGCCGTTTCGGACATAGCACCCCAACCCGATATCAAAGTATTCGTACCGACTGGTAACACTTCACCTTGCTTTGGTAAATTTATCGCGTGCATACTGCTGGTGAATACTAAGTTCCACGACAAATACATGATGGAAATATCAAAGTCCAATGTGTTGGAATTGAATCTCGGATGTTGAACGATTTTTGCTACGGCAACATTAATTCCACCCGAAGTGCGTAACGAAGATCCAGCCCGGATGGACAATGCATTCAATATGACCCCAACGGTGCAGTGAGCTGCTGTCAGCACGTATCGTTTATGGATTATAGAACCACCACATCGATGGCTACCGTAATGGTTCATTGATATTTGATACGGGAAATTTTCAATATTTCCAGCATATCCTCCTACGATACGTCCATCACTCATTAGATTCAAACCGTTGCTGTTCAGTTTGAAACCTAAAAATTTCTTATTTCGATTATTTTGCGAAAATATGAAACGGAAAATCTTACTCAGAGCCAAAGATATACATCCGCACAGTACTATCAAAGTTAAGCGCAACATGGTCAATCTTTAATTGAGACCGAGGATGTAATGGCAGAAAAATTTTCGTCGCTTTTGTTTTTGACCGTAATGGGTCAACTCGGTGAACATGATAAATTTCCAATTAATAAAATTACAGTTTATCAGTACACATGTCTTCGTTATCAGTATCACCATCTAATCGTAATGTGTTCAATATAATTGAACAATGGAAAAAAATCAATCGAAGAAGTTTCATACTTGAGTTTTCGAGAACCTAGAAACGTTTTTCATTGTAATGCAGTTCTTGTTGATTATTTAGTTTAGTCTCTGTTACATTACTCCTATCAGATTTAAATTTTTCCGTAATATGTAACTGTATGCGGAAACAACCGGAAGTTAAAAGAAAAGCGGGTCCTTTTTTAAATTTTATTACAAATCGAGAAAAACAAAGTTCATAATCACGGGTATATTACGACATACGGAATTCTGAACAAGTCAAAACGGGACATTAAATCATTACAGGTTATCTATCAAAAATGAGAGAAGTCTTTCACAGAAACAATACATTTTTCTTTAGCACGAAATCTTTTACTTCATTTGTTGTAACATGCATTTATCAGAGCTCATAGTTTTTCACCTTGGTTTTCTTTCAATTAAAATTTAGCCGTTGAAAATCTTATACAGGAAACGTCAATGAAATTTAGACTTTAGAATTTGCTTCAGCTGTACCACTTATACAAACAAAACTCACACGTCTTCACACAACCAACGCGCATTAAAGGCTGGAAGTGTAAATCTAGATGACTTTTTTGTTCTATGGAGAGATAGAAAGAAACAACATCCAACGATGTGGATTGATTGGCATAAATTGTAGGAGGAAGTGCGTACGAAAATACACAAAATAATTGGTAATTGTAACCGGAAACGGGAAATTTCTATATTTTGCCTACTGATGTGGATAGATTAGCTTAAAATGTACAGGGCCAAATGCACTCCATTAAGTTAAAAAAGACTTTACCAAGAAACGATAACAATAGTAGTAATTTTGGAGTGGTGGTGCGGTAATAACCTTTGTGCCACCGAGAATTGAAATACGACTCTTTTCAGCACTCATTTTAGTGTTGTAAAGTGAGTTATTTCAGCACCCGTTTGATGTGATATTACAACACTCAAAGCAGTGTTGATATGGAATTTGTATGAGTTGTTACAGCATTCGTTTGAGAAAATGCAAAGCAATGTGATCGATCAAATTTGAAGAGTGATTGTTTACAATGAAAATTATGATTTTTTGTGCTCTTGTCTATTTCAATTCTCGGTTGGCACAAAGCATGATGTGTTACACGTATTGTAATGAGACATTACAATACTTGTAACACAACATACTATTTCGCAACAAGTGACGAAAAGTAGGACTTTCCTTTACCTTCATTGCGAAAAACGTTGTATACAACTCGATGATAAATGCTGTTTTAGGGACACGATGTGTATTGTCACACTCGGCCTACGGTTGTATAAATAACTAATTCCTAACTAGTGTTAACATATCGTGACTTCGTCGCTTATTTCCCCCGTTATTCAGCAAAAATGTTGTTTCTAACTTATGCTAGAAGACTTTTTTAGCGAAACCTCTCATTAGCTAAAAAAAAGCATTTTAGCATGCGTTAGGAAAATAACTATTCAGAGCCGGTGGCCTGGGCATTACACCTATAAATAATTATAGAATCTGCTGATTCTTCGATTTAAGTGTTTTAGCAGTTTGATAGAGTCTTGTACTTCATTTGTTTTAACATACGTTTTACGTGTGTCGTCACTGTCGTTTACTGATTAAATTTATAGAGATCATAAAGTATCTCTTTCACCCTCCAATATCGTTTTCCTATCATTTTATGTTGTTAATCATGTATAGTCCAACTTTGTTTACTATATCAAATTTTTAATGTAATTCAAACCAAATTCACTCATAAGTGACTTGTATAAAATTTGTCGCTTTCGGTTGCTGTTCGTCTATCAGCATAACATGTTCTTTGGTAGGAAATTCCCTAACGTTTATCGCGTGAACAAAATGATAAGATAGAGGTAACATCGAACGATTTCCGGTATTGCAGACGTTCAGAAAAAGTTTTCAATTTAGGAATTTAAATCCAAGGTTTTGAAAAAACAGGTCAAACAGGTCAGTGTTGGCGCCACTGAAATTTTGATGTCACCGCCTTCATGATCAATTGCGATTGCGATTACATTATGCTATTTTATGCTGCAGGTGTTTCAAAACTGAGACACAATCGGAGAGATTTTATCCATTCACATTAAAAGGACATTGATGATCATTTCTGTCATAAAATTACTGCTACAATATGAGGGAAATGAAGGAAAAAGCTCCACATGAAAATAATCTACAGGGAATGAAGTTACTACGAAAAAAAGGACATATCTACAGGCCAATACTGTGGGCAAATCAACGACCTGTCTCCCTAACTCTTATATAATTCGTTGTGAATCAACACAACTTCAAAAATGTAAGTTCTGTGAGCGTTTCTCATGTCGTTGGTTTTAAATTTCCCGCTATAACTGTAATACCATCGCAAAGGCTGAGCACAGTGGTTTCGAACTTCGAATTCGTAATTGATAAGAAAAGTCATTTTACGCATTTTACACCGGCTCTTTTGTATGTCAAAAGTACAAAACACACACATTCTCATTCTCCCAAAACAGTCAAAACAGTAAACACACGTGAATCTTCTGCAATGTCTGCGAAAATCTTCAAAACACCAGGCTGGGACGATGATGTCGACGTTCCAGAGAGAACATTCAACTTTAAAGTAGTAAATTAAGGATTCGACGCTGTGATTACGATACAAATGTGCCTTTCATTTCAGAAAAAGGCCAACAAAAAGAATAAGAAGAAGCCCAAGTCAATTGACAACGATGGAGCAATTGAATCACACCCACCCGGACGATATGTATTGCTGCATCGAGACTCAGAGCCGGACCGAGTTCAACCAACGAAAAGAAAGTTCACAGAATCGACAATTGATGTCGGTGACAAGGTTGAGTCGCCGAACAAGAAAAAGAAATTGAAAAATCAGAACGACAACAACGAGCCGGTGTCGGCGAAGAATAAGAAATTGAAAAATCAAAATGACAAAAAGGAACTGCCGACTTCTGCGAAGAATAAGAATGTGAAAAGTCAAAATGACAAACAGGAACCGACGTCGGCGAAGAAGAAGAAATTGAAAAATGTGCCGTTCACGAAGAAACTTCCTCAAACTGACCAACAAGACGAAGACGACTCCGAGCAACTGGACGGTAACAATTCGTTTCGTCAGACATTGATTGATAACCTGAAGGGATCGAGATTCCGATATCTCAACGAACTTCTCTACAGCAAACCGAGTGGCGAAGCGACCGCAGTCTTTGAAGATGATCCTACATCGTTCCAAGCATACCACGAAGGTTATCGACAACAAGTCCAACAGTGGCCATTAAATCCACTCGATCGCATGATCAACGCACTGAAGAGACTGTAGGTGTAACAAGTTCTTAAGATTTTATGACGAGAAAATAATTCGATTTCGATTGCAGACCGCGAAATTTGGTGGTTGCTGATTTTGGTTGTGGTGAAGCGAGGTCTGAACATTCCATTTCAATGAAAGGTCTTGCCGATCTAACCATTTTTGTTGTCGAATAATTCCAGACTGGCCCGAACGATTCCACAAAAAACCTATTCATTGGATCTGGTCGCTAAGACCGAGGACATCATTGCTTGTGACATGGCAAACACCCCGCTTGAGACGGGAAGTATCGATGTTGTCGTTTTCTGTTTGTCATTGATGGGAACGAACATCAAGGATTTCATTTTGGAAGCGAATCGTGTCCTCAAGGACGGGTAAGCGCAGTGTAGTTACAGCAATGTTGATCGACAATTCAACGTCGATGTTTTCCATTTCATTCAATTTCAGCGGCCAATTGAAAATTGCCGAGGTTGAGTCGCGGTTCACTGACATTCGACATTTCGTGGCCAACATCAAGCAATGCGGTTTCGAGCTGGTCCATCAGGATGTGTCGAACAATTTGTTTTATTTCTTGAATTTTAAGAAGACAAAAATGGTGAAGAAAACCAGCAAAACGGTTAGTTCATTCAGCTTGAAGCCGTGTATTTACAAGAAGAGATAGGGCGACAAATAAATAAAGGAAAGGAAGAAAATGAAAGTTCATTTAACTGGGTTTCTGTGTTAGCACCTCCAGACAGTCGTGCACTTCACCGCGTAGCGTTTCCAATCGTTCCAGAATGAAAACCTGGAAATTTAAGAAAAAACACTTTTGGGTAACTTGGTTGGATTTTGCAAGAAATCGTTGCGGATGAGCCAACTACACATTACAGCAATATTACTCCGAGACTGTTTTATAGATTCAAACTTTAAAGTGGCCGGAAGCGCGGGACATACCGCTCGAACTGTTTAAAATAAAGTGACGCGACAGTGGTCACTACCCTATGTTCAATCTTACAAATGTGACGAAAGAAAAGTCTCGCAAAATACTCACTTTGGCAGCCGAAATCAATTGTTTGGCCACTTTGTAATTCAAATGCTCAATTTTATCGACTAGTTCTCCCACCGTCGACTTTGCTACATCCTCCAACGATCTGAATCCATTCGAATATAGCTGCCGTGCTCTTCCCTGTGAATTTATACGGTTCAACAAAACACTGAAACCTGAACGCCAAAATTGAACTCACAATTCTCACACATGGCAAGTCCATCAGCGGCAACAATTCGACAGTGCAACAGTAGCTCAACTGTTTCACCATAGCTCCCAACAGTACTTTACACGCCCAAAATTCCTCCAGTTCTTCACAGAACCGTATCACACTGCTGGAGTACGATGCTGCTGCTGTGGCTAGATTCTGAACGACACCACGATTCACGTGAAACATATCGGCCACTTGATGGATGGGTTTCTGTTGCCATAGTTCGTGTAGAATGAGTGTGAGGAAGAAACGGTGTACTGGTCGCGTCATGTGAGACTAATTGACATACGGAATTCAGTGTTGTTTCGTCACAAGCCCATTGATAAAAGAAAATTTACCTTGAACGACTGTCCCGTCACCATTCTCACTGCACACGATTCGTTGATGCCCAATGCTTTGGCGGTTTGTAATTGAACTGGAGTCAATTTGGAGTACTAAGAAATGAGATCGGATTCAAGCAAATTACGCATCGTAACGAGTGTGTGGATGCTCACCTGATTGTAATAGACCGTCATGTCTATTGTCACATTGATGTCGGCTGGTTCGTATGGCGTTACAATGTACAATAAATGTAAATGGTCCGTCAGTACGAGACTCTTTTGCGCCTCCATCAGATCGTTGTAAATGATCTTGGACTTTTGCAGATCGATACAAGATTTGAACGATGCTTTCCCCATTCGACTGATAGTTAACTTGGTGGACGGCTTGAGGACAAGTTTTTGCATGACTTTCGTTGTGTTTAGAGCCGGTTCATCGTCAACGAATACGCCACTGTTTTGAAATTCAACGCTACTGGAACTCAATTGAGCCGTCGCGTTCGATTCAGTCAACGGTTTTAGTTGAGACGTCGCACTTGTTGCGGTGAGGGCTTTCAATTTAAATAAATCTCGGATAATCTGATTGGTCATTTCCTCGATGTCCAGACCCAAACGTTCGGCCTGCACCGCCAGCAATGTTCTCGATATCAACTGATGCAGATCTTTTTGGCAAACCGCTATACCGAGACCAATTGAACTGAGAATCAGACCGGTGAGTCCTTTGCAGGCAGATAAATGCAGGCCACTCGCAGCTTCATCCATTGGAGCGGTGAGTAAATGAATCAAACGGGAATAATCTTTCGGCTCAAAGATGGTTATGCTCTCCCCACAGTCACCCATTCCAGCTCGACCGGCTCTGCCTACCATTTGCTTGTACCGACTAAGGGTGAGAAAATCGCGCCCAATGTATGGCGAACGAATAATGACACGTTTCGCTGGCAAGTTAACGCCAGCTGCCAACGTTGATGTACAACATATCACACAGATAATGTTTTGACGGAACGCACTTTCGAGATTGCGGCGTTCGTCAGTCGTCAAACCTGAGTGATGATATGCTATACCATACGGAATCGTTTGTGCCAGAATCGGACACATTGCTCCATTTTCGCCTTGGAGCGCTGCCTTCAATTCATTTCTCTCTTCTTGACGATGATTAACGGATTTCCTGAATAAAAATATTTGAGTGTACATGGGCGCAGGAGAAACTCTTAAAATCTAATCTCACCTGGGCAACACGCGACATAGCAGCAGCGCCACATTTTCACAATTTTTCTTCGACGAACAGAAGACAAGGACGGAATCATCTGGAATGATTTCATTGACTAAGCCGCCTAAGTGATCAGGATCTCTACGCAGCACATCTTCACTATACTGAATAGAAATGACGAAGAAGAATAATATTTTTGGAAGCAGTACTGAAGGTAGACCCATTGTCACTCACCCCATAATCGACCGTTCGTTCCGTTGTGAATGCTTCTTCTGGCGATGGTGCATTGGGATTCACCGATAAGATATCAGATCCGCATTTGACATACTCTTTCAATTCGACGGGACGGAAGTTTCTTGTGTAAATGTCTGCGTTAAGAAATTTACCGATTTCGCTCAGGTTGCCGATCGTAGCGCTCATTCCGACTATTTGTATTCCAGCTGCAAGCAAATAATGTCATCTGTTATCGTCCAGCGATGTCAAAATGTTGAAACAAGTGAAGTAATAGATTTTGTTCAATATCAAAATTAGAATTTTAGCAGAAATTTGTCAATGGGACAAAGTACATGGAAACTCAACGCTTACCCGAATCTCACACAATTCTATTCTGAATTGACCTGAATTGACCTGACCTGAAACCTGATTGCTGAAGAAATGCTGCGACTTACCGTTGATAAACATAGCTTTCGTTAATAATGTTTCCAAAGTTGCACCTCGTCCCGGCTCTCCGATAATGTGTAGCTCATCGACAACAATTAGTCCTATCTCGTTCGCACGACCAACTTCGATCAGACTGTCCAACAATGCCAAGCCCTTCTCAATGGTTGCAATGTAAACGGATTTTTTCTGGCGTCTCTTTCTCGGCGGCAATTGTCCTTTGCCAGCTGCATACTCTTCAAGCAAGAACTCCAATTGCACCGCAAACGGTGATAGGGCCCAGATTTTCTCTTGCACGATGGACACGTATGGAAGAATGAACAGGCAGTTCGTCCGGCGACAAATGACTTCTCTTAGAATTAATATTTCAGCGACTAGAGTTTTGCCTCCGCTCGTTGGCAAGGCGTATATCAAATTTCGGCGAAGCGACACCGCCGGAAGAGTTAGGCATTCATTTTGCCAGTCTAAAATTGAAAACAAACAGAAAGTCACGGATGTGTTGCAACAGATCTGCTATTCATCTCGCTTACCATATAACTCGTCGATTCCTTTGTAGTCCTTGATCAAAGACTTTACGGTGGTCGGCAGTCCATAGTAGCTACCCATCGGACTGAATTTGGTTGTTACAATGGATTTCGGTGTTGTCTGCACATTTTGTCGATTTTTCGAGCTCATTGCCAGCCGAGTTTTGATAAACGACGACTTGGGGGTGTCTTGTGAAGCACGAACCATTGGACTGTTCCAATTGATTGCTGACATGTTACTCAGTCCATGTAAAGCCTCATCACTCTTGTTCAATGCGACGTCTATGTCAGCCGACGGACTGTTTTCATTTAAAATTGATCGATCGCTTTCATTCAAATTGCCTATGTTGCAGATGGTCTTCTCACACTTTGCAAAGTCATCCTCAATTTCCCTAAGATATTGAGACGACTTAATCGCTTGAGACAGTTCCGCATCCACATAATCATCATCGATTACATTCGTCTCATTTTTGGCCTCCATCGACCGTTGCAGCTGAATGTAAATATTTCCGTTTTTACTTTTGTACATCGTGCCATCGAGTTCTTCCAGTTTCTGTGTGGGATCTTTGGGAACTTGTCCAATTGCTTTCACTGTGTCCAGAAACATTTGAGTTTGATTGCATGGCACGTCCATGTCTTGAATATCGTTCTCAAAGTCATCGTTGAACATTTGTGTTAGATTTAATTTCGTGACGGTCGAGCAGCTTTGATCGATTTGTGTTTCATTTCGAACGTCTTCATCCGTGACATTTTCGACCTGTTCGAATTGACTGCTGAAGTAAAGTTGCGAGTACCGTTCGAACGAACAGGGACGTGATTCGATTGGCTGTATTTGGCCGGATTGGATTTGCAAGAGTTCAGTGTCAGAAACGAACGTTTCGTCGAAAGAAACGTCGTCTAACAAACGTTTCTTGCATGTGGGTGCGATTCCCTCGGAAGATTTCCGCTTCAGAGAATGGGGAATAATAAGTGCGGTATTCAGATTGACGTCAGGACTATCGAATGACGAGAGATTGATGTCGGTTTCATTGATGGGCGAATCGGCACTTTCAAGCGAAACATTTAGGAATACGGTGTCGTCCAAGTCAAGCATTTGCTTGTGACTGTCCACGCTGACTTCGGAAGCATTATTGACTATAAACAGAACAACAGCAACATTTGAATCGAAATTCCAGGTAATTGTGACATTCGTTTGATTTGAATTCTTACTGGTTTTATTGCACAATACGGTTGGTGGACGGGATTCAGGGACCTTGAATATAGTTTTTGCTTTGTACATGTTTTATGGAATTACTATACCATTCTAGACACTGCTAATTACACTACTCATTAACATTTAAACAAAATTCGTTGATGTGTAGCTCTACAAAAAAACATTCTTTGAAATTGCATCAAATTGTATAAATCAAAACAATGAAATCACCAACTGTCATTCTTTTTCGAACTCTTTCGTAGGCTCTTCAACTGTTTTACCCACAATTTGCGGGAAAATTTTGAAATTGAAAATTGAACTCTTGTGAGCGTTAAGTTTATTTGTTGATGGAGCAAAAAACGATATAAAATCCCGTCACATTCTGTTGACATAATATTGTCCTTCCGTTGTACACTTTCCTTCTATCTGTGTTTGTTTGCCTTCCATCTGCTTTAATGATAAATAAGCTCCTCTTTACATGATGTATCCCTGGAAATCAACACATTTTTTGCGGCAATTCAAGGCCTTCACTATAGCACAAATGAACGTATTACAACTTGGCTGAAAAATCTTTCAATGCATTGATAAGGAGAGATCTCCGGTTAAGTTGGGAGAAGTAATTTGGTTGAAACAAACTCTCCGGGAACGACACGACAAGCTTTAGAACGTTTTAATCAAATAAGTGTAATGGTAGTCGATTTTCTCGGACAGCTACAAAAATTTCTAATAGTCAATAGACTTCAATCAACTATCTGGGAAGGTGGGTATGGTCGAGTGGGGTGTCAATGGATAGGGCGAAAAGTAAGCTACAAAACTACAAGTTAGAGCTTCCTGCTACTAACTTTCCCAACCGCCCAGAGCCCTTCAAAAATTTCGGTTTTTTCGAGGTTTTTCACTTGTTGCGGCGGCTGGGTGGGCCAAACATCGGCGTTTGTTGGGCAATAATATTCAGCTCACTGACCTTCATAAACGTGCACAATTTGACATTATTCACATTTCGCATGTTGGAGTAATTGATAAAAAACGATTTTCGCGACCACTTCGGTGAAAAATTTTCTAAGTACCATGACAGCCCAACAAAAAGTTTTCGGGAAAAAAGTTGTTCCACGATATTCTCAGAATTGAAAGAGGATTCATTTGAGCTATAGCTCGTTTGGATCGCCGTCGTTAATTTTTCTTTTGCGGGCACATAGGAGGTAAAATCTCTTACAGTCGAGGCAGTGAAAATTCAGCTTGAATTTGCTTCAGATCCATAATTGAAAATTAAAAATTTTGTTTATACGGTTGAAGCTGCTACTCAGGCAGGTAAAACTGTATAAAGACATATAAACTTGATTGTGCGTGTGGATTGTCTGAAAAGCAACTTAAGAAAGTTTATGATGAAATTCAATTTCCAATTTATTAATTGGAATACAGGAGTAGAAAAGTAAGAAGCCACAAATACAATTCAATTCTCATCATTCATTCCACATGCCGCACAACACATGCCTTACCAATGTTACAACATTTAAATGAATTGAATATATTCGATTCGATTGTAATCGTGAAAATCAGTGATTTTCCCTATTTTCTCGGTACAGATCGGTAAAGAATCAATTTACTGATTGCAATCTACAAGTTAGTCCTTTAATAAGTCTCAACCATTACCATTACCATTACATACCCTGTAGAAGCCTTAACTCATCTGTTAGCGAAAGTGACAACTCAAATAAGCAATGAGCTTAAGCTACTGTTGTCTTATAATAGCAAAATGTATTATGATATCGAAGGAAAAGATTTCTTATCGAACAGTTGGAAATAGATGAAACAACAGAGGTAGCAGATTTTGGTAGATTTATATCATGCATCTGTTCATAATCCAACTCATAGACAAAAAAAGATTTAACACAAAATCTTACGCTAAGTATATATCATTTGACCAGTGAAACCAATGAATTTGAGAGGAAAGCGTCTCTACATTTTGACCTCACATTCTTGTAAAAAGAACAGAAAATACAAAAAAAAAGAACCATAAAATGCTCAATATTAATTAAAATGCTCACAGTGATAAGCCCCTTGGGCACATTTCTTTTTATCGTTCTTGAAAGATTAGTTAAAAAAAATCGATGAATTGCCAATTTAATTTTTAATTTTTTTTAATCAGTTGCGACTCTAATATTACGGTGTTCGGTTGTCCTCTCAGAGCGGTATTATTAAATTTTAACTATTTGCGTTTATCTTATCACATATAGCCAAACATCTTGTACACCTGAGATACAACGCAAAATTAACTCCATTATGAAGTTGACTAAAACAAGTACTCTTGTTGTGTTTGTTAATGGCAAAAAGGTCAGAAAATCTTAGACAAAATTATGTAACTTATGTAGTCATAAGGCCCCTTATTCAATTAACTTCGCTCTCAATCTGTTGATCTTATCACAATTATAGGTCACTGATGATAATGTCGATCCCGATTGGACACTGCTTCGTTATTTGCGTGACAAATTACGTTTACCAGGAACGAAATTAGGGTGTGCAGAAGGTAACCCTCTATAGTCAGACTGACCAAAATTCAATATTCCACCACATTCCCTCTTATAAAACAGGCGGTTGTGGCGCTTGCACTGTAATGATATCACGATTCGACCGAGAAATGGTACAGGTCATTCATTCTGCGGTGAACGCATGTCTAACACCAATTTGTAGTGTACATGGACTGGCTGTAACGACAGTCGAAGGTATCGGAAGTACTCGGACACGGTTGCATCCTGTGCAGGAAAGAATTGCTAAGGCACATGGTTCTCAGTGTGGGTTTTGTACTCCTGGCATTGTTATGTCCATGTACGCATTATTGCGGGACAACCCTGTACCTAACATGAACGACCTGGAAGTTACTTTCCAAGGGAATTTGTGTCGATGCACTGGCTACCGGCCGATTATTGAAGGCTACAAAACGTTTACTCAGGAATTTCTAGATGTCGGATGTGGAATGGGCGACAAATGCTGTAAGGTTAATGGGAATTCGTGTGGTGCTGAGATTGACACCAAACTATTCGAGCCATCAGAATTTACTCCTTTCGATTCAACACAAGAGCCAATCTTTCCACCGGAATTACGGTTAAGCGATCAATACGATCTGCAAGAGCTGAGGTTTGCGAATGATCGTGGAGTGACATGGTTTCGGCCTGTCACTCTGCAGCAACTCTTGCAATTCAAAAAGGATCAGCCTGATTCGAAGATTGTCGTTGGCAATACGGAGGTTGGAGTGGAAACAAAATTCAAGAAATTTGACTATAAATTTCGGGTGCATCCGGTTCAAGTTAAGGAACTAACCGATATAACTGTAACTGACAAAGGTATCGAAATTGGTTCTGCAGTTTCACTGATGAAACTTCAGCGTATCCTGGAACAACAAATCGACAAACAGCCGGAACATGAGACACGGGTCTATCGTGCAATTGTTGATATGCTTCATTGGTTCGCCGGAAAGCAAATACGAAATGTAGCTTCGGTCGGAGGAAATATCATGACCGCGTCACCTATCTCTGACTTAAATCCAATATTCACCGCAGCGGGAATTGAGTAAGTGTTTTGAGTTCGATTCTTGTTTCACAACAGCTTTACTCATCCCCCAGTTTGTTTTATTGTATTTCAAAAGACTGGACGTTCGTAGCATCGATGGTGGGAAGAGAAAGGTGAAAATGGGTCAAGGCTTCTTCACAGGATATCGAAAGAGCGTCATTGCAGACAATGAAGTTTTGGTCTCGCTGTTCATACCGAAGTCCTCGCAGAACCAACATATTCGAGCATACAAACAAGCTAAAAGGCGAGACGACGACATAGCAATAGTGAATGGAGCTTTCAACGCAAGCTTTATTGATGGAACGAATATAGTGGACGATATTTATCTAGCGTTTGGTGGAATGGGACCAACAACTATTTTGGCGCACAAAACATCGAGCGCTGTAATTGGAAAAGCTTGGGATGAAAGTTTGGTTGAACTGATTAACAAAAGTTTGGTAGACGAAATTAGACTAACCGAAGATGCTCCAGGCGGCATGACTATTTATCGCAGGTCCTTGATGTTGAGTTTGTTCTTTAAAGGATTTCTGTCAATTAGCCAAGAATTGGAAAGCAAACTGAACATTAATCTTGTCTCTAAACGCGAAAGGAGTGGAGCATCAACATTTCGCTCTTTGGTCCCGAAGAGTTCACAATTGTTTGAGGTACAGTGCATAGTCCACCTATTGGACAAATGACTTGCAACTAATAACTCAATCAAATTAACAGAAAGTATCATCAGAACAACCAATAACTGACCCAATCTATCGTCCGACAGTCCATTCATCTGGATACAAACAAGCTACTGGTGAAGCGATGTACGTCGACGACATGCCGAAACTTGAAGACGAACTTTACCTTGCGTTAGTCTTAAGTACTAAAGCTCACGCAAAAATTATTTCAATTGATGCATCTGAAGCGTTAAGCCAACCTGGCGTTCATGCTTTCTATTCTGCAAGGGATCTGACGCCGGAGCAAAATAAATTTGGAGCAATTTTCAAGGACGAAAAACTTTTCTACGACAAAGTAGTTACTAGCCAAGGGCAGCTACTTGGAGCAGTAGTAGCCGACAATCAGATCATTGCACAACGAGCCGCCGCATTGGTAAAAGTGGTGTACGAAGACATTCATCCCATTATCGTCACCATTGAAGATGCTATCAAACACAAAAGTTATCTGCCAGGGTATCCAAAGATTGTTCATGCTGGCGACGTGTCAAAAGCGTTCGATGAGGCGGATCACGTGGTGTCCGGGAAAGTCAGAGTTGGTGGGCAGGAACATTTTTATTTAGAAACGCAATCGGCTATCGCTGTACCGAAAGATGCTGATGAAATTGAAGTTTTCTCATCCACTCAACAGCCAGGAGTATTACAACGAGATTTGGCTTCGTTCCTCGGCATTCCTGAAAATCGCATCGTTGTGCGGGTAAAACGCTTGGGAGGTGGATTCGGCGGAAAGGAAAATTGCGGTGCATATGTATCGTATCCAGTGAGCTTTGCCGCGTACAAATTAAGGCGACCAGTCCGTTTAATGTTGGATCGCGATGAGGATATGTTAATTACTGGCGGCAGAAATCCTTTCTTATTCAATTACAAAGTCTCGTTTACCAACGAAGGTAAGATAACTGCATGTGAATTGCAGGCGTACAACAACGCTGGCCATTCAATGGATCTTTCGTTTGTTATTTTGGAGCGAGCTGTGTCGCATTTTCAGAATTGTTACAAAATCCCGCACGTTAACATTGAAATGGGTTGCATGAAATCCAATACCCGATCGAATACAGCCTTTCGTGGATTTGGACTACCGCAGAGCATGATGGTGGGCGAAAGTATTGTGCGTGATATAGCCAGAACTCTCGGCAAAGATTACTTAGAAATTATGGCACTGAACATGTATCAGCCCGGTGATGTAACTCACTACAATCAGACGCTCCTTGAATGTACCGTAAATCGCTGCTTCAAGGAAGTCAAGGAAAGTTCTGATATTGTCCGACGACGCCATGAGGTCGACACATTCAATAAGGAAAACCGTTGGCGTAAAAAGGGAATCAGTCTGGTAAATACGATGTATGGAATTGCGTTTCCGATCAAATACCTGAATCAAGGTGGCGCTTTAGTGCATATATACTGCGACGGATCAGTTTTGGTAGCTCATGGAGGTGTGGAAATGGGTCAAGGATTGCATATCAAAGTTTTGCAGGTTGCTGCGACTGTTTTAAAAATTCCATTGGAACGAATTCACATTCAGGAAACAGGAACGAATACCATTCCGAACAGCTCCACCACAGCAGCTTCAATGGGTTCGGATTTGTATGGGTCAGCCGTGCTTGATGCTTGCAAAATTTTATACGATCGTCTACAACCATACCGTGAGAAATATCCGACGGAAGGTTGGAATCAATGGGTAGATAAAGCTTACCATGATCGAGTTTCTCTTTCAACGACTGGGTTCTATATCGTCGAAGACATCGATCCGGATATTGGCAAATTTAATCATTATTACGTGCATGGCTCGGCTGTATCGGAAGTGGAAATCGATTGTTTAACCGGTGATCATCAGGTGATTCGAACAGATATTGTAATGGACGTTGGATCATCTCTGAATCCCGCTGTAGATATTGGACAGATTGAAGGAGCGTACATGCAAGGTTACGGATATTACACTCTAGAAGAGTTGGTCTATTCACCGAATGGTACACTATATTCCAGAGGACCAGGCATGTATAAGATTCCAGGTTTCAGTGACATCCCTGGTGAGTTCAATGTCTCACTTATTACTGGCGCTCCGAATCCACGAGCCGTCTATTCGTCGAAGGCAATCGGTGAACCGCCTCTTTTTCTGGCTTCGTCAGTTTTCTTTGCTATTAAAGAAGCAATCGGTGCAGCACGGAAGGAACGACAATTGAATTGTGACTTTTATTTGCAGTCGCCAGCAACATCGGAACGGATAAGATTAGCGTGTCAGGATGAAATTACTGAAAAATTTGAAGAAGCTAATGAGAATAACTTGAAATCGTGGAGCGTGATAATTTAGAAAATTTCATATTCTTCAGCAAGCAAGCAAGTAAAATGTTGATTTCAGCACATGTAACATTTAATACAACATGAGTATGATCACTCACGTGAGTAAAGCGTCAAAAAATAAAATCAAAAAGGTTTTACTTAGTTTAGCATTTAATTTGTCACAACTTTGCCGAAGAAACGAGTTTTTGATTTTTCCAAACGTTAGCGTTCAACTCCCATTTTACTATGAAATTTGTTCCACTTCCTTCGTCTTCAATTTCTGTTATATGCGAAGAAATCAGGTTACAATAATTCATAAAAGTCATCTCTACACAGAAAACTCGAGGTCTCCAGATTTGCGAGGAGAGTGACTTCGATTGAAAAACTGAATCATCAACAGTAATTGTAGATCGTATAGCATGTTTGGTATCGTTGTTCAGACTACAATATTAGGGACAGAATAGTTTGAAATAATACTTACAGAAAGGTATAGAAAGCCGAATTTAGGGTAACGGAAAAAGTAACTTCTCTGAAAAGGGAACATAAACAACCACTTTCAAAATTTTTTTGTTGCCTTTCGACCGCGTCCAGAATCAATGTTAACTGACTGGCACGGTCACTGTGTCAATGATATATAACTCTTCGAATATGGGGAAATTTTGACTTTCAAATGTTATTGCTCCTAGAGCAGATGACCGAAAGCAATAATTTTTACACTGGACATGAACTGCTTGCATCCACTGGTTTGTTACCTATAGAATCCATTCTGTACACGAAAAGTCCGTTTTGTGCACAAAACATCGGTTTTGCACACAGTGTAAGAGGTAATAGAATTTAAGATTAGTAATTAGAAAGTAGTAGATGTAGAGACTTAGCATGAAATTGTAGTTTTATTTGTAAAAACAGCGATACCTGTATCCTGTTTCATTGCATTTATTTTCATAAAAAGAAACCTTTAACATATATGATCCACGTAGCTCCAGTATGTATACAGTTCTAAGGAGCTACTTTAAAAATTAAATCCAATCAACATGTCGTCGATATATATTCATGAATATCAATGAATATCAATTCAATTAAATTGATTTTAATGATCACAGTACCTTCCGGTAAGTCGCCAACGTACAAAATATGATCATAATATGCTAGTAAACACTTGAAGTTAGGAAGTTAAACTGGAGTAAAATGGGAATAAAGATAAATGGAGAGTACCTGAGCAATCTCCGCTTCGCTGATGACATTGTACCGATTGCAGCGAATCTAGGTCAGGCTCAGCCACGGGCTTTTATAAGCGTGTATTTTACACATTGTGTGTAAAAACTTTGTAAAAGAGTGTACTTTACACACTTTTAGTGCACACACGAAAGTGTGTGAAATACACACTTGCAACAAGAAGAAAAAAATCAAAGCTATGACTTTCTGAAGGGATTGGTAATTTTTTCACATTTTGTAGAAGGAATATTCCATTTACAAAACGTTGAACAAGTTTATTAAAAAATTTAGGCGATGTGTCGATTCGTCTTAATCTATTTTCTTCATTTCGGAAACGTTGAATTAGCGTACCTTTACTCAATATAGGTACTTTTTCCTCTGTACTCGCGTCATTTCAAAGGAACAGAATTCAAACGTCTGGACATTTACTAGTCTAATTTTTTTTGCTCGCTGAGCTCGCGCCATTGTTTTCTTAATAGTTACACTTTTGTTTGTCCTTATGGCTCCAATAGATTAAGATTAGGTCCTTATGTATGTGTAATAATAGCTAGGTGGAAGCACCGACATTTGGTGGGTTTTAAAATGCAGTTCTTTTTAACTTGCCAATAACATTATACAATGTCAAAAATGTGTATAAAATTGGAAAATAAGAATGGCTTTTTGCACATTTTCTGGAAATTTGTTCTACGGCCATTTTCATTTTCCCATTTTTTACACATTTTCTGGGAATTTGTTCTACGGCCAATTTAATTTTCCCATTTTTTACATATTTTCTGGGGAATTTGTTCTACGGCCATTCCCACTTTCCCATTTTTTGCACATTTTCGGGGAATTTTTTCTTTCCATTTATTGCACATTTTCTGGGAATTTGTTCTACGGCCATTCCCACTTTCCCATTTTTTGCACATTTTCTGGAAATTTGTTCTACGGCCATTTTCATTTTCCCATATTTTACACATTTTCGGGGAATTTTTTCTTTCCATTTATTGCACATTTTCTGGGAATTTGTTCTACGGCCATTCCCACTTTCCCATTTTTTGCACATTTTCTGGAAATTTGTTCTACGGCCAATTTAATTTTCCCATTTTTTTACACATTTTTGACATTGTATAATGTTATTGGAAACTTAAAAAAAACTGAATTTCAAAACCCACCAAATGTCGGTGCTTCCACCTAGCTATTAATGCACATACATAGGGACCTAATCTTAATCTATTAGCGAGAAGAATCGACGACTTCCTCAAGAAAAAGTGAGTTCCTGAAGAAACGTTGACTGCTCGTCATTTCCTCAGGGACTGGCTGTTTCTTCAGAAAGTCACCGTTTCTTATGTCGTCGAAACTTCAGTGCAACCATTTTGTAACTGACACAGAGTTGACGGAAAACTTCTTAGTTTCTTAAAATTCCTTTTCTTTTTACAAGTTCTTTGCAAATAGCTAGATATTAAATTCTAACTAGAATCGTTTCATTCAAACCTAAATCTGTAGAACTGGGTTCTTCCTTTCGAACCATATTCAAGCCGTGAAGGTGCCTCAGAATTTGAATTTTTAATGAATGCTCGAATGAACCGAAAAGGAAATTTCAACGCACTCTTATTAAGAACATCGCGAATTGGGGAAGAAGCAAACATTTATTGAAGAAATAAAAGTGTTGCCCTTGTAACGCGTTTGATCCACCCAAGTGACTTTTCATTCCAAATTTTAGCACACTTCCGGCATCAATTTGGTTTTATAATTTAGTAACTAATACGAATTTCTGCACTTAAATTGTTTGGCAGAATCCCTTTATAGATTCAGTACTATCTGTTAAGTGTGTAACCATTACACACTTTGCGTTGAAAACTAAAATAGTGTGTATTCGCAAAAAGGTATTATACACACCTTTTTGGAAAGTAATGATCTTGGAATAAACAGAAGAAAAAAAGTGTGTAAGAACTCGAAAAGCTTAAAAGTGCCCGTGGGCTCAGCTTATGCTACAACAGTTAAGTGAAGAGGCGAGCAAAGTTGGCCTCAAGATGAACTTATCGAAAACAAAAGTCATGACCAACATCGGGGACGATAGAGAAATCAAAGTTGGTGACACTGTCATTGAACGAGTCGACAGCTATGTATATCTAGGACATAAACTGAAGTTAGGTCTGGACAACCAAACTGCAGAAATAAGACGTAGGATTGGTCTTGCATGGGCAGCGTTCGGAAAACTCAGACTAATTTTCAAAAGCAAAATGAATAATAGTCTGAAACGCAAAGTTTTCGACACTTGTGTCCTTCCAGTGCTCACTTATGGAGCGGAAACGTTAACTTTAACGAAAGCATCCGAAGATAAATTGAGAGTGACACAAAGAGCCATGGAACGGAGTATGCTTGGAATAACACTCAGAGACAGAATGACGAGTCAATGGATTCGACAACAGACCAGGGTCGTTGATGTCATGGAAAGAATAGCATCTCTGAAATGGAGCTGGGCGGGACATATTGCAAGAAGGACAGACGAACGTTGGACCAAAAAGATCATGAACTGGCGACCATATAAAAGACGAGCTATAGGTAGACCACCAGAGAGATGGACAAACGGAATTAAGAATATTGCAGGTATAAACTGGCAGCAAATGGCAATGGATCGTACAAAATGGAAAGAAGTTGGAGAGGCCTACATCCAGCAGTGGATAGAAACAGGCTGAAAAAGAAGAAGAAGAAACACTTGATACAGTGCCGCACTGGCCATACTGGGCACCCGAAATACAGATGAATTTTTATACGACAAAATTGAATTAGTTGACTTTTTTTGAGGGGCGATATTAGGCATTTAAATAAATTTGTTTGAGGAGGAGTGTTAAAGCTGCTATATCAAAGCAATCAAATTGATTTTAATGATCAATAGTAGTTTTATACTGAAGAAAGATATTCATTCAAAATTGTGCATTTGAGAAATTCAGTTTACTAAATTATTCTTTTCTCTAAATCTGTATTTTATTCGAAGTAGTGTCCATTCTTGAGAAGATCCCAACATTACCAAACTCTTGCATCGATTTTTAAGACTAAAAAAAAGTGGAAGTATTTACCTCTGCAAAACAATACTTGGATATGTTTGTTTTTACCTATAGGTAATTGCAATAATTCTCGGGAATTATAAAGATGAAGTTCAGGGTGTCTCTAGGTAAACTAGGAAAACGTGAATTGACCATGGTAAATTGTGTTTTGTTTTTCGTGATGATGACCATAGACTATTGTAATTTCTCACTTAGAAAATTGTAGGTTTGTAGAGAGTCTAGTACAATGTTCTTCAGAGTCAACACAGTATGTTTTTTGTGATTTGAACAGGGAACATTATAAAATAGAGAACACACACGCAAATATCGTTTTTCTTCGATTTATTTTTATTCATTTTAAAAATCTCCATTTACAGCGTAATGTCAATTAAATTAAGTTATAAGATAAAATGAAAATTGTAACTATCCACATTTCGATGCAATAAAAATTGTTCATGAATCGTTCATCAAATTAATTTAAAAATAATTCAAAGAAATCTTACACAGCAGCGCGCGTACACCATTCTTTTTTGTTTCGGCTCCTTCTTCAGCTCGTCTTAAATACAATTTCGTTTTTTATTTTATTTTAAATGATTAAGACTAGATTAACAATCATATATAAAACAATGTCATGTAATAAGGTAAAATCCAAATAAAAACATACACAAAAAATGGTTAAATAAATTAATAAAAATGACAAAAAAATAAAATAAAAATTAAATGTTGTACCGATATATGTGACGAACGAAAAAAAAGGGGAATAGCACACAAACTTTTCGATAATGTGGTCGAATCAAATAAATGTTGAAGGTTCAACTAAAAAGAATAATTTTGTCGGACAGTTGGGGTTGTATAAATGCATTGGAATGAATGAAAAAAAAAAAACTTAAAACTAATTTTGGTATTGAGATCAAATTCTTAATATTTTTTAATAAAAAGAAACTTAACTTTTTACAAAAGAAAAACTTAAATGTTTTCAACAACTGAGATCGATTTAATTAGAATTTTCTTAGAATTTGTAGCGAAAACATAAAATTAAATTTTTTCCTCTTTTTTGCTTGAATAATTCTTTGTTTATTTTCAAAATTTAATAGGTTTTCCAAAAAAATAAAAATCAAAAATTTTGCCTAATTTTGATAAATTGTTTCGTCGAAATTTTGCTAAAAAAAAATATTTTCAAAAATTTGGTAGGAAAGTTCAAAATGACTCCTGTTTTAATCAGCGGACATTTCAAAACATTTTTCTTCGAAATAAGACCGTCTATATGTCGGTAAACCTCTCGCTAAAACTAATGTAGACGAATATTGCAGCTATAGATAGGGCTACAATCACTCCACCTACTTCCACAACCAATTTTTTTCTCTTTTCTCTAAAATTCATCTAAAAATTGAGCTAAAGTTTTTTAAAGCAAATTTTTTTTTAAATCTGGGGCTTTATGCTGTTTCAATTGAACTTAATAAAAAGAAAACAGAGGCGAACCAAGTATTTTTAGTCAAGGGAAAAAAAAGAATTATTTCTATCGCAAAATTATAAATAAACATCCTGCACATCTGTTGGCGTTTCGGGTTGTCCCAATTCTCCGCAATCCATGCCCGTTGCCATTTTACCTGGTATCGGATATTGTTGCACTTTCACTGGACCATACTGTTTTTGCATAGCTGCCGTCTCTTTGGCAACGACATTCTCAATGTGCCGAACTGTGAGCTCCACTTCCAATGGATCGCATTGCGTTAGCCGACAAACGTCGTGCAACGAAAATTTGGCCGATGGTGCTTTGATACCGCGCGTCGCAGCGCATATACAGGAACAGGCCAGTACGGAAGGTGATGATTGCATGAACATTGTTTCTGGAAAGAAAGAAAAAAAAATAGATAAATCAAGATGCTGTAGAGAAATGTCGTTAAAAGAAGAAGATACTGTGAGCGAATGCAACGATAAAATCGAAGAGCAGTGAATGTGTAAGGTAAACACACCTGGATGTTACCGAACATAAATTTCGAACAAATGAAGCAGAACAATTTCAATGTCTTTTTTGCACAATTTCATTTCACAATATTAACTGTATTATAAGAATAGAAATGATTTCTCTAACATAATCTCCCTTTTTATGGAAGGTAGAAAGATTTAACGAAGGTGCAGAGGTAAAATGGAAGAAGAAAAAAATTTCTTCAAATTTATTCCACCCCAAATAATATCAGACATTATTTGTAAGCAATAAATGGCGAAAAGAAAATAAATTTTCTATTGAAATTAATATTGTAAATAATGTGGTGTCGTACACATCATCCATATCCATGTGTGTACGATATATATTTATGAAACTATGGAGAGTACATCGAAACATCATCAAAATACATATAACAATATCCATTTTGGTTGATATATCTGGATGGATGTTGATGATGATGTGTATCTTTCAAAGATATTCGAACAGAAAATTTATGATACAACCATTCTTTTATAATATTCTTTTGTCGACGAAAAAGGACATCCGGATCTTTCATTCGACGAGCAGAGTTTAAAAAAAATGGTTTTTTCCGTCCTCATTTATCAGAGACGCTCCAGTATTTATACAGATTATATACGGTTGGGTATATTGTGTCGCGATTCTATCTATTGAAGAAGGAAGGTTAATGTTTGATTGCAGACATTTAATAAGCGGTTTAAAGTCTGTATTTATTTTATCTGTAGCGTTTCTTTACGGGTAATTAATAAAAAAAAATTCAAATTGTTTGCTTTAAAGGGTGGAATAAAATAGAAAGACACGCTAAGGCTGATGTTTGTCCCTGAATCCACGAAATTTCTATCGAAAATACGTCAAAGGTACCAACTTAAGCCAATATAAGTATTTACAAGAAATGTAGGTACGACTTTTCAAATCATTAAGTTCTGAGACTTTAGATGATGTCAGTACAACTTTCGGGAACGAAGACATTTTTTTATACTGCCACAGGCACAGGATTGTTTGAATGGTTTTGTCATTAACATAATACAAATAGATAGAGGTAGAACTCGTAAGGTTCATTGGAGTTTTGTAAACTGACATGTGGGACGCTGGTGGACAATATTTGCGAGCAATGCTCTCGCAGGAGACCCAAAACTTTTATTATTTTGCTCGCGGGAAGAAAGTTGACTTTCCAAGAACTGTCACTACATCTTTGTTAGTCTAACAACCTAAATATTTCACAAACTAAGTAATTATCTTATCTGTTACCTCGTTTTTTCTAAGTATTTTTAACAGATTGATCGCAAAAATTTACGAAATCTATTACTTCATTAGACATCTATTTTTGATATTTTAACCCAAAAGAACAGTGCTCGTCGTTTATTTTCTTCAGGGACACCACTCGTCCTTTCGATGTTCAAACAATACAAATTCTACAAGTAAAAGAATTGAACTCAAGGTAACTCCCGAAGATTTGCTTGGTATGGAGTCATCCTGAAAACTAAGAAGTGCTGAAGCAGGTTTTTTTGTACGTCGTCAGTAGAAAGCTACTCAAGAGCTCTCACGTTCTTTCTGAACCTTCCTGTAAATATGCTCTAGGAACTAGAAAATATTTCAGAAATTGTTGACAATTTTCAACGAACTTTAAAGAATTTTACAGAATCTTTAGGAATTTAATACCAAAAACAGGCATTGTATGTCTAAGGACGACACACCATGCTTTCAAAAAATGTTGACGAAAGTGTAGTACAAAAATGCCGAAAATCATGCGGAGTTGTTCTACGAACGAATCATATTCGAAATGCTAACCCAAAATCCATATTAAATTCTTCCAAACAAATAAATACTCCGTTGCGTGCAAAGGAGATCTTCAAATTCTTATTTACGGCCAGTACGTTATCCTTTTTTATATATACAAATTAAGAGTTCGTTGATACCATAGGTAAAATGTGTACAAGGAATATTTTACTCAAGTATCACCTGTTAAAGTAAAACCATCGTAAAATCGAAAAAGACAGATAAGAATTTCGAATTGTATGGTATCCTTTTCCAATTAGATGCAGAAGGAATACGACAACATCAACGAAATATACATTTTTCTTCCAATAAATATTTTTTTTAAATTATAAGAAGTTACAACATAAAATTCAAGAGAAAAAAAAACGGCAGATGGCAAATAAAAACTTAAATTTGTATAATAAATGTGCCTAATGAAAACGATTGTCGATTTTTGTATATGAAATTAACTCTTGAAGGTACAAAATATTCGAATACAGGACAAAAATATACGGTGGTGCGTATACCTATATCAGAGAAAAATATAAAATTTTTCTTCAGCTTTTATACCTTGTTCTTCCTTCTTGTATTTTGAGGCTCGTATACGTATAAATTGAAGAGAGGTTAATGTAACATAGTGATTGGTGTACTAGGGCTGCTCTGACTCCGGGGAGTGTGGGATATTGGGCTCAATGAGGTGTTTTTCTGGTCCGGAAGGCTTAAATATTGGACCCATATCTTTTTTTAGAATTTTAAAAAATAGTTTAGGCATGGGGAGCGAGGCGTTTGTACAAATGTACGAAACCGTTGGTTAGAAGAGTAAAAAAGATATACACCATCATTCTCCTCTCTTCTAACCAACGCTTTCGTACATTTGTACAAACGCCTCGCTCCCCATGCCTAAACTATTTTTTAAAATTCTAAAAAAAGATATGGGTCCAATATTTAAGCCTTCCGGACCAGAAAAACACCTCATTGAGCCCAATATCCCACAGTCCCCGGAGTCAGAGCAGGCCTATTGGTGTACACACAGGCATTTATATTTTTTGTTCTTTCTTTTTTGATAAGGATACATCGTCGTCGTAACAATAATAATATTATACGACAGCCACAGATGCCAGGTGGCAAAGACGTTACGAAACTTTACGTTCGTTAAACTTTTGATGCAAGGAATATTATTAAGACTTTCGGTAAAAACGGATGGATGTGTTTTCGTTTTGAAACAAAATGGGTGGAGTGGTTGTATTGTTTGCGTTGAGTATACACATTGCGGAGGCATAAACAATGTTTTGTAAACATAAACACGTTACAAACAACATCGATTCGGTATCCTGTGAGCATGCAGTTGTAAAATGGAAATAATTTGAAAAGTGAAAATTCAGCGAATTATAGCAGTCTAATATTGAGAAATATTTCACTAAATTTAACTAAAAAATTCACCAAATTTCACTACAAAATTTACGAAAAATAACTAAAAATTTCAACAAGTTTAGTTATGTCACCAAACGTCTATAAAAAATTCACCAAATTTGGTGAAATTTACTGAAATAATTCTCAATATTAGACCCTAATATCGACGATTTGGAGACCAAAAGCTTCACAGTTTAACCGAACGAATTACAAATAAGAATCAGAAGCGAAAGTTACTTTGAATTTCAAATGATAACTTTCGATACACCGAATTTTGGAATAGTAATCAACGACATTCGGATTTTTAAATTTTGTAAGACGTGATACACCTTGATATGTCTATTAAACAGCTGAAATTCCGAATTTTTTTTCGCGAATGTTAAACTGACAAAAGTAGACGGCCGGTCTTATCAAATAACGACGTGCAATTTTTCTTGATTCATGAATAATATCGTCATATTGTCATATACAACATAGTGTAATCTAACCATTTATTAAAATACGAAATGCCTTTAAGTTCTACCCATACGCCATATATAACTCACACATTATAATGCTTACACATGTCCTCAAATTAATCTTTAAAAAATCATTATTATAACACTGATGAACCAACTCGCATATGTAGACCAAATTTTTTTTTTTCTCTACCGTAGACGTTATAAATGTCTCACCAGGTGTGATTTTTACTTTTATTTATAAGACATGGGGTACGGTAATTTAAAGAAGTTTAATATTTTGTTGTGTACCGTATTTATATTCGGTAATATTAATGTCGTTGCTACACATTTTTTTTTTCGGTTGATACGTTTCTCTATGGTACACACAATTTATGGTATGCTATGCGTCGACCTTCCATTTCGGATAGGTAATGCAAATATATTTTCATATAATTCATGTAAAATGGTATTACCTAAGCCCACAGTAAATACGATAAATGATCTAAATTTCAGATTTTCATCGGAACAAATGACTAATCAAACACATTTTATGTGTAACACAACGAGGACATATTTTAAAGTTTTCGGCGATGGGTATGGGTACATGTCTTTTTTAACCTTTCGGGATGAATTACTGTAGATGGAAGTAAACCCATCAGCATTTTTACGGTAAAGGTATTTAACCTTTTTGAAGTTCTGAATATAAATTGATTATTTTTCTACATGAGTAATTGGCTGGTAACGGAATTTTACGGAGTTCACGTAGTGTTTTGAATTTATAGCTTTAAGAATGATTTAAACAAAAAGATTTGAAAGGTTGCATTGACGAAATGAAATCAACTGTGTCTCGACAAATCGATATAGATGGATTTGGTTGGAGAGCATTGAACAGCGAAATGCATTTTTCTGGCATTTGTTTCTTTACAATTCATTTCACTGTTTGAAAAAGTATTTAAATTTTTTTTTGTGAGACTCCTTTTAAATGAATGGGACTATGAAAAGGAATATTGAATTAATGAAGGCTAAACCAATTCGAAAGTACATTGAGATTCGTGGCAGATTAAATTTCTCATTTTTGCTTCCTTAAAATACTTGATTACATAAGTAATTCACCTGACACTTGAACTGCCCATGTCAATATACTGGATAATCGACTAAATTTTCTTACAAATTTACAAAAACATCTTGTGCTTCAGTGGCTGTGATATGTAAAATTCCTCTAAGTTCATGACTATGATTTGTAATTTGGAATAGATAAGTAAACTTTTAGAAACGGCTAGGCATTTATTATCGACAATTACATAGGAAACGAAAGTAGTAAAAGATTTTGCATCAAAAGCGATAATGCTAAACAAATGAAGTAGAAGATTTAATCGTCATAATACTGATGGTCGTTTCCAAATGCAATTCTAGTATTATATGAGACATTTGTGAAGAGCGAAGTGAAAATTCTGGCGCTCTCAAAATGATGAAGTGGGAAAAATAATGATTGTCTTTCAGAAAACTGTCTTGGGGGTGATCGTGCGTAAAATAAATTCCCACCGAGTAAGTGATATAGCCAAAAGCCAAAATATCTCGTCAACTTACCCTGAGAAAAATCTTTCGATAAAATTTTCAAACTCTGAATTCTGGTTTGACAAACATCTACCAAACAAGGAAGTGACAAAATATCGAAACCGGATTATTTTTCCGAAATATAATTTATGTATTTTGACAGTGCGTTACACTGGTTGGTTTTTATCAGCGGCACAACCCTTTTCCCAAATCACGTTATTCAACATAATGTGTCACAAATCCTTCACACCGTTTTAACGATATGAGAAATAATAAACAACAACAAAAAACTCAAATAAATTGGCATGTATTCCGTTGTATTCCGTGTGTGCATACATATAGAATCTATTTCCTTTAAAACCCCTAATTTTGTTTCCCATTGTTCAGTTAATAAACCCCTGATTTAAGAACCAATTATCACCCCTAAAAGATATATATTGTGTTAACAAAAATGAAGAAGAAGTATTGACATGCCCGTGCAACTACGAGTACGCTCAATATCGAGAAAATACTCACTAATAAAATATAATAAAAAAAAAGAATTCCAATGCACCAAAATCCATCATAGAAACGTAAACATTTTTATGGCCCGAACGCGTACAGCATGCATAAATAATACACAAATTTTCGGTTAAGGAAATTTTTTTTTCTTCTGTTTTGTTTGTGTCCCATTCAAAATATTATCATAAATTCCATTGATGCAGTAAAAGGATTAAATCATAAATCCTATTGCGAATGCAATTTGGACGTAAAACTATTATTAAAATGAAAATGCTTAGAAAATTGACTCGAGGGGTGCACCGTCTAAGTATATGCAATTTTTGTGTGTGTCGTCGGGGGAAAAGAGTGGCAATTGAATTATGTCTGGATAATTTGCACAAGCAATTGAAATTTATTTTTGGCATGATTTTTTTTTTTTTTTTTGTATATTTAGTTTATTCAATCAAATTAAGTACACAATTAGTTTTTACATAAATATTTGAGGTTAAAATAAATTTACAGTCATCCAGACTTTTTCAAATTTATGTTCGAGATTTCTACATTTTGATTCGTGTTTGGACTCGATAATTCAGAGAGTAAATTTTTTTCTGTAAAATGAAATTTCAGTAGGCATATCACCTTATAGATTGAAAAAAGTATATAAAAACAATCAATATTCTTATTTTTTTGAAGGGGGGGGGATTACTTAACCTAGAGATACAACTAATCTGTTGTTAACAAATCAAAGTAGAAAGAAACCAATAAATTCTTAATTTTCAATAATTATTATTGTCAATGGGAAATAAAATTTCAAGATGCGCGTGTGTCTAAAGACAACAGCTTAGAGTCAAGGCCTCTTATCAGCGAGTGAGGGGGTTTGTAAATACAGTTAGCGATTCTTTCGTTTGAAAAATTACCAAATTTACTGATAACAGTGTTATCATGTAAATAGGTCTTGCTAAGCACATTTTTAGCCAATTTGTATAAGTACACGTTGAGTCTTGGTACTTTCGCAATTCTGTGCAGTTCCTCAGTAGATATAAATTTATAATTCGTTCTTGACCTTCTGAAGTTTATTGCCATACGAAGGCATTTATTCTCAAAAACCTTCAGCCTTTTAATTAAGTACTTTGGTAAGGTATGCCAAACCGCCACAGCATAGGTGAGAACCGGTCTAAGTATAGTCACATAGATTTTAACCTTCACATCTTGTGAAATGCCATTATTCGCTTTCATGATAGGATACAGTTTATGCAGCCCAGTGTTTACCTTGAGTAACATTCTGTTCACATGTTCGTTATGCTTGAGGTTCGATTGAACATAATAACCCAGAAAACGGACGCTGTTCTTGAATGGGATTTTTGTGCCATTCATTAAAATAGCACACGAGTTTTCACGGACAATACGCGAACGGTTTGATCTCTGAATGAAGAGTGCTTCCGATTTTTGCACATTCACTTTAATTTTCCAGGTTTGGTAATATCTATGCAACTTATCGAGGTGGCTTTGTACATTTGATCTTGCTCTACTATGCGACAATCGAGTTGAGAAAATGCTCGTATCGTCTGCAAAGACTGTTAGAGTTGTGTTCATATGCGTCGGGAGGTCTATCATAAATATAATAAAGAGTAAAGGACCTAATATAGATCCTTGTGGAACCCCATCATTCACAGATACTGAGTCAGACAGCTGGTCTCCCAACTTAACTCTAAAGCTCCGTTCTTTGAGATAGGAAAACACAATTCTGATGAGATAATTTGGGAAGTTCATCTTCATCAATTTATATATGAGTCCCTCAATCCACATCGTGTCGAAAGCCTTCTCTATGTCCAGGAATGCTGCTATTGTCACTTTGAGATCGTTAAAACCAATGATTGCTTCTTCGAATAACCTTATGAGAGCATGTACGGTGGAGTGCTTGCTCCTAAAGCCGAATTGGCTGTTGGGTAATAGATCATTTTCATCACAGTATTCTAGCATTCTAACATAGAGAACTTTTTCTAGGATTTTACTCAGGCCATTTAAGAGACTGATGGGTCTAAAATTCTTTGCCTCATTTGCCGGTTTACCCGGCTTCGGAATCGGTACAACGTGGGCTGTCTTCCATGAACTGGGGTAGTATCCCAAACTCAGAATACAATTAAACAACTTAGCCAGAAGTACATGTGCTGAAACAGGAAGTTTCTTCAGGACAACGTTCGGAATAGCATCAGGTCCACTAGACTTTTTGTTTTTAATACCTTTAAGAATACGGCTGATTTCATCAGCGTCTGTCAATCGAGGTTCAAATAAATTTTGCGCGACCAACTGAGAGAACGAATTCACCTCAGACAACACGACTACATCAAAATCAGGATCACCCATTTCTCTATTCTGTCGGTGAACGTCGCCATATACTTTAGCAATGGCGTTAGCTTTATCGAATGGATTACTAATTAGAGAGCCATCACTTGCCTTCAGTTCGGGCACCGTCTTTCTATTATCACCCAAAAGTTTATTGATATTTTTGAACATTTTACTGTCTGGTCTGATTTGCTTCAGCTTATTCATAAGCATATGGGAGTCCCTCGCATCAATACTAGCCCTTATGTACTTGTTCAAACGATCAATTTCAAATTTCAACCCGGCATCATTAAGTTTTCGCCGAAAATATGCCCTCCTCAATCTTTTCTTCTCTGCAATGCAGTCCCTCAAATGTCGTGAGAAATGGTTCTTTCCAGTAAAACACTTCTTAGGTACAGACTCATCCATTGCAATTCCAATCACTTCAGTCAAATGCTCAACGCAACAATCAATGTCATTGGAATCAATCAATGTACCCAATTTTAGTCCATCGTCAACTACTTCCATGAATCTAGCCCAATCTGCTTTATTGTACATAAATTGTTTAACGGGGGCCTCGTATGATAAGTCATCATCAATGTTCAAAATGTATTGAACGGGGCAATGGTCAGGGTTGAGCTCAGTAATATTACTACTAGTCGCTCTAACACCTTTAGCCAAAGCCAAATCTATTGTGCTAGGATTTGATTTACTCCTATAGCAGGTGTATGCATTCGGATGAACCAGTTCAGCGACATTGTCATCAACAAGAAATCTGTACAAGACATTACCGTTACTATTATTATCAGAGTTATGCCAGTAGCAGTGTTTAGCATTGAAGTCGCCCCCCATAAAGACATTTGAGTGTAGGCTCATGAGCTTCAGAAGGTCCTTTTTCGAGAGTTTTTTGGGACAGTAAAACGAATTTATAATCAAAGACTTAGAATTACTGAGAGTAATCTTTACACAAGTTGCTTCGGAAGTTTCCAGCAAGGGAGTATTTACCACTTCGTGCTTGAAACGTTCCTCAATCAGAATTGCAGTTCCTCCGCCAGAATCGGACAAACGATCATTTCTATAAATTTTGTAATTTGGGAACTGCACAAAATTGCTACTGTTGAGTTTAGTCTCGCTCAGCAACAAAAGATGAGGTTTCTGATCTGATAAAATTTGACTAATTTCCTCCTGTTTTACTTTACTTTTAGCAGAGTTTACGTTCCAAGCTATTATCTTCAAAGCGCCATGCAACATTATTACGTGAATTGAGACAAGAAATCTATAATCATCATTTTTTTATGCGTTAGATCATTTACCTTTTTGTATTCGGGTACGAAGGTCTGAATTTTATGTAATAAATCAATTAGAGAACAATCAAAGAGATTTTTGGCATGATACCGATGCACTTTTTGTTCCATTCAAGTGTTGCTGGTTGGTTTTTAGTTTATTATTTTACTGGAAATTTCCAATTGAAGTGCTTTCTCTTATAGAGTCGGTAGAACATTAAATAGGTAATTGACGGTAAGTTCATTGGAATCATCTACTCTTGATCAGTTAATTGTACACAAAATTATCGGTTGTTATTAACTGAACGATCGTCTAACCCCCATCATGAATCAATTTGTAGTCAATATTTCCCTTATTGCTTCTGCATAATAATTCGCACTAAGTTCCAAGTGCAAACCTACCTGCATGATAACATTTTCAATTTATTTATTTTTCACTGGCTACAACGTCGCCTTCGAATCGAGCAATGTTACCAATCATTAACAACAGCAAATTATGCCAAATATATGCACATGTATACGCGCAAACATCTTTCATGCATTTTGGCTTTGCTAAAAGTAGCATCACAATATTAAGAGGATATGCTGTGTGTAATACAATGTTTAATAATAAATAAACGACAGGTGATGCCCGTATGTAGACCGTGCGTGGTTTAAAAGTCCATCAGAAAGGCCTTTTAATAAGGTATAGGTCGGGATCACGGTTTTTTTTCTCTTCGTTTTTTTTTTATTAAACAAAAATATTTTGGATTCTGCGTAAATCATGATCATTGCTGTCTCGGACGAAAGTATAAAAAAAAAACACCGAAACGAGACAACAACAACGATTTGAGTAATAATTTTACGATCATTTCGATATTTAAAACATATGTAGGAAATTACGCTTAAAATGCATCGAAATGCACCTTGCGTTTTTTGATTGTGAGCAGTTGTTTCGAGATATTGTTTAATGATTTGGTTTTTTGTTGTTGTAGCTGTTGTATATCGTTCATGTCGAAAGGATGCAGAAGAGATGTCGAAATGGAAAGGAAGAAGATGGAGAGCAAACAAAGTTTTTTTTTTCTTATTTCGTGTTTAGGAACCACCTGCCACCTAAATTTTTTTTTCACTCTGGCTTGTTGTTGATCATTATATTGTGTCTTGAGGTGAGTTGGTCTGAAATGGTATACTTATAAGAAGAAAAAAAAATGGAGAACAGACAGACGCTTAAGTTTGTTGTGATGCTTGAAAATATACCAACAAAATAAGAAAATTTGTAGATGTAGGTGGATACCAATTAGATTATTTGTCAAAATCTTTCTAACAATTTATTTACGATTAGCAAGAATTTGTTTGCATGGATTTGCACGATGCTATAGCGCGATTCGATTGTTTCGCTTTCCTGTAAATTTATCGTCATTTTGACTGACTATTGGGCTTCGGTCTGTTTGTTGGTGGTAAAAAATTGTTAAAAATAATGGTAGTTAATGCAATCGAGTGCTAAATACTTTTTTAGGCGCTAGATGTGTACATGGTTACAGGTTGATTGTGACAATGTGCCTAAAATATTATCCCTTATCACCGAGCTGAGTACAACGTTTTTCCTTTCAAGCGAGTAGAGTACAAAGAAACGACTACTCATCTGTTATCGACAATTACAACTAAAATAAACGAATATTTGTGACTGGTGCTATCTTTTATGATAAAGTATATGTTAAATCTGATGAAGTAATAGATTTTGAAAATGAAATACTAGAAATAATTTGAAACCTCAGATCAGATACTTCGAGGATTTTCAATGAAATTTTCTATGATTTTAAGAGGATTTTCTCAACAGTTTTTCCAGGACTTTCAAAGATTTTTAGCAAATTTTAAAAATTTTGTTTTTGAGAGTTTGATTGAGTTTGCAAGGATTTTTTAAGGATTTCTTGTTTTGCTTGGTCAGTAAGGATTTCTTTAAAATTGTTTTGGTTTGAGCATTTTCTAATGAAATAATTTTCTACTTTCCAAAATTTTCTAGTTCATCCGTCCTTTGATTTTGATCTTCTTGACGAAGGGATTACATTTATTGCAGGTGTTCTACTTTCATCAGATATCTGGGAGAATTTTTAAACCCTTTAGGAGAGACAGAAGCGGTAGGCTATTCAGATTACATATTTTTTGGGCCATAGAACAATGAAGTGTCGGCTATAATATGCGTCAATCAAACCAACTTTTTATTAATTTTCAATATAAATTTATGGCTTTGACTATGCAACCCTTACACCAACAAAAAAGTTAAAAACGCTTCGTTAAGCAATTGTGTTTCGAAGCTTAATGTTTACTCCATTCGAGTTAATAATAAAAAACCCATATAACACCTTCGACAAATTACAGTCCTTTCAAAATATAAAATTATAGGACAGGGATGAAAATGTGTGTTTTATCGATCACTACGCACCACAAATATTGTTTTGTTTTTTTTTGTGCTGCACATTCACCGTAATATTTGTTTTCAACTCTATGAACTGACTGTTTTTTCAATGTTATTTATTTTAATAATAATAAAAAGAAATATTCCAGCACATTGCATGCCAAAATCAGTGAAACGTATAATTTCGCTTCAGTTTTCAATTATTTCCAACATAAAAAATTTAAATAAATTAAAATGCAACTGCGTAGAGGTGAACGAATCAAAGGTCGTATCAATCGTTTGTGTGGTGTAAAAGTTATATTTTAACAAGAAATCATAAATATTCAAAGGTGTTGTTATGGTATTATGGCAGACGCGCATCTTTTCCTACACAAAATATAGATAATTAAGCGAACGTTGCACTCGTTAATTTACCAACGATGTTTATATAATGGGTATACGAAAAGGACTCGCGTCATTCTTTTCCACAACATAAGGTTTCTCTACGTATAGTAGAACTATCTTTGTGTTGTGCTAACTGATAGACATATTTCAAAGTCTCGTTTCAATGAACGCATTTGTATATAAAAAAACGTCTGTCCTCTCATTAAACTTTGAAAATTGAATTGAAACATTTTATACAATCGACCAATGGGATATATCTCCGTGTTCATGTAAGGGCTGTATAAAAATTTATGGAAAGCAATTACGACCGATCGAGTAACAATTAGTGAGATCAAAAAGAGATTGCGGCCATAAAACGCAATACTGATAAGGAAAACCGTTAATTTATACAACAATGTGTCCCTCTCTTTGTTGTTTAATCATTAAAACGGCACCCTTATCATTAGAGAATCAAACAAATTATTTTGAAAAAAAAACGTTCTCCCTCTGTTTTCACATATATAATTTTCCTTCAACAGTTTGTGAGTCGAGCCAACAAGTGTTTTTCGGAAAAATTGAAAACGGAAGCAAGAGTCAACTGCATTCTGTTTCCCTTTTCTCCGGACAGAAAAAATTAATTACATTTTTGAGCACCGTTATTAATATGGTGTTGTTTGTGTAACATGTCCCGGCATTGAGGATATCCACTCAATGGTGGAACAATTAACTTATTTCTCATTTTTTTACCAATATTCAGAGGTGTCACACACGATCACGAAATGTTGCCGGTAGATGATAGGGGTCGTTTTACTGCATTATAATAAAGGTATTTAGTTTGTGCTGGAAATGGTCTATTTACATTTAACGTTGTGTACGTGGCTTGAGAGCATAAACTATTTGTATTATGCTGTGTAGCAACAGTTTGACTTGTTTGTTGAAATTTAGAATTTTTAAATGTATGAGAATGTGGGTGTTAAGGCAATAAACAATGGGTATGCAAACGTGATATTTTTCAGAAGGAAAAAAAATATTTACCGAATTCCAACACATTCGACAGGTAGAAAGAAGGGTTGTTTCAGTGAACAAATCGTTTTAGCAGTTTTAACAAGACAAATTGTTTGAAAAAATATATTCGGTGAAGTCTTTAAACGAAAAATTGTTATTTGATTTTCAGATTTCAATTTCAAGGATTATTGACTTAGAGTCATAAATAAAGCAAAAAGCTTGTTACCTCTCAGGTGGTTATGCCACACAAAAATAAAACCGAAAACACTTATCATTCCCCGTTTACCATCGTCCGACAAGCTCTCATATCGTTTGAACCCAATACTGAAGTGAACTAATAAAATCCGAAAATCTAAAGCTTGTCCGACAGCGTCCGTATTTGCATTAGATTTATTGTGATGTTTTGTTTGAGAAATCTTGAACTTTTAATCCGAAAAATAAACCATCAGACAGGGATTCTGGTATGTACCGAATATTCTGGGTCATATAATAAACACACCAACATTGTATGGATTCTTATTTGTCAACAGTGATTTTATGGTTCAACCGAAAAACCTGAATATTTAAATACAAAATCGTCATCAGGAGATTAATATTCATTTTGATAATAAATTTTATTTTACGATTTTTGAATGTTTTTTTTTCTGCTGCTGCTGCTGCTGCCTTCAATGTTTGTTATAAGAAATTATTTTAAATCAAAAAAAAATTATTCATCTCTTTGCATAATATTATTTATGTCTTCTACCCTCTGTCAGGCCTAGACACAATCGTCGTTACATTTTATGTAAAAATAATGCAAGGAGTCCGTAGGATATGAGGGTTCGAAAAAATGTTATATAGGAAAAAAAACCGACTCTGAGTCGAAAAAAGGACTTAATATTTAGAGACGAAAAAAATCTCCTTGAGATAGACTTCCATTGAAATTGTGATGTTAGACTCAGGGTAGATATCTAGACGGTGGTGTATTCTCATGCTATTTTTTTCCGTAAAGTTTTCAAAACATGGGGTTCCTATAAACTGGATTTTTATGACTGCTGTTTGGTTTGTTTGCTTATTGTACTGTCTTGATTGACAAGAAAAATCAAATGAGGAAATCATTTCATTTGGCATGATGATGTAACGTTTTATTACCGAATGCATGGAAAATTGTTAAAAATTATCTGGAGTAGAACGATACATACAATACAAGTATTGATGTGTATTACAGAAGAGAGAGAGAGCCAATTTACCATATTAAAAATAGTTCATGAATATGAAATTCTCACAGCCAGTCGACCAAAGGGTCTGAGTGACATATAATGGAAAATGGATATAATGTGCGGTGCAGAACCGGTGATGATAAGGTAAATAATGACATAAAATAATCTGAATTAATTACCTGTCAAGGACTTTATTGTCCAATGAATTGGTTATAGAGGGTTATGACTGGTTTCAATCAATTTTCGTTTTTTCATTCGTCAACTAATGAGATCTTACCGTTATTGAGAACCGGTAGTAAGGCCTTTTGCGTCTTAGAAACGTTTCATCACAATATAAATTGAATATTTGGAATGGTTACGAACATCTAGAGACTCCATTGGTTCTATAGATGTTAGTCCAAAAGTAAAGGTGTAAGGGAAAACATGGTGTAAGGGAAATTTAATGTCCGAATATCTCGAAAGAGGGGAAAGTTTTATGGATGGTCCTGCGAAATCATACTTCGAACTTTTTGGAATCCTTTAAGAATTTTTCCGAGTTTTTTCCCGAATTTCCGAACTCTTACAAATATGCTCTAATTTCGGGATATACTGTGAGGAAGAAAATGTTCCCAGTTCCCTTCAAACAGCTTAACAATTTATTAAAAAATTTCATTCGCATGATTTGTTTTATCGTATGTGTTAATGACGACGACATAAAATAATCCGAATTAAATTAACATATAAAACGGACAGATTTACAGCCACTACCCTTATGCCCTCGTCGTAGGCATACATCAATTTAGAAGTTGTTTTTCTCTTCCTCTGGCATTGTTTTACATTGTAAAGAAGAAATAATGTACCGCGTATCGCATATGCCGTTGCAAGTTTATTTAATAGACATATAATTATCGTGACCATAAGTTTGATTAAAAAAATGCCCCGTGTAATGAAGAATAAACTTTTTTTTCTTCTTCAAAACATTTCGAATCAAACATGGCATTATCCTTTCACCCTTTCCTTAAACCAATTCGAAGGTAAATTAAAGACAAAAAAAACATTTATATTCACTCTTGCATGTACATGGAGTTCTCCTCGTTCACCAAACGGGACATCTGCTGTACAATCGAATACATTAAAATTACCCAAAGAACCCTGGCAAATAAACAGAACTTATACCATATATAAACCGAGGAGTAATTTCTTGATATCATCGACTTTTCCATGTTAAACCTATAAGAAGTCCTTGGGTGTACCGTCATCGTAACACGTTTGACTGTAAAATTTAAATATTCTACCAGAACGTATCATTTAATGGTCCGACTCATATTTTTACAAAGAATAAAAATGCAAAGACAACACTCTTGAGAACATCTGCTTCGGGATGGTCAATTTTCATTTATTAAAATTTTATGTCGTTCGGAACCACTGTGTCCAATATAATACATAAATGTGTCCTACCATCGTAATAAAACGTTTAATTTGCTATTCTATTTTTGCGGTTGGATTTTAATTTATTAACTGGTATAACATTCTCTATCGCTCTGCGTTACCTATGTGTGTTTGATGTATATTAATGCGTCCACGTATATATACCATGTTCGACACGAAATGGTTTTCACGTATATGGGAGTGTGGTTACTATTCGGACCTTTCGGATAATGGTCGTCGGAATTAAAGGGACATTACAATTCAATTTTTTTTTTTGGCGATGTTAGACCTTCACCGGGTATACCGTACATGATGTATTTAGTTCACGAAATAATTAAGTGCATGAACACGACATTATAAAAGGACATTGAATCATTAAGGTAAATTAAATGAGTGCATCGGCATGTATAATATGCTTTGTGCATCGTCATTCCAATTAAATTCGAATTTTTTTTTCATATTTTGTGCATTTACGTTTGTGCATTGTGACATATTTGTAATGTACAGATAAAGAATCATTAAATTTCCAATTTCTAATTTAGTTTTGATGATAGGACATAGTCTCATATAAATTTGTTGTATTCGTAGCAAGTATAATTGCTGATGTCATTAAGTAGTTTACATCAATACTAACCCCATATTGTGAGTCAACGTTCATAATCATAATTGCGATGGTAGAATGTTTGCACATGGAGTATTTTATACAATTTTTGAATTCATAATTCGTTGAGAATTTGAATTTCGTTTTTGTTTTGTAAACAACGCGTTTTACGCACATACACACATGATGACGTTAGAGTCTAGGTAGAACCAGATCAGACGTTATTTAGCATATCTTTTATGCCGAATGATTGTGCAATTTTTCCCTATTTTTCCCCTCTGATATATTAAGGGATGTATTTGAACTGATCGCAGGAAAAAGAAGAATTGATCGCAAGATGAGAATTTGATAGCAGGAGAGAGAACCTCTATGTTTCCTAATAATTTTTGAAGGGAAAATAATTCTCCGGACTCAGCATTACATGGACCCATCGATCAAATTCTATTTTTCTTGCGAACAATTCTTTTATTAATCTTAGTTGGACGAAAATATGATATGAACACATTTTGCCACAAATATAAACATTGAGCAGCAGTACTAATAATAATTAACCAGAACCACATCATTGTTGAATTGACCTTCCAGTAAGAAAGTTTTTTTTTCTTATTTATAAAAATGAAAAACTTCTGATAAAATGTTTGAAATGTGTCAATGTTCATTTACACACAGTACCATCTGTCATCAATGCCACCCTTACTTAAAGAATATAATAAAGAATGAAAAAAAAAATCGTGCCAAGAAACATTCGGAACAATGGTTCCATATGAAACAACAATAGTCTGCATAAATAATACCATCAAAGGCTCACTTCAATTGTTCGGATTTTTTCTTCTTCTCAATATTTCTTTCTTTAAGAAATCTCATAGGAAGAATTTAAGGTATAAGAAAAATTGTCGTGGTGTTAAAATGAAGAGAAAAAAAAATTGTTATATTCGAAGACGAATGTGCATTAAACATATTCAGCTGTCCCTTGAAAGTCCTTCGCTTTATTATTGTTATATTTGCCAGTGTATGTTAAAATGTAAAAATTCTCTTTGCCATATTGCACAAAGTTTTAAAGGTTGTTTCGCTTAGCCCTTAAATGATTTCTGAAATCGGTTTGCAACCGAAAATCTTCTCGTTGAATTTTTTTTTCTTCCTAACAACAATACGCAATTCGTCTGGAGTTTTAAAATGTTATTATACGGCGAGCGTTTTTTTTTTCATTCGTCTTCTTCTCCTCTCTGTACGTAACACTCAACTCCGTTGTAGGTACAAAAATATTGTGCAAATTCAAGCATTATAAATGAGTTATATATGTTTAGGGTCTTAAATAAGCAAAAATTGAAAGTAAAGTACATTCATGAAAGAGAATTGTGAAACCCTTACCGAAGTTTATGTTAAATTAAAGGGATAAATCGAGACAGCAGAAAAAAAATTTATATTTAATCTGAAGCAAGTTTTAAAGAATATCCTTTTCAAATGCGAAATCAAGGCTATGTGGTGCGTTTTTTTTGGTCTATTCGACTCTTTTCTCGTTAAATTGCCTTCCAGTCATATAATAGTTCCATCAATAAAAGATTATTTACCCGAATCTTATTAAAAACGTGTTACGATTCACCGAAAAAACTAACCCAAAAAGAAAAAAAAAGTTCATTTAAAGTAAACCATTTTCGTAATAAAAAAAAATCCCCAACAATGAAACGTTTTTGCAATAGACATCGCCCGAATGATTCCATTTTATTAAAGAAAACTTAACTCAAATGCCAATTAATTTTCCATTGTTATAAATTGCAATGGAGTTAAAGGCTGTGAAATTATTGTTCCAGGTGCGTGGAAGATTGCAATTCGCCTTTCTTTTTCGGTTAAAGTTAATAAAAAAATAAAGTAAACGAAAACGAATGCAGCAGCGCAAAAAAATAGGTTAACGAATACGATTTATGATTTCGGTTTGGTTGAGGTCAAAGGTAAGACGAGACGTAAAATTCTGGGTAGAGAAGAAAAAATGTGATTGGATGAGGGAACCGATATCTGGTCTGGAAAATTACCAAACGGTTTTCTATTGATGAACTGATAACTAGCTGTAAAGAAGCATTTTTGAAGCGGCTAGTCATCTGTTATCGACAACAACGATCGAAATAATCGATGAGCCTCGGCAAGTGTTCTCTAAGTATCGTAAAATGTTTTTTTTTTAAACAAATGAAGTAATAGATTTAGATTTAGACAAGAGAAGTAGTAACTTAGCACTCAATATGAGTAATTACCGGCTGCGCCATAATTGTGTGCAGTCTTTTTTGTCGTATTTAAATTAAAATAATTAGTTAAATGCAACACGCCACATCAGTGAATTATAAGAAAATGAGATGACCCAGGTCATTTGCAATTTCAACCACCCAGGTCAGAAAATTTCCTGGATCCGTCATTTATCGACGAAACTTCATTTTTTTAATAATTTGCTAATGTTGAACATCCCGTTTCTGCATTTAATCATTCATATACCACAATCTGTATCAGTAACTTTAAGAGAGCCTAATTAACATTCATTCGTATTCCAAAATAAGATAAAATTTTGCTTGTTTTGTGTTTCGTATTACACTTCGTTGTAATCTGGACTGTGAAAACAATATTTTTTCCGTATTACATGAAATAACAGCATTTATGAGACGATAACAAGAGTAGTACTATCGTTGTTAAGCGAACACTGTGGACGCATAGAATTAAAAATGCAATTCGATGCGAACCAGTGGAAAATAAAAATTTTTATTTGTGATATCAACTGCAAAGTAGCGGAATTAATGATTAACTAATGCGAGGTGAAAATGGTAATGGGATAAGTGATTGATATATTTGTTTTACTTCTCAGGAACGGTTCCCACGGCTTTTTTGTGCCTGTGCTTTCAAATTAATTTTATCTTTGCATCCTTTTTGCTTTTACTCAGTTAGAATAATTCCTAACTCATTCTATTTGATAACCTGGGGCCAACCAAAAATCTTTTTTTTTTAGAAAATTGCAGTCGAGATATTATCCTAACTCATCCAACAGAATTGGTGTCAAAATTTTCGAGAAAAAAAAAACTTTAAAAATTCTTACCTGTTTGGCAAACCGAAACTAATGTAAGTGCATGTTGACGAATGTGTAAATTTTCTCTACCCCACTTCACACGTTCCAATATGTGATCCACAAAATCGTATCCCGTTGTTCCACTCAGATTCCATTGTAATGTTGCCAACAGTAAGAGTTCCCAGTTCTAGTTAATCGAATTAAAAAAAAAAATAGAAAGTTGAAATTGACGTGCTCTCGTTTAAAACGGTAACAACACATACAGCAATAAAGTGTGAGTAAAGGATAAAATTTGTTTTGAGATAAAACTCATAATTTCAAGAGCATGAAGCATGTGATTAAAATATGACCGTGTGAACACCGTAAAAAAAGTGTGTATGTGCGGTGCTTAAAGTGTTAGGTATCAATATTGCCTACGCTTATGCCATTTAACAAGATTTCTCTTTTATGTGGATACGATGTCGAACATGCATCAACATAAATATTTCACTCTAATTATATTATCTGAAGCCATGCCAAGGGCACATTTATTTATTTTGATTATGGATGGCAGTACGGGGAATCCTAAAAACAATCCACTATGAGGGTTTTTCCAATGCGTTTCCAACATTTAATTAGACCGAAAGTAAAGAAATTTTTATTTAAACATTGTGTTAATGAGGGGTGAAATTTTAGAAAGTGAAAATTGTTGTTAAAATTTATTGAATTTCACTTATCGTGTGTAGTGCAACCCGTCATTCACATGCATAGTGGTTCGGTAATATCACTTTTTTTTCCTTCGAAATTTATTGTTATTATTATTTGTTACACCAGATAGATTTATGCTGGAACGAATGGAGAGGATCGTTTTGAATATGTTGCATTTTGCTGAGAGAATTTTCGGGCCTTTTTTTCTCAAAACAAGATGTTTATCTAAAGTGGCTGATGATTTTAATTAATTTATAGAAATTGATAGAGATATGAGTGTTGGCTACATAAATAATGGGTTTATTGGGTGGATATGACTCAATCTATAAAGTGTTGCAGTAGGGTGAGTCCTTCGAGACTTTGATACTTTTTATACAATTTGAAACGTTGATGATTTGTGCTCGGAGGGGTAAAAGGAAAATTTTGAACGATCCATTCTAGTACCATTCATAAACCTAGTTTAATTGAATTAGGAGATGAGGAGTATGACAGTGAGACATACGTGTTGTAAGGTATATGAAACGTGCGAACAAGGGGGAGGGGTTTTAAAAAAACCTAGAAAAAGTGAGGACGCGTTTTATGAATATCTTGTACTAGAAGGTGAAGATACAGAATGTTGGCAAGTGTTTCTTTACGGATTTAAGGTTAATCTTGGGAGAGATGGCAAGGAGGAAAATAGCTCTGAACACAATATTGGACAAAACTATCATGAAACGAGTAGAATTTGTGTTTCAAAATTTATCCTCAGATTTTGCGACATTCAATTGATTGCACTTTGTAAGTGTACGTGTCTCATAACATGTCTGTATCATATTAGGCCTAACCTTCATGTCATCGATGAATTCAAGGAAATTGACATATCAACAAGGCAGAGTCGATCGTTGCCAAAAAAAAAGAAGGAAATCATCCATTGAATGCCTGCCTCATAAATCATTTTCTTCGCAATCCGAATGTAACCAAAAATCTTAATTGCTTGATTGAATTTGGCAGTCTAAATTGAGCCTAAATTGAAAAACCAAAATTTTTAATCAGAAAATCATCTGAAGCCAATGAACTACCACAATCCAATTAATGAACTGACTACCGCATGTCATATGATATGCTCATTATGAGAAACGAGAGAGAGAAAGCAATTATGCGAAATGTCCTTGTTATAAGTTCTGCACTGCATAAACACGAATTAATTTCATTTTACCGAACAATATGTCCATGTCATCTAATATGGTGTGCACACAACATACCCCTATTTCTGCAGCAGCAGTAGCAAGACAACTCAGTATGTAGAATGATTGAATACCAAAAATCAATTTAATTGAATTCAAATTTTTCTCTTGTAAGGATGCATTTTATCATATAGAGCAACCAGCTATATTTTTTTCGCACTAACTGTAATGTATGGACCACCATCAAGTTGAAAGCAAGACGAACAAAAAATAATTGTTCAGTCAAAATTTGGATGGTTCACACGATCGAAATTTTGAAATTATTTTTTGAACATGAGTGAGATGCACTTTCAATCGTCGTGTAACGTTAACAAATTCATGTTACATTATACGTACAGACACACACGATATACCTTTTGCGAAAAAGGATCGTTTTTAATCCTCACTGCAGCCATATAAAAATGGTAAAAGTAGTTGAACACTGAGCATGAAAATTTCCATGAGACAGGCGAAAATATTCTTCTAAAATTTCAATGGGGAGAACGTAAACAAAAACCGATTCAGGTAGAAAAATCAGAATCTCATCTTCACATAACTTGTTGCTGATTGTGACCAGGAAAAATGTTTCGATTCGGAGAGCGTGGGTAAATATTTCGTTTCGTTTGCTGTTCGATCCTCATTGCAGTATGGGAAAAAAAAAAGAAATTTTCGAGAATGAGAGACTCTTACGTAAAATGGAAATAGTTTTCAACAAAAGTGCGTAAAAGGTCTTCTGGTGCATTTATATCGATGATCATCAGGTAGATATATATTTGCCAGATACATTCAGATATTTACCAACAATCAGCGATTGAATTTCGTTATTTGTGTATACGCTTTTCGGTGATGAGTTTTGATTTAAGGTTGTCCTAAACAAACGGATGTGATTCAAAATCAAATATTATGAGAAATGTTGCGTGAGATAAACTGTAACAATGTCGACTCATTGAGGTCGGCATTGTTCGAGTATAAAAAGGTTGCTAATCGAATGAATCGTCCCTGATCGAAGTGTCTTATCTTCTAGTTCAAATGTTCACGTTCATACGATTTTAAGTTCAACCGAAATCTCTATTCAGAAACATCTTCAGATAAAATAGTTCCGAGAATTCACTGCGGGATTTCAAAGCATTTTTAAACACTCGAAATCTTTCGTATCCATTCAATGATCTATGGTTTCCTTTCCTATGGCATTTTCTTTGCCACACTTCCGTTCTATCGCGCGGTGTTACTTTGTTTTAACTTCCAGAAAATATATTTTATGACCGATCTTCGACAACTAAAGAGAATTTGTAGGACCACAACTGTGACGGTTATGTCGCAGAAAAAAAAATCGCAAGGAAACCATGGTAAACAATAATTTGAAACGAAAGACCCAGGCGACGAACCTTTAAGTTCAGTGGAAGTATTTTTCCGTTCTTTTGTGTAAAAGAATTGCATAAAAAGTAATCCATCCGACACAGTCAATTACACATCATAACTCGTGTACCAGGCCATAAAAAACCAACAACCGACATCCGAGAAAAATTGTATGTGAGTTCTCTGACAAACCACTAACCGAATCTTAGAAACATTTTTCTTGTAATATGCGACGCACATGTGTGTCGATGTTATTAAGACAATCTTCGAAGGACGAACGTAAAATTGTTTTTGAAGAAAATTAGTGGTCAAGTAACGAGGGTATAAATTGCATCCTTTTGAATGAATGACATCAGCCGAGGAAGTCGAACATCATTTAAATAAACTTTCGTTTCCTTTGCCAGCAACAAATAATTTTTAATTTAAGTTTTTTAATGTCCGGAAATCTTGTACCCCCAAAGTGTTTATTTTCTTTGAACTCGTAGCACACATTTGTTATACTACATGCCCGTTGTGTGTGTGCTGTAATATATTCTCGTAATTGCTTATCATATTTTTTTTGTGAATTTTACAGTTTTTTATTCTCCGTCTTCTTTTGCGGAAATTAACTAAACAAACCCACAACAACAACGCAACAAAAACTGCTCAACAACTTACCCTTATCTCATCGGGTGACACACTGTAGTCTGTGTAAGCGCATAGCAGATCTGTTGTGAGAGCATAGCATTGTCGAATTTTCGTGGCTAATAGAAGACACACAGCACCAAGTAGTTGAAATTGTTGACGTGATATCGGGCACATACACAGAAATCGGTCCATATAATTAACGGCTAAAGGAAACACTTGCTCTTCGCATCGTTGCTCGTCGCATACCTTTGATAAAGACGGAAAAAAAATGTTTAATTAATTAACACAGGCGAAAGGTTCGTCACCTCGCGCATTTATGGTAAAAAGAAATGCTATCGGTAAAAGTAAACACAAGAGCTCTGTAGAGCTGAAGAATAGAACGGAAAAGAGAATTATGCGTTCCATGTTAACAGTATCGGTTTTTGTTATCACAAGTGTTTTCATACCATGGCTCACATGGTTGTTTTTTTCAGATATTTATACCAATGTTGACCTATTTCGAATGTGAATATTGTAATGCAGTTAAGAGTATTGCTTGAAATATGCGAAATATTGCTTAATGTACACACACACCGTTCACATGGTAGAAACTATTTCCCATTGATAAGTTCGTCGGTCGCGGGTATATGTAGGAAGAATTCAGTTGAAACAACAATGTGACGAGTGTGGTACTATAAGATGAGAGATGTTACGTCATATATGCTACATCTCAATTGAGTGAAGATTTATGATATGATGACGACATTCCAGTCTGGTATTTGTGCATTTGTGGAGAGACGGCTAAATAAATAGTCGATGAAGTTCAACGAACGTTGATCGGTGGTCATACGTTTTAGGGTCCTCTCAACCCAGGGAATATTTTTGAGAAATTTTAAAAAACTTTCAGAAATTGGAGAAATTTTAGGAAATTTATAGAAGCTTTGGGAACTTTGAGAAATTTGTTTTGCAGAAACTTTGAGAAATGGATTTCTCAAATAGTCTTCGTCTGAACCTTATGTCCCCCCGTTGATTAAATTAAAAAAGTAATAAATTACTGGTCATGGAATTTGACGGTTATTACGTGCAACCAATGCTAAGCCAATCAATTCCAATAAAATTTAAAATTTTCCATTTAAATTCAGACCAAATCAACTGAACCAAACGACGTGTTTAATGAATGCCATTTTTATGGTAAAAGTCATTAGAAGCTTAATGGTTTTGCCTAATGTATGGAAAATCTTTTCGGTGTGCGTAGTGTTAAAATCATGAAGATTAGAAGACACATGATACTTTCTTGCGAAGTTTAGTACAAAATAGCAGAAAAAAGTCAATAAAATTCGCAAGTTGTCGGTAAGTCATTTTAACAGCCGATAAATCATAGCATAAATTAAAGTGAACTGAAAAATCCACCGAATCAATAAAAACATGTTTACATCGAAATGCCGAGCTCTCGATATACCGAACCGTTTAAAAATAAAAATCGGAAAAAAACGATTTAGACACAGAGAGTGAAAAAAAAAACGGAATGTTAACGATTTGGCGAAACCGCAAACAGCAATATTTTTATTCATACCTCCAACATCCAAGTGGTTACGACTTTTCGCATGAATGGTTGTATATCCCTTTGAATGTTGCGGAAATAATCACAAGGCGGCATCGTTGATCTCTCCAAGGCCAATAGATTTAATATGACCCGAGGATCGCTGGCTAATGTCGGATCCACTTCAGCGAAATTACAATCCATATTTTTTGATATAGATTTCGTTCGGTCTTTGGCGAATAAAATTCAAATTAGTTCACAGAAGTCGTTTTCCAGCACAGGCACTACAGTATTCACATGTAACAACACACCAAAAATTTCACGATTTTTCTGTTGATTTTTTTTTTTGGATTTTGTTTTCGTATAATTTCTGCTATTCAAAAAAAAACCTTAAACTTGTGCAATCATATTTCATTCCATTAAGTTTATCGGGTGGTCCTGATTTGATATTATCCAGTTTCTCTTATTTTTCTTCGATTTTTTTTTATGTAATTAACTGGTCACCGAAATTCGTTAATTTCATTCACAAAAATTAATTAAGATACAAATCTCTGGTTTAACGTCCTCTCACATTCACTGGTTTAATGTAGCAAGAACAAAAAAAATGTATCGAATATCTGTAAACATTTCACCCAGGCTCACACTCTTAAAAATATATCGATAACCGAACAGCAACAGACCTAAAAGTCGTCTGAATTCTTTTATGAGAATTTCTACCAGTCAGTGATAACATTCGGCATGTGAATACATGTAGAAATTTAAAAATCAACATAAATAAACATTTTTTAAAAGCCGACACATATATCGGGGGACCAAGTTCGTTTGCATGTGTGTATGGATGCAATACATGAAGACTGGTACAGTACGAACACATTGGGTGTATGGGTGTGTTAGTGTAAATATCGAATAAGCTAAGGTCCTGAATTGCTGGTATGAGTGAAGTTTAATAGAAATGAATTTCTCATCTTGCTCTTTGGTAACCGACACATAGATGTTTATATACCTGATGTTTGTGTGTTCTCCATAATTTCTCAAAGAGATGGGGCATAAGGAACGGGACTTTTACTGGGTTCAAAGAAATGCCTCTATATACACAATGATCACGTCAGATCATTCTAAGTAAATAGGAAAATTTTTCTCATTTTTTGTGTGAATCATTCACTACTGGATCAATCAAACGAAATGTTTTGTTGACTGTTTGGATAAAATGTTGAAACAGTATCAATAAGCATCTGTTCACGAATGTCTGTTTCCTTTTGATTTTCATTGTTCGATTTGTCAGTTTTGTTTTTAAATAAGGAAACCCAGAGGTGAATAAATCCCTTCCTTTATGCCAGTCCTTCGAAAAATTATTCTTCCTCAATACCTACAAATTTAGCATCAAACTTAAGATAAACAGCCAATACGACTCTTTAGGGTCACGCTTCTTGCAAAATACACTTAATACCCGAAACGTGAAAACTTGTGTAACATATCGGGCAAATACAAGACTTCATTCATTCCTTGATTACACGTTACGTTATGTGAGCCGAAACAGTTGAACAACATTAACATACACTCAATTTCTCATTCGTTTTGAACACATTTTCCGTGTTACATAAAAGAAGCATAGACCTCAGACCTCAGAATTTTCGATGAGAGAAATTTCCCCCACATAATCCGTATATGATTCCTTACATGAATGAACGATGTTCGTAAGATTGAGGAGAAATTACTGCTTGGTAGTGGTGAGTAAAAAAAAAAAAGTCACTGGTGAGAGATTTTTTTTTCTGACTGCCTTAGGTTGCGGCACATAACTCACAAGATCATGTCGTATACCCTATTGTACTTCTTTTTTTTGTAAATGAAAATTATTTGACTAAACGTAGGGTATGTATACCTTAGAGATAGAGAAACTTACCTACTTTTATTTCTTTTGGATTAACCAAATGTCACGTAAAACAAAAAAAAAATTGAAGGGTATATTGTACGAAGCAGGGATGTATAAACCTAAACTAAAATATGACTGTTTGTTCAAATAATTACCATTTTTTTTAAATTAAGATCATTCCTTCACCCATCATAGTGTAAGAAAGAAAAAATTAGTTGAAGTAACGCTAACGATATTCCAGTTGTAAATAAAAATGAGGCAATTTCAAGTTAAACTCAATGAAATTAATAACACAGAGATCGTATGCATTATGCAACCTATTTAATTCTACTATTCGGAAGGTATTTGCTGTAAATCCAATCTAAAGACTTCTTCAGAAATGGAAAGCTGACACATTTATGGTGGTATCGGTATCAGTGCCTTACGTTTTTCAAGAAAGATTTTTGTAAAAAAATTGTCATCAAAAATACAACACGAAACGCCCAAATGTAAACTCTAATTTCAGCTAAGTATCCATGCCTCTTAGAGAGAAGTTATAGATTTAGTAATTACACTATGTTACGCTGTATACTTGAGATAAATAATTTTTATCGAAAATACGGAACACCCATATGTAGGTAGTAGGCTACAATTTTAGGTAAGCATCCATGCGCAGTTATTTCTAACATCTTTTGTTTAGTTATTGTATAGTATATAGTATTTGAAAGAAAATCTGCTACTTCATTATATTAGTCTGAAGTCTTAGTATATAAGAGAACACTTAGGACGAGCTGATCCCTTATTTTGTTCGCCATGTAAATAGCGGATTAATTCAATGAGCTACACCCTTGATTTTGTTTCGATTGAGTTTTACGTTGAAGTTAACAGAAGTCGAGAGATATTTTGTCTCCATTCAACTAATCAAACAATTTTTTTTTTAAATTCCCATTTTCCATCTTACTATATATGATGCCATCCTTACAAATTAAAAACATTTTATGTGACATTTATGCCTTTAATACCCACGGACTGATCGTAAATGACAATTAACAATAAAACATGATTCGGCACGAGACTCGATTTTATATCAAATGCGGACCCATAAAAATAAAGAATAAAAACTGATAACTAGACAAACATTTTTCAAGAAGAAAAAAAAAAGTTTCCCTTATTCGAAATGAAATGTGAATAAAAAAAACATATCGCCAGATGCAATTAGAAACCGTATTGTTGTGTATACTCGACTCGAATTGGAACCTTGAAAGTTAAATAAAAGCAAGATTTAGGATTGAGTCTGACGACTACTCTTATTCTTTTTCACTCACAAAAGAAATTATTGTGAAATAAACCTACAGGTAGTCGTAAAATTCTGCTTATATTCGTGTGTATGTATAAAATGAGTACATTGAAGACATTTTCAGTAAGAAGACGTCCAGGTGTTTGCGTAACGATCCAATGATATTTACGAATATATACACGAAAAATTGAAATTCAGTAAAAATTCAATTGCCTTTGTTGATTAAATTGGAAAATAAATACTCGGTTCGTGAATCGAATGTGTTACTAAAGTTTTTAAAAAAAGTCTCGAGTCTCAAAAAGGAGAGACCGTAGTCTTGAGACAAGGACACGGGGCAAATTAACGTAGAAAATACCTTTGCACTCAAAAGGAAATCCATTGTTAAGAAAATTTGTTGAAAATCCTCAAAAAAAATCTTTATCTAAGAAAATCCTCGAAAAGCAATGAAAATCAACTCTTTAGAATTCTAGCAAATCCTTGTAGAGCCAGTTCCGGTTTAGTTTGCTGTTGCTTTTCAAGTCCAAAGCCTATTTTTTGGAATTTTTAAGAATTAAATTCTTAAAAATAGGCCCTGCCATTATTTCACTATTCGCACGGAGTATAATTATTTTCTAAATCACTGATCGGACAAAGTGCGATTAGTCTTTGTTTCACTAATCTCACTCTGTGTTGCTATAAATATAATTCTGTTACCTGTGTTTAGTATACCATGCGTTTTGTTCAGCAGTTTTTTTCGGTTATGATCACAACTTAAGACCGCGTCCTTTTTGGAAAAGTGGGACTATCGTTTTTTTGTCAAGAAGTATGGGCTTTCAGTAACAATACTAAATGGTGATGTAACCTTCTATGAGAAAACGCATAATTTTTGCCAATTTTCGTGAACTATTGCGTTTTTCGTAGTACCACCACAAGCATTTTTTATTTTTGCTCAAACCCAACATATTTTACTACATAACAGTAGTCCCACCTTTTCCTGAAAATACGCGGATACGAAGTTATCATCGAAAATAAATATTTAATTTTTAATCATCAAAAGTAAACTGAAATCCAGTATTTAATAAACGCCCAAACGTATGCTTTTCAGCAAAGCATTGATGTGTGATCTTTAGGGATCTGAGACGAGATCGGTGTAAAAAGCATGAAATATTTTCAATAGATTTATATAAAATCTTTTACTTCAATTGTTTACGTTTACGTTTAGGTTTAATTTATTTACGACAATAAAATGATATATACATCACAGTTACAAACAATTTGGTTATTATCTCTAATTTTACATTTCTCATCTTTTAACATTCTCTGCTATTAACATTAATCAGTTCAGTTTTCGTCTCACTTGTTTTTCGTTTGTGACACCCCTCTAACTAAAGGTGTTATCGTAAAGATCCTCACTAATTTATTTCATCGGAAACGTACACACATTTAAACTAAAGCGTTTCCGCTAAAACGTAATTTTTAAGATTACCGCCGACATTTTATAGGTTTCTTCCAAGGCCGTTCAAAATGTAAAAAGTCATATACAGATAGGCCAACACAACCTCACTTTGAACTTTTAACGAACAAATTTGTTTAAGTTGTGGTTATGTTTGCTTCTGTGGATGACGGTCGGCTTGTCAAAATTCGTTTTTACGGTACGATGGAAGAAACCTATTTCTACTGGGTCATCTCTTCTGCAACTCACATCATACCAAACGCCAATATTGTTTGTTGTTTGTTTACATAATTGGCCATAATAAATTTTTCATAATTTCGTTGGCTTTGACGAATATTTTAAGTAAACCGTTGATTGTAATGTTAAAAAAACACAAGAAGCACATTTCCGCACAAAATGTGAATCAAGTCACATCGAAATCACCGAAATTATTACAATTTTCACAATCGACACTAAATTTTTGTGTTGGTGATTTGACGTTTCAAAAACAATACTCATGTTACGATTAACGACTTTGACGACAATTTCCTTCGAACCATATTTGACTAAGTTCATAGGTTTGTTCCAAATAACTGTAAACACGAACTTTGACAACCCGAACCACGACAATTTCATCCACAGCAACGTCGCTTACGTGATATTTCATACAAATATAATAACGTCGCCTACGCGATTTACACAGAAATATTATTGAGGTTATGGTTCTGTGGATGAAATTTGACAATTCATACAGCCTTGGAACAAACCTATAGTGAAATCTTTTAAATGAGACAATATTTTGAGAATGTCCGCGATATACGAGTTTCTTATTTTTCGTGTTTCTGCTGATATGTGACAAAAAAGAGCGAAAACAGAGAATTTTACTATAGATCATCTTCAAGGCCGTTTGAAATGCCATCCACGTTAAGAACTGTTATCCACGTTAAAAATAATGTCATTTGAACGAAAGATTTGAACCGCCGCCTATTGTTCGTTCTCTTTTTTACACAGGAATTTAAATTTAGTACTCAAATGGCAGCTCCTTTTTGACATAAAATTTTTGGTTAAATAAAACACAACGAAAATTATCTGAGGTTACGTTTGAAAGTACCGTAACTTGAAGATGATCTATTATAATGATCATATCAGTCAGAGTCCATTACATTATTTTTGTCTTCTTCGTTATAGTAACTATAAACAAACATTTCATAAACGCTTGTTTGACTCGTATATCCTCAAAATCATCATTAATTTCATGTAACAAAAACGAAGGTCCTCAAAATGACCATTCTGCATGGTATATTTCAAATACAAACACACATTTTCAATAGGAGCACATAAATTGCAAGAAGAATATTTACTGGATATAATAAACATAGACTCGCTGTAAATCAGATTCAATTTTATGTGCTCCTGTTCAAAATTTTGTATTTTGTATAATGTCGACATACAAATGGTTGTTTTGAGGACGGGTGATTTTTGTTACATTAAGCGACGGTTTTGAGGACCCGAGAAAACATCGAGTAAAATGGGAATAATATAAAATTTTTGTATGTTAGTTGAGATTTTTTTTACTCTTTCGGGAGAAATTTTTTTAATTTTTCGGCATTAAATTTGGGGACAAAAGAATACTAGCAAGATTTCTGATCTATGATGGCATTATATTGGAGAGTTTATCATGGAGTGTATTTCACCAATTCTCTTATCGGTCCCATTAAAAGGACAATGCTTAAGAAATAATTATTGACGTATATAATGTCTTGTCAACGCATTCCAGTGTGTTGGTCATGGACGATAGATTTGAGCAACCCAGTGTTGCGAAAGTGCTTAGATCAGCTGTCCAAGGCAGATTGTTAGAGTGTGTTAAAAGACCGACGGTTGCTGAGTGAATGAAATATAAATTTATTGAACTTAATAAACGACTCGATATAAAACTAAATTATTGTTTTGTCTACGTTACATCCGATACGCGAAAGAATGCTATGCAATACATTCTTCAACACTCTCCCTTAACGGATACAATAACAATTTTGGGGATAGGAATTTTCACTTTAACATTTTCAAAAAAAACTCGAAAAATTTAAACTTTCCCTTGAAAAATCTTATTCGCCAAAAAAAAATAAAAAATCAAACTTTATCGCCCGACAACTTCAAATCCTTTTCATAGTTCGACTTCACAAACTTCGTATGCCTCTTGTAGCAGTAAATCGTAATTTCAAAAATTTTCAGGGCACATATAATCGCCGTGAGTACCATGACTTCGAATCCGTAGTCCATTGTCTCCCCCTGAATTACTACGTTGTTGTTCACCTCCCCGTCCGATTCGATCGTTTTTGTCTCGGAATTAGGTGTACTGAACCAGTTGCCCATGTTTGAACAGAAAATCGGAAATGTATGTCGGAGTGTTGCCAAAAAAAACGTTGTTCCGGAGCGGTTGTCTAAGTTAGACTGAATATTTACTGTTGGTTAAAGAATAAAGAACTCAATTAATTGCAATCGAAGAAGAAATAATAAAAAAAACGTCGACTAAGACCAATTAATGTTCGATTGATAACCCCATTTTCGCCGCACACGAATCGTTTTTTTGTTTAGTCACAGCTTTAGTCAGCGAGTCTGCTGCATTGTCGTTTGTTGACACGTATTTAATGCTGATGACACCAAGTGCAACTTTATCACGCACGTGATGGAACCTTATGTCTATGTGCTTGGTTCTGGGTCTGTAAGCGTCAGTTTTGCTCAACTTGATCGTGCTTTCATTGTCGCAGAAGATTAACGTGCACTTGTCTCGTTGGGTGTCCAATTCTTTAGCTAGTTGTTGCAACCAGATCACATCACATACCGCGCTAGATAGCGCCATATATTCCGCTTCGGTGCTCGAAAGAGCCACTGTGCGTTGTTTCTTACTTGACCAACTTATAGCGCCGCCGGCCATAAGAACGACATGTCCCGCGCACGATCGTCTAGAATCGGTGTCCGCCGCCCAGTCGGAATCCGAATAGCATGAGAGTTCCATGTTGTCAGATTTTGAGTACCTCAACTTTGTTGATAACGTTCCTTGCAGGTATCTCATTATGCGCTTCACCGCTGTCCAATGAACCTCTGCGTGTGAGTTATTGAAGCGACTGATGTCGTTCACTGCGTATGAAATATCTGGACGAGTTGCTTGTGCCAAGTAGATGAGACTACCGACGGCTTCCTGAAAAGGGATTTTCCCGACTAAGGAATTATCATCTGTCACTTGGTCGATAGACAATTTCTGATTCGTTTCCCTTGGCGTTCCCGATGGCTTGCATTCGGACATGCCAAATCGGTTAAGGATGTCCCTCGTGTATCTCTCTTGGTCAATTTCGATCCATCCATCACCTTGTGTAATTCTCATACCCAAGCATTCTTGAACGGGTCCCACGTCTTTCATCCTGAACGTGGCATTCAGATAGTCTTTCAGTTCGGTCAGATCATCCGGTGATTCATGAAAAATCAGGAAGTCGTCGACGTAGATTGCTATAAATATATTCAAATGAGTTTGAAAGTATATGCAGGGATCTAACTTGCTTTTCGACATCCCGAATTTTAGCAATGCTTCGTCCAATTTTACGTTCCATAGACGACCGGCCTGTTTCAGCCCGTAAATGGCACGATTCAGCTTGCACACTCTGTCGGATCCGTCGTTGTATCCTTCTGGTTGGGTCATATATATTTCTTCGGTGACTTCCCCATGCAGATATGCTGTAACCGCGTCCATTTGGTAGCATTTGAGATTCCGTTTCACTGCCAAAGCAAATAAGAAGCGCAGTGATGCGTAACGCACAACTGGTGAGAAAGTCTCCTCGTAATCGACACCATGGATTTGCGCGCATCCTTTTGCAACAAGTCTGGCCTTATGGCGTACGATCTCGCCATCTTGGTTTCTCTTATTTTTAAATACCCACTTTGAGCGAATGGCCTTTCGACCTGGCGGTAATTCCGTAAGCCCCCAGGTTCCATTAAAAATGTGCGAATCCATTTCGTCCTTCATTGCCTGTTTCCAATCGTCGGCTTTGGGGTGTACAAGAGCTTCTTTGTAAGTCGTAGGTTCTGCCAAAAAAACGAAATTTAACAGATTCCACGAGTTTACCCTTCTTGCTTTCCTGTGTGGATTGGTTCTGGTTTTTTCGTACTGTTTTCCTCTTGACTTCTTAACTGTAGAATCCTCATTACTGTCACTGACAACTTCGTCCTCTTCAAAAAATGCGTCGATGTCATTATCGTGTAGTTGAGCGTCAGCATCGGCGTCCGTCTCTTCAGCTTCAGCTATAATCTGTAACTCAGGCTGGTCAATTACCTCGTCAGTCATTATGATTTTGGAGCCGAGTGGCTCCACTTCGTCGACGTTATCAGCGAGAATTTCTTCATGGAATATTACGTCTCTGCTCACAGTGAATTTCATTGTATGCGGGTCAATGCAACGAAACCCTTTGATGTTGCTGTCGTATCCGGTGAAGATGAGTTTTTGGGATTTTTTATCCCACTTCTTCCGTTTCTCGTTTGGTATATGTACCATCACTTCTGATCCGAACGTCCTCAAGTGACTCAAGTCGGCCTTAACTCCTGTCCAGATTTCCTCTGGAGTCGTGTTCTGTGAAGATGCGTTTACTGACCTGTTTATGATGTAGACCGCCATGTTACAGGCTTCTGCCCAATACTGCTTCTTCAATTTTGCCTCGAAAAGTAAGCAACGTGCTTTTTCCTCGATTGTACGGTTAAAACGTTCTGCCACCCCGTTCGATTGTGGCGTATACGATTGGGTCGATTGATGTTGGATTCCATTTGCCTTGCAATCATTAATAAAGTTATTATTAAAATACTCTGTACCTTTGTCTGTGCGCAGGATCTGTATTTTGAGTCCAGTTTGATTTTCTACCAATGCACGAAAATCTTTGTATTTCTCGAAAACTTCAGATTTCTGTTTCAGGAAGTATGAGAATACTTTCTTGGAAAAATCATCGACGAACGTCAACATGTATCTTGCTCCGCCGATGGAGAGATTTTCCATAGGTCCTGCTACATCAGAATGTACCAATTCGAGGACGCGTTTGGTTTTTGTAGTACTTGATCTAAAAGGTAATCGGTTCTGTTTCCCTTCAGCGCATACATCGCAATTCGGTAAGCCAATCTTGCCGTTTGTGAATTTCACCCCGTCTACTGCACCGTCCCGCATTTTGCACATGCTGTCATAATTCAGGTGGCCCAATCTTTTATGCCATAGTGTCGCACTTTGGGATAAAAAAGCTTTGGACGTGTCACACTTCAATCTGTAGACACCGTTACTGGGTTTGATATGAGCCAAGAGGTCATCTGCTCCTGTATAAATAAAGCAACCGTCTTTGTTGAAAACAATCTCATTACCTTTGTCACACATTTTCGAAATCGAGAGCAAGTTTGCGGCGCAGTCCGGTGCATACTGAACGTCCTTTAACAAAACGTCGGTGTTGTTAAATGAAGTCTCGATGTCCCCCGAAAAATTCACTTCCATTAATGTATTGTTGGCTGTCAGAATTTCCCTCTCGACCGGTGCCTTCCTATTGATGAATTTTTCTTCATTTGGACACGTATGACGACTGCTTCCGCTGTCTAAAAACCAATCATTTTGATCAATCTGTCTTTGGTTACACATGAAAGAGAGAAAAGCAGTGGATTTAGATTTATCGTTATCCTTATCCTTTTTTCCATCGTCATTTTTAGGACAATTCCTCTTCAAATGATTACCCGAACCACAAATGTAACACTTTTTGTCTTTTTGAGCGGAATCACTTTTGTCTTTCTCACTTTTCGAATTGTTTTTAGCACTTGACGACTTTTTACCTTTACCTTTCCAGCCCTTTTTCGCGAAGAACGCATTACCAGAATTGACGGGTTCCATATCCAGCAACTTCGATATGACCAAATCCGATGTCAACTTATCTTTATTTGCTTCGATTGCCATTATCAGGGGTCTGTATTCGTCGGTTAGCCCCGCTAACAAAATTGCGCCCAACCAGTCTTCACCGACGTCGAATCCAATTCCCTTTAACTTGTTGGAAACTTCCGTGATTTCGTCAATGTAAATGTTCATTGATGCGCACGCTGATAATCTGGTCGAAATTAATTTCCGCAGCAAACTTATCTTTCGACATAACCCTTTGTCCTCGTACAAGGCTTGAAATTTTTTCCAAATTTCCAAAGCGGAGGTGGCCGTCTGGATATGAGTGTACAACGACGGGTCTACACTCAGCGCTAAGCCCGACTTAGCCTGAGCCAATTTTGTGGCATCTGTCTCTTTCACAGTGCCGTCTTCTATGACCGTTATCGTTTTTTCCAATCCTTTGTGCTCCAAATAGTTCGACATTGCAAATTTCCACAGATGAAAATTTTCACTGCCCTTCAACTTCACGATTTCAAAATCTACTTTAGACATTGTTCTTATTCGCTTGCTTAGCAACAACAAAAAAAAAATCCAGCACAAAACGATCGCTTCGATTCACTTATAAAATTCGACAAATTTTATACCGTCCGGTTTAATGTTTCAATGCACAAAAAAAAACAGTTTTGTTTATTTAGCAAAAAATTCAACCACGCTCTGCTACCATGTTAGAGTGTGTTAAAAGACCGACGGTTGCTGAGTGAATGAAATATAAATTTATTGAACTTAATAAACGACTCGATATAAAACTAAATTATTGTTTTGTCTACGTTACATCCGATACGCGAAAGAATGCTATGCAATACATTCTTCAACACAGATACATTATATACAACTTCTCGTGCCAAGAGACAAAAATCAAGATCCACAATTCTAATATATTTATGTATGACCCCTTACTTTCGGCTTCGAAGCAGGAAAACGTTTCGACGTTTGCGACTTAGTTTTGATGTGTTCTTTTTACTGAAATAGTCTAAACATGACAACTAGTTTCAGAAAATTTTAATTCGAAACAGCAACAGATGCTCTATCGGGTCTGCAACATTGCGAATGTGGAATTTGGATTAGAGGCAAGAGATGATGTCGATATGAAATTCTAGATCCAAGTAGAAAGTTGAGCAAAAATTGTCTCTATCAGCCGGGTAGGGTGTTTCAGCCATTGCTGGACTTTTCTTCTTAGTAACAAATCAAATTCACTTAAGTGAGTCAGCAGTTGTTATTGCCTCAAAATAAATTTTTTGAAACAAGTCTGCCCTCTATACCCTCTCTAGCAACCTAACTACATTTATTAAGGTGGTAAACATGCAACGTAGCCTACGCATTTTACATGTAAAATTAGAAATTAGTCAACATTGTTTGATTTATAAACAAATGAATAAGGTGGTATTTTGACAGCGTCGAAACGAAGTTTGTTGCTGGAGAGGGTTTTGCTGCATTTCGTACCAGATTCTTCCAGTAGAGTAAGAAGTGCATGGTAGAGTAAAATAAACTTTACTTAATTGTCATATTTTCACTTGCACATTCACCATCTCACTAGTCTTGCATGATTGTCATTAGAAAGGTGAGACATGTGGTAATGAGGGAAAACCGGGTTTTCATTTTCATGGTGGGTGTCTAAGACATACCCAGAATTATACCGATGTAGACTGATTTTTCCATGACTCATACCTCAATGTAGTTGAAGCCAAAATCCAATACAACCCATGTTGCCCCGTAGTTAGTTAGTTTCGTTTATTGGCTCATTATTTGAAAATACAATATACAATTTCAATGAATTCCATAGTTTCCAAATTAATGACTACAATTAGAACTCTCGGTTGGTTCTCTTTTGTGTGCCATTTAGTATGTTGTGTCTTAATCGATTTATAGCAGTGCATTTGCTTCCTTCATAAAGTGAAAGATGTCTTTGAGTTTTGACCATTGGATTTGTCCTTGATCCATGAACTCGTGGCCAAGGTTTCTTCTTCTGCAGTTGATAAGGGCTGGACAGGAGGTCAGAAGGTGTATTGGTGTTTCATTCTCTTCATCGCAGATCCTACATGTTTTATTCTGTGATAGTTCTAGCCTGTACATGGGCTTTTTTAGGTCACAATGTCCAGTGATGCTGCATATTAAGAGCCGTATATCCTTCCTGGATTTGTTCAAAATGAATTGTGTGTTATGGTGATTTTGGCCATTTATCGTGGTTTTGGTGTGCCTGCAATACTCGAGATTTCTCCATTGTTGAGCATGTTTTTCCTTGAAGAAGTTTCTGATAATGCTTCTTTGTGTATTGTAAGTTCGACCGATTGTTGGACTAGGAATTATTGCTTCCTAATCTAGCTAGAAGATCAGCTTTTTCATTGCCTTCAATGTTGCTATGTCCTGGTACCCAGATTATGTTGTTGGTCGCTAATTTTACAACTGATTTGCGGCATTCAATAGCTACTTTCGACGTGTAGCAGTGCCCGTTCATTATATTTAGAGTCGCTTGACTGTCAGAACATATATTTATGCTTTGGTTCATGGTAGCATTTTCATGTAGCGTGCAGCACGCTGTATTCAACGCGCAGATTTCTGCTTGAGTGATGGTAGTATATGTATCCATTGTCGTGGATATATTCATGTTAGGGTTTTCGGCATATACTCCTGTACCAGATCATTTGTCTTGGAACCATCCGTGTATATACGGTTATATCGTTTATATCAAATGGTGGCCCGTTTTGCCGATGTTGCCCCGTAACTACATGACCTCAGCTATCCAATGATGCCATGGTCAGCCATGTCCATCAACTTCTGAATTAGAAATTTTTGGAAAACGTTTGATCTTTTTTAAATATTTAGATGTCATAGAAAAGATAAAAAAAAATTGACGCTGGGTTTGAAGTCGAGGCCTCCAAGTACATATCAATTAAGCTTCAGAAAAGATAAATCCGCTATCGGTATGATGTTTTTCAAAAGAATCTCCTCTGCATACTGCCAGCCCTCAATTTCAATCAGACTAAACTTGAATCAAATAGAGCCATTCAAAGCTCATTTTTTGAACAAGGTGTCCATTATAAGACTTAAGAAAGACGTCGACTGACGTGTTCATTTGACTAAATGCAAAACATTTCTACGGAAACCTCGAGTCACATTTATTTAGAAATTTATGGCTGTTTGAGTATCAACAATTTAATAGGCTCCTGGTATGAATGATGTGGTCGGAATACGTTTGTACTGCAATTTCTCTTCGATCCAATTTCTGAACAGAGGAACATTGACATAAACACCTGAAAATTAGAACAACAAAATTATAAGAAAGTTGGGCCATTCGAGACATGATGGAAATTTTACCTGGAGTAGCATCACCGCAACCGATGCCCCTGTAACGAAAATTTTAGTTAAATCATTTCCATTGGAATTTACAATTTGATCTCAATATTTTACCAAGCAACGATGCCAGCTTGATAGTATTGGTTAATGGTATTCGGAATAGGACAAACTAACGGTGAGCCTGCAAAGCGAAAATGGAATTGGATTATTTCGAGTTTTTGATTTTGATATTCGAATTTGGCTGACCTCCATCCCCTTTGCATGTATCCTTTCCACGCTCTCCACCGGCACAGATGAAACTGTTGTTCAGCTCAAAGTGTGGTCCGAGTCGGGTCTTTCTTAATTCTCTCACACATTTATCTCTCGGTACGACTGGCAGCTCAACTCGCTTCAAGATTACTTGGTATTTGCCTTCTTTACCGAACAAGTCTTTTCCTGCAATTAACATTACGTTGATATATCAATCGAGACAAGAATTTTCAAATTTGTACGAACCCCATCCGGATGCAAAACAACGCGTTAAGTCAAAGTTCGTGTTTTGTGGTGGAAGACAAATCGTGTTCACATTTTCAGCAATATCCACTGGTTTCACCAAAAACAACAACGCCACATCATTGAAAAGTCCACCTTTGTAGTACTGTTCGTGGATAATGTACTCCGATACCTGTCGATCCTGATGCGGGAAGATTTCGTCTTTTGTTTGTGTATCCCATTCTCCAGCTCGGATCTTGAGTGTACCTGGTTCTTTTCCGGACACACAATGGGCGGCGGTTAGTACGACTGATGGATGAATCAAAGAGCCACCACATTGGTAAACGTTTAGTACTTTGTCCAGAGCTCTTTCCTCTTTCAAAATTGCAACAGTCCATGGGAATTCACCTATAAGAAAGTGTGACGGGGAGTTGCTTTGATGACAGATAAACGTTTTCGAACTAACCATATTGAGCCTCGTTGTCCTTGTCACCTTTAATACGGAAACCAACTCCTTCAAGGTTTCGGAAGCCACAGCCGTCATTTATTTTAACATCGGGAATAAGTGGTATGTCCGATTTATGTGAACAGCAAGTCTGTAAGTATCCATTGCACGGACGTTCTTCTGTAGTGCCCTCATCTCCTCCGAATCTAATATCTAACAGTCCTTCGCCGTCGGTAATGAGTGTACCATTAGAGCATTGATAGTAGGGAACACATTCTCCCACTTTGCATGGCTAAATCATTCATTTCGTTAGGAAATTTTCATTTTTCTTCAAATTAAAAAATAATTTACATTCACGCCGTTAGTATTTGGGAAGGTTTCGCCGTTATTTCCATTTGGAACATTACCACCGTTGTTATTGGGTATGTTACCGCCGTTGTTATTGGGTATGTTACCGCCATTGTTATTGGGTATGTTACCACCGTTGTTGATTGGTTGATTGTCCCCATTTCCATCAGGGCCTTTCGTGAAAACATTGTTTATCAAATCGTCTAGACTTCCTCCAGTTGGAGGGTCAGTGCAAATAGCATATGATGCCAAGCTGAGCAGTAAAATCAGTCGTAACATCTTACTGCAATGAAACTGAAAAATCGGAATGGTTTAATTGAAAGCTGACAAAAAGTAGTGAAGACTTTCCGATGCTAATTTCATCGTCTGTTATGGGAATAAAAACGGTAAAATAGAACTTCCGTTAATTTTTTCTAACTAGTTCTGCATGCACTAAAAAAGAAGGAATTGAAAGGATGGACGGGAAAGGGACCCAATCTCGGCAATTTCTACTGCTTTTGTGTGTGTAGAGAAAACCACAAGCTCGGCTCATGTCTACGATAATAAGCAACGGAGCTTTTATAACATTTTTAATAGGAGACGAAGCGCTTCGTTAAGACAACTTGTTCACCTCCAATCCATGTACTTAGCCGAATATTTTTTTTTGCTCTTGAGTCCTCACGTTTTGTAGCGAATTCCCTTCAAGAAACTAGTAGAAAATAATTCAAAATGCAATTTGGCTATTGGCTTAATTTTGAGAGTAGAGTCTCACGTCATAATGACTTCTTCATAAGGTAACGGTTTGATACAACGCTTCCCGATAAACATTTTTTCCAAAACTTTTATCTTCGAATCCTAGCAAGGTCCTAAAGAGGGTAGCCCTACTGTGAATCTACCAGCATACGAAAATTGGTATTGGTCCAAACTGAATGTTTAAATAGAATTTTTTATTGAAACACCTGTCAACATGTTGCTAATTCCAAAAATCTGAGCTGTCTGGCACGACAAGAATTTCAATTAAAATTTACGATGTGTTATGCCTGAGATATACACTGTGCTTCTGATCTGCTTGTTAACATTAACAAAGCTTTATCAAGCGATGGAATGAGAACCCTTTCAGGGAAGACTGGATTAACGTTCATTTTGCAAGTCAAGCTAAAGCATGTATTAGAACCAATGATCTCCACGCCAAAGCTTTGACCTCTTTTAACAAAAGGGACCTTAAGCGTCTCACTGATTTGCTCACGGGATACTGTAGTCTTAACTAAAATCTACACACTGTAGGATTCGCGAAAAATTCGCTTGCAATCAGACTGTGAGTTCGCACAACATGCTCATCGACAATGTCAATGTCGATTCGACATCCTTGAAACAGAAACCTCTGGCTCCACCCACTTAATCTAATTTTATTAGATACTACGCGTACCCTCGTTATGAGCTCAAAAATAAAAGATAAAGTCGTAGAACATACCGTGGTCTTACAAGGGACTCAAAATCCTGAGGGGCTCTCGATTTTACATAAAACTGATAGATGAGACCTTTCAAAAATAAAAATTCTTTTATTCAAACTAAAGAGTTTAGTGCTCTACAACGTCATCTACACCCGTAGTCAAGGCAAATCTCAAAGAATGATTTATTTGCTACTGCAATTTTTATGGGAAACTACTGTTCCTATTCAACAGAAATATATTCAGTGGCAAATAGCCTTGGGTAAGTCGCAGTTCTGATTATTAAAAGAGGAAAAACGACCATCATCGTCACCTTATCGATACATCAATATCGTAGACTGTGCGTGTTAAAAATAAAAGATTTTATCAACAAATGCTGCTTATAGCACAGTTACAAAGCAACGAAAAACTTGTTATGTTTATGTTAAAACGACCAGCCATATCGGTCATCATTAAAATATCATTTGTTTGTTGCCGTACTTGTATTCTCCATATCTCCTAATAGAGTGACAATTTTACCTGACTGGTCAGATGTTTCTCTTCATTAGATACGAAAGTCGGTTTTCTTATCACCACAAATATGATACCAATTTCGAGACCAATTTGATACAAGAAATGGCTAATTAAAATGTTTATAGCACACGCTTTGTGAGTTCAGGGTCGTTTTATTTTAGTTGAAGACTGACGACGCTTTTTGAAAATGGTTGACGTCATTTATTCTATATGTATCAAAAAGCTATGAGTAACTACATGAAACGACAAGAATTGTAGCCGTGGAACACTGAAAAGTGAAAATTTTAATTGAAATGCTCCACAAAACTTTCAATTTCGAAAACTTGAGTTAATCAAAAATTAGTTCCAATTTCTATACGTAATCTGTGATGTTTCCAGCATTCGCTGTGAAAGGTTATCGCATTCGGTTAAAATGCTAATATTAAGCTCAAAGGCACATTCGAATTAATTTATTTAGAAAACTGACCCAAAATAATTTTTCCAGACTAAAAAAAAAACGTTTAAATAACAACCGAGCCCCATCTTATTTCGCATCTAAAATCTATGATAAACGAACTATGCATGCCCTTAAATCAGATGATCGTCTTGAATGCATCAATACAATGAAAAACGGAATTAAAACTGTAGAAAATTGAGAGTATTCGAGACGATTTTTGCAAACAAAAAGTATATTCGAATTCGGTTACGATATGAAGGACGGCTAATTAAAATATTAGTTAAAAATCAGTTAGCAAATCAATTCATTTTTTTTTCACTTACTAAAATCGAATTTAACTTCAAAATTTAACACAATAAACAAACACTTCTTCAACCTGCTGATGTATCTTTAAACACCGACTCACGACTGCAATGATTTTTAAATCATAACAGCTATCTCCTAGACATTCGCAGCGAATAATATACCAAAACAGAGAACAAGTTGTTGTAGTTTTAGTCCAGGGGCATGATGTGGAATTGTACGATGGTAAAAAACTTTTGTGCGAATGAACCTCCACATTTGGTCGTACTATCTTCGGTATACAATTGTTAAAAGTTTCTTTTGTGCAGAATGAGCACCAGCTGAATATCACCAGCTAATCTACTAACACACAGCTATAATAATAATAATAATATATTTCAACATACCCCTATACACACAAGATGTGTGTGCACCCGCGGGCGAAGCCAAAGCGAAAACACACATCGAGTGTGTATTGGGGTATTTTGAAAGTTTTTTTCTGTAATAGTGAGAGTGTGTTGGTGCATTCCTTCCCAACCGTTACTTTCCTTCTCGACCGTTTACTTTCCCTACCAACCGATTCGTATCATAGCTCACCAATACACTCTCACAATGTGTTTACTTCATTCACACGTGTTATGTGCGCGCATAGATGACGTTAACGTAGAAATGCACTGTGTGTAGGTTGTCTTTGAATTGTTTACAATACAAAGTGTTTTTGTTTGTACACCAGCTGGTGATATTCAGCTCGTGCTTATTCTTCACATAGGAAACTTTTAGCAATTGTAATTACTTTTAGGTTTGATTTATTTACGAAACTAAGTCTTATTTGTTAAAGTGAAGACTTAAACTGATAATTCTTAAATCAAATAAGATTCGATCACCTGAAAATATTAAATGATCACAATAAAATAAGAAGAAAATAGTAAAATTGCAGATATCAGACTTGCAGATACTTCACAATTTTTAACGATTTTTTTTTATTTTCAGCGTCATTCTTAGTGATTTTCACCGATCATTTTTTATTTTGAGACGATCATATGTTAGCGGTGATCAAGTTTGTACTTTTTTAGCAATCGTAAAGACCTAGTGATCAGTTTAAGAGCCATCTATGCATCGCTAAAAAGCATACTTTTGAGCGCTTTTTAAATACTGGATTTTAGTTTAATTCACGGTGGGATTGAATAAAACTTAAATAGAGTCGCGATATCAGTCGCTGATTTTTCTTCATGTTCTTAATGAGGAGTACTATGAGGAACCAAATTTAGTTCGCGAATCCATCCAGCCGTTTCAGAGAACCGGCACTCATGGCCGTGCAGGACCGACGAGTCAATTTGAATACAGATTGTTATCGCAACGGATAGAGGAACTAATTCTAAGCTGATTTGTATTGAAATGGCTCCTCTCGACAACTTGACCAAGTAGCTACAGCCAGCTAAAGTCGAAAATTCGACATCTTTGAATGGTGATATGTCCAAGACGAAGAAAGTTTGAAATTCTTTGAATGGCGATATTGGTAGAGGATTCCATGCTCTATTAAACGCCGAGAATGGATTTTTGAATTGTACAATATTTGAAAAATGTTATTTTCACCATCCTCGGCAAAACTTCGACTCATCTGTAATACACAGGTTGACCCTGTCTGCAACAAAACAATAATGCCTCATCAGCCTGCAGTCTAAGCTTTACAACGATACCATACACTTGCCATACCAGCCTCATAACAAGTATCTGTTACGACATTTGTTTGCAGAAGGGTCACTCAACGACGAAATTTTCAATTTATTATCTATCTTCAAGTGCGCGTTCCTTTAGGATGACTGAAATTATTATCCATTCTTCATAAATAAGTGGTTCAAGTTATTTGAAGCATTTCTTACAATGACTACGTTAATTTTGCTTGCTATCGCATTGGAAGGCCAGCATTTTGACACCAATTTGGGTTTCCAAGTTGTTCCCTAAGCCTTCAAGGTCTCAGAAATAAAATTCGGAGAGCATATGTTTTCACAGCCTTATGAGGGGCCAATATGCGGTGGGCTCTCGATGTAAACGAGTGTATAACATATCGACATCGAGGAACTGAATTTTAAGACCCTCCTGTTGTTGATCCCTTATTATAATGAGCCAATATTCATCCAATTATGAAACATATCCCATTCGAATCTTGATTAATATTACCCAACCTTTTACAGACAACCAGCGTGTTACATAAAAAGAAAATCTGTTACTCCTGGTTTTGATTTTGTTGTTGTTTTAACGGATTTTATAAGAAAGGATACAAGTCAGAGTGACTGGTTCTATTTGCTGAGCTGTTAATTAAGTCTTGTCAATAATTTCATTCTACGAGTCACAAGCTGTAACGTACGAAAAATTCAAAATAACTTCTTGTTGAAACTAGTCTCAGCAGCGAGGATAAAACACAAATTTAGAGGCGTTCTCATTTTATTGAATTTAGAAAAATTGAAACAAATTGAAAAATTCTTCCATTACCGTTCCTAGCGAAAAATTTAACAATTTCAAACTGGATTCCTACTTTCAGATATCCAGTCCACCATTTCTACAAACCACATATGGTTGGACTTTGTTCAACCATTCTAAAGTTCGATCTTTTGATGTTGTATGCCTCCAAGTAATTGTGAATTGCATCCAATTTTACAGTATCCATTATTGGAGCCGATGAGAAGATTCCCACGTAGCCTGTAAATTTAAATAGAAATTGGTGGGATTGATTTTGTGACATAAAGTAACATAAAATTTACAATTAGCTTCACTGCCTTCATCCGCGCAACTGAATTCGACGTAATAGGTCTTAGTATCGGTTAAAAGGATTTTGGTATCCTGGCTTGGTACACCTGAATGATGTTAAAAATTAATCAAAACAATTGGCTCAGAGAGCCACTTCTCACTTTAATTTACCTTCTGTTGTATAAACGTAGGTTCCGTCGGTGCCTGAGAATTTCATGGAACTAATGCTCACTGTACGTCTAAATGCAACAAAAATAAAATAAAAATCTTTGTTATTACACTAAGAAGTTCACATACTCATTTGTCTCCAAATTTTTAGCCGTTTCCACGGTCTCCACATTTCCAGTGCCGAGAAATACTGTATGAAAAAATTTGATACAGCCCGACAGATGGTACGGCAATCCTTCATCGTCAGTAGAGATCAGATACCAAGTTTTAAGACATAACTGGTTAAATTACAGAAAAGTGTGGATAAACTCTCGGATCAACTTTAAACGAATAAGTAAGAATGTCGCTTACTGATTCTGGAGTAAATGACCGTGCAACGGGAACTGTGTAATTTGAACATGGACCAGTGTTTAATGATTGTTCAGACAAGCCGCTTAAAAGCAATATTGCGACAGACAACCTGAAAAGTAAATTGTTTCAATCAATTCAACAGCAAAGTATCTTGGAGTAGCAAAGCTTGCAACCAATAGAACATCTCTTTTGGACTAAATAAATGGGATTATTATTTATGAAGGAAATTAACGCCACGTATAAATTCGTAATTTTCTTACTTAATTGCAGAAGATATCATTTTCACCAATTGGTAGTTCAGCAATCCACCGGGTTACAACTGTCGAAAAGAAAAAAAATGTGCGTCTTTTATAGGTGCTGTATTTGCCTAGTGATAATAATTCACTTAGAATTTTGTTTTTCATTCGGATGAATGTATTTGATCAGCCTTACTGCATTACTTTGCTCAAATTGAAAAGTTTATTTTTGAACGTATTGCGTGTACGTAATAAATTTCTGTATAACTTCTGTCTCTCTTGTCTCCCGAAGAAGTTAGTTATTTTCCTGTTACTTTAAATAGAAGTGAGGCATAATTTTTCTATATTAAATTCTAGATAGAGATGAAAGCAGATGAGACTAAAACCATAAGGGAAAGATTTACATTTCCGCTATTATTGTATCGCTCACGAGACAAGATATTGGTGGAAGTGAGTTTAACAAACAGATGTTCTTTCCTCATGAAATACAAAAATGCTAAAAAATAGAGATAGTCAGACTTATTCTTATGCAAAGTTATATGTAGACACGGGCAATTTTGCGTTGCTGAGACCGACAATGATGTTTTTTGAACCATTTTATTATGCTGCTTGATGAAATAGCATCTATGGAGGAAATGGTGGAAAATGGATTTCAGGGTCGCCCGTGTAATTAGTTATCAAATCCTATGCATACGTACGATATTTTACTTAACAAATCAAAATATATTTGTTTACCGATAGAAGAATATAGGCAATTCAAACAAGAGCGATGTTTGTGGCCAGAGCGAAACGAGGGATGCGATTTCGCTCAAGTTAAATAAGGTAAATCACACCGCACATATGAAAAACGGTAGACGAATGCATCAGAGATTAATTTTATCTAGTGGTTCAATACTTGTAAATATGGGAGATGGTTGAGTTTACCAGTCTTCGGACTACATGAAACCTTTTTCATTAAGATGTTGACTTCAGCTTTTGAACGATACATATCATGCCATTGTAGTGACACATGCATGGGGTAAATTTTCTTTGTAAGTGCTAAGTGCCTCGCCATAGAGTTATACTCTATGAGCCTCGCAAAGAATAATCCAATTCGTTCTGAAACTGAAAATTTTGATTTTTTTATGGCATTTTTTGAAGTAATTTGACGATGGTCAACAATCACACGAAAACGTGACTTTTCATTATCGAATATGCTATTGGCACCGGGTGCCAATAGTCTCTTTATTATACTGTGCTAATGACACCTGGGGCCAATAGTCTCTTTATAATACTGTGGCTTATGGCACCTGGTGCCAATAGTCTCTTTATAATACTGTGGCTAATGGCACCTGGTGCCAATAGTCTCTTTATAATAATGTGGCTAATGGCACCGGGTGCCAATAGTCTCTTTATTATATTAAGGCTAATCGCACCCGGTGCCATTATCCACAGTATTATAAAGAGGCTATTGGCACCAAGAAAAAATAAAATTTGAAGAAAAAATCCGGAGATTCCGAAAATTAAACTTGTTTTGTACACAATCCTAGGGAATTCATCTTTTTACTAAATGTAACGTAGAGGTAGTTTGTTCGATCTTAGGGAATTCGTCCCTTGACGAAATATAACGTAAAGGCGGATTGTTCGATCTTAATGAATTCATCCTTTTACGTAAAGGTATCGAACAATCCGCCTTTACGTTACATTTCGCAATTGGATGAATTCCATATGATCCAAAAAACGGATTTTTTATGCAAATTTTATTTTTTCAGGGTGCCAATAGTCTCTTTATTATAGTGTGGCTAATGGCTATTGGCACCCGGTGCCAATAGTCTCTTTATTATACTGTGGCTAATGGCTATTGGCACCCGGTGCCAATAGTCTCTTCCTTTCATTATTGTCCCGAGTTTTGTAATGTTTGAAGTGTCCCAAACCAACTTTCTTAGTAATAAGCTATTGTTGTCACCAGTGAAACCAAAATCACGTACAATCTTTTACTTCTTTTGTTTTAACATAAGTTGATCGTTGATTGATCGACATTGTTGATACTCAAATTTACCATGAAAGACATGAATGAGACAAAAGTTTTTAAAGTTTCCGGACATGTAAATCTATTACTTTTTTTGTTTAAAAATAGTTTTGACATATAAAAGAGCAACTAGCTGGTCCATGTACGTTTTTCAATTCAAATGACTGTATTTTAAAGTTCTCTTACGTAGTAATTTTATATGTATAAGCGACAGTCATAAAATTTGATTTCCAGTCACCACTGAAGGTAGTGCATTGTAAATATTTAGATTTTCAATTTCAACAAAGAGTAAATAGAAAAACCTACAATGTAGCGGAAAATTTTCATAAAGAAGTGCAGATTCAACAAGTGTTGAATAAATGAAATTTGATCGACAAACGCCCACACATTCAATTATAATTATCATTTAACTAGATATATTGAACTCAATTTGTTCATGACTTTTAATCGCGTACCCTAAACGAATTGAAATTTCTCGGTAAAATGTATGGTATATAATTGATTCGGCATTTAATGCAAATATTCAACGAAAAACCGGTCCGAATTCAAAAAATTTATTTGGATTGGCGAAATCATGTCTTCCACAAAAATTTACCAATTACTTCGTTTTTCGGTTAATTTTTTTTTCTTAAATATTTTGCGTCTATTTCTCTTTACCTGCGATTTGCAATAACTATTTCCAATTGTTTGCTGTTTGTTTAACAACAGATCACTCATGGTTATGCTAATTAAACAGAATAATTTATGAGTTCCTTTTGTTTGATTTGTCTAAGTGTACAATCAAGTAAGTGAGGCAGCGCAGATAGATATACAGATTTATCAACACAGAAACTGGTCAGATATGTGTGATCAGTCGTCGTGATCACTGACCAGTATCATAGAGTAGTGCGTCGGTTTCGGTTGGTTTTTTTTATTATTATAAAAAACGCAAATATAATTTTTTGATTTTTCTTTGGGAATTTTGAAGGTGTGTGATTTAATATTCAAAGGTTAATAGTTCAATCGACAATTCATTCTCGTTTTGTGGTTGAAAAATTGGTACTTATCGAGAGAATCACTTGCATTTGCATGTTATATTTTTTAAGGAATAGCAACAACAACGATGTTAATCCAATTTTGAGTGTTAATATCGAGTGTTGTTTAGTGATGAATGCATTGTTGTTTGCTATTTATAATGTAATTGAAACATTAACTCATAAAATCATCTGATAAAATCATTGACTTTGTTGCATGTATAAGATAAAGACCTCGGACAAGACACGTTTTACATAATTATTGAAGAAAAAATATTCTGCATTTTCGGAAAAAAAATTGTTTATTATTAATAGCCAAAACGAGCCGACAAGATAATAAAATTTAAATAAATTCGGAACCATTCAAATGTTATCAAAAGAAAAAAAATTGTTCAGATCTTTTTTTTTTGTACAAACATTATAATATCTGGCTAGAGTATATAGCAAAACGTTTGTTTTCGCAGACTATATAAGCGGACCCGCACGTAACTTTTATCGCCGATGTTTTCACTGGTTTGAAACCCTTTTCCTCAATCTTTCATGAACGGAAAGGGTATCCCATTGTTTACCATTAAATCTAATACATCTTTTGTTTAAGAGCAATTAATCTGGTACAGACGGCAGGCATATGACCAGTATTATTGTCGGCTCTATTACTTCCATCGATCAAAGTATCTGTTGATTTCAAATCTTGTACTTCAATTTTTTAACATGCATTTTGCTATATAAATGACTATAGACCTTCAAGATGCGGTACTTTCACACGTAACCTCACTTAAGTTTCGTTAAATGTTTCGTTCATTCATTCATTTGTATGACATTTTTTTTAAACGTGGATGGCATTTCTTATCGTGGAAGATGACGGCCTTGAAGATGATCTATATTACCCAGAGCTTGTCATTATTTTTATCGTCGATACCGATACCAGATGAATAGCCGTATGTGACTGTTACATTGTGACAGGTTAAAAATTTAAAAACAATTGAAAAACACTTTCCACTGAATCCCTCTTTCTACGATTTTTAAGGCAGTCCCATTTCTTGAACCGAAGTTCTCAAATATTGCATTTATTCTATCTGATTCATGTATCGCTATCAACTTTCATTCTCTGCGGTTAAAACTATTAACTGATTCATAGAATTTTTTGCTTACATGTTCCAAATGTTGCAAAAACGTAAGAATAAATAAATGCACTAGCCCTTCGTGTTCGAACGAGTCTGAACAAGATCTATAAATCAAGTAAGGAGGTGTGTGTTTGTAATCAGAATATTGATTGAAACGGCTTCAACGGGGGAATTCATGACCTTTGTTTTGTGATGTAATGTGTCATTTAAGATATAATTATTTAAATATAAAATCAAAGATGACGACAAAATTCTGCGGAAAAATGAATGGGATATTTATCGATTTTACTCATTGTCATTACGAAATTTGTTTTTGGAAATTATTTATATTGCGTTTGCATAATATATAACTGCCGGGCTTGCCATTGATGATTGATAATATTATTCGACGAACATTTGGCTTCTTTCATAGATTTTTCAAATGAACGTTAAACGTCATTAGGAAACGTTAAGAAAATGTTAAACGCTTTGGAATTCGCTATAAGCAGAATGAACATATTCAACCAAAAGTAGATATAGTAAACAGATCCTCTAACTAAATTCTCGAGTCTAGCCAACGCACTTAAAGCAAAAGTGGTACTCTAAATAGGGTACTGAAATTTGACAGTGCTCCATACAAAATTGTACACTGTAAAAAGAGTTGGGATAAAATTTCATACAAAAAGTACTATATTTGGCAGCTGTCATTAATAGCACTTTTGCTTGAAGTGCGTTGGTCTAGCTGTTACTTCTCTTGAGTCTAGTGTTGGAAAAGGATTTAATGTAAAATCTTTTACGTGTTACGGCACAGGGGCTATTTAGTTGAATTAATTCGCTGAAATTCTCCAAATTCGTAAAAATTCGCCAAATTCGTAAAAATTCTCCAAATTCACCGAAATTCGCCGAATTCATCAAAATTCACAAAAATTTGCCAAATTTACCGAAATTCGCCAAAATTCTCCAAAAATTTTCCCGACCTCCTAGCTTACCAAGGAGTACTTTTATATTCAATTCGACTGTATATTTGTCCTCACAAAGAAACTAAAGAAAAAAATAAAGTGAGATATTGTTCTGAGCTTTAATTTGAAGAAAATATTATTCACACACACTAATTTCCATAAATGGAACGACTTCTATTCAGTTAAAATACTAAAAAAGGAGAAAAATAGCTCTACTCGAATATTTTCAGAATAAAATCGAAAAAACTTGTACATGATTGTCTGCCGAATTTCTGATTTCACCATCGATCGAACTTCTGATACATTGATCGTTGTCATCCGTTCTGTCGTTCGGGTTTTAGGTTAACATGTTTAAGTAAAAATGCCAAAAGTCTAAAGCTATAGCGCGACCAAAATAACAACCAAAATTTAGAAAGTCACAGTAAAGGAGAAAATGGATATATTGAACTAAACAATAATAGTTGGAAGTGTCGAAACTTTGCAAGGTGTCAATTTCTTTTGTTGCATTCAATGGCACTACCTAACTTCCATCGAATTTTTTGATGGATTTGGGTTATTTTGGGATGGGAGATGATTCCTCTAGCACTTCCTAACTTCAATCGGATTTTTCAATGGTTTTGGGTTATCTTCGACATGAGTGAGGTGTTCCAAGATTTGTAGATTTTGGGATTTAGACTAATTTCTCTAGAATTTTTTAATTTCATAAGGTCTTTTGATGTTGTCGAAATGACATACTTACAAAAGTAGTGATATCAGTCAAAAAAAACCTTTAAAGGGTAAATGTGACGCAAGTCCTTTAGCTTACTTACAAAACACTGATATCGCTGAGGGTGACGCATTGTGCGCCGTACGCAAAAGTTTTATCAACAAACAATTGACTCAAAAAATTTGTGAAAGAAAATTTTACAACAAGAAGTTTGCGTCACGAGTGGCAGATGTTGAGGAACGTACCTATTGTTAGGAAAATGGTTGAAAAATGTAAATGGAAACTATCTATGGAAACTCATAATCAGCAGTTTTATGTTATATATTGTATTATGCTTCCAAATGGTACTGAAAGAATATAAACGAAAGAAAACCGAATCATCTGCCACTTGTGACGCAAATTTACTGTTGTAAAATTTTCCTTCACAAATTTTTTGAGTAAATTTTTTGTTGATAAAACTTTGTTTACGACGCTCAATGCGTCACTCTAAGCGATATCAGTTATTTTGTAAGTAAGATAAAGGACTTGCGTCACATTTACCCATTAAGGGTTTTTAGACTGATTACGACTTTATCATCTCAGGAGTCAATTCGCCAATTTCTAAGACAATTGGAAAGCCAGCTCGCTCTGATATTATTGAGTTATAGCTCATTCGATTCGTTGATCAATTCTAGCTAACACGAATATCCCATTAAAAAAAAAAAAAATCACTTTGGGTGTAATGTGTCTGTCATGTGATGTCATACATTTTTAGCAATAACCTGAGGAAGGAGCAACACGAAAAACAAACCCGAGAATTCTGAATTTGATTGATATAGGCCTTTTTTGTCTCAGTAGAGTACGTTTCTGTACTTAAAAGTACTTTTTCCTAACTAGTGTTGAAATATCGCGACGTCGTCTCTCATTTCCCACGTCGCGTCGTTTAGGAAAAACGTTGTTCCTAACTTATGCTAAGAGGCATTTTTAGCGAATTTGACTCCAGTAGTCACCTCCGCTTCAAGCTGGAAATGTCTCATTCGCTAAAAAAAGCATTTTCTCCAAATTCGTAAAAATTCGCCGAAAATTCAACTAAATAGCCCCTGTAACGGCATGTTTCATTTTCATTTTCATTGCCTAATCACGTAAAGCATTGTACTTACGAGGTTCCAAGTTGTCATTTGACAAGTGGGGAATACAGCCCTCCCCTTCGGGTCGGGCTGTAACACCCCACTTATCAAATACACAACTTGGAACCTCGGAAGTAATATACTATTACTTCAATTATTTGAAATAGAGATTTCCTATACATTACGTAGCATAATTTCCATCTCATGGCTGATGTAAATAAATGTTCTATCTTACTGAGTAGAAGTAATCAATGTAAATTGGTTTGAGTTTGAGTTATGAAAAATTATGTATTTACATCGGGAATAAACGTACTCGGTCATTCACCATCGAAAAGCAACTTTCTACTTTTCCTCTCCTGTTGAATAAATAACTATTGTTGGTCCATTGTCCTTTCTTTCTCTCTAATCTATCTGCGAGAGCGAGTACAAAAGAATGACTAAAAAAACTTATTCCATAGACTCCGTACCCTTCTAATACACTTGCGATTTGGTCCTGAACATCTATTTATGCCAAGTACATTTATTTCTATTTTCAGAACTACTACAATGATAAAGTTTTTACTTGGAGCGTTTCTGATTGTTCTTGCGTCGGCGGACAATCCTCCAATTGGTGGGAGCTTGGAAGATTTAATTCATGACATCTTCACACCGCCACCAGACTTGAGCAAAGGAAATAACAATGGCTATCAACCAGGCGTGATTGGCCAACCAGGCGGTGTAGGTCAACCGACAATTGGACAACCCGGCGATCCAGGTCATATTCCACCGAAACAACCCCCAATCGAAGTGAACGTAAGTGCTTCATTTTCATACAGTCCATTGACCGTATTTCAACTCTAATCGAATCACAGCCCTGTCCAGAGGGTGAGTGTGTTCCGTACTACCAATGTTCAAACGGTCAAGTGATAACAGACGGAGAAGGATTGCTTGACATCCGTTTCGGCGAAGAAAATAATATCAACAAAGAGGCACATCCCTGCAAAGGATTATTTGAAACTTGTTGTACGCTAAAAGCGGAGACGCCCATGATTCCGGATGTTCCGTGTAACCACGGTTGTGGTATTCGAAATGTGGATGGTGTTGGATTTAGGATTACAGGCGACAAGGATAATGAATCGCAATTTGGTAATGTCTGAGACGAATCGAGTGGGAGGGACACTTTGTGCTAAAAATACGCTTGTTTGTAGGCGAGTTTCCATGGACAGTGGCAATATTGAAAGAGGAACAATCTTTGGACAAGGTGCTCAATGTATATCAATGCGGTGGCTCTCTTATCAGTACAGGCGTTGTGTTGAGTATGACCTTTATCAATTGTTCAATTGTGCATTTCCTTTACTAATTTTTTTTTGTCTAGCCGCTGCCCACTGTGTTAGCGAAAAGGTTCCATCATCGTTGAAGGTTCGAGCTGGAGAATGGGACACACAAACCAAAGATGAAATATTTCCACACCAAGATCGTTATGTTAGTGAAATCATTATCCACGAAGAATACTACAAGGGAGGCCTTTTCAACGACATCGCTCTGCTGTTCTTAGACAAACCAGTGGAGATAGCTGAAAATGTCAATACAGTCTGTTTGCCACCACAAGATCATATATTCGATGGAAGTAGATGTTTCGCTTCTGGATGGGGTAACTTTGTTGCGTTTTTATTTCGTTGGTTTGTTACAATCCTTTTTCTTGCAGGAAAAGATCTGTTCGGCAAAAGTGGCAAATATCAAGTGATATTGAAACGAGTTGAATTACCGATTGTTCCCCGTGAGCCGTGTGTACACGCATTGCGTAATACGCGATTGGGTCAGCACTTTGAGCTAAATAAAAGTTTCATTTGTGCTGGTGGCGAGCGTGGAAAGGATACGTGCAAGGGAGATGGAGGTTCGTTAAATCGGAAATTTTAAATCAAAGTCTCAAAGTAAATGATTTTTCGGTTTGAAGGTTCTCCATTGGTTTGTCCTGTTCACGGTGAGCCCAACCGTTACTATCAAGCTGGCATTGTTGCATGGTAAGTGATGAATAGTAGTCAATGGAAACTAGTAGAAAAATAATCTAATCGCTGCTAATTGTTTCAGGGGCATTGGATGCGGTGATGAGACTCCAGGTAATATTTTACACTTTCAGGTGAAAATTGTTTCCTGAAATTAAAATTTTTGCATTCATATTTGCAGGAGTTTATGTTAATGTGGCTCTCTTCCGGAACTGGATCGATTCGAAAATGCTTCACAAGCGCTTCGACCAATCTTCGTACATTTTGTAATGCAGCAATTGAATGTTGAAAACAAAAATGTTGTTCAGTTTATACTAATTTTTACAATAAATGTGTATCATTGAATGGATATTCTAACTTCCGAACAGAATTTTTTCCTTATCGAAATTTCATTTTAAACGATAGAGCTTGACTTTTACCTTTTTTTCGTTTCCGAAACCATCTGCACTCACGGACACTCTGTCAACAGCAGCATTTAAAAAATGAAGAATAGCGCGAATAGTGTCAGGCCCGTGTCTGCAATGTCCATATTTATAATCATTGAATCTATTACTTCTTTTGTTTCAAACATCACCTAACAAACATGTACTTAAAACGAAATCTTTTACTTCATTTGTTTAGACATACATTTTGTCATTATAAGATAGCACTTTAGCAGGCGTCAGCACTTATTTTTTTATCATCGTTGTTGGTAACAGATGAATAGAACGTACAGATTACTGGTATCTGAGGCCGAAGACTTTGCTGAGGTCATGCATATGCAGATACACGGGTGACACACCACGTTTCATATATTTTTCTGCTCTCTTTGATTAACGAACGTCTATGTTGGGTTATTACATACACGCAAATTTAGGTGTCGACAAGCTTAGCAATTCGTGTAGATCTAAATTAAAACTAAAGGTATGCCGTCTGCCTGAACTTAAATCGAATCGAACAGCTTGAATAGACCTGTTTTAGAGAAAGGTTTCTTAAGAGAGACTATCAACATCATAAACTAGTATTCAAAGGAAGACAATTGAGTTGTCTGTTGTCTACGTAACAAACTACTGATTGGATACTGAAACTGAAAACCAATCATTTGCAGCTAAACTTCATGTTTTGCAACATTTTTAACTTGTGCCAAACTCAGGACGGGTCGGAATGGGTTGGGTCTTAACATTGTTAATGAAATGAACTGAAGTGAATTTTAGGCAATTTCGCGAGTCCAGATCAGATACGTCCACAATTTTTAATGCCAAGGAATCAAATCTTGGGGAAAAAAATCCAAAATTTGGCGCCGAGACATGAAAAGATGGTTTGCAGTATGTCCGACGAATAGAGAGTTTTAAACAGAATGCTCAAATTAGCACAGTTCACCTTATGGAAGGGCCTATTTTAATGGAATTAATTCCCTAAAATTCCTAAGCCAGTCAAACATTTTAATGATAATTCTCACGATTCACAAACAAATAAAATTTTTGAATTTTCGGGAATTTTCAGGAATTTCAATTCCGTAAAATAGGCCATGCCTTTCGGTCTGCTATTATTCATCCTTCGCGATAAGCGTTTCCCCTTTTACGAAAAATTTGGTTAAATTTTCAGGTAGTAACTGAATGAATGGACGATTTCCGGATCACACCCAGAAAGACATTGAATGTAAAAACGTCAAATGAAGATCAGTTCAAATTTCGCGCCTAAAAATTCTGACGAAATGAAACTGCCACGAAAACTAGTATGGAAAGGTAAGCAGCTGACATGTCCATCATCAAGAACTGCGACTGTCAAAGTTGTTATTTTTATTTTCGCACAACCACCCAGGCAAATGCACCAATTTGGAAAAATTAAATAAATTGCCATAATGACTAGCTTCGCTGCATAAGTAATTGTGGCCAAGTAGTGCATTCAACTCACTCAAATTAAATGCATCAGCAATTAGTGTTTTCACAGTGGTGCTGTGCTGTTCCGAATCGATGTAAAAACCATTCAACAGATAACGATTTGTCGCATTAAAGATAATAGTGAAAAATGATAATTTGTTCATTCGGAATGTGTGATTAAATGACAATCGAGACTGGATGTGTACCTTAAAATCCATTTTAAAATAGTGCCGTGTCAGTAGTTGGCAGATAAATTTTTTTTGTAAACTTTGTATGTGGTGCCGTGCCATAGTTACGTATTGTGCAAATATGAATAAGAAAATTGTGATAATCGGTGCTGGAGCATCTGGAATTGCATGCGGGACAAAGTTAATGTCAAACGGATTCCAAAATATCGTCATCTTAGAAGCGGAAAATCGAATTGGCGGCCGGATTCATACAATTCCATTCGGAAAGAATGTGGTTGACCTTGGGGCACAGTGGTGAGTTCAACATTTTCGGTGACCCGTGATCTTTCCGACTATAATCCATTTGCTAATTTTCAGGTGTCATGGTCAAGTGGATAACGTTGTTCATGAGCTAGGCAGCAAATATGACGTGTTCGCGTCCAACACCGCCAAATACGATGGTTCCAGGTTCTATCAGTCTGATGGCACGGAATTGTCGTCGGAAATCGGTAACAAATTGATGGGATTAGTTATAACAATTGTGGAAGAGTTTAAGGAAGAGATGCAGAAGTATCAGGGTTCGTTGGGTAATTTCGTGGTGGAAAAATACCAGGAGGCATTGCGTACCGAGAATTTCAAGAATTTCGATGCGAACGTTTGCCAGCAATTTTTGGATTTCTTTCACAAATATGAGAATTCCATCGAAGCATCGGACACATGGTTCGAAACGTCGTGCAAAGGTTATTGTGAATATTGGGACTGTGATGGTGATAGGTTGCTGAACTGGAAGGATAAGGGCTATCGAACGGTATTCGATTTATTGATGGTAACGTATTCTCGTTGGAACAATGTTCACCGCAGTTCCCAACATTAATGCCAATCAATCAATTGCAGAAGAAAATACCGAATCCAGCAGATGCCATTCCGATCGAAGACAAGATTTTGTTCAACAAAACTGTGACGAACATCGATTGGAAACACACCAAAGAGCCGGCGGTGACGATAACGTGTTCTGATGGCACAGCTTTGGACGCTGATCATGTAATCGTCACAACATCTCTTGGTGTTTTGAAGGAGAAACATCTGCAACTATTCAATCCACCCCTGCCACCTAAAAAAGTGTCGGCAATCGAAGGCTTGGTCTTGGGTACGGTAGACAAAATCTACTTGGAATTTGAAAAGCCATTTTGGGACAAAGATTGGGAAGGATTCAGTCTCCTGTGGAAGGAGTCCGATTTATTGAAAGTTAGACAAATGGAGCACAATTGGTTGGAGCATGTGTTCGGCTTCTATGTGGTTGACTATCAACCGAACATTCTTTGTGGCTGGATATCAGGACCTAATGCACGACGCATGGAACTGGCTACGGACGAAGACGTTCGTAATGGCGTTATGGTGCTATTGAGAATGTTCTTACGAACGTACAATGTACCGGATCCGATCGCAATCAGACGGTATATCTTGGGAAACCCGTGATCAGAGCAGAATTTCAATTTCCTTCCAAACTTTCAGCACTCAATGGTATTCGAATCCTCATTTTCGAGGTTCATACACATTTCGATCGCTCAAATCGGATATGTTGAATGTTGGTCCATCAGATCTGGCCGAACCAATAACGAATTACCAAGGAAAACCGATCGTACACTTTGCTGGCGAAGCGACCCATGACCATTACTACAGTACGGTGCATGGAGCAATCGAAAGTGGTTGGCGGGAAGCGAAACGAATTGTGGATCTGTACAAGTAAGTGCGAGTGTTTTTGTGGGATGTTTTTTGTTGCATGTTTGTCGGTGATAAGCGTATGTCTTGCTACGGTTGCGGGAAAATCACTCTGTCAATACGAGTCGTTGATGGCAGGCATTATTCTGTTAAACATTTCTAATAACCGAAATTAACTTCCACTGGAATGCTTTGAATGACAGGCGAGAAAGTATCACTGGCCAATGCCTATTTTAGGGAATTTAAATTCTGCAAAATTCCAGGGCTGTTACTTCTCGTAAAACTCCTTCAAATCCAAAAACTTTAAATATTAAACCATCTAAACCTAGACTTAAAAACTTCGTCTGCGGCGCAGAGATCTTCCTTTACTTTTTACATATTGGAATTTCGTTTTAAAATTATCTCCCAATGGCAAACGTTATTCAGAATTTCATACTTGATACATTATTTAAAACACTTCCAAAACCAAACAAGAATCTCCAAAAAATCCTCCTTGAATCAGGGCTACCAAATGCCTTAAATGATAGGCATTTGTAACTATCAGAGATTTTCAGAATGCCCTGCCACAAACTAAGCGGCATACCTTCGAAATCTGTAGATTTGAGCTTGAAAAAGGGGTAACTCATTACCAAAGACTCTTCATGTAAAAGTGATTTCTTATAGAAAATGTATTTACCAAAGGTTGGACCAGATTCATTGGTTGAATTTTGTCTTTTATTGTAGTGACATTGTCACACATAACAATGATTCTGCCTGCAAAGAGAACCAACAAAGTTATTACAGAAATGAAAAGAGGAATCCACTTGAAGTTCAAACCAGATATCAGCTGAATCCGATCAGATCCTTCATTAAAACTTTATTTCGATTTTGGGACGAGACAGTAGAAAATCGTCCAAGAGACATTTTGATGAGACTTAATCTACAGATGGTGCGGTAAATTAATCTGATTGGTAAATTGGTGGAAACTGAAACTGTTTAACAAAGTAGTGAACTTCACTCACTTCAACAATCAAATGCTAAAAATGCCGGTGTATTGGAAAGATGATGTGGATAGTCATACAAAAGTCATCATATTTCCTTTCTCATTTTAATTAACTTCACGACTGCCAAAGAATCAAATGATATTCTCTTTGTATATTTGTTTGTTTTCAATGCTCGGAACGGGTCAGGTTGCACATAATTCAGTTCAGATTTGCCTGTAACTTTCTTTTACGTGCACCTGATTTAGGACATTTTAACTGTGTGAGTGATCTACAACTTCAAATTCAGGCTTCCGAGAAATTTCGTCAAAGGTAAGGCCTGCCAGGTCTGGCCTGGTCCGTAGGCCTGTTCATTTTAGAGAAATAGTCTCAAATTCATCTGGCATGGTGTCTATCTGGTCCGGAAGGCTAAAATATTGGACCCGTATTTTTTTTAGAATTTTAAAAAATAGTTTAGGCATGGGGAGCGAGGCGTTTGTACAAATGTACGAAAGCGTTGGTTAGAAGAGTAAAAAAGATATACACCATCATTTTCCTCTCTTCTAACCAACGCTTTCGTACATTTGAACAAATGCTTCGCTCCCCAGATCTAAACTATTTTTTAAAATTCTAAAAAAAAATACGGGTCCAATATTTTAGCCTTCTGGACCAGATAGACACCATGCCAGATGAATTTGAGACTATTTCTCAAATATGAACAGGCCTAGGTCCGGTTTTACTGACGAGAAACCTGAACCGGACATGAAACATTTAAAATTTTCGATTTAAAGTTCTATCTTTCATTTTTCACAATGGTGCTTCTTCAGAGTGAAAAGCACTTAATTTAGTCAAAATTACCACATCAATGACTCCCAGCCAGAGAGTATGACGATGCACGACATTAACCAAATTTTCATTAATTGCTCTAAGGCTGGGTGGATGCACATGTACTAGAAGTCGGATACCTATTGTTGTTTCAATGAGATATAGTACGTGACCGGAGACTGGTGCCGCGTAAATTTGTATCACACCTTTGACCGAATTCACCGCCTTTAGTGTTGAATATGTAAAATAAACCTCTGCAGATTACGTTCAAAGTTGCGCGTTTCGACTAGTTGATCGTCTTTTCTGTATTTTCGAAGGATATTAGTGCAACGGTAACATAGACCTTGGATAACTCTCAGCTAAATTCACATAGAAATTTCATTTGTCTTGCGCTATTCAACCGATATAGTTTTGTCTAACAAATTTGGATGCACTGTATGTAGTACTTAGTCGTAGTTCACATTCCTGTAATGTTCTCTTCTTTCAATCGATTCACACAAGCTATCGACTATTATTTGATTATTTTTTTACTTTTTTTTTTGCAGGAAAAAGTCCCAACTCTAAATTCTATGAAATCAAATTATTTGAGTGCCATAAATTCTATGCCATATATAAACACGCAATTGCCATTTATCGAGACGAAACTATAAATCGCATGCAAATATTTACCTTACTCGATTCATAATTTTGAATTTTCCTTTTTTTATTAATTAATTTGTTTTGCTAATTGAACTCTTTATCGTTTTAATTTTGTCAACTTTTTGGTTCAAATATATAAAAAAAAATATTTTTTACAGAAAATAAAGATGGTTAATGTTTCAGTCGCTTCAATATTTTTTTGTTCATCAATAAGTTATTCAACTGACGAAATAGTATCAGTTCTGACGTATCCAATAAATTGTATGACAGTCAAACCAACAACTCTTCAATGAAGACCAAATAAAAACAAGTCAGTGGATTCGAAAAATACGCCTTGCCTTCCTGCCTGTGGGATGGATTCTTTTGAAAGCAGGCGTCATTTGTAAACTTACCTTGACCTGAACCACTGTAAAACATTTTTTGATGTTTTTGTTCGGTGTTGAGAGAAGTTTGCCAAAATAGCCGGATAGATTGCCTTTTCCAACTGCCCATGATGAATTTTAAACCCAATCAGACCCCATTTTCCGCGAAAGTACATTTAGTTATCTGTCGAATGACACCCTTTCTTTCCTGGATTCATCCTTTCCTGGATGGATAAAATGCTGTCAGAAAAGTGCATGTTTTCGAATTTGGTATCGGCTTTGAGGGTCCAATGACTTACAAGGCACATAGAAAAAGTCCACTGGAAAATGCGTCCGAATCGGTAGGTTTTTTTCTCTCAAAAGAAGTCCTTTGGAGCTCAGATTTCGTAACATTTAGAAGGCTTAGGATTGAGGATTAGAAAATGACTCCATTGTCGTTGTGAAAGTGCGTGACAATGAAGGTAAATGATTAGTAGATTGTTATGATCTTTATGTCAGGTTGAGCCAGATGTTAATATGCTTTAAGTTTTACAGCCTCACATATGGCCTCCTCGGTAACATGCTCCATAGTCTCCACAGTCTCCAAAGGCACTGCCACGAACCTGGTCCTTTACACTCACTGTCTCGATCTTTCAAAAGACCGGTAAATTTACTTCCCAATTCTGAAAAATTGTCTTGTCACGAAACCTGTTGTGAACATCAGCGTGTGGTTATATTTCGAGAACGGAAGAATTTGCGATTGTTCGATTTGTTCTTCCCCTCCAAAAGAAAAATCTGTGGAGAAACTGCAGAAGTGAAGTAAGAACTGGGTAAGGTTGTTAAGGTGGTAAGTACAGATAGAGACTCACTGAGTTGCTTACTTCGCTTTAATCGCTCCGAAATGAAAGTTGTATAGTTGTTGGATGTGAGAAATGATTTCGTTGCAAGCAAGTGAAGAGTTTAAATTGTATCGTATTGGATATCCTATATGTAGCTCTAACTAGCCTAATCTCACTTCTATATTAATATGCGTTGCGTATAACTGAGACTAACAACCACACGGATTAACTTTCTGATAAAAATTTTTAATTTTTTTTCGCATCTCCTTCCGCATTTTTCCAAATTACTGAACAAAATTCCAATTTCCTTTTAGAGCCAATTCAAACGACATGAAAATAAAAAATCCCAATGGTCGCAGTGCTAAGGACGGCACTGGCAATTATGTCGATGTTCTAATCATCGGAGCTGGACTGGCCGGTCTAGGAGCGGCAACGAAACTACAGTCAACTGGCCAACGTTTCCTCATTTTGGAAGGACAGGCGAAAGCCGGCGGACGCGTGAACACACTGAACATGAGACGTAATGTCAAATCGACTGATTCAAATGAAAATCGCAAATCAACGGAAAGTGATGATGAGTGTATTCAGTCGACCAAAACGGATTTCGTGGATGCGGGCGCCTCGTGGCTTCATGGTTAGACTCAGCTGTTTAAACGAATTTCTTCGAAAATTGATGTTTGGTTCGAACGTTTCAGGAAAATTTAACCATCTTCATGATATAGCCGAAAGATATGACTTACTGTCCACCGAGCAGTCAGAGGAAGGTCTTGGCGCGTATTTAAGAGATGACGGTGAAGCGATCGACGACTATTTTGTGAAAAAAATTGACTTCCTCATCGGACAGATACTGAGCAAATGTGAGACCTATGCACGAGAGGACCAGACTGATTATCCGAAGTCAGTGTATTCGTTCCTGTTAGACAACTTTAGCAAATATTTGGATACGCTAGAAGATGCCACGCTCAAAGTAACCGCTCAACAACTATTCGACTGGCATGTACGCTTTCAAGTGATTGACAACTCCTGCCTTAATTTGGACCATGTATCAGCGAAAAGCTGGGGTGCCTACTCCTACAACGGTGAAAGTTGTCAGGCTCATTACAATTTTCGTAATGGTTTCAGTGCAGCCATCGAAGCATTATGCAATCAAGTTGATCGCAAAAATATTCTTTTTAAAAAAGAGGTGGTCGAAATTGTGACTAGCGCCAGTTGTCCGAGAATTTCTGTGAAATGTTCCGACAACACTATTTATCACGCAAATCACGTTATAGTGACCCTTTCACTCGGCTGTTTGAAGACCAATTTACATACGATGTTCAGACCGGCATTACCACACGCATACGTGCAAACCATTCGAGACATTGGATTCGAGACAATCAACAAGATATTTATTCAATTCGAACATCCTTGGTGGAAAGAAATGGACGGAATTCAACTGATTTTCAGGAATGACAATTACAAGGTAAGTCTTGAAACTGTAGACATTGAAATTCATCAGGAGGATCCTAAATTCTTATATTTTCAATCTTCCTCTCTGTTGAAGTTTTGGTTGATTCATTAGTTTTTCGTTTATCGATAAGATACACTCTCGACAACACTTTACCGATAACAGCCGTCGATTTAAAACGTATCAAAATCGCATCCGCAACAAATTCGTAAACAATTATAACGGGATTTAGGTCCCTCATTTGAATGTATTTTCTTCGTCTGCTCCTGCCTGGTTTACTTTACTCTGTCGTGATGAAATCCACCTCAGACTCAGACCGTCAACTTCCATCTACTGAATCTAGAGTAACAGCACCAGTCTAGTAGTTGGACACGTATTGTTCTTTTATTCATAAAAATGTTTGTTAATGAACGAATAGCAAGTGCCTGACATGACGCCTGTATCACCCTTTAATTTTTCGCTCGAAGAGAAACAAAAATTCTGCTGTAGATAGCTAGCCGAGAAAGTTGTACCATCGCATCGCATCGCATCGAAAAATGAGCTGATAGCAGGTGAAAATTTATCTATAAATTTGCTTTCACCTCTTTTTCAGGACCACAACTGGACTAGACACATATCCGGATTTGATGTCATGAAACCGGGGCCATCCAACACATTACTTGCATGGGTCGGTGGCCGGGGTGCCATAGAAATGGAAAAGCTAACCGATTCACAAGTAATTCACGATTGTATTGCACTCTTAGCACAATTTACAAAATCCGAAATTCCCGCACCAATCAAATACTATTGGTAACAATGTGACACCAGTTGATGATTTCGATTGTGATTGTATTGCATTCTATGTTTATAGCACCCGTTGGTATTCGAATCCCATTTGTTAGAGGAGCTTATAGTTACATTAGCACGGATTGCGATAAGAACGGCACGTCGAGTCGGTTACTATCCAAGCCAATAACTGTGGCCGATCTTTCTTTGAGTGTAAAGGGGTTGTCCACACAATTTGCTAAAAATCTCATAATGCCGGCTGACTTAGATTCGGTCAATAATCAAAGGCAGGAGGTGGTAATGGATTGCCGCATCCCATTAATACTGTTTGCCGGAGAAGCGTGTCATCAACAGTATTTTTCGACGGCACACGGGGCGTTCTTGTCAGGTATTGAACAGGCGGAGAAAATTTTAAATTTTTGCCAGAAGTGAGTTCCGCTACTTTTGTAGATTCAAATAGACAAATTCATCAAAAACCTTTTTTCCGAATAAAATAAAGATTTAATTCAGCAAACCGAATGGCTTTGCTTGCTTTGCTTACAACAACAAATCCTCCAAGTATTCGTCAAATTCTTCTTCGCGACTCTTTTCCTCCGCATCCGTTGTCTTGGTCCAACAGTGTTTTTCCATGGACTCGACGTTCTTCTCCAATGCATCATTCTTGTGAACATCAACCTCCTCAGTCGATTCGAGTATTTCGTCGTCCGTTGCCGTTTTACTTGATGCTGCAGAAGTCGAACAACCTGGCGATTGATTTCCTTCGGATGCAGATTTTGATCGTTGTCCGCTTTTTCGTTTCTCTTTTTCAGTTTTTTCACTTCGCGTTTGTTGGAGTGGTAGTTGAGTTTCTTTGAGCAATCCGGACACAGACCTCGAAATAGCATTGACGGTTTATTTGAAATGGAATATTTATGACCGTGTGGATCAACTTACGCCAGTTTGATGAGAGCATTCTTCCGTGTCCCATGTTCGGCATAGGCAAAATTTACTTCCCAGCTTCAAAGTCCTGAATTGTCCGAACACGTTCGATTTCCACAAATGAATTGTCCTTTCCCCGTAACCACTTCCTTCTCCACACGCCATCGCATAGCAACCTAAAAACATTGAATCAGAACGAACTAAGTTAAATATGCCAACGCATTGACCATATCGTCACGCACCTTGTTATCCTTGTATCGACTCAAATCACAAATGCAGTACTCTTTGAACAATTTATCGTAATAGCGTTTGGCCAATTGCTTTTCCCACGAATCTGTTTCGTCGTCTTCATCGTCCCATAGAAATCGATGATTGTCACGAATTACATCGTAATCTGTACGATCTTTGGATGTGTCACGCTGCAGAACCTTTGTGTCTCCCGGTTTCTTCAGAATGTAGTCATTGATGAGACGTTTGTGCAAATCGTAAGGATTCAAGTTGCCGAATCGTGCCATGTTTACCAAATATTTACACAACCAAAACAAATGGGGATGACAGTGAGAGACACTGTTAAAAAGTGTACTGTTTTTCATTTGACATTTTTTTAAGAGTCGCAATTACTTGGAATCGACTGCAGAGGTCGGTTGTATTAAATTATTTAAAGTTTGAGTGCGGAAGCTTACGGTTACTGTTTCACATTAATACTTTGATCGATGTTTTGATCCATTACTAATTGATCGTGTGATTCAGATACAGAAATAAATAAATATTATTTTTATAGCGCCCGTTCCATTTTGGTCAAATAACAAATCCCACAAAAACCTCAAAAGAGGAAAAGGTGACGCTAGTCTAGGAAAAATTAAACTTCCAAAACATTTGATATAAGTTTTGGTGACGCATTCTGCGACTCAACGTAATTAAATTTAAACAAGAAAATGTGTCGAACGAGAATTTTACCGATGAGATTTTACAACGAAAATTTAACAAACAAAATTGCGTCACAGGTGGCAGATGCTGAGGAAACCCCTCATACGACAATAATCATCTGCACTTGTGACGCATTTTTTTTGTTAAATTTTCGTTGTAAAAATCTCATCGGTAAAATTCTCGTCGTTTGAATCTGAGACTGGTTCGAAAATTGTCAAAATAGCCCGAAATCGCCATTTCTTTTTTGAATATCTCTCGGAACAATTTTGAAAAAACACCTTCTCAACGGAATTGTCATTAGTCCAACAATTCTGATTTTTGAAGACGTTTGCCGGTCAAATCCGTTTCAAAAAAGTGACTCGTGAATCGGTCTAATTGCAATCTACAATTGTCGGATTTATTGCTGAAAATAACTTTCATACGAATGATTTTGAGTCTGTTACTTCAATTGTTTTAACATTTTTGTCTTTCAAACTGTCTTCGTCTTGGACATATCACCATTCAAAGATGTCGAATTTTCGACTTTAGCTGGCTGTAGCTTACGTGATCAAGTTGTCGAGGAAAGCCATTTCAACACGAATTAGCTTAGAATTAGTCCCTCTATCCGTTGCGATAACAATCTGTATTCAAATTGACTCGTCGGTCCCGCACGGCCATGAGTGCCGGTTCTCCGAAACGGCTGGATGGATCCGCGAACTGAATGTGATTCCTTATATTACTCGAGTCCCTCAATAAGAATATGAAAAAAATCAGAGGTGGTGTCGCGACTCTATTTAAGTTTTGTTCAACCCCACCGTGTAGCAGTGAATGTCAGGTTAAAGTTCATCAATAAGAAATGACAAATGATTTTTTAATTTACTATAGGTTGCCTACCTCTATGCTTTGTAGTTTATCTTGGTGATATTTTTACCTAGTTCCACCGTAGCAAGTTGTGTATAATACACATTTATAGCAATTTCCAATTTTACATTTCACTCACTCTGACTTCAGGGACATTTTGAGCTTGGGTGACACTGACGTGGTGAGACGTGCTTCTAATCCGATTTGTGATTGAATTTCCCAAGCGTAATGTAGGCGCAGGCAGATCCGAAAAAGTCAATCATATGTAATATTTTCTATCGTTTTTCGGTGTTTTCTTTCAAAAACGTCCAGATTACTTTTACTAATGCCAACTGTAATTTATTCATCCGATAGATAACAAGGAAAGTAATTTAGAAATTTCTCAAACGAAAAAGTTGTACCGACGAACAATTCAAGTTGCAGTGACCAGCTCAACACTCAATTAATTTTATTAATAAGTTGTCGTTGCTGACTGGCAAAATGGTTTGGCTGTTTTCAAGTATGATGGTGCCGGAAACAGATTATTCGAAACGCGTAAGTTCATCTGCAAAGCTAAAGGGCCGTTTTCCAGGAAATCAGAGAAATTTACAAAGGTGCCGATTGAATAGGAACTAGCAGCAGTTATGGGTGTCCATTTGTACGAACCTCGACCGCCCAAATCTCTGGCTCCGAACCAAACTGGACCTAAGGAAGCGATATAGACGAGAGAAAAGAAAAATTAGAAGAAGTTGCTGAATGGCTTGGTGCATGCGGCGCTAACCAATTTTGTTCGTCACAACTTGTAGATTTACGAAATCCATTTCGGCTTTGTCATTAATTTTGACAAGGTACATTCCCTTACCACTGCAAATAGCGACAGCATCTTGCCATGACACCTGATCGGAAATGGTTACAATGTCAGTTCAAGTTCAATATAGTGTTCGACGGATGTAAAATGTAAGCACGCCATCGATCTGGTAACTTGTAAATTGTAATCTTAATTTCATACCAAAGTGTTGTTATCAAAAAGGAAAAAATGTTTCATTCCAACATTGCCCAAGTACGTCCAGTCACTTTGCGGAGGACGGTCAGCACAATGCTTCGTTCCGGAAACGCTTATATCAGCATCGGTGACATTTAAGTCACCACCAGCGACGCCGGTGTCAGCTACGGTTGAGCTTTCTTAGAAAAAAAAATGTGTAAATCAAGGAGTTTCTAATCACCCTGAACCATTTTAAACTTACGGGCACTCTCCATAGTAAGATAAAAAGTGAAAACGAAAATCAAATTTTGAATTATCATTTTCACTTCAATGTATTAGCGACTAAAACCGGAACAAAAGTCGAACTACACCGTGAAAGCTTCCTTTTAATTATGACCTCTTATCGTCGTTGCAAGGTGCTTTTATAGGTGATCTTAAACTTATCAGACTAAAGAACAAACAAAGTTAATTAAAAAGTATATCAAATTTTTAACGACATCACATCCCGTGATTTGTTCGTTTATACTGTGAACATAAACAGTCGCTTAATTCAATTCAAATATTGACACTCATAAAAATTATTGTAAAAATTTAGAGTGAAAATATAAAAAGCGTCAATGATAATGATGAGCATATTTCTCATAGCGACACACAATTCTTTAATTGTATAACTTGCACTTTGTTATCTTAAATTTCAAATTTCGTCGGAAAACGTTTCCTTTTTCTTTGCAGATGTTAGCCTTCCCTTTAAATTTTAAATTTTTTTCGCATCTCCATCCGCATTTTTCCAAATTACTGAACAAAATTCCAATTTCCTTTTAGAGCCAATTCAAACGACATGAAAATAAAAAATCCCAATGGTCGCAGTGCTAAGGACGGCACTGGCAATTATGTCGATGTTCTAATCATCGGAGCTGGACTGGCCGGTCTAGGAGCGGCAACGAAACTACAGTCAACTGGCCAACGTTTCCTCATTTTGGAAGGACAGGCGAAAGCCGGCGGACGCGTGAACACACTGAACATGAGACGTAATGTCAAATCGACTGATTCAAATGAAAATCGCAAATCAACGGAAAGTGATGATGAGTGTATTCAGTCGACCAAAACGGATTTCGTGGATGCGGGCGCCTCGTGGCTTCATGGTTAGACTCAGCTGTTTAAACGAATTTCTTCGAAAATTGATGTTTGGTTCGAACGTTTCAGGAAAATTTAACCATCTTCATGATATAGCCGAAAGATATGACTTACTGTCCACCGAGCAGTCAGAGGAAGGTCTTGGCGCGTATTTAAGAGATGACGGTGAAGCGATCGACGACTATTTTGTGAAAAAAATTGACTTCCTCATCGGACAGATACTGTGCAAATGTGAGACCTATGCACGAGAGGACCAGACTGATTATCCGAAGTCAGTGTATTCGTTCTTGTTAGACAACTTTAGCAAATATTTGGATACGCTAGAAGATGCCACGCTCAAAGTAACCGCTCAACAACTATTCGACTGGCATGTACGCTTTCAAGTGATTGACAACTCCTGCCTTAATTTGGACCATGTATCAGCGAAAAGCTGGGGTGCCTACTCCTACAACGGTGAAAGTTGTCAGGCTCATTACAATTTTCGTAATGGTTTCAGTGCAGCCATCGAAGCATTATGCAATCAAGTTGATCGCAAAAATATTCTTTTTAAAAAAGAGGTGGTCGAAATTGTGACTAGCGCCAGTTGTCCGAGAATTTCTGTGAAATGTTCCGACAACACTATTTATCACGCAAATCACGTTATAGTGACCCTTTCACTCGGCTGTTTGAAGACCAATTTACATACGATGTTCAGACCGGCATTACCACACGCATACGTGCAAACCATTCGAGACATTGGATTCGAGACAATCAACAAGATATTTATTCAATTCGAACATCCTTGGTGGAAAGAAATGGACGGAATTCAACTGATTTTCAGGAATGACAATTACAAGGTAAGTCTTGAAACTGTAGACATTGAAATTCATCAGGAGGATCCTAAATTCTTATATTTTCAATCTTCCTCTCTGTTGAAGTTTTGGTTGATTCATTAGTTTTTCGTTTATCGATAAGATACACTCTCGACAACACTTTACCGATAACAGCCGTCGATTTAAAACGTATCAAAATCGCATCCGCAACAAATTCGTAAACAATTATAACGGGATTTAGGTCCCTCATTTGAATGTATTTTCTTCGTCTGCTCCTGCCTGGTTTACTTTACTCTGTCGTGATGAAATCCACCTCAGACTCAGACCGTCAACTTCCATCTACTGAATCTAGAGTAACAGCACCAGTCTAGTAGTTGGACACGTATTGTTCTTTTATTCATAAAAATGTTTGTTAATGAACGAATAGCAAGTGCCTGACATGACGCCTGTATCACCCTTTAATTTTTCGCTCGAAGAGAAACAAAAATTCTGCTGTAGATAGCTAGCCGAGAAAGTTGTACCATCGCATCGCATCGCATCGAAAAATGAGCTGATAGCAGGTGAAAATTTATCTATAAATTTGCTTTCACCTCTTTTTCAGGACCACAACTGGACTAGACACATATCCGGATTTGATGTCATGAAACCGGGGCCATCCAACACATTACTTGCATGGGTCGGTGGCCGGGTGCCATAGAAATGGAAAAGCTAACCGATTCACAAGTAATTCACGATTGTATTGCACTCTTAGCACAATTTACAAAATCCGAAATTCCCGCACCAATCAAATACTATTGGTAACAATGTGACACCAGTTGATGATTTCGATTGTGATTGTATTGCATTCTATGTTTATAGCACCCGTTGGTATTCGAATCCATTTGTTAGAGGAG